>NC_079158.1:39090229-40340229 GCF_947563725.1 Argiope bruennichi
GCAACTCCAGTTCCCCCACTGAATCTTATGTTATGGTAACTGTAATGTGTTTAGTTGCGCGTTGCCAATTGATTAGTTGCTGCGACTTTATTTCGGAAATTCCTCGCGTTGCTCCCTTTTAAATGCAAGCTTTTTACACTGTTTGTTTCTCTTGCATCTTTAGTTAAAGTTTCTCGATGTAGGTTATCGATCTGATGCAGAACAAAACGCATTTCTCGCCAGAAAGTTTTGGCGCTACATTTTGAGAGGGAAGGCTGCGCAAACTGACTAAAAGAGGATCATTGCTCTTTTGTTATACTTGATATAGTTTTAGAAATTAATCACATGATAAACGTAAGTGGCACATATCATCTAGTATCTGATTGCATTTTGACATTAAGAGCTATTTAAACTGAATGAAAGAGAAGCTCTTTCGTTATACTTGATATTATTTCAGAATTGTTGTCGGTTCATACGAGGTCATAATCACTTGATAAATGTAGCTGGCACATATCATCTAATATCTGATTGCATTTTGAGAATAAAAATTAAGCAAACTGCATGAAAGGAAGAGCTTTGCTCTTTTGTTATACTTGATATTTTTTCAGAAATGTAGTCAGTTTATGAGACATTATAACTATACGATTAATACAACCACACATCCCATCTATTGTTTAGCTGCATTTTCATAATTATCGGCATCATAATCACTTGATAAACGTAATTGGCACATATCATCTAGTATCTGATTGCATTTTGAGCATAAGAGCTATGTAAACTGAATGAAGAAGGAGCTCTTTCATTTTATGCTCTTTGGTTATACGTGATATTGTTTCTGAAATGTAATTGATTCATACTAGGTTATAATTAAAACGTAACTGGCACATATTATCTATTATCTGATTGCATTTTGAGAGTAAAAATTGAGTAAATTGTATGAAAGAATAGCTTTGCTTTTTTGTTATACTTGATATTGTTTCAGAAATATAATCAGTTCATGCGATGTTATAGCCATATGATAAAAACAACCACTCATGTCATATAGTGTTTGATTGCTTTTTCATAATCATCGATGTCATAATGACACGATAAACGCAAATGGAACATATATTCAAGTATGAGATTGTATTTTGAGAATAAGACTTATGTTAACTGAATGAAAGAAAATCTCTTTCATTTTATGCTCTTTCGTTATGCTTGATATTGTTTCAGAAATGTAATCGGTTCATACGAGGTCATAATCACTTGATAAACGTAACTGGCACATATCATCAAGTATCTGACTACATTTTGAGAGTAAAAGCTAGGCAATGAAGGCGAAGCATTGCCTTTTTTGTAATTGACATTGCTTCATATATATAGTCGGTTCATACGACCTCATAGGCACATATCATCTAGTATCTGATTGCATTTTGTGAAACAGAGCTACGCAAACTGACTGAATGAGGAATTCTGCTCTTTTGTTAAACTTGATATTGTTTCAAATATGCAATCGGTTCATACGATGCTAGAGTCATATGATAAACGTAATTGGCATATATCGTCTAGTATCTAATTGCATTTTGAGAGTAAAAGAACTGAAATAGGATCATTGCTCTTTTTTTATATTTGAAATTATTTCAAAAATATATTCAATTCATACGATATCATAGTCATATAATAAACGCAATTGATAACATCATCTAGTGTCTGATAGTGTCTAGTCATCTGTCTCATGATATTCAGTTGTTGTAAATTTTTTTTCTTTCTATAGGATACGAAGTAGATATCGGAATTAAATTTCCACAGTCCATTTGAGATGCATCACATGAGAGCAAATTAATTCGAATACAGCTGTGATGCAAATAAAAAGACTTTTTTTTTAATGTTTGGTGGCCGAATTTCCAGTTAGAACTTTTGGTCCCTTTTTTATCCTCCATATCAATTAAATTGATATCGATTATCAGATATATCGATTTTCTTTGATTTAAAATTGAATGTTCTATTTAGCATTTCGAAATTTCTTTAGAATGAATTTGTAATTAATGTTTAAAATTTAAAAATAAATTCAAAATTTACAGTTTGTTTTTCAATGGAAAATATTTTTATTAATTTATTTCTTCGGGAAATCTTACCAACATATGTAACACATTGTAATGCGTTTCCCTTTAGATGAATCTTTTAGATTAATAAATAATAAATTGTACGTTAACCACAACGTTATATTTAGAACAACTTATTTCATAAATGCAAGTAATTGCTTAATTGGGTTGACTTAATTTTGACCTCAGTTTTATTATGTTTAGAAATAAATTGCTTTTTCAAAAAAACTTTTATTTGTTTAATTTTCCAAAATACGCTTAAACTTGCTTCAGGTATATGTCAAAACAAAAGGGTTTTTAAACTTTAAAATAGTAATATCACTTTTAATATTTCTTTTATCGCTAATAATTTCTTTGATTATTTTCATATATAAATATTGTGGCAGAAAATAATTTTATTTCCAATAATAAATTCATGGGAAAAATTATTCACCATATTACTTTACCTTTACGTAATGTAATTTTTTTTAAATTTTTCTGAATATATAACTTCATCATGGTATTATGTCTATAGAATTGAAATCAACGAATTTTTTTAAGATTTTCAGCAACAATCCTGTGCCATTAACTCTGACCCTGCTTTAAAATGTAGAATAAATATAACAAAACTTATTTTGAATTAATATTTTTAAATAATTTCATTTAATTGTTTCATGTTTGTAAGAAAGGGAATTTTTTTTATCAATTTCTTAACCATTTTCTGATGCCTTAGAGTCTTAAAATTTTGTTCACTTGTGTATTCTGGATCACATAACACTAATTTATTAATTTGATTTATTTTCAGAACTTATTTATCAATCCATTTAATTTAATCAGGCTGCATACAAGTAACGATATTTGATAATAAATTTGAGAAAAATTGATTTGAAGGCTGCATAAGATTTTCTATAGTATATAAGTACATTCTCGTATTTTTTTTACCAAGTGCCTATATAAATACATTATATTCACTGTAATTAATGAATTAGAAACTAAAAGTCAGATTATAATTTAAATAAATAATACTATAGAGGGGAGAGACTCTTTATAACTTAATATAAATAATAGACGCATTTCAACAACAATTATTTAATTATTTTCAAATTTCCACATTTCACAGGACAAAACATTAAAATACACAACATTAAACACACAATTTTACATTAAAATGCACAACGCACAGAATACAATCTAAAAATGACCACCAAGAAGGATCATGGGAAATATACCTTGATGTTAATAAGGTAACGTCATCTGTTGTGTTAAACGAGAAAGTCAAAGAGTTATGTAACCGCTACGATGCTATTTTAGTACACTAATTTTTTTTAATTTTTAAATAAATTTATTTTTAAGTCTTTTTATATATTCCTCACTATATATTCGGATTTGAAACTTCAAGGGTTCGCTCTCAGCTAAATAGGTTTATTCAGCGAATTCATTGAAAGGCAGAAACAGTAAAAGAAAAAGAAAGTTTATGGTAAACTCTATACCACAATACAGAATATATTTAATTAAGTACAATGAATTCATAGTATTTGATGTAAAATTTTGGTTAATTTATGTAAAGGACTTGATTCTCAATATGAGTGAAATTCTTGCTGTGGATTATTTTAAGTCTTCACGCCATTGTATTCTATTTAGTTCGTGAACCATTTGACATTTCTAATTTTTTTTTTCTTTATAAATGCATAGGAAGAACTCCCACGCATTAAGTTTATAGCAATAATTCTTCATTGAAAATTCTATTTTAATAATAAACTAAACTATTAATTTAATTTCTCAAACATAATCGATTATACTTCTCCCCCTCAATCTTGAGAGACATCCAACCAAACTTTCCATTCCACTTCAGGGAAACTTGAGAATCCTCTGCACATAACCCAACACCTTTAATTGTCTCTAAATTAGAGAAAGATCCCCAGGGTCATAACTTTTGTTGATTTAGAAGACTCACTCCTCGTACGATCCATTAATGAATCAGGAAAGGAGTAATTGTATTATCGTCTGAAAAATTCATGCTTTGCTTGTCGAAGTGACTCAAGATTGGGAATTTGCAGTTTACCTTAATGGCTAATGGAACTTTTCTGCTCTGCGGTGACTGGATAGTTTTAGTTGTTCCTTTTTTGTTGTTGCCCCTCCTTCCTCCCCTTATTATGTTCAGTTCTCTGCTTGGATATTTTACCGTTAATGCGCCCAAAATTCTCCGTGAGCAGTCTGATAAAACTTATTTTCAATTTTAGATGTGGAGCTTTTGTTACCGAAAATGAGATAATTTGGAAACGTTGTATCATCTTTTAATGGGTGCGCAATTTAAAATGAAAAATTATCGTATAAATTATTTCTTTAAGTTGATATTTATATCATTATGAGGGGTTTTTTTTTTATCTATGTGATTTTACCGATTATTATGCAAGTGGTGTGAATAGAATGCTAGAAGAAACAAGATTAACTGGCTGGTGTCTATTTCCCACGAATTCCCAGCATCTTCACGATAAGTATTTTGGTCAGATTGGATCTAAAATTTTAATACAGAGCTACGATTGTAGCCAAAAGATAATATACGATAAAGCACTTTTGAGCTATTGCATTCATAATTATTATTTAAGTCAATGCACTTTTGAGCTATTCCATTCATAATTATTATTTAAGTCAATGCACATTTGAGCTATTGTATTCACAATGTTTATTTAATTCAATGCACATTTGAGCTATTGCATTCACAATGTTTATTTAAGTCAATGCACATTTGAGCTATTGCATTCACAATGTTTATTTAAGTCAATGCACTTTTGAGCTATTCCATTCATAATTATTATTTAAGTCAATGCACATTTGAGCTATTGTATTCACAATGTTTATTTAAGTCAATGCACTTTTGAGCTATTGCATTCACAATGTTTATTTAAGTCAATGCACTTTTGAGCTATTGCATTCATAATGATTATTTAAGTCAATGCACTTTTGAGCTATTGCATTCATAGTGTTTATTTAAGTCAATGCACATTTGAGCTATTGCATTCACAATGTTTATTTAAGTCAATGCACTTTTGAGCTATTGCATTCACAATGTTTATTTAAGTCAATGCACTTTTGAGCTATTGCATTCATAATGATTATTTAAGTCAATGCACTTTTGAGCTATTGCATTCATAGTGTTTATTTAAGTCAATGCACATTTGAGCTATTGCATTCACAATGTTTATTTAAGTCAATGAACATTTGAGCTATTGCATTCACAATGTTTATTTAAGTCAATGCACTTTTGAGCTATTGCATTCACAATGTTTATTTAAGTAAATGCACTTTTGAGCTATTGCATTCATAATTATTATTTAAGTCAATGCACTTTTGAGCTATAGCATTCATAATTATTACGTAATTCGATACACTTTTGAATTATCGCTCAGCCGCAGTGGCCTGTTTATACGGTCTCAGATACGGAGCCAGAGGGTTCTAGACTCGTGACCCGATTTCCCCGAAGAACCGTCCTGTAAGCGGGTCTGGTGAATGGTGAGGCCAAACGTCCTCCGTTGGTGTTGTGTGGAAATCTGGAGAGGGGTGTACCTGCTCAGGTTTTCTTCTCGTCGTTTGAATGTGGTTCAAAATGACGAGTTCCGTCCCAAAATAGGCCTAGTAAGGCTTTAAAAAGGGGACATTAATATAACTGTTTTAATTGAATTGTTATCGAATTAACATACAAAGGAATACAAAAGTGGCAAATTTCGTCCGAAATTTCAGATGTTTCTAGAATTTTTAGAATGAATATTGTTATCAAAATCACCCTGTGGGTGTGCAGTGAAAGAAGTCCAGCATTCTAATAATCAGAAACAATTCTTTATTCCAAAAAAGGAACGATTTACAGATAGTAAAAACGTAGATAAGACGTGCTCACATAGCATCATTAGTAGAAACTCGCAAGATACGTAGACAGCAAATCGCTTATTTAAAATAATGATAGCGCTCAGAACGCAAGCTAGAGTTCACTCCGTGACCAACACTTCAAAAGGAGAATTAACTCCTCGCGTAACCACTCGGTCGTTTATAATATTCCAACAGAGTATAACATTTTATAGAAGATTCTCAGTTCTCGTCTCTTCATAGAGATATTGTCATAAATTTTATATTTTTAGAGTATTAATGTTTGCTAAAAAATTCTTAGCCAATGTTAGGAATCATTAGATTCCATTTATGACATCATGATTTCGGAGCATTTAATAAAATGCTCTGTAAAACTCTCTACCTTACTAGGAGATTAACTTCACAGGGAAGCAATGTTAGAGATTCATAACTATATATATATATATATATAAATTTTGATATATTTCTTTATATTCTTGATTTATTTTATTCACTTGCATGCGGACAGAAATAAATTTTCTTTTGACAGAAATCCTACAAATGTGGTATTAAGATTGTGTACTAAATTTCATTTCTTTAGTATAATACATTTAAATTTATTTTATTCATAGACGGAAAAAGGCAATTCTAAAAAAATTGGGATTCAGGAGCTTTCGAAACTAGGAAATTTGTCAGAATTTCGAAATCGAATTCTTTGATGATTACGATCCTTTCTTTTTCTGTATTTCTTATATAAGGAAGTATATGAAAGAAACTGCCATATTAAAATTAGCATAAAAATAAAAAAAGATTTTTTTTAATTATCTATTTTATTGAAACATTATAATAGGTAATAGAAATGCAGAAATTCCACTTTCATCAATTTAATCACAAATTATGTGTAACCTTACTTGTTGAATTTTGTGATAATTATATACTATTTAAAAGTTGTAGGATTTGGGACAATTTTCATTATATTGAATCTTTGTACTACGTATCTATAACATTTTGTGCTTGTCTTATGTCTACTAATATCAGGTGTTTTATGAAAATTTAAAGAAAAAAACCATGCTTTTGTACTTTATGATAATCGTTTTAAGTAACTTCGCAAATTTCATCTTTATTATATCTTATTTTAAGGATTTAGAATTTAAGAAAGTTTTTGCAATGGTCAGTTTTTTCAAGTAAATTTTTTATATATTTATTTTAAAATGACCTGATTTTTGCTGAAAGCGGATCCTGTAATGCTGTATATGTATACAATTTGTTTAAAACTACATCTACTAATATACATTGCGGCCTAAAAATTCAGAAACACATCTAACTCTAATTTCGTTTTGAATGTTAATCGATTATTCAGTCTCCACTTGAAGTTCCAAGCTGTTATAAGAAACAGATTCTTTATGCTAAATCGGTCTAATGTAAATTATTGTTTAAACTATTATTTAAACTAAAAATGTAAACTATTGTTTAACCTTTTGCCTATAAAGATATACTGTTTCATGAAAATTCAAAAACATCACTTTTGTTCATTTTATGAAGAATTCATTTTTTGAGAATTATTACACCCCATTCTAAATTCACTTCACGATTTTCAAAACACATACCATAATGTTGAACCTAGACTAGTGTAAGAACTTGGGGACACTGCTTTATTTTCTGCTTTATTTCCCCTTTCCCTACCATGATATGATTTGATCTATAAAAATAAGTGTGGTGTTTATCAGATCATCAGATTTATTGGCCTTTCTTATCTTCCTCATCAGCAATTCACGTTTCGAAAGATTTTCTTACCAACTGACCACCAAGTTTTTAAATAGTTAGTGTAAAATTTAGAGACATATTCAACTGTTAGAGTATCTAAGTTATCAAAACTTATTTTGAATATAAAACCAATGCTATGGTTTATTGTAATAGAAATACATAAGTGATATTTTAACAATTTTATTCAATGGGCGTTATTGTCAGTAGGATTCAAAAAACTACAAATATAGCTTCAGATATCTCAATTGCGAGATTTTTTTAATTACAGAATTTTCTGTTAGGTCTTCCTTGAAACATAGATTTCTTGATTTCTTTTTCATGTAGTAAGCCTAAGATCTCTTAAAGTGATAAAGAATAAGCATTTTTCGACAAGCTTATGAATGTCAAAGTTCATTTCAATGTATAATTACATACATTGAAAATTTCCTTAAAATATTCCTTTATTATTTTGGCCGAATTTATTAATGTACAGTTTCAAAATGTACCATAAACAAATGGTGAGACTCACAGAAATGAGGATTCAAGCAATGTTATCATTTTAACAGCATTTTCTAGTTATTTACATAAATTAATAAAATGAGTAATATTTTCTTGAATGAAAGTTTCTATAAAATATTTTAATTCATGCAAGATTAATTTCTGCATAAATCCTACACTAAGCATGTGCTCATAATTTAATTATGTACAAATGGCAACAGCTATGTCCTGGACATACCAATATATTTCGCTTCAATAGATATACGAGAAATCATAGATACATTTTCCTGAAAATGTAACCATTAATAAAATCATCCTCGATATAATACATGTCTTTATTTGCATCCTTTCATCTGTATATGATTCCTTGCAATGACGACTAACTAAGCTGTATCTAACATAAATTCATGGAAAATAGTGAACACACTTTATACGTATTTAATATTACATTTTTTACCATAACGTCTAATGAAGAACATGATGAATGTTATTATAAAATACGTAATAAACTTTAATGCCTTTAAGCTTTAATACTCCCCAAAGAAATGCTGCTTTAACGTATAGAGAATGCAAGGATTCCTTTTAATGTTAAGGAAGCTGAAAAATATAGATATAGGTATCTTCTAATTCTTAAAAATCGTTTTTTAATGTGTTGTTAAATATGTTTTTAATATGTGTTTAATATTATTATCGAGTCTTAAAGTGTGTGTGTGTGTGTGTGTGTGTGTGTGTGTGTGTGTGTGTGTGTGTGTGTGTGTGTGTGTGTGTGTGTGTGTGTGTGTGTGTGTGTGTGTGTGTGTGTGTGTGTGTGTGTGTGTGTTCTATTACACATGTTTTATAATAATAATTATCTAACAAAAGTATGAAAATGATGTATTCTTTAGAAAGGCGAATAAGACTCGATATAGGTGTAAAAAGGGTTAATTCAATAAATAGCAAGTTTTTGCAACAAATATTGGGTTCCGTATTTATTCTAGTAGGACTAGAGAAGCAAAGGACTGGGCAATCTAGATAGTATAACGCATTCGTATTACGTTTTCTAAAAGTTTGATCACACTAATTAAAAACTGCGGTGGCCTAGTAGGGTGTCAATTATGGGGCAGAAGGTCTTCATGTTCGAATTTGATTCCACTTATGATCCGTCTTGTATTCGGGTCTCAAGTACGTTAAATCTTTAATCGGGGAAAAAATGTTGATGCGGTACAGTGGTTTAGGGGGGAGGTGTCAGTTCAGGTGCTGTCCTCGTCATCTGACCGGGTTTTAACCCTTTATTTACTGACGGTAATTAAAAGTACCATTTAAATCTGGCTTATATCTTCGTAATATGACAATTTTTGCTGATGATATTCTAAAGAGCACGGAAAATGTAACCCAAATAGCAAGAAGTTAATATAAACTAAAAGTAGGAATTAAAAATATTAAATTAATAATTAAATTAATTTATTTCTATTAATAAAAATATTTTTCTTGGGCTCCCTGGGATTATTCTGCAAAAAAACTTAACTACTAGTGCAAAAATGAAGTTGAAAAATTGATGGCAACATAATTTAGTAAATAAAGGGTTAAATCTATGAGGTTCTTTCCAAATAGACCTACTTTCCCTTTCAAATCAGGCCATAATTATAACAAAACAGATAATAATAAAAAATATTCATATGAGTTCTCTGAACACTGAGCGTTTCCCTTTTTTTCTGTAATGCCCACTTCGTGGCAATTTAAAAATATGTAAAGCTTTTGTAATATTTTTATTTGCTTCTAATTGTAATCATTTGAAGAAAACATTGTATTGTAACAATTCAGATACGAAATTATTTACTTCAATGAATTTTGATAAAGTAAAAGAATCTGAATAAAGTTCAGCGCAAATATAATTGATTAAATTATTTCTAAAAACACTAACTTTTAATAAAAGTGAAACCTAAGTATAGCAATAATGCCGCACCATATTTCTGTGAAGGAGTTTCGATGAAAAAGTTAAACTGTTCTTATTTTCAAAATCCATTAATTTGCCCGAATTTTCTTAAAATAAGTTAGTTCCAGAAAATCGATTTGAATATTGATTATATCATTAGTTCAAGTGCGAATGAAATTTTCCATTCCTAGCTCTTGAATTTTTCTTGCCTTCATTATTAAAAAGTAAAAAAAAACTATTAAAGGAAGAGGCAAGAAAAAAAAACTTTTTTTTTTATTTAAAAGTGATTTGCAAAATAATTCCTGTCAGTTTTTATCCAAAATGAGTAAAATTTTTAATGTATTACAAAGATAATTGAGGAAAAATAATTGTTGATTGATTGCTTTGCTAATTGTAAAATGATATGGCTGCACTAAACATGAGTATAGCTAACAAAGATTAAGAGTATGATAAATTATGTTTATATCGATCAGAGATAGTTCAAAGGAAATACATATTTTGAACTGTGCATTCAAAAAAATTTATAATATAATTTCTGATGTGCATGATGCATTTGATTTCCAATAAAATATCCTAAAATATTTCGAACTGATTGTTAAAAAATCTGTTTAAAAGTTCTGGAATAATTCGATAACGAGTGCCATATAGATTATCTTTCTTTGAAATCAAATCATATATACACATTAATTGCCAACTGATAGTTATTTGGAGAGAAATACTGGTTCTGTTAACTTTCAATTAACTTCCAGTGGAAAACTTAATATCCCTGATTTCCTCACGAAAATATTCGTGTGATAGAAATTCAAGCCGTGTTAGTACATACGTTTAAGTGTACTGTGTGTACATTAAGTGTCAATACTACACATTTTAAGATGGTGAGACTAGCACTTTTCGACGATTATACCTTGGTAAAGAATGGTAGATTGAAAGATTAGCGGTTATTACCTTCAATTCCTCGATAATCTGTTCGTCCTATTGTTAAGAGTAAACATATCATCCTTTCATCCTTCCTTTCTCTACTATTTAGATTAAATAAACACATCTTGAACGCAATGCAAAAGTACGGCGGGGTTATCAAATCCAAGAACGTATAGTATCTGTACCGCTCCTTATAAGTATGGAACCATAACAATAACGTTAAATCCTATGCCATCATAATGTTTAAAAACTGAATTCCCCGGCTTGTTTATTTTCTAACTGTAGAGGTACTCTAACTGCACTTTCTAATTTCTCAAATAAACTACAAAGATATTAAACAGAATCCTTTAGCTAGCTCTTGGTCCTTTTTTTATTTTCTAGAAATCGTCAGAAGATTCGAAATCGAGATTTTGACGAATCTACGTTTCAAACCTTTCGGAATCCAAAAAAATAAAGTTTTGTCATTATGTCTGTCTATCAGTCTGTCTGTGAACACGATTACTGATAAATGCTTGGAGTCATCCAGGCGAAATTTGGTGTGGAATTAAAATAAAATGTATAGATTACTTTCAAATTTTGAGTGAAATTTTTTTACGGGAAGCATGTTTGTCTATCTAGCTGTCCGAACTAGAAGTGAAAAACTCGATAACTACGAAAGCAAAGAGAGAATTAGATAAAATCTGGTGCACATCTGCAGCTTAAGAATAAGGAACAATTTTCATAATGTTTTTGTTTGTTTACTGCCCTAATTTACTTGCGAGCTGCCAATAAGCTAATTAAAAATATTAAATATATTCATTTGATGAGCATGTTACCCCTGTAAGAATTAAAAGAAGCTTTTTCAGGAAATAAACTTGACGATTACATTTTCCTCGTCGAATTGATGATATTTAGAATTTTAAAATCGAACATTGCGAAATTCACTTCTCCATACAAACTTTTTTGAAAATATCGGTAAAAAGACAAATCATAAAAAAAGAAAAAGAAAAGATAAACAATCTGCGAATAAAGTAATTTACACTATCTTTAGGGAATTCTGAATCATGTGACCAGAAAACCTTTGGTTACATCACACATAGGCAAAATAGCTTTTGAATATGCTCTTTGTGTGACTTCCTTAAATGTCACACTAGCTGCTTATGATGATCAACTGACTCGGAAAAATTAATACATGCTTAATATTTCAATTAAATATCTTTTCTTATCTAGTTTTAATGCCTTCTACAGTAAAATATTTTTAATTTTCAAATATTCATGTACATATAAGTCCTATTATTTTCGGAGCTTTACATTATTTTGTTCATTTTGCTATGAATTTCTATAATTTTCGGTCTATATCTTTGTACAACCAATAATATTATAGAAAAGAGAGGTAGTGCTTAAAACTATACTCACTTAAATCATTTTTCATCATTGTTTGATTTTGAAATTAAAACTTAATAATTTGTACGACAATTTTCACATGATGTAATTAAAGGCTTAACTTTATTATGAAATCTATTCAAAATGCACAAATAAGTGAAATCTTTATATATTGATAATAACTACAGTAAAATTGATAAAATGATACATTATGTATTATACATAATGTATCATTTTATATAAAATTATTATTACATTATGTACAATATACATTATTACATTATGTAATTACATTATACATTACATTATGTACATTATGTACAATATACATTATTACATTATGTACAATATACATTATTACATTATGTAATTACATTATACATTACATTATGTAAAATAATTACATTGTGTAAAATATACATAATGTATATTATCTTTCAACAATGAAAATTATTTAAGTTTCGCTTTAAAAATTAAATATGTTGTTATAATATACACTTGAAATATTTTTAATTGATTTAAAATGTAAAATAAATTAGTATCATTGAAAAATCTTTCCTTGAATTTTAAAATGCTGCGAAAATCACTTTTGTAATGTAATATTTTCGAAATTTTTTGCAGAAAAATGACAAGATTTCGCTCAACTATTAACCGATTAAAATTCAAAATGTCCAAAAAGTCGCTCGGAATTGCGCATTTTCACATTCCAAAGTATATATTTAGCGAATTTAATAGATCTAAGTTAAACCTTCTGATCTACAAAGCGCCAACATAGAAGTGCACACACACATTCATCTTCATTATTAGTGGAGACAGGGAATAAGAAAGTACACGAAAGAACATTCCCAATTTTTAATTTAAACTTCACATAGACATAATTCCGAAAATTTTCATTTTCATAACAGTCTTACATTCTTTTTCCACAACAACATGAAGTAATCTGGTAGTCCAGATCCCTTGACAAAATCCCTCGTGCTACCTTGCAACCTTTCCAATTCCGCTAATGATATCCAAGGCACGACATCAGTTCACCGTTTCCTGTAACGTGCGGCCTGATCCCATAGCTTTTATGCATGTGTACGTGTAGAACGCCAGAACGTTAATAATGCATTAACTCGGAATTCGGTATGCATTAGTTATGCAGCGCTTCCGCAACTCGGCATTCGAATGCACTCATGTTGTTTTCGGCCATGTGCGCTGGATGATTTAGGGAAATGGTTTTCTTCGCATTAAAATGCTTATTATAACTGCTTTTCCCCTTTCCTGTCACACAGAAATGAAATCTATTAATGCGCTGTTTAAGGGCAGTATTTCATTTTCGGTTTCAGGATGATATGGTTGTTTATATTCGGAATTGTTTATTTGTTTATTTATGTCGAATATACAAAGTCAGATCATAGTTAGAGAACGTTAAATGTCTTTTTGAAGAAAATTAGTTATTCTATTTATTAAATTAACATTTGTGGGGAAATTATTAGACACTGTTCAATATTTTTGCATTAATTGCGTACCATTTCAGAGCATAATCGTCTAACATGATACCTTTTTTTTGTGTGGTTAACAACTGGCATGCGGTTAGGTTCAAAAAGATATGATTATTTATGTTAGGAATTGTTTATTCGTTATTTATGCAGAATGTACAAAGTCAAATCATAGTTAGAGATGTTAAATGTCTTTTGGAAGAGAATTAATAATTTTGTTTATCAACTTAACATTGATGAAAAATCATTAGACACTGATTGATAATTGTGTATTAATTGCATACCGTTTGAGAACATAAGCAATGGATTAACATGACAACTTTGGCGATTTTTTGCCATTAATTGCGGACATGCCATTAGGTTCAGGAAGATGTGGTTGTTTACAGTCGGATGATGGTTGTTTATATTTTTTGGTTCTTATAATTGTTTTTGCGACTATATACATAACAATGTATCAAATATCCTAATTTTCTATTTATGCACTGATATATTTCAGAAAAGAATTAAAGGCAGGAACAATCACATTACAATCATGTAATTTATTTCCTGTGACGTGGGAAAATATTTTACGTTGAAGAAATAAGAGAGGAAAGAATATAATGACAATATTGGCATTTGAAAACCCGCTAAGTTATTTTATATCTGAGAAGTTAAGGTGAAAATGGACATTAGACTACTGACTGGCGTCATTTGAAAAGTTCCAATTTGTAGCCCAAATTAATTTGAAATCAAAAATTACTAATGAATACAAAATCACTTAAAAATGTAAATAACCTGCTTGCAGCAAAAAAAATCACTACAAAACAATATTTGAATCACAATGAGTTAATCCAAAATATGATGCATTCAAGTGTTTTTACGTTAGCCTGATGGCCATTAGGACTCACAATTCCACTTATTCTATAGTTTTCCTCCATGCTGTTGCAGTGTCCAGTCATTCAGATTTAGCCGATCGTAGCATTCGATTGTGACTAGCCCGATTGCGAGGGTTGCAATAAAAATTTTAAAGATTAACGCATTTTATAAAAATTCATCCAAAAAAGCAACTTTAGGAACTGAATATTATTCTTAAGTTGAGCAAGAAGATTTCAAGACTTTTTCTACTTTGTGATACCTCGTTCACGAATCTGAACCCAATTATTATTTTGTCAAGAATAGACGAATTATTTTAGTTAAAATGAGACGTCCTTCGCCAAAGAATTATTTTAGGAATAATTTCTTGCTAAATTTAATCCTGTTAGAATTTTATAGTACTTTTCGGTTAGCAGAATGCAACCGAAAGATCACCAAATAATTTTGACTTGCTCTAACTTGCGTGCAAACCTAACTTTACAACTTTTTTTGTGACATTTTCATTGGCGCAGATCAAGACAATTTGGCGATTTCCTGTTTGAGCCTGGCTAGCCGAAAAATACCAATTATATTGTAACCCTAAAAAAACATTTGTTACTATTTCTTGCTACAAACAAATTAGCGGCACGAAAGTTAAACAATGGCTCGATTTTGGCATGTTGGCGGGAAACTGGTCATTAAACTTATGTCTTACCAAAATGAAATCATATTGGCATTGAATATAATGAACTTGCCAGAAAGTTTGCTGAACAAAGTTAACGAAAATGTTATTTCTCGATTTTTTAATGCATAAATAAGAACACATTATGAAACAATTATCATATCTATTACTTTATTGCACATTACCATTAAACATACAGGTTGTAATATATGTTTATATTTGACATTACAATCCAAGATTAACCAAGAAACACTCTACCAATTGCAGGATGATGTAAAAGTTTTACAAATTCGTCGTTTAAGTTTTTAAAACATTCTAAAATGAATAATAATGGTAAGTTGAGATAAGTATAAAATCTGTGCATTAAAATAGAAGTCATCTCTATTGATGAGATTTCAGAATATGGAAGACTGGCTTTTTTAAGCTTTTTTATGACATCTTCACTCAGAAAACAAGGAAATAACAGCCATAGGACAGTTATGATGGCTAAAGACGATGTCCCATCCACCAACGAAGATACTTTAGTATCCCAGAATTTCTTTTGATTTTTCTTCTTCTTTTTACCACTTTTTTTCACGCATAATTTCAAAAGTTTCTTACGAATTTCAGGTGCCAATCCAGACGCGCTAATATTAACAGGTGCAGGTTCTGGGTCCTTTATTTTGTCACTGTTCTCTTTTTTGGCAGCTACTTTCTTCCGTTTCTTTACAATATTTTTATTTAAGGGCTCCTTTGAGCCGCATTTAGATGTCTTATTCTTCATTACATTAGACTAAAAAAATTAATATCTGTGGGGCACTGCTACGAATGTGATATTGAAAGCTTTCGAGTTAATATGGGAGTTTATTTTTTCAAAGCAAATATCGGATATAGAACAAAAAAATGTTTATCTTATTTTTTGTTATGAATTCTCATTGCCATCAGAAATAATAAATGTAAAAAAGTAAGCCTGGAAAATGGAAGGGTCACTCAAATATATCTAGACGGTTGTGACTATGTATTTTTTATTTCAGTCAGATTTTAAAAGTATATTGTTGAATGATTTGTTAATAACACGATAGGCAAAGCAGTTATAAACATAAAAATTCTAATCTAATCGTAATTATTTATTCGACAGAAATAAATTTTAAAGAGTTTAAAAAATATTCCATTCAATTTTTAAAGATATGGGATGATATACTGATAAAAGCAGAATTTGGAAAAACTTGAAATTAATGTACGTTTTTTGTTTTGTTTTTTTCAAACCCGTCAAAATCGCACCAATTATCCAAAAGCCGGTGATCTTAAAAGGGATACCAGCAATAACAAACGGTTTTTACGGTTGCTATAAGAAATTGTCACTATTACATTTGGCGAGAAATCGTTCCAAGAAATTCTATTTTGGCGACGGTTCATTAATTTTAACTCTATCCTTGAATTCATATCAAATAGTCTTTATGCAAATAAAAAGTTACAGCAACCATTTAATTCACAAAATACATTTTTTGTTTACCATTGCTATAATAAATTCTAAATATTTTCCAATACAGGATACCAAATTCTTATTTCTAGCTGAAAGAGTTAATAATCATTGCAGGCTGTGTTAGTCTGAAAACTTATTGATTTACGCATGGTCAAATGAGATTCCGCATGAATACGGTTAATAACGGAGAGTTGCATACTTTAACCAGTTAACAGGTCCTTAGCGACATACTTTACCGCTAAGGACCTGTTAAGAAACTATCCAATTCATAGAAATTCTTATCTTGATAAGCTGGAAATAAAATTTAAAGCTGCTTTTTTATCATATCTTTCAAGACATTTAACTAAAAATAATAAAATTTTAAAAATGTACTTGAATTTTAATGCAAATATATAATTCTGATTTTGCAGTTGTACTAAATTAAATTTATTTAGAAAGAACATGTATTATTTATATTTATATACTAGACGCATTTGACGACTATCTAGTTCACAGAGAATATTGGATGTTTATTATTTCAATTATATTTTTTATAATTTGCATTCACTTTTTACGCATAATTAAATGTCCAAAGAATCATCTAATTGTGCATCCATTGCACAACTTTTAAGGATAAAATTGTGCAAACATTACACCTGTTCTATGTATTGTGTACATAAACATTTGGTGCTAAATGAGTGAAACATTTTTGTTAAAAATATTAATGTGTCATTATTATTTTAAACTAATTATTAATTAAAAAAAGCATGGGGAAAATATAAAAATTTAGAAAATGTTATTTTTACCGAAATTATTTTTTATATTTATTGACTCGAACGGCATAAAAAATAATCCTTTACTTTCTTTAATAATCTTTTACTTTCTTTAAACTATTTTTCCATCTGGAAATAAATACCTACTTGTAACTAACAAAAAAATTGGCAATAGTACCTCATTTAAAGTGTACGACCTACGTATACTATGCAACGAAACTAAATACAAACATGTATGGTCATTTTTTGCTTTTTTGTAATACTCAACCATCGATATGATAGATAAAATATATAAAATTATAATAAGAAATATCATTAAGTATTTGAGTATTTGAACTTGATGATGAGCTTAAGTAACTTCAATTTTTATGTCTTCCTAAGTGTTGAAATCCTATTCTACAATATATATCGTTACTATATCACGAAGCTAATTACAAAATATGTACTGTGGAGTTTTGCGAGAAAATCGCGAAGCTATTTGTTATTGTTTAAAGCAAGGTCATTAAATAATTATACTTTTAAGAATTTTGAATCTACGGAGATTCAAATTTTTGTCCGATAAATTGTCTTAACGTGCCTATTTATTTCATCGTGTACGCTTTTACATTCTTAAGAAAATAAAACAAAATGTGAGAAAATACTAGCTAGCGGTGCAATCTCGAAAAACAAATATGTTTGTGATGTAAATCAGATGTGATGTAATTTGTCATTTCTGATGTAATTCAGATTGAGAAATCTTTTTCACAATTAAACATTAAATTAAGGATTTATGTTGCGAATTAATATTAAAAACCTATTGCATAAACCGTTACATAATAAATTAAAAAACGTGTTTGAAAACTAAACATAATTATATGAAAATAAAATTGATATGAGTAGCTTTTGAAGAAAATGCATATTTTGATGCAAATTTTAGGAATGCTTTACAACTAGGATTGTTCTAGAGGAAAACATCATTACTGTTTTTCATTTTTCTTTGTAATATTACATGTGTAACATATATTAGTGTGTAACAAATTATTATCCAACAGTTATATTCAAAAATAAATTATTTTTTTTTGTAATATATGAAATTATCTACAAAATTTTGGCATTTTTCAATAATATTTGCATTAAGCAATTATAAATCCACTTCTCGAGTATTCATCAAATCCATCGTTCATTACATTCTGCATAACATAATGAACACTAATTATAAATTTTATTAAGATATCTTGATTATTTTTTGAAATATGACCATATTCGTACAGCAGAATTATGAAAATACTCGTTCTTCAGAAAATGCGTTTGAAGTTTTTAAACGCTTATAAATAAATATATCTTGCTTCAATAGCTTGCAATAGTTGGTTTTTAATTTACCTAGACAAAGAATAAAGGTAACAGGAAATAAAGGAAACAGAAACGTGCATATTTTTTAAAACTGCAAAAAAGTAAAAATGAGAATTTTCATCCTAAATTCGTATTTTTAACCTAGTCGGATACCTTAAAAAGAGTATGCATTATTGAAACAAATTCTTCAAAAATTATGAAAGAAAAATTCCCCTTCCGCTTGTGCAAAGGCTGTTTTCTCACACTAAAGTCTTGTAAAAACAAATACGGAAAAAAAAAAGTTTTGAAAGCCTTCCTCCTCCCCGTCTAGCTGAACTTCCGCGAAAATGTTTCAACAATGCTCATAGCGAAGAACAAATCGGCTAAACTTGAGCTCGATTATGGTTCAGATTTCGTCCCGCATGTTGACGTCGCCATGGAAACAATAGCCATTTTTAGCAAACAAACGAATCAATGTCATACTGATAGTTGACGAGAAATTAAATTAGGATCAGCGACCGATTCTGAAAACTAAATGACTTAATTAAGGTTTACCGTTTTACGCTCGTCCGCATTGAAGATTTAAAGAAAAAAAATGGCATCCTATCCAGTGCACAATTAACTCTTTAGTGCATTTTTTTTTTTTTTTCCTCTGAAGTTGAAAAATTTTCTGTATGTGTCGGCTTAAGTACTGCATCTCTTTGCTGTCGTGGTAGTAATGGTTTTATGTAATGAGTTTGCGCTTATAAAAGATTGGTGTTAATTCTCTTTTTATTTATTTATTAATGTTTCCTCTAATTTGGAAGGAATTATTAATGCAGTTTCCATAATAGCGGTTTGAATATTCATTGCACTTAAAAATTTTATAAACATTATATTTTTATTAATATGATGTAAAATAAATGGTTATTTTATCTTTGATAAAGCAGTTAATATCTAGTTTTTATCTTTTTTTTTAATATTTTATTTAATATAAATATGCTGGTCAGAATTTCTAAACAGTTTAAATTGTTTAATAATAGAATTTCATGATCATAAAATAAATGTCCAAGAATAGGTTTGTACTCCATTTTGAATTTGAAAGATCATACATTTCTGATTTGAAATATTTCAATTATTTCTACTCATATTAAAAAGTAATTTTGTGACTCCGTACATTGACTTTATAAAAGACAACCCATTTAATTTAAGATATCAAATATGGCAAAAAATATATTACTGAAAATTAGTAAATATCTTTCGAGTTGAATTTATTTTTTTTTAATTTTAGTGATAAAAATTCAACTAAGATATTTTTATTTTGTCAGTTACTTTATGAGATATTAGCATATGAATAGAAAATTAGGTATTTAGCATATAAATACAATAAAATTCAAAACAATATATTTTTAATAATATCAGTTTAGATAATCATATATTTTTTTCCTTAATATTCAAAATTATTGAATAAATTTTATGATTAAAATTGTAACAATACTCTCCACTATTGAAATGAAATTTAAAGCACTTTTACAAATAAAATATTTAATCACTCATTTTTATTCCTAACTAAAAGTTCAGAAATGAATTTTTTTCATATGGTTCAATAAAGTCATATTGAATTTCGGGTTTTATTTTCATTTTTCTTCTATTTCAATAAATTATTTGAGCATCTATAGATAGATCCTATGAATTTTTGTGGAATATGCTAGGTATTCTTAATGATTGTATTAGCTTTTATCCGATGTTTAACTGTATATTTCTAAGCAGGCACATATTGCAGGACGTATTTATATAATATGATAAAAATGCACCACAACTTTATAATATTCAAATCAATTTCATTTTTAATCTTAAGAATACGAAAGTGAAGTTACAACAGGCAATTTCTCTTAACTTAATGTCGAATGTCATGATTTTTTTTTGTGCACATAACTTTATTCCAGTAAGTGTAAAGCTACTAAATAAACATTGTTTAACTATATATAATATCATACGTTAAAATATGTCGCATCGAGATTATAAAAAATTTAATTGAAACCAATCATGACCAGTATTCCTTACGAACAAACTGGTTCCCAAGAGAAAGAAAAGACTCGAATTTGAAGGCAAGAGATAATTGAATTGCATATACCATCTTATGAGGTCTCAATTTCAAATATAGATTGTCCTATGGTCGTTGTTTTGGTTGTAGCTGCATCTTTTCATTGCTATCCAACAATGCTATGTAATGTTTATAATAGGCTTTAAAATCTATTGAGTGTATAAAATAGGAAAATCTCATTTTGATTTCGTTCTAAAGCTATTCCTGAATTTCGTTAATTGCTAAAACTGAAGCTAAAAATGTTCTCCAACTGTTTTAAAGGAACATTTTCATATTTGATACCAAGAATCATTTATATTAAATTAGTTCTAATTCGCAATTTGACAGATTTTATTTAAGATATAATCACAAAATACAAAAATAATTTTTTCAGTTTTTTTAATTGTATTTATGTTCTATTTTTCTTTAAAATTTCAAAATTAAAAATGATTACAACTTTAAAATTATCATTACAGTTATTAACATCTTCTAGGATATTTGATTGAATCTCAGTGCTTCCCATAATGAGTGTAATAAAATCATCAAGGAAAGGAACATATTAAACCAGTACTAATAGTCTATCTATACTTATATAAAGCTCAGTGTGTGTGTGTGTGTGTGTGTGTGTGTGTGTGTGTGTGTGTGTGTGTGTGTGTTGGCGCTCTACAGGCCAGACCGTTTGACTACAGCTACCAAATTTGGTACATGTATACCTTGGTGGTCGAGAATGTGCACCTGGGGTCTCTTTTTTTAACTATTAATTAAAAACTAACTTTCCCGCCGAAAAATCTACATTTTCCCCACTACCAAATAAGTAAGGCTTCAGTTTTTTTTTTTTCCATGCTAATAATGCTAATACATTTTGAAAAGAAACGTCTTTAATAAGACATAATATAAAAAATTAGATTTTGGAAAACGTTAGGTTTTGTAAAGCAAAAATTTTGGACAATGTAGAATGTTTCTGTTATAATTATTTGTATTAATAAATGTATTAAATTTGAAAGTATTTCATTTAGAATGGAAAACTATGTGCTAGTCAAAACGTATTTTTGAATGAAAAATCTAAAATATATATTATTAAATATTATTTTATATATTAGCAAAATATATGAAAATTAAAATATATATTATATATCTAAAATATATTTTTTGCATAAAATAATATCTGTACGATATTTTATCTTTTGGTTTTCAAAGGAATTAATAATTTTTTTCAGTTCGGGCTTTCATGCTTAAAATTGTTAAATTTAATCTATTAGTCTAATTTAGAAAATGCCGAATTATCTATACTTATATAAAGCTCAATGTGTGTGTGTGTATGTGTGTTGGCGCTCTACAGGCCAGAACGTTCGACCTACAGCTACCAAATTTGGCACATTCATATCTTGGAGATCGGGAACGGGCACCTGGGCTCCCTTTTTTTTTAATTTTTAATTAGAATTTTAATTGTTAATTAAAAACTAACTTTCCCACCAAAAAACTCTTTTCATTTCCCCACCATGAAATGAGTAAGGCTTTCGTTTTTTTTCCCACCCTAAAGAGGATAGGCTTAGGACATTTTCGGCCGATTATTTCAAATGATTCTGTTTATTTTCTTAATGTTTCATGCATTTAAAATCTAACATTGTTAATTAATCTATCTGCTCATGATGAATCTGAGAAAATTTTGTTGACAAATTCTTGAGATATTGCATAAATTAAGAAAGATATTCTTTAGTGCCCATAAAGTTTAAACGCTCAGTGACACTGTTTTCTGTAATCATATTATTAAAAAATGCTTTTATAGCATGAAATAATTTAAAGCATGAATTCTGCGGGAGCTAACAGAAAATGAGAGAGATACATATTGCGTTATGACTGAAGGCATTTATAATATTATGAATAAATTATATGACAATCAAAATTCGAAGTTTTAAAATATTTTGATGAAGAAGCTATCAAAGTAAGAATTGCATAAAATAATGATTAAAATTTTAACGAACATTAAGATTGGCGAACCGGCTGGTCTCCTAAGGCTGCTAGTATGAATTAAAGGAGAAGAACAGAAGAGTTGCATAGTTTCGGAGGATGATGTTTGAAAAATGCAAATAAAGTGAAGCAAAATTACTGATAAAAATTTTAAGACAGTTTAAGTTGAAAGCTCTATTTAGTAATACTGTATGTATAATATATTTTTATCGGAATTGTGCAATGAATATACATTGTTAATAACGATACAAAAAGATTTTTTAAATATGTAATCAAAATTAGCAAAGTATATTCAGAATCAGCTAGTAATATTCGTAAGTCAATTATCGGACAGAGTTACTAGTAGATACGTCTTAATCTCAATGAGATTTCGAGAACATGTTACACTTTGTTTATTTTTAATACAAATTTGATTTTCGTATAAACATATTTTGTTATACTGTAAAAGAATTGCATTAATCTAATAAAACTTCTCAGATTGTTCATTTAAAAAAGAAGAATTTAGACAATTTAGACCCTTCACAATCTATATTTCAAACGCAATAACAGTGTACATAATATCAAACACCATCATGACCAATATGTCGTCTTTCATATCAATAAAATATTACGAAACTTTATAGTTACTTTTAAATAATAGAAACTGTACATATATTCATGAAAGCACTTGGGTACTTTGCAGACAAACCAATTCGTCTAAACAAAATGTCGACAATAAAAAGGAGCAGTCTTAAGGAAAACATTTTACATCCACAATCTCGGCAGCTTGTCAGATCCTTGCCAACTCAATCTAATTCAATTGTTCTGTTGTCAAGCGTTATGGAATTCCATAGGGTTTTCTTTTCCAAAAATCCCTGTGTCGCAGGCTTTTATAATATCTTTTACATATATGAAATATTTGGCATGAATACATAATCGAAGTGGATTGCCAGAATTCTTCATAATGTTTTGGCAACAAATGTATGCCTCAGATTTCAAAGCATATTGTCATCTTTTGTCATTATATTTAAATATTATCGATTTTATGTCTTAATTGGAACTATCTTTAATATTTCTTTCATTAATTTAATTTAATTACATTTTTTACTATTAGATTATATCTTTTATAACATTGCTTTGTTTTAAAAAAATAATATTTACAAGCTAGCATATAATTTATAGATTAAAAATAAAATATTCTTGACTAAATAGTCCTTCAAAATTCTCTATAGAACAAACATTGGATGTAGGACTAACAACATTGACCACATAGATTCTCATTAATTAAGGTTTTTTTTTTTTGAAAATATGAGTTTCTCCTAGGGTAAGAATGAATCACTAAAAAAGAGTTTCTCAAAATATTAATTAAACTTTTAAATCTAAAGATAAGATAGACGTATCAAGCGTAAAAAATATTTTCTGCTATGATATTTCAAATTTAAGTTTCCCATATCCTTAAAATTTCTTTTCTTTCAATGATACTTTCATTATCCATATAATGAAAAAATTTAATACAGCATCTCTTATGAGTACCAACTGTTTTGAAATATCTATTTCTATAAATATCAAAAGAGAATGCATTTGTTTATAAAGGACAAACCATCGGCCCTCTAATGAAGATTTCATTAAATGATGTCCAGGTTATTGAAAAATAATTCTTATAGAATCATAAAAAAAAGATATTTTTCCTTCCACTTTTATAAACAAAATTTTGTAACTCCAAAGATTTGTTAATATTACAGATTCAAAAAAACCAAAAGTTAAAAACATCCTTTTCTCTGTATCCATTTCATAAATTGTCCCCTTCCGTATTTTTTTTTCAATTCTATCACTTTTAATGGTATACTTATTAAAGATTGACTTATTAAAGGACTAATATGGAGAAGTTAAGTCCTAGCGATTTTCCATCTGCTTTAACCGGCTCCAGATGGATAATCGCTATGTCTAACCTTTTGTTTGACGCCTATTTCTTTTACATCTTGTTTCCTTTGATTTAATGGAATGCCAACCCTCTACACAGTATTTCTAACAATGTTTTGCAGCGCCATTAATTAGAGAAACATTGAATCAAGCGCTGCTACAAATACTTTTCAATGAAATAGTCTGGCCATAGAGAAATTTGTTTACATTTCACTGTTACCATTCACCAATAAGTAATACGTGCGAATTCTGTGCCACGTATAGTAGTATTTTATATATATATAGATGGAAACTTTAATTCCTTTCAAGTAATAACTTTTGAAATGTTTATCGATCGACCTGGTGCCATTGTTATATCAAAATCTCTGAAACTGCAAATCAAAGCATGAGAAAATTTGATTTTAAAACAGAAATCCCTACCATATAATTAGAGACATATCGGGAAAATAACGAACTAATGTTTTTGATGTTTTTGTTATGTTTATTCTTTTATTTAACAACAGAAATGATTAAATTCTTATATAAATGCTAACAATATGAATACTAACCTATTACAAAAAAACCCCTCTAAATATACCAATGAACAACTTCAAAACAAATGCAATTAACCTAAAAATGTATTTCCCATCAATAAAATACTCCGACAAATTTAGCATTTGATATTTTGATAAGAGCAATAGCAATAATATAATTCAACAGAACACTTAAATATTTAACAAAAATTTCTCTAACAGTTTAACTTATAATTTCTAAATTACGTGCCACATACTATGTAAATTTTATTTCAGAAATTTTATCCGTCACCAGCTACATATGCACAGTTACAATTTGAAAGTGCATACTTCTAGCACGAATTTCCAATATTCTTGTCACTTTAAAGATTATATTCCTTCCGTCTGCCATATCTTTGATCCTCAGGCTATTCCATGTTTCGAATGGCGGCCAATCATTGAACTTCTTAATCCGCGCGAATACTTTCGAATAGGAAGAAAGAAAAGAGAGCTAGTTCCCTATCGATCTTTGAAACGGGCCCTTTGCTCGTTCTTGGGATGCAAGAGAAAAAGTTGTTTTTAAGTCGCTACCCATAATGCTGGAATTTAGACTCGAGAGAATCATTTTTTCTTCTTAAAGAGGCATCGCTTTTTATTCCCAGCAAATCCTCTTCTGTTTGTCATTTTGAAACATTTTTGTGTTTGTCAAAGATTTCTTTAATGTCGACGAGAAAGGGAACTGCAGTTAGCCTTGCGAAAGTAAATAGTTTTTCGTATATCATTTTTTTTTTTTTTTTTTTTGCGTTCTTGAAAAGAGCAGGTGAAAATGGAGCTATGATATTTGGCAAGAGTTCATTGTTTTGATATTCCGCTAAAGTGATGTGGCCATTCCAAATAAGAAAGCAGCTGCTTTTGCCTTTTATGAACAAACAAGGCTTTCTGAACGGTATTTGGAATGGAATCATCCTTCAAGCTTTTTTGAAAAAAAAGTTTATTTGCTGAAATATTTTTTTCATAAAATAATATTTTGATATTTTAAAATTTAAATGTGCTGACATTTTAAAATTCAATAAGGGCATTTTGTTTGGTCAATTGTTTCTCTCAATATTTCAAGGAATAGTTCAAAAATTATTTCACTCATTTTACTTTTTTAAGATCTAAAGCTGGTTTACCGAAACATTTAAGTAATTAACACTAATTAAAAATTAATATAATTTATAAATGAAAAATATTCCAAGAAATCCACCTGAAAAAAATGACTAACTTGGAGAATAATCAATTTGGATCAGTTTCGTTTTATAAGATAAAAGTATTCATATTTTCTTCATAATCTGATTGACAAAAAATTATATATCGCATATGAAACGAGCTCTTCATTCCAAAACGTTATGCTGTTGAAAATAACAAGTGATAATATCGAACACAGTATGAAAGATTAATTTACTTTCGTATTATATCTGTTAAATATGTCTAACCATCTGATTATTTATTTATATTTTCTCTGCTGACTCTGTGATTACCCACTTAAGTTCCGAGTTTCGATAATAAATGTAATCTATAAGAATATCATCATCAATGTAATATACTTTTAAGAAATGTAATAGGAAAGATCAGCCAATGTCATTCTCTGCCATATCTTTTACTTGGCATGCTGATTTCCGTAACTTGGGAAATCTGTCCAACATACATTTACTCTTTTACTTAGTCTTTAGAAAACATTCATCATCTTAATTGTCCTTTTTCACTTCTTTTGTTATTATTTTTAAGGTTTCAACAATTATCAACCTATCAATTCAGAAGAAATTTTATTTAACTAAACTAAAACGCAGAAGTAAACCAAACTTTATCCTTGTTACATTACCTGCTAAGGGCACTTTGATTCTGTGTTTCGGAAAAAAATCTATTTAAAGAAGACAATTATCGACTATTACCTACTTTATTTTCTTCGCTGATCTTTGAACAATCGTTTGATTTTCTTGTTTCAGCAATTAATACAATTTAAAGGTGCATCTTTTCAACAAAAATACTAATAGTAAAAATAATTTGATGTGAATCTTTGATATATATAATGCCTGTGCTATTTTGAATTGCTTTGAAAAGTTTACCCAACAATAATTTATTCTTTATCCTAAGCTTCATGTGATATATAGGCTTGATGATCAGTTTTAGTTTTCTGTAACTACCCCTCGAATTATTTATTCATTTATCGTGTGAAAGAAATTTCTGTATTGCAACCAGAAGAAGTTAAAACTCATTAAAAATCATCGATATCATTTTTTGTATGTTTCGATACTAAGAGGTGGAACTATCTTCACTAGAAGGCGCAAGAAACAGACAAAACAACATTTAACTACAATTAATCTCCTGCAGTCTCTTCCAAATAAAGAAATTTTTATGTTATAAACAGCTGGAGTGCTAACCCCGAAACTTTTTCACATACTTTCTCATATTGATGTTATTCCAAAGAATGCCTTGCACTTGCAGTAGTTACGAAATATCAACCTTTGGCGAAAATTTAGCATTTTTAATGAATCTCTCTTTGGCGAGTCTTTTGGCGATTAATCCCCGACATACAGTTAAAGTATCCGAAAATTAACTTTGTGTTTTAGATGTATTTGTCCCAGTCGATTGAAACAAAAATTTGATTCAAAATTACACTTGTAGTCACAAAATCCCCTGCCAAATTTGATATATTTAAATCATTATGTTTTTGAATTATCGCGTGTACATGTTTTTGAACGTACAGATTGGCAGACAGTCAACCTTTTGATGGTTTTGACACAAAACTTTACAGATATCCACACTATAGATGTTGAATATGTTTACCGAAACTTATGTATCTAACTTTCTTCGTTTTGTAATTATCGTGTAAAGCTTCTATTTGGAAATTCAGATAGACGGATTTACTCTGAATAGATTTTACTCAAAATTTAATATAAATCTCCAAATTTGGTATGAAGAACGTATACTAAATTTCTTCCAATTAAATCAAAGCAGTTTTGAGTTATCTTTGTCACAGACAGGCAGACAATTTTCTAAAAATGTGTTTTTCGAACTCAGAGATGCCTAAATAGTGACGATTCGTCAAAATTTCGAGTTCGAATATATTGACTATTATGACTCTTTGTATACAGAAAGAAATACCGAATCTGTGTACCAAATGTTTTTGACGATTTCTATACTTTTTCTATACTGTGCATACGAGACATTAAAAACTTCGTCAAAGTAAAATAATGTTATATATTATTTGTCATAAATGTTGCCTTTCAAATTCTGATTTCATTTCACTATATATTAACTCTTTACTGGATTTATGAAAATAACTAAATTCCTGATTGTCCGTTTATGCTCGATTACCCGTTTATACAAGACTGATGTTCTGAATGTCCATAGAAGTCTCATATTTATTTAATTGGAATAATGTGAAAAGAAATTTTATTCAACACAGCATATTAGACAGTTTCAATTAGTTACATGTTTCTTGCCACATTATTTGCGTGAGTCATTCTAGTCTCAGTTACCTGGAAAAATGGTCAAGCATAAATTTACTTATTTACTTGACCTTCAAAAAACCTTTATCGGCCTGATCCTCAGTTATATTAACTCATTTACTGCATTTATGCAAAGCAACTAAAAGATCTAATTGTCCATTTATGCATGGATATCCGTTTATATAATGCTGATTTTCTGAATATTTATATAATTTTAATGTTTCAATAATAGGTATAATATGAAAGAAAATTTTTCAACATATCATATTTGACTGTTCCAATCAGATGAATGTTTTATATTAATTGCTACGTTATTTGCGTGGGTCATTCTGATCTCTTACCTGGAAAAAATGGTCCAACATAAATTTACTCCTTTACTTTACCTTCAAAAAAATGTTTATCGACTTGATTCTGAGATATATTTACTCGTTTACTGAATTTATGGAAAGCAACTAAAGGACTTAATTGTCCATTTATGCATGGATATCTGTTTATATAAAGCTGATTTTCTGAATATCCATATAAGTTTCATGTTTCAATAATCGGAATAATATGAAAACCAATTTTTCAACGTATTATATTAAACAGTTCCAATTTGACCAAAGTTACATATTTCTTGCCACATTATTGCGTGGGTCATTCTCATCTCAGTTACCTGGAAAAACGGCCCAAGATAAATTTACTCCTTTACTTGACCTTCAAAAAACATTTATCGGCCTGATTATCCGTTTTCACTTCCTTTGCCAACTCCTCGTACATTCATTCTTTTGTCGTGTGAAAGGAATTTCCGTATTCAAACCTAAAGAGAAAAAAAAAATTCCTCATAAAATCGATACTTTTGTTGCTGCCCAGGCGGTGAAAGACGCCATTACTGGGATACGGGGGAGGGGGGTCGGCACGAAAGAGCTTTTAAATGCAAGTAATTAACTTCAATCGCTTCCACACAGATGGCTCACAGAAATCGAAGAATGCGATCGTCGTTAATGATGCTCCGTAAGAACGTTTACTGTGAATAAAACAAAATCACGGTCTTTTCCCTGAACAAAAGAAGACGGCGAAATGATTATTAAAACCGCCGCCTCGTAAATGCAAAAATAAAGAGTGCGGCATCCTGTACCTAAACAGATTATTTTGTTTGGGACACAGCGTTTACTTTGAACAAACATTAGATGAATTAATACCTCGGATCTAAACATCGTTTAGTTTATTAGTTTTTTTGCCTCTCTTCGTGATTTGTTCAGAAATAAGTATGTTCATAACCATCAACTATTTGTTTTAAATTTAATTTCAAATGAAAAATCAGAATTTTAGAGGGAGAAAAATATATTTTAGATATTAAATATATTTTATTACATTTTCGATTAAACAATCTTGTCTATTAGAGATTCAGTATTTGTGATGGTTCTGATCCATTTTGTTCCGTCATAATTGGGAAAGTTTATTAGTTCAAAATTTCTGATTATTAAAATCTTTTATTCCTGAAATTGACAGTGGAATTTCTAGATATCCGACATCGGAACGTGAGGGAGAATTCTGCCTGTCTTAGCATATTACATAACTCCAATATACGAGGGTAGGTTTCCTTCTTGGGGCACTTACAGGGTAAATTGGCCCAAATTTTTGTTTTTCCTAGAGGGAACCTCTAGTAGCAAACCTGACCATAACGTGTAATAATAATTATATGAAGTCTCTACGTACGAGCTGATATAGTATTGTACCATCAACTGGATTACGGTTTCACTCAGTTTCTTTGATATTTTTAATTGTAAATACGATTGATTTGTTCTGCTATCTTATGACCTTATTATATCATTTCATTTGTTATAAATTAATTTTTTTCTAAGGAGCGAAAGCAACAAAATGCTATTCTCAGATCGTTGAAGTATTGATGTTGGTGAAGTATTCTCAGATCGTTAAATATTCTGAAGTATCCTGGAAAATTGAAAGTTTCTTTCCCTTTACTAAATTTTCAATTTCAAGAAGATACCTAGGAATCCATTTAATCCAAAATCTAATTTATGAAAGTTGCTTTTAATTCTACCCACCTATCCAGAGAAATGACATAAAGTGAAACAGGCTGTAGTCATATCACTGACTCTCCAACCCGCCGGAATGTCCATGGATAAAGAATACTGAATGACCGTACCTCCGCAACAGCAACATTGGTGGGGACTGTGGTTGAGTCCTAAGGGCCATCACCAGCCACGGCACAACCCTTCCCGAAGGATGTACGTCTCGTCATCAATGGGAGGAACCAGATCAACCACCTATTTATGTACCCACCAGGGTGGCGAGATCCAACCACCATACTGGAAGCATCTCATCCTCATTTCGAGGTGCCCCCCGAGGGTTTCAGATCATACTTCATAGGATCAGTGGCAAGGGTAATAATCGTTAGGACCATCTACATCAAATTATTATTGTCTTTTGTCTTTAATGCCAAACTGGTGAAAAAAATGCTACATCCCAGATGCCATTTTGCTAATTAGCTAGTTCACAACCAAATTAAACGTAATGAATAATGTAATGGCATGGCATGGATCTAAAACAAGAATCGAAGGTAGAATGTTACGATTCAGCTCTTAACAAATATTATTCAAAAATTAGTAGATTGATTTCAGTTTAACAACAAAATGTTTCTAGTGGTTGGATGGACCACTGGAAGATATTTTTGGTTTTATATTCCTTGAAAAATGCATATGCGGACTGGTTTCCTCTGAAAGTATGTAGAAAGACAACCTTTATTTACATATTGGAGCAAAGTTACACTTCTCCCTGAGGTATTCCAAAGTCGCTTTAGAAACAAAAGGCTTAACTAAAAGTTCTTGATTCCTGAAATACTATATCAATGCTGATTCAAGTAGCATTAGAAAAATCATCAATCCTCCAGAATTTACCCACGAATATCTATTCACTTCTTTTGTTATAGAAATTTCTTTGTGGCACCAATAAATGCACCAATAAAACGTATTATTTCAGATTTCAACATATTATTCTGAAAGAATGAAGAAATGCAAAACCATCAAACGATTATTTCCAGCCCAAAACACAAAGTTATTACAATTAATCAAGATTTTAACTACGCAGAATACAAAGATGTGTTTACATTTTTAATAATAAAAATGTTTTTAATATTCCTCATTTTACACAATTAAATCAGAATTCAGTTTGTTTTTTTTAAATATATAACGAAGTACAATAGCTAAATATTTTGAAGATTAATAACAAAAATGAATACAACATTGACTACCTATAACTAAACATTTATTTAATGGCCGTTTGCATCTCTGTTGTTCTTACAGAGATAAACCGGACGACTTCCTGTTGTACGATGGTAAAGATAGTCTAATGGCTTTCTTATACAAAAACAGACCGTTTATTATCCATCTAAATGGCTCACGATTATAAACATTTTCTTTTTCTTGGTCCTGCCGTCGTAAAAGTTGCCATGATAACTGTTAACGGACTTTACCAAAGTCATTATCGATACAGGAAATAATTATCTACATTCAATATTATTTAGGGCTAGAATGGTTTTGCTCATAGTCCGTAAATAATTCTACGATTATTAGCAAATGATCCTAGGATTATACTGTCATTTATGGATAAAAACTACATGTAGACTTAAGTAATACCTTAATAACAGATATAATATATGGTTTCATCTATCAAACAGCATTTATTTCAGAAGGATTTCTTTTAATTTTTAGTGTTAAAATTTGGTCTTTATATTTGACAAATGTTTTACAAAATTTATTTATTTAAAAAACAATTTCATTCAAAAATTTTACCTAGATTTCTAGTAAGAAAATTATCTACTGCCTTCTCTCATTGGGAGGAATCTCAGAAATAAGAAAGAGAAGCTTCCGGTATGGTGGTTGGTTTTCGCTACCCTGGTGGGGACAGAAATGGTAGGGGGTTGACTACCTTCTATCGATGACAGGACGTACTTCCCGCAGGAAGGATTGTACCGTGGCGGTGTTGGCCCTTAGGACTCAACCATAGTTCCCTCCAGTGTTGCTGTCGCGGCGGTCCGATCAGATTTTTCCTTGAGACTGCAGGTGGGTTGGTGTAGCCGGTTAAGGTTATCTATTGCCTTAGTTGTTATGTATTACGTATTACAATGGAATTTATGGGAAATTATGGGAATGGAATTTATTGATTGCAATAGTTCTTTTTCTTATAGGCTATCTATCGCAATAGTTCAATTTCTTTGATAATACTTCTTAGAAACTAAAACCATCCTCATTTAAAAGTTTTTTAAATAAAAATGCTTTTTACCTTTTAAAATGTAACGGAATTAATCTTTAAGAAGTCATCTAGAGATATGTTGCAGGGAGAAAAAATCTTATCAAGCTCGTAAATGGGCCATACACCCAAAGAGAGGGGAGGATGATTGGAAGGCCAAATTTTTTTCTTCATATTGATCACTAACCATTGAAGGCATAAACTCTGAAGAGGCAAATAATCTCTATATTATAGCGAACAACTTTTGTAAGTCATTAAGTGTTTGAAGCTGAAAAGGGAATTTCAACCCTTACCTTGAACTGTTTTTTAATCTGTTGTGGTTATCGTTACAAACCCCAGATGTTCTAATTTTGCTAGATATCTTCGTGGGTTCAAAAACCTATAGAAAACAGAAGTATGATACATAATAATGGGGGAAATGCTTCGTCAGTTGGTTCGAAGAACTGGGGTACCAGAGGGAGAATGACTTAGCCTCAGGTGCCTGCTCCCTTTAAATGGACATTAAAAAAAATAGCCTTCTAACCAAGGACGACCCTAAAGCCCCTAGTGCGCTCCTAGTGTTCGGCGCATTTTGCTATCTTTCACTTCATTTGAGATTATTCGGGGCTCTTTGATGTTTGTTCGTTTTGCCGATAGTTTGCGAGATTAGTTTTTAGTTTAGTTATATTAACGTTCCGTTTTAAAGCAACACTAGGTCTATTTTGGGACGGACCTCATAATTTTGAACCATGGTCAGATGACGAGGATGTCTCCTGAGCGTGCCCCCCCTCTCTCCCCACCACGCCACACCAGCTTTAGGACGTTTGACGTGAACCAGACCCACTTACACGACGGTTCTTAGGTGGAATCGGGTCCCGAACCTGAAAGCAACCGGTTCTGTAGCCGAAACCTTACTACCGGGCCACCGATGTCCAATAGTTTTCGAGAAGCTCCCGACCGAGGTTCACAGGCGAGTGTGGTCCTACAATTGGTCAGAATGTCCCAAGGGAGGGGCACCTCGTAATTGAGGATGAGAAGCTTCTGGTATGGTGGTTGGTTTTCGCCCCCCGTCTAGCTCCTCCCATCGATGACGGGCCGTAATTCCTTTGGAAAGTGTTGTACTGTGGCTGGTAATAACTCTAACTCTTAGGACTTAACCACAGTTTCCACCATTGTTGCTGTTGCAGAAAAGTAGCCAGTGTGTGAATGCAATTGGTCAGATGGCAGACTTACGAGGTAGCCGGCAACTGGCCATGGGTACAGAGTTTAACAGGGCTATACATTTCGGATGTACTTCGCTCATTCCGCTCAAGAACTCAAATCTTCTACGATGAAACAGCAGAGCATGATTTTGTAATGACTTTTTTATTTATGTATGTGAAATATCGCTTGAAAGCTGTCTACAGTTTCATCTTTTTAAGCCTTTTTCTCCAGTTTCATAATTCTAACTTTTGGTAATTGTAAGGAGTAATTGTAAGGTAATTGTAGAAAAGAGTAAGAATCTCTTTTCTTTATGTGATTGAATAAATAGAATTTGCTTTCTCCTTCCAACTTGCTGAGAGATATCATTTTAAGCCCTAGGATTATATTGAATTTGCCGCTAGCTCTTGATAGTGCTGTAAATGTTGCGCTGTATCAATATAAATAGTCCTGATATGATCATGATCTATTTAATGTTATCAGCATTAATAATCTTAAAGAGAATTGGTTGCTCCAATTAAAAGTCTTTTATTCTAATCGTAGGTACTATGTTTTTAAAGACAAAAGATAGTGGATTAAATTTTATTTGTAAAAGTATAGAAATTTGTATTCATGGCCATTTTAAAAAGTTAGAAAGCAAAACTATTTATAATTCTATATTTTCCGTGACCGCCAAATGTTTGAAAGCAAGCGCCCAATGAGTGACGAGACATTTTATGATGTCAAAAATGGAAATGATCTTAATTTAGAATGTAACTAATGAGAAATCTTTGATTCAATATTTTTAAAAAGTTTGAGCATTCATGTGAAACAAAATAAACTCCTAAGGAACTCATGTGATCTACTAAGACAGTAAAATCTAATTGCAATAGTTTCAACTGTATTAATATTTATCTCTTATAACTAATGTATTCAAAGAATTGTTTAAAATATCAATGATCATTTTAAGTACCATTTTGAATAAAACGATATATTTCGAACCTAAGTTCTTTTATATCAAGGACCTTCCTCTGTGACTGTAAAGCATGTAAAAATGTGATTTAATCATCAGTTTTGTCAACAAGAATTTGTCGCCGATTGTAGTCAAGTACTATTATGCATGCACTTTCTTTCCTGATGCTTTCTACGTAACGTGGCTCTTTTATTCCTTTCCACCATAAAGTAATTCAAATTTTAAAATGTTGCTTATAATAGATTCAATATTAAAAACAAAAACAAAAAAAATAAGATTTTTTTTTTTTTTTTTTTTGCAAAAATAAGCCAAATTTATCGCCAGAACTAATCAAATTATTCCTATATTAAAACGAATTATCTATCTAACCATATAATTTCATACATAAGATATAAGTTGAAAACAAACAATTAATATTGCAATGAATTTATAAAATTTTGGATGCAAATCTTTTTTTGTAAAAGGTGATATTCCAGACCCAATTAACAATTGATATTGCTGTTATTTCTTATGGCACTTGTCATAGACAAGTCCGCAGACGAAGTCAGCAATTTTAAACCGAGGTTTAGCCTCTCTTGTTTCAGTAGTGCCATCTAGGGCCAAGGCGATTAACAATTAAAACAAACAACAAACTGAAAACTTGAAGGAAAATCTAAATTCATTTTTAAAAAAAACATAAGAAATTTTGAAAATAATGGATCCTAATGAAGAACATATTCCAGCTGAAAAATGAAGGGAAAAGTTATTGACTTATAATGAAAAAATTTTATATGAGAAAAATTGGCCGCTTAATCGTCCAACAAATTTGTTTGATCTAATGAAGCCATCGACATCGATATAACTCCAATTTGAGTAACATTTTTATTTTCATGTTATATAATGATATGTAAAAAGCTGCAATCTTTATTACATATTTTTTGCCCAATAATTATTTCTCAGCAATGTCTGGAATTATTTTCAAATTCTCATATATTTATTTACAGAGTTAAAAAAAGGTTCATGAAATTTTTGATGGTTGGGTAACTTCATGTTTTTAATGCATATTTATAAGGCGTATTGATGCGTATTTATAAGGACTCGCCTTATCCACATATATGAGTAATTTTAAACTCTTTATCTCAAATTAAGAGCTGATATAGTAATAGATACATAATTTAGAAAAAATATTCCGAATAATATTTTAACCCTATGAACCCTGACCGCCTGATATCGCCCCGTTCAACAGGGACCTGAGTCAAGCACTTTGGGGCGGATAAACAAGTTTAAGGGGTGAAAGGTATTTCTCGACGAGCGCTCATTTACACTCCTTTGAATTCTTTAACCGCTCCAAAGCGCTTGAGCCAGGCCCCTATCGAACGGGACGATATTGGGAGGTCGGCGGCTCATAGGGTTAAAATAAAGATCGAAGCATTATGTAATATTTTTGAAAAAAATAAAAATATTGATGTTTTCAACATTTTTTTTCTCAATTTTTTTCATTGAAATAATCGAAAATAATTTCTACTTTCTAAGCAAGAAACAGATAATCAATAAATAATAGTCTAACACAGAACTGCTTTTCAATTTTATAAAAGTGAAAATATTCCTTGTCTTTAAAAATTTATTTTTTATTTTTGAAATTCAATTTAAATAATATCTAAAAGCTCTAAAAACTGCGTTCCATGCGTAAATATATATTTATTCAAATGTATTCTTCCTTTTCAACTAAGTGTAGACGTTCTTCTTATAATTCAATTATACATAAAAGATTTTGCATCGTCCTCAATTTTGAATAAACGTGAAACCACTCCATTTTGAAAGATCCACTTGACACGAAAAAATGAGTGTAATTTATTGACTAAACATACATTTTTATTTTTTTTTCTTAAGTGCTGAAAAATTAAATATCACCAGTTATAAAAAAAAATGCTTCTCGAACATCCCACCTCTTTCTTTCTTTTTAAGTCTCATCAGTATTTTTTTTTCCTTCGATGCCTTACATTTTATTTTTTGAACATGAAGTGCACATGTTATCTTTCTTTCATTAATTTTTTTTTAATGTTAAGCTTCCATATTTTTTTCTAAAACTTATTTATACATTGCAACGAAATTCTTTTTTTCTCTTAACTGATTTGATATATTAATTCGGTTATGTTTTAAATGCATGTTTTTAAAATCAATTTCTTAAGAGTCTTTATAATTCTGATGCAGAAATATTCAGGAAATTTATTTAAACTCTTATTAGCAAAAATGGTATTATTCAAAACAAACAGGTTTTTTAAAAAAAAATCTTCAATATCTTGAATTTTAATCCCATTACCCCGATGGGAACTCTAACTTTTGGTGAATCAAAATATAGATATTTTATCTTTGTGGCACAGTTAATCATTTAAGTAATTAAAGAATTAATTGTGAATTTTTAATGTACTATATTTTGCATAAAGTAATCACAGCACTCATTTCGCATACATTTTATAATTAACTCTATAATCCCTTGGAGCTAAAATTATGAAATTTATAACCTGATTTGATACATGATACTATTTTTCTACCTAAGTCTCTTTTTACTAAGGAACTGGAAAAATTCCGGTTTTCACGTGATATTATCCATCATGGCGCATCTATTTTCGAATCCTAGCTTTGTGTTTTGTTGGTAGCAAAATATTCGTCACACTTCAACTTAAGATTTTGTACAATTAAGAATAAAGTTGATGGCATTTACCAAGTAACTATAATTGCTTTATTTTATAGGCAATACCTAAATAGGCTTTTTTATAATTTGATTACTTCAAAAACATTCAGAATTGGAAAAATAATCAAAATGTTCTGCTGCTTTTGTGGGAGAGATATTGTTTTCTCTTTACCAAGATAAAGTCTTATCACTAACTCTCCGACCCACCCGAACTGAAAATAACTAAATGACCGGATTTCCGCTACAGCAATACTGGCGGAAACTGTGGTTGAGTCCTAAGGGCCATCGCCGGCCACGCTACAACCCTTCCCTAAGGAAGTACGTCCCGTCATCGATGGGAGGAATAAGACCCCCACGTTTTCGTGTACTCTCCAGGATAGCGAGAAACAACCACCATACCGAAAGCTTCCCATCCTTATTTCGAGGTGCGCTCCAGAGGGTTTTACCAAGATAAAGCAAAACCTACTTTATTTTATATTTTTTTAATGTGTATTAAGTCTTATTCATAAAATACAGTAAACTTCTGGAAGCTGATGAATGGCAATTATCGAACATGGTATTATTTGTAAATTACTGCTATTACAAAAAATAGTTTTAAGGAAATTTTAAGAGAAGGTGGCTTAGTTTTTTGCTGGGAAATAAACTTCGAATCTTTCTGCAACAGTAGGTATGTCAGAAAGCATTTATTTCGAATTTTCTCACCAACCTCTTAGAATCTTTTGAATTTCAAAACGTCATGACATATCTTGAATGAAGAACTAATTTTCGTAGTTCTGGAAAATCTGGGTTAGAATGCTATAAAAAAATCAGACCAATGATACATAGTGTGCAATTGGGTATTAATTTGATAAAATAACATCCCTATTTAAAATTTCAAGAATATCATTTCTGAAGAAATTCATAATTAGAGAATAAGGTACCCTCTTAAGAAGTTGCCTGCCATAAGGTTTGGAAAATAAGGTCGATCCTAGAAATCGTTATTGTGTGAGGATGGTTCTTACAGGTCAAACAAAAGAAATATAACTGACGATTCTTAGCAGAATTGACTTAACGCTGCTCATTTATTGTGTTTAAAACGAGTTTTGAATGAGTGATTCTTTGAACTTGAAGCCGAGTTTTTTCCACTGACCCCAGCCTTCCTTGCTTAATAATAGTAATGAATATACAGTTATTTATATAGATAACGAATTCACAAATCAACTTTTTAATTTTGTAAATGTTTATTTTTTTTATTTGAAATTCTTTTTATTGTTCACGAGACCATAAAAGCCGCTGAATACAAAATTCTAGTACTTAATATTATTATATTATTGTTATTTTAATACAATACATACAAGATTATTTAATTCATAAGATCTGTCTCTTTTTACCATTAATGATATACGCATCATTACCTGCATTTGATTAATCTTTTAATTGCATATATGTAAAAAGAATTATTTCTAGAAGCGCTAGAAATTTCCTTTACATAATTCACCTTCATAAAAATAGCTTAGAGAATAAATTTTCCATGTGTAATTGATCAGTTCTTTTTATAATCTTCTTAGAATTCCATTCGTATGTTTTGATTAATATTATATCATTTCTAATAGTAGTTTAATTCTTATCAACCCATTCATCTAAAAATAACTGGGAGAATGAATATTCTTTTTATATTCGAACATTTTCTGTAGCAATTTTAACAGGCCATAATCTTTGACTGATACAACTAACATCATATATTTTTGGTCTATTCTTTAACGAACACCATTATTCTATCTTTATAATATTGCATTTCTTTGGACTTTATTATCTTCCTTTACCAACTTTAATTTCATATCTACAAAAGGAACAATATTTCCTGGAACATTTTAGCTTTTTTATGTATCCTCTATCTTAAAACTAACGCGCAGAAAGAATATTCTTTTTACATTCTAGAATTTTACTGTCAGAATCTCAAATGATAGTTCAGTTGGAATGTTTTCATACCTTTTTACCATATTGCAGCCCAATGTCGTAATATTTTATTAATAATTTCAGTTTTTCTTCGAATGTTATGATTGTCTTAAAAACGATCCACAGAATAAATTTTATTTTTATATTTCATTTCCTGTTACGATCCAGACAGATCATACAATTCGAATGAATAATCAACATCATTTATTTCGTAAAAATTCTTTTAACGCCTAATTTTATTTTTTCCGATACAATCAATATTTCTTCGAATATAATATAATAATCTTCCTACACACGGCAGCCATCTTAAACATTAACTCATACTGCACGAATCTTCTTTTTTACATTTCACCATTTCCGGTTAATTGTGTAAGATTTATTCCCAGAAATAGGTGAAAAATTTCTTTCTGGTATCCACCCCGGGGCTGTCCATTACGGGCAGACGCCGCAACGCAGAATTACGAGAAAGAAAGGCCCTTCTATGACAGCTCGGACCTAAAATCGATATCTTCACGTCCTCTGAAACTAGAAGGGAATTTCCCATACTGCCTTGTCCAGTGACTGCTATTGTCTTTCATGGAAACATTCTAATGAAATGCGATGCGTCCGGTCATAAAAGTAACATGAGACATGCCGTAGTGCCAAGGGAGTTGTGAAAAGTAGAACTGGGTATCTTGGCATTTGAGGGTGCAGCAAATAAGGACATTGTCTTTTACACAATAAGGCATGATACATTTTATTCATCACTATCAGGATTATAGGCAGGTTTCCAACCCATAAAAGCCTTTTTGTCAATATTCTAAGCTTTATTGTTTGGGCTCTATTTAACCTTTTGACCTATGAATGTATTATACCGTCTAATTAAATGGCGCTTGTTATTTGTAACATTATTATTTCAATTCAAATAAAAACGGAAATGAAGATGACATGTTTAAACGTGTCCAGGTGATTTTTGTCTTCTAAATTAAATGTTATTTCAGACTTTATTATTTATGGCTTTATTTTAATATTTTGGCCGCCGAATTTATTAAATATTCTAACTATATAATACATTTTATTTGCGATATTATTGTTTCAATTCATATAAGAATGTAAAAAGCAGATGAGATTCTCAAACGTATTCAAATGATTTTCATTTTTCATGTTAAATGCTATTCTCTGTCTTTTATAGGTTGTGTCTCTATTTCAACCATTATTATCTTTATTTTAACCTTTTGACCAACAATCTCATTTAAACTCCAAGTTAACAGATCATTTTATTTAAGATACTTCAATCCATAGAAGAAAGTAAAGAGAAAAGAGATACTTAAACGTGCTTGTATTTAAGTACATCTTAGGTTATCATACTTGGCACATTGGCGATCATTTTAGTTGATCTACGCCAAAAATTTCGATTTCAAAATCAGATGAGGCTGATATTCGAGGTCAAACTTCTTTAAACAGTTTTAGAGAAGAGCCTTTTAGACATTTGATTACTCGTAATAAGATATTACTGCAATACTGCTTGCGAAAATATCTTGAAGCTAAATGTCATTTAGAATACAGTTTCTCCAAAAATGTAATACATTGAATCATGCCCAATTAGATTGTTTTAAATTTATGGCTAAATAACCAGAATAAAGAAGCACTCTTTGTTTAAGTGGATAAAACATAGCTTTTCTTTATTTCAATGTGCCAAATGAGTAAGCGTTTTTAGAAAGTTGATAAAAAAATCATCTTGTAATCAATAGAATTAAGCAATCGGCACCATGTTTGGAAACCGAAAGGAGGTCAATTTTTAGTAAATTTTGCGATTGTCATCGAGATGATTATTTTTATTATACTCTTCCATTTTGTGAGTTATAAAAACGTAAAAAATAAAAGAAATTGCAAAAAAAAAAATCTATTGGTCACCTAAAAATCGTGTAAAAATTTACTTTTGCATGAACTCGTCTTTGGTTATAAAGAAATGACAGAAAATTAGTGAAAATTTGGTTAAAGGTGGTAATCCTAAATTTTTGAAGAAGCATACGGAAAAACAGGCACTAGAAAACCAGTTGAGGAAGACAAAAAAAGTTGCTCAAAGCAGTGATAGATTAATTAAAAGACTATACCGATGCAATAGGGGAAAACCATTAGGGAGTATACAAAATGAAACGATATATTTAAACGTGGTGTTGAGGGCGAGGACCAATCGTTGCTCAGATTGAAGGAATCTGACTTAAATGCAAGAATTCCACTAAAAAAGCCATTTTTAAATCCAAGAAAAACTTGACAAAATACTATACTTTTGATATAAAATCAGTACTACAATTTTGATATAACACTTGGTAGTTATACCAAATTTTACTCTCTAACTAATTGAGTTTCTATATAATTCTGTTCATAGAGAGGAAGACATATAATTCCAAAAATGATCTTTCGGTCACAGGGCTTCACTTGAGGTTGAATTTTTTTTCATCGACTACAAAACTTTATCTTTGTATAAAACTTTTTCTCTGCTCATAAAAATTAAAAAAATGAACAATATAAAATATTTGGTGTTTTTCCTAAATCCCGTTCATAAAAGCTATAACGTTTCTTTGAAGAAACCTATTACTTTTGTAAAAAACAAGCAACTATGAAACTAGAATTTCAGTTGAATATTCTATGCAGAATCCTTTTAACTACTCTATTTAGAATATCTCCATTCCCAATGAATTTGAGAGGTTTCTCGAAATGTGCTACTAACTATATTTCTCACAATTGATTAAGATGGGAAGACAACAAAGGAAGGTTCGTGAAATTGAGACATATAATCTAAATTGGTTTCATCGAGCGAGGCTGCTAATGAAGAAAGAATATATCACTTGTAATGCTGACGAGCAAATTTACATAAAGAGTTTGAGGGAAATAGAATTCATTTTCATTAGGATCATTAGTATCAATATATATATGTAACATATTTTGGTTTAAGTTGAATGCAGATTTGGAGACATTGAAGATACATTTTATCTTTTTTAAAATTCATTTTAATCCATCGGGAAAGCCTTTTATTTACAAGAAGGCGCAGCGCGGCACAAAAGCAGAAGTAAAGAAGAGCGAAAAGGGCCGAAACAAATTATCACTACTCTTATATAACATAGGATTTCCGGCAACGCGCCAATTCAATACACGTGGTAACCTTTGTTACCTTTTCAAGGGTACCAAAGGGATCACTTTCATTTGATATGTAGCACTGATGGCGCATTATTTTTACAAAGGGATTCATTAACCCGAAAGTGGAATTGGATCACGAAATAAGAGAATATTTTAGAATGAAGTTACGATGGGCTAAATTAAGATAAAGTTTTGGTAATTAATTTGGATTAAATTTAGAGTTTAAAATATCATTACATATATATATATATATATATATATATATATATATAATATAAAAATTTAGAAATTATGATAACTACAATGTGTTCTTTGATTTAACAAATTAATTTTTCGTAGATCTTTTTATAGGGTTGCATAACAATTTCGGTTAGTAAAAATGGTGCGTTACAAGATAGAATAACGTGTAAATGCAAGATTTGAATTAAATAAGATAAACACTATTTTTTTTCTTCTTTATATTTTTTATTATATTTTTATTGAATCATAAAATACAAAGTATATGTTATGGTCAAAGGATGAAATAACAGATAGGACAAATTTTGCCTCCATGGCTTTGCTTGCGCTTACGCACTCTTTTGTCGAAATTTTCCATGACCATTTTGTATAAATGTCGCTGAATTTCGTTGATTCAGCTATGAATTTCCTTCTTCAATGCACGTGTGCTTGTGGGCTTGTTGGCATAGACTTTTGACTTCAAATAGCCCCATAAAAAGAAATCCAATGGTGTTAAATCCCCCGATCTAAGGGGCCAATTCTCAAATTTTCGGACTGTGGCCGACAGACTTTCATTATTTTTGAAATATTGTTGAACAATGAAAACGCATTATTCTATCGTGCAACTCTCATTTTTCCTATCAGCTGTCAAATGGGCTTTTTTAATAGGGTTGCCAACACACTACTTCACGAATGGTGGCAAATTCACATCTTCGGATAATTTTGGGACACCCGTCATAAAGATTAATGTTAATGTGTTTGTCTTTCGAACAAATCTACTCTTCTTTAGTCAAATGAAAAAAATTAAACACGTTTTTGTAATTTTTCAGGAATATATTCCGAAAACATTATCCCACAAAAATAATTTTTATACCATGTTAAAACCAAAAAAAAAAAAGGCTTTTTTATATAATACTTTTTTAATTCCATTTAATTATTCTCGCTTCTTTTAACAATTTTTTATATATAATTTTATATGCAAGCATTAACAATATTTTTATTATTGAAATTCCTTGATTTCCTTTTTCTTACTAGCCATTTAATTTGTTTCTGCGGTCAGTATTAAAATAAAAGTATAATATTGCTTTATTTTGGCATTAACTCCGGAAGTAGGAGTTTTAATTCCGCTTTTTATTTCATAATGTAGACATTTTTAATTTGTACACGAGTATTTTGTTGTAAAATTATTCCATTTAATTCATAGACTTATCAAATTACAAAATGAAATTTTAATCTAATGCATTTCATATTGATAGTTTAACAAGGTAAGAAAATTAATATTCCAGGCTAATAAGCTGATAGTCAAAGCCTTCTAGTATTTAGTTAATATGCATTACCTTTTATATCACGATCTATGGTAATTCCAGTGTTTTATTTGATTAAACAAACTGATTTCTCATTTAAACTTTTCTTTGAGTTGAATTAGCGCCATCGTCGCAACATTGTAGATCAATTTCATTGAAAAATTTTAAAACTTATTCTAAATGTGTTGTATATAAATAATAAAAGTAAAAATGATTTTTAAATTTCGATATTATTAGTGTAATTAGATATAAGAAATATTTTTTTATATTTAGACTTTGAAGAACAGAACCAAAACATTTAACAGTGAATTACTAACAAAAATAATCTTTGTAAAGTGGAATTTTAATTACATATATAATATATACTATTAAATTTTATATACATTATAATTAATATATATTATTTCCATAATATATATTATATTTTATGGAGACGGACTTTATTTAATTAATAATTTTCTCACGATCAAAATACGAGGGCTAAAAGAAGTTATATTATTCTGATGTTTTCTGATGATGATTAGGTGTGTGCCAAAAGTGGCGTTACACCGATAAAAGCTCAAAAATAAAAATAAAAAATACAATTTAAATAGCAATCAAAAGACTAGTTATTCAAAAAAAATTGTTCATAATCTTGTGTAATAGAAGCTAAAAACAGCCAAAGGAAAAGAAAAAAAGAAGCAGGCCTAAAAAGCAAAAGTGGAGAGGTCTGAATGGCCCAAGCAGAAAAGCCTACATAATATTCCAACAGCGTCATTGAAATATAATTTGTAAATAATAAAATAAAAAATACTGAATTGGCAACTTAAATTTAGAAAACTGGGAAAAAAATAAAAAAATAATAATAAAGGCAAAGAGAAAAATATAAATATACAAATAAAATAAATAAATGAAAAAATAAGTAAATAAGTTATGTTATAATAAAAATCTCAACATTTTGTTAAATACTATGATTTTAAAATTGCGCTGTCAACTTGTTGCATTACAAGAAGGCCCACTATCACCAATAAATATTTTGCCCCGTCATCTTGATATAATAAAAGAATAATTTCAAATAAAATATATGTGATGGCCATCTTTCCTTGCAATCCGTCAACATGCAAGTCCCCCCCCTACCCCGAACTTCCTCGCAAGTGTTTATTTTTTGCTGAAATTCATTTTATATTAAAAGCCTTGGATCGTATTTTAATCCTTTTCTCGTTCCCTAATTGAGTATAAAATGTTTTGATGTCAAAGCGACGTGTTAAATTTCATTTATATTGCTCATTATGCTTTAACCCCTTAATTGTAAAATGGTGAAATGTTGCCGTAAAAAATATCTGAGAAGCGTATACTAAGTAAGTAGGAAACTTATTGTTAGATATATGTAATACTCCTTCCATGCACAGTTAGTTCAATCATCCCGGTCTTGGCGACTAAATTTGTCGAAATCAAAAATTCCAGAAACTACAAGAATATCTGCGATAGCCCATTAGAACTCGAGTTACACCAATCCTTATAGAAGCTTCTTTGCCCTGTCTCCCGAAATATAAAAAGCTGAAAGCTAAAGCCGAAGAATCGGGAAGTATTGAGTCAATTAAGTATCGAATCGCCGAATAGTGGAGTTTAATGTTGATTTTCAGCTTGTGTGTTACTGTTTACTGCAAGTGCTGTTTTTTTGTGAACACTTTGTCCGTGATTTGTTAATTGTGTATCCTGTTTTCGTGTAGAATGAAACGTCATTATTTATTTTTGATCCTATTGGCCATTTCACCGTATACACATGAAATGAATTTTGAAGATTTTTTGTACTGATACAATACATTTAAATATTCTTAGGATTTTTTAATTAATTAATAATTAATTCTCAGAAATTTATTTTAATTACTATCCAGAGATCTGTATGCTAAAGCATGTTTTATCAAAAATTCCAGAAACTACAAGAATATCGGTGATAGCACCATTAGGACTCGAGATACGTTGATCCTTACAGAAACTTATTTGCCCTGTCTCACGTAAGCCTTTGGAATTATAGATCTCCCGTGAGAGCCAATGAAAATACGTTCTTTCTGAGCAACCGTGTATAAATAGATACACAGACAAACAATTATCTCTTTGATAGATAAAATCCAAAATTTTATATAAATTTTTTTGGTGATAAAAATATAATATTAACTATCATGTTCACAAATAAGTAACGGATTCATTTTTGATGGATTCCGTCAAAAATTTGATGCAGTTTTCTAAATTCTCCATATCATATTCGTATAATCTCATTTTTTGAGTCCTTTTACTCATTACGAACATATTCTGACTGACAGACAGTCGGATATCATTATGAATAATTAAATAACAATTTTTTTAATGGACTAGAAAATATAAAATAATTTCTCTCAGTCTCATACAGATTCTTAACGCCTTACAGACTTGTGATTGCGAAATTTTGAAATTCCATTCCACAAACTTTCAGGATAATCTATATACAATTATGCAATTGTAAGGGGCTAGAAGATATTATTTAAATGTTTTTAAAGCTTGGTATTAAAAATATTCTTTAAATTATTTTTTTTCTGTCTTTTAATGTGCAAAATTTTGTAATCTGTTTCAAACTATTTACCGGATAAGATAAGCCTGATGGCAAAGTTTGCACCGAACTGACAAGAAAAAGGAATTAATATTGTATTGCCATCCATTTATGAGGTACGTTTAAGAATTTTGAGGAAGAGATGCCAGCTCAGGTGCCGTCTTCGTCAGCTGATTGCGGTTCAAAATTACAATATCCACCCCCAAATAGCCTTAGTGTTACTTTAAAACGGAATGTTATTATAACTAAACTAAATTGAACTGAGGTAGGCTTAAAGTTCCAAGTTTCTATCTTGTCGGAAAGTTTAAAATCAATTGCAAAATTTGTGCTGAACAAACAAACAATAAAGTGAGCAAACAAAAATAAGTTAAAATAGTTCATATCTCAAGCAATAATGTCTAAAATATATTGATGGATCAAACTATCGCCAATGGATATTCGACGTATTAAAATATTTTTCCTTTATATATTTCGAATGCGAGGAAATAAAAGAATGATTAACTAAATAAAAAAAAATTACTTTTCAATGTTATAAAAAAAAATAGTTTAATCTTTAAACTTCAACAAACATTCGAAGTTGATTCTAAACGTCTAAAAATGTGCATTTTTAGAATCATTTATATAGGGAAAATAAATATTTTCAAAGCATTTATAAAAACTGAGAGAATATTTTTACTTTGTTTGAATCATTTCTGTAACTACTTTAAAATACATATATCTATTTCCCTTTTTAAATTATAAAATTTAATCCTGTGATAAAAGAAAAAAATTCTCCTAAAAAATGATGAGCTTATTCGTTCTAATGAAATAGGATTATGTTCATTTTTTAGGGTTCATAACTAATTCTGATTTTATATGACTTGATAAATTATACAAGTGAAGATTTCGTTAAATATTAGTTTAAGTCATCTAAAATCGAAAATTCCTGGAATGATTCCAATTTTTTATTCTAATTTCTCAAAGATATTTCTTTAATCTTAGAAGGAAATATGTAACATGTCAGAAAAAGATGGAAGACAATCGAAAAACGCTTTAATATTTTACACAAATATGTTAATGTGTAAAAATATGTGATGGGAAGAATAAGAGTTTACAACAAAAATTACGGAGGAAATATGTTTTGAGTAACTAGGTTTCAAAACATTTTTTATATCGGATATTTAATACAATAGTACACAATGCTCTGCAAATTCAGAAACATGAAAAATATTTCATCTTTAAAAAAAATCTAGAAATATGATAAAAAATTAGTGCGCTTTGCGCTTTTAGCTTTATTTTTTATAATACAGAAAATGAATTGAAATCGTCTAAATATTTAAATTTAATATTTCTATCTTAACTTTTTAGCACTCCCAGATACTGAAAGTACATTTTTATGAATTATTTGACACTTTTGTTTACCAAGATGATAACCAAGGCAAAATAGAGAAGTGTCTTTTATCAACAAAAATCATTTAAAAATTATTTTTTGCATATCAAATTTCTGATAAAATATGCCGAAGTAATTTGTCAGTTTACATGTGAGCACGTTAACGCTGTCATTCCAAAGGGCATAGACTAAGGTGAGAGAAATTTGGCTTCTGGATGAATTGATATGGATTTATTGCTAAAATTATATTTTTGTATCAAATGATAAATTAAATCCATATGAAGACTGACCACCGGTCTATTCATGAGTATGGGATGGTGATTATTCAAAAACCTAGTAAGCTATGTTTATGAAATATGGTATGTGGTCTTAATACAGTTAAATATTTTATATTAGAATATAAATTCGATGATAATTTTTAAATGTTTTTGAAACGTAGACCCTGTATAGTATATAAACTCTTTCATTCCATCTCAAGATAAAGTACTAAAGACACTATGCAGGGTACAAACAGCTCATAATATAAACATTCGAACGAACATGAAGTTTACATATCACAGTTACCATAACGTCTGCAGAGCTGAAAGAACTGATTACAGTAGCAGTGTTTGCCAGCAACACTTTCGAATCCAATGAACAGTAGAAAACCAAAATTTTAAACTTTCAATATTTTGTTTAAAATTGAACTTAGTACAAAAAATAAAATGCTGAAAACCCATATTCGACTTTCATCTCTGTTTTATTAACATGAAATGCTCCGTTATGTGTTAATATAAGATAAGGTCAAAGGGAAAATATTTCTGCTGATTATTTTATCTCGTAAATGAAATATGCAAAGGAAAAGTAATAGAATCTCAAAAAAAAAAAAATCGAACGAGAGGCCTTGGCGAATTCTTGTTAAACTCCTCCTTTTATATTTCCTCAATCGGAAGAACAAAATTATTTAATTATATATGTCTGTCTCTAAAGATAATAACTCAAAAATGCTTTCAACTAAACAAATAAAATTTGGTATGTTGTCTTTTTATCGAATTTTTAGATATCTATCAAATTTTAAACAAAATATGTTTGTCTGTCTATCAAACTGTTCGAGATGAAGGGACCAGGATAACGATAAAATACAAACAGCTAGATGATAACATTTAGTACACAAATTTATGATTGTACCGTATCACATTTTGAACCAACCAAATCCATCAAAGCGTTGATAGTTTATTAATCTGTACTTTCCTCTTCGTGTAATCAAATCGTTGTAACTAAAAGTGATAATCCTAAATAATAGGTAGCCTTGAATAGAATTCAACTAGGTTATATGTTATTAATATACGTCAAATTTTGCTTTCAATCAATTGAGAAAAAAGTGTCTGAAATACATATGGCATTTTCTTTACTATATTCCAACTCCCACCGAAATGAGGATGAGAAATTTCCGGCATTGTAGTTGATTCTCACCATTTTGATAGGTACAGAAATTGTGGGGGTCAGCTACATCCTATCGATGAAGGGACATACTTCCTCAGGGAAGGGTAGAAACGTGACCGGTACTGATTCTCCAGTGTTGCTCTCTAGGCGTGCTGATCATTGTTTTTTCAGAATCTCTTAGTAGCGGGTAGGAGTGGAATGTCGTTCTTAGTGGCACTCATTTGCTGGAACTTTCAATCATGTGACAAACATAATTGTGATTGTCATTGAGCATTTTCGTCACGGTCGAAGTTTAGAGGATTTTGAAATAATATCAGAGAAACGCATTTGACGTTTGTCATGTGAATATGAATTAACTACATCAAAATTTCCTTATACTGATGAATCCTTATAAACTATAAAAAATAGAATTAATATATTCTCGCATAAGAATAAAAATCATAAAAAGTAAAATTAATATCTCACATTCGTGATATTAATTTTAGAATTCATTAGGCTTAATGAAGGAAAAAAATTCATCGTGACGTCAGAACCTGAGATTGCATGAATTAGATGTCATACAATTTATTTTACTGAGTATATTAAAATTGATCTTGGGTAACATCTTGTTTTTTTAAAAAAAAAGGAATCAGTATCCATTAATAACAATTGTGAAATAATTTTAAGTATATAAAACTAGAAAAATGCTGTTAATGTACAAAAATTGGAAAAAAGTTTGGCAATTCTTTTTGAACAGCTGTTACTTGTATATCCATAAATTATTTTCTTATAATTCTATTATTTGTAAATTTATAAATTATTTTCTTATAATTCTATTATTTGTAAATTTGTAAATTATTATCTTATAATTTGAAAAAGCATAGTATTATGCAAGTGTAAAAGAAATCCAACTTATTCGTGGAAAATAAGTTTCGTCTTTATTATTCTTTTTTTTTTTTCTATACGTAGTATTCGCATCACTTAAAAAAAATATTTCGATGTTCTAAATAATAAAATAATTCAATTTTTTAAATTCATGCTGTGAAAACAATTTTTAAAAATAATTGTTTGTATTACTGTAAAATATAAATATTTTATACCAAAACTCAAAAAAATTAACTTTTAAGTATTTTATGAAATAATTCAGTTTAAATGCTCTTATTAATAAAATCTGGTATTGTGCCTACCTCTAATTATTACTGAATTTCTTCTTTAATATTGTAGGGGAAATATACGTAAAAAAATAAGATTTATTTATTTATTTATTATAAATAGATTATTAATTAATATTCGACATTAATTTTTCTCATTTAAAATAAATGTAAAACTTGAAATATTATATGGATAAAAAGAAATGAATATTTGTGCATTCAAGAATTCATCTTACTTTTTCAATAATAACCGAATAATCTAAACAAAGTTTAAAAGTGAAGTAAAAAAGAAAAAGCTGAGTTCATAAATGAATTAATTTTTTTTCTTTGATAAGTAGCATGTGTTTCATATCAATAAAATTTAATTTAAAATTAAAATTTAAATGCCGCTCTTCATTCTTAAATTCTCTGCGATATAAAAAATCTTTAGATAATCCAAAAAAAGAAAAATCTTTTATAATCCAAAATATTAAAAAAGAGACTTTTGATCATAACTTTATCAACTTCAAAAACAATAACAAATAAATTATTTAATGAAGCGATGAAATTGGTTTGAATTTTATTATAATAATTTTTAAAAATTGTTGTAAATGAAGTAAAAAAAAATTAAGAAAAGTTGTTAATATTAAGGAAGAAATTGAATAAAAACTAAATTATATCATTGAAAATATTAAACTTTGAATTCTAAGTAAATGTAAACATAAAAAACTGTATCATTGTATTTTTACAGATTATAGCTCGAAAACACATACAAAAATTATTTAGTTTTTGAATAATTAAAATTCTAAATAAAATTTCAAAAATAAATCTCTCTGCGACGCCGCATTTCCGGTCTCCAACGTATCTGGGTGCCAAGTCTGATTCTTCTAGATCTGATAGTCTGTCCTCTGGAAAGCCAACAGATCTTTATTTTTATTATTATTATTATAGAGATTTATTAATAATTTGGAATCTATCTAGAAAACTGAACATGTTCCAAGTATTTCTTCCGCCATCGTACTAAAATGATTGAATAATTAATTCGAAAACACATGTACGCTTGTATCGCTCCAAATGTTTTATAATTCCTGTAAGTTAAAGTAGAAGCATTAAATATCACTGCAGTTTTACCGGGAATCAATTATAATTATCATAATAACCACGCAGCGAAAACAAAACTTAGTAGACAGAAGACTGGAAAAGAGAAATTGTAGACAATGGTACGCTTGGAAGGGGGAAAAGCCCACAGTCAGTAAAGATTCCGTGACCTGATTGTCACACCATCTAGCGGTTGTTGCCAACAGATCGAAGAAATTCTTGGAGAACGAACGCAAAACGCGTGGGAGAAGTCTGAAATTGCGTGGCTAAAGAGCAGAGTGCCGGCATGTTTTGTTTTGCTTTTTTTTCTCCTGCACAGGATAAATTTTTCTGGATTTTTCCGGAGCTTATTCATTGATAAATCAGACATCTTGGTGATAATGCAATCGGGTAAGCATTTTTTGGAACTAGATGTGTATCATTATTTGATCATAGTAAAATTTTAATTAAAACTTTTTTTGAATTTTTAGATTAAATTTAAATTATGAATTAACAATCATAAAAAAATAATTGCTTTTTATTCCTTACTTATATGCACTTATTTTTTCATATTTAACAATATAACATCAATAATTTCGCTAAGCCAGTACTTCCTTAATTACATCACTTCCTGTTTTCTTTTCCTTCCAATTATTATTTTCAGATTTTAAGTTTATATCAGTTATCTAAACTTAAAAAAAATCTAGAAAATGAACTAATCAATATGATAAACTTATATGACTCACGGTCTTTTTGTAACTCCATGCATTTCTGTAAAACTTTATAACTATAGATTTTCGGTGAAATAACGTTCTTATTTTCATTTCTAGTGCATATATAGTTTAAATTTAAAACTTATTTTACTTTTTATTTATGGTGTTTGTAAGTTTCTTTCATTAAAAATTTCTTAACAAAACTTCATGTGTACTTTTCGCTAAATGGGAGCGTTTCGTTAATGAATAACTTTGTTGCATTTCATTCTGGTTTTTCAGGTGTTATAAGTTGATGTATTTTAAAATTCTTATTTAAATTTCCGATTTGCTAATTTTAACCTATTAAACAATTGTTTTCAAGTCTTATAATATTTTATTCTTGTAAATTGCGTTAAAATTACATCATTTTCTTTGCAAATTGTGTTTCACTTGTAACATGACAGAATTTTTATTTAATACAGCACATCATTTTGAAGCAATTTCTTTCTGAAATTCTGGAAATAATTCAATAACTATTCATTTTGTTGTAAAAGCACTTTACTCCTTTTCGCTTAAAATTTATATTAATTATGAGTATTTTGAAAGTTTAGAAATTAAAAATATGACCATCTCTAAGTTTTTAGAAAAGTCTTTCAAATATTTCTATAAAAAATTACTTTAATGGTAAACATTTTAATTTATATCGTCAGAATGTTTTGCTTCTTATTTTTCATTTACAGAATTTAAGGAATTTGTATTAACAACTTCAATTATTGTTTATATATCATTTGTTAAATTTTCCATATTAATTCGTTCATTCTCTGTTCGTAGTATAAAAAGAAAATTAAAATCGTGAAAAATTTGTTTAAAAGACATATAATTTTTCCTGGGACAAAATCTTACTTTCCAAAATCCTCCTGGCTAGTCATTGGACTCAGTAATGTAATAAGAAATCAAGTCGAAACAATAGTTTTTATGATAGAATTGTTTCCATAGATATTGAAGAAAAAAACTCTTTACGCAGCATTTTAACGTGTAGTGATTATAGTCTAGGAAATCTATTATATAATGGATTGCAATTACTTTAACTTTGCCAATCAAACTACACTTACTTAAGTATAATTGTCAACAGTGAGCAACTAATTAATAAAATGGCGATTAGTTTTTGATTAATGAACACCATAAAGTTCCAACTAATGAAATAAATTTTCAGCCCCTGAGAGCTAAATTCAAAAAATTAAACGATGAGTATTTATATTTTTTAAGGTTATTTAATGAGGAGAAAATTTAGTAATGGAAGTTCTAAGGTCAAATATTTTGCAGAGTTATTTCAATACAGTGTAACTTATATTGCGCAAATGTTTTTAAATAGAATTCATCAATATTTCTATCTTTTACCCTTAAATTTCCTATAAAAATGATAAAAAAATAAAACCTTTAATCTACTTTTTTTTGGTTGATTAAAAAAACTAAAATCTTCAAAAGGATTTTTTTTATTGTTTTCACTCAATACACCCACTCCTTATATTCTTAATAAATACCTAGGTATTAACTACATTTTAAGAGTCTTAATTCATTCAGTACTTCTACTAATTTCAATATTTCTTCTGCTTCTAGTTTATGTATTAATACATATACTTTTACTATTATACATTGCATGAAGTTTGTAGAATACATTGTATAAAAAAAAAGTAAAAATTTTTTATTTTCTTTAAAAATTCTTTCCCTTTAAATGTGAATTATATTGCTTTCAGAAGTCTTACTAGGCTACGGTTTTATTCGAAATACTTTATAATGTTTATTTATTGAAAGTACTTGCATAATAAAATTTAATTTTAAAATTAAAAATTCTGTCATTTTATTTATTAAAGTCGTTTGTTGTTCACTCGTTATTAATTTATTATTTATAAAAACAGTTAAAAAATAAATACTCACTGCCATTTTTAAAAAAATTCTTTATTTTTTTAGCTTTCTTAGTCTGAAATCTGATTTTTTTTTTTTTTTTTACAATTCTTTTTTAATTGTTAAGATTTGTAAATCTCAAATTCTTTATTGATTATTATCCTAAATCAAGCCGAAAACACGATATCGCGTTAAAACGAGAGAATTATAAATGTATTATAATTTTGTGTCGTTAGTTTGAGAGTTTCTTAATAATACCATTTTAAGATTATGAAAGAATGTAAAAATACGAAGTGAATAATATCCTAACAGTTGATAAAATATTTTTCATTGCCATCCCATAGAGAGCTTCTACGTTATGTAAATAATATCGATTTAATCGCAAATTCATAATTTTGACCTAAATACTTTTCATGGGGAAGTACAGTGTTCTGTATTTGCCCATTTCATCAAAACAACATAGTTTATGTAATCACAGACTAACCAAGCATTCAATAACCAACTGTTTACTGCAATAATCCATTATTGACAAAATTATTTCACGGTCCTTCGTCTTATCAAGATTCGAGGCACTATTATTGCAACACAAATCTATTAATTTTGCTGAAGTTCGACAGAGCATATCCCAGAATTCTAAGGCACATGTGTATAAGACATCGATTGTCTTTGTTACACTAGAATTTTTAAGGTGTATCTTTTCATTTTTGCCCCTTATAATATGGCTAGCAATCGAATATTTTTTTTGATTATTACTTATTAAAAAATTGCTCAATATTAAAAGAAAACTTTTTTCTATCCCGAATATTTTATTATGACAGTTCGGATGGGATCGTGGATTGAATGAACTTAAAATAAAATGGCACTAACAGAAATGTTTTTAAGTATATATTTGGAAATATTTTCAATAAATCAAACAGAGGTAGCTCAGTCTTCAGTAGACTGCAACTGTAACGCACTAGCTAACAGAGTACAGAAAGAAACTAAAGACGCTAAGCAGCAAATCAGCTCAGATCCTTAGCCGAGTTCAGCAGTTACGACGATCACGTGCTAAACTTGCACAGTGAAAGTTCCACAGCAACTCCTTCATCGACGATTGTAGCAAGTCTTTTATATATTGTTAGGAGTCCCATATTTTTTAGAAAAAAAAGCAGAAATTAGGGACGCCAAATCACTAAATGTATCGCCAAGTCTATCGCCCAATCATAATTTGGTACTAAAAACCACATCAAAAAACCAATTTTTAGAATTGTATAACCTTTTCTTTTAATGATTAAATAAGTATATTCCCTCGTTTTTTCAAGCTTATTTTACTTGTTATATATAGAGAGATATTTATCAAGATATATAAAATGGAATATCGTCAATAAGTAGATAATGTATGTATGCTTCATTCTAAAGCAAAATATCCAGAAATTTAAAATTTTAAGGCTTTCTTTTTTAATCTTTTTTGCTGCATTCTTTCTTACTATCCTTGAATTATATTTTCCTTTATTGTTGTTTTATCGATTAAATACGAAATCTTTTAATTTGTTGTAACTATATTAAACCATATATTAAAATGAAAAATAAGGATTTTACCAATCACATGTAACGAAACACGCGATTAATACGAATTGTATTGCATTAACGTAATTCAAATCTGCATATTAACGGCAATTTGCATTATGTCAGTATATTTAACTTAGCAATCATTTTATTACTTATTGCAAATAAACACACTAAACAAGTAAAAGCTGTAATATTAAATGCATATGGTAAAATTTTTTTTAAAAATTCCAACATTCCTCATGTCATTACCAAACTATAAAATATACATATTCTATGCTGATTCCTACGTGTTCAAAAAATTCTTAGTATATTATAATAAAGTATTAATTAAATTATTATCCCATTCATAAAAATTGAATTTTTCTGAGATACTGAATAATTAAGATATCCAAACAACTAAAAATGTGTTCAATTTTACAAATCAAAGTCAATAACTTTGTTATTGAAAAGCTGAAAGTTTATTTAATAATAAATACTTACTGGGAGTATTTATCATCTTGTTCCTCCGGGCGTTTCTTCTTTTGTTCCATAACTGATTAATTCTCCAATCTTGCGCAACTTTTTTCCTTCTGAATAAAACCGCGGGCTAATTTCAATCCGTCTTTGCATGCAGAATATCCGAGTAAGTTCAAATACTTTTTTCAAAGAAGTAAATTACTATTTGGGCGCAACGCTGAATTCATATCATTACTATAAGGATAAGCAATTACTGAGGCGAGTTCTCGACGTACAAGATTAGATTTTGTGCACTTGAAAAGTTTTTGGAGTGGCACCATTTTTTTTCCTTTAATAATCAATTTAAAGCAATTTTCCTCTTGTTTTGAATTTAAACAGAATATGGACAGAAAATAATACAAATTTATTGAGAAAACAATAAATCCTTACACTTCGCTTTTTAATTTTCCTGTTCATTTAAAAAAATTTTAGTGGTTATTGGAACTTAAAAAAATGGAATTCGAATTTTTCATATATGTTGCAATGAATATAATTTGAGAGTAGGATCTCCTTTCCTCTTAAAATGTAGAGGGCATTCCAAAGGATAGAGGTTAATATCATGAAATAAAAATTAAATTAAATAACTGTTTACCGAATAAAATGTTTGTTTACAGCCCCCTAGTTCTTAGGAAATTTTTCATTAATCTTTTTATAGTGCAAAAGGAAAAAGTTTGTCAAAAAAATTAAAGATAAAATTTTTTCATCATTCCTCAAGAAAATATCCTCAATTCTCACTCACAAATGTCTTCGGATAGATCAAAATTCTTGTTTGATACCAAAGCAAAGATTCCTCGGTGGTTCATAAAGATCTAGAAAAACTGTCTCTTAAGTTAAAATATTAAATTTAGTAGTTATATCAGCTTTGAATTAATCTTTATTTCAGTAAAATTTCATCTTTTTTACTATTAAAACCATCGTTCAAGGACTATTTTTAAAGCACCTGCGACTGAATTCAAAACTGCTCTTAGATATTAGGTTTTTCTTTTAATTCAAAACTGTAGACCAACAAATAATTAGGAATATAAAGCATTTAGTTTGCAAAAAAACTGTTTGTAATTCGTTAGTCTTAAATAATGCACCTTTTGATTGAAACTTATATGTTATCATAATAAAATCTATTTCATGACCTCTCAAAAACTATGCTATTAATCCTGTGAACACTTCAACTTATTTTTTCCACTATATTTCTTTTTTATAAACTTGAGGCAAGTAGAAATTCTTTTTTTTTCTAATGGAGTATACTTATCTTTGCTAGTGTGAGAAATAACACGTGCCTTGAAAGTATACAATTTAATGCAATCTAATGAAAGTGTACAATTTTTAATAAAATAAATCGATTCGTATTAATTATGAAAATAGCTTCTTTTATCGTCTTGAAATTCCTTAAATTATATTAGAAAAACAAAATTAATCATTTTTATCTTTACTGAATACATTTGATACTTATACAGGCAGTTGTAGCCCAGATACTTAAAAGCTGAAAGCTGCTAATCAACTTAGTGACAAATTGTAGAGATTATATAATTTTTCAGAGGAAATTGCAAAATTCTATTTTGCTTTCATCAACAAATTCTTACAGTGACTTTTTCCATTGTAAGTCTTATTACCTGCACGGATATCTTCTTTAAAATTCCATAAAATAATATTTTCGATTCATTTCGCACCTACCAAACAGTTGACCTTTCCATCCTAAATAATACTTGTCCCAAAATGATCTGCCTTCCTTTTAAATCCAGATTTCCTACAGAAAAAGGTATAATTTTTAAAAATTAATTAAGAGAGTGAGACTTTAACTTTGAACTATATAATCATACGATAGAACCTATAACCGTACGATAGAGAATCCTTACGTGTTTGAACCGACAGATATGTTTCTTTTTTCTTTGTTTGTTTGTTTTTTCTCAAGCTCTGATGTGCCATAAAAAATGACAGTAGAGAACAAAATGAATTTATTACCAAAGGTTATTAAAAAGTTACAAATATAGTTACTTTTCGACATAATCATCATCAATAACCATGCATTTATCATAGCCGTGATCAATTTAATTCCCCGTCTTTGAAAACTTTTACTTCCAATTATAATGTAAGAATAAGCCTTAACGTTTCTTTAAACTGTCTCATTAGTCTAGAGGTTTTTGCCTACTAACCGGTTTTTTATTTTAGGGACGAGTTGGAAATAACTCGGCTCTAAGCCACGTTCTCAATGAAGTGGAATACGAAAACACATCTATCGCAAATGAAAATTTTGTTCGACGAATTCATCAAGTGATTTAAAAAAACAGTGGATGCTTGAAATCCATGTAGCAAACCAGCCATTATGGCAAAATTACTACTTTGGAGGGTGAATGTTTAGACATTCCTGCCCCATATTCTTTCTTTACATGAAAATTCAAAAAGTTTTTAGTCTAAAAAGAAACTTTAAAGTATCGATATAACTCATTTCAAATCACAGGTGGCAACGTTCATTGAGGGAAAGATTGGAAACCTTGTTAACGACAAATGTTTGAATCTTCATGACACTTGCTTCAAAAAGTAACCGTGTTTATATTTAAAATTTGGTAATGAACTCATATTATGTTCTATACTTTTCTTTTTTAATGGTCAATCGGAACTTGAAAAAAAATATTTATAAATATTGAGAAAATAGGCTTTTGTACCTTTTTATTCCAAAATAATAAGGAAAAAATAAATAAAGCTCTTTGATTTGTATTATCTTTTAAACCGGTAGTCCAATATTTTATTATTGTGAAATTATCATGTATTGTTTGTATCATTATTACATTTATTGAGAAAAAATCAGACTTTAAAGATTTGTCAGCGAAAAACTGTTTAACCTTTAAACGATAGGCTAGAGAAAAATGCAAACAATTTATTTGCGAAGAAAACTTGATGAAGAAATACTAAAATGATTTCTCTACTTTTCTAATTAGTTCAATTTAGTAATGGTTCCTTCAACTTCCATTGAATAGAGTTTTTATTTATTTATTAATAATATAGTAACTATCCTGTCCAGAGTGTGTAATCGAAGGAGGACCGATTGAGAAAATGTTTGATTTTTTTTATCTAATCTATAAGTCATAGAAAATAAATAATTCATAATAAACAAAACATAATAATATATAATTAAATTCATATAATACCGACCATCTATAGAAAAAATAAGGTTCAAAAAGCAGATCAAGATTAACCCATTTAAGAAATATCCGTAAAATTCCAACATAAAAATTATATTGAGTAGCTGGAAATTGTGAAGAACTAACCTTCAACATTGTCCTTGCAGAAGGAACCAAACGAATTCATAGGAAAAAAAACTGTCCCACTGTAGTGCAAAAATGTTCAGTATATCGGAAGGCTGGACCACAGCAAGTAATCATATTTGCACTGCCTTGACATTCTCAAAATAATCCCGATTTTCAGCGACTCGTGTACAAACCCTTCAAACCTCACAAAGAGCTATGACCCCTCATCAGTGAAGGGACTGTTAACCAACAAACACCGCCATATTGTATTTCCAAAAGATATGAAAGCATACATGGTGAATTTGGCAACTTCTTATCCGTATATTCCTTACACTCTCACCCTGAAACGCAAATTAAGTATAAAATATAACCTGCCCTTGGAACTGTTATGTTTCTTTTCTTTTATTATCAATTGCACAGATCAATTAAAAAGTTAATTGTATTCCTTCATCAAAATTTTGTGTAATTTCTCATAATTTATTTATCATACTGGAGATTGAACGATTAAACGGTTGTAAAAAGTTCGACTAGTTTATAAGAGCAGAGACACATTGTTCTATTAAGAGGTGTGGAATTCAATCAGTATATGAAGAGGAAATATCTTCATATACTGATATTTGTAGTATATACTGTACTGATATTTGAAGTATATACTGTACTGATATTTGTAGTATATACTGATAATTTGTAGTGACCATTTAGAAAATATAAAGATAAACAGCTTTTACAACAGGGCATGAGGCGGCAAATGCAAAGGATAATTACTACATGGGAGTAGGGGTCTACCAGTAAATTCAGTAAAAGAAATGGATACAACAATTAAAGTGTGAAAAGAGGTTTAACATTTTAACGAATACTAATTTACTTAATATGAATTTAATAATACTTAAATACGAATTTATTAGCTTCCTAATTAGATGACACATCTTATTTGGGACTTTAATTTTTATTTTACTTTCTATAATGATATAAGAAGCTTTCAAATATTGAAGTGTTTCTGGCTGTTTTTTTTTTTTTTGCATTTTAAATTACTTAATACTTTTACTCAACTGCAGATTTAAAATTAAAATTTCAGTAATTCGATGCACGTGTCAGGCACGTCATTGTATGCGAAGCGGTTAATGCAACAGAAATTTACAACAGCCTGACATCACCGTTGAATCGATCAAGTCCACGCGGCGTGACCATATCAGTAATAAACCTTACATTAAATTTTGAAAGGAATTACTCGCCTCCATTCAAAGAGTTTGTTGTTGAGCTTTTTTAAATTTCTATTCCATTAAAGCTCTTACAGCCCTTTGTTTGTTATAAATATCATTTTCTTTTATTTAATTCTTTGGCAGATAACATATTCCGCCTCTAGTAATCACGCTTTATATTTGCTACTTCATGTTCGATTGCAAACGGGGCCGGTGGTGAGATCTTGTCTTCTGAACCGGAGGGTTCGAGACCTGATTCCACCAAATAATCGTTGTGTTATCGGGTCTGGTGCACGTTAAATCCGTCAGGGATAAACTTCCTCCCGCTGGTATGGTGCAGAAGTTAGGAGAGGAGGTGCCAACTTAGGTGTCGTCCTTGTCATCTGACGGCGGTTTAAAATTAAGAGGTCTATCCCAAAATAACCCTATTGTTGCTTTGAAACGGGACGATAATATAAAGTAAATGAAATCAATTGCAAACGTTATTTATCTCCACATGCATAATCATATCCAGAAGTTTGTCAGTGAAGTACCAGGGCAGCTTTGTACAAAAAATTAGGACTTCTTAATCTTTCCAAACCGCCCGTATAAATTTGTTTGAATAAAAAAAATTTGTATGGGAGCAATTTTAATTATCTTCCTGGATAAATTTAAAAAAAATAAAATATTTCCCAACCGGACACCAAAACATGACATTGAAAATCCGCACGCTTGGTCCTACTCAGATGCAGGAAACCTACCGTTTCAAAACTCCTATCAATGCTTTATCATTCCCTCCCCCTTTTAAATAGCAGAGCGAGTATTTCCATTTGACTGCTGTTGCGAATCTGGCAGTAAGCACTCGTAATTGGTTGGAACTTCACTCGCCCAATTTAAACTCTACTCTCTGCCGATTAAACTGTTCTACAAATGAATCTTAATGATATTCGAATAATGCCTTCAGAGGCGACAAAACAGATTCCGATGCAAAATTTTCCCTGGTAATCTTTGCGATTAGTTTCACTAAACATCTTGTTTCACCTGTTCTAAATCCTTGCAATGCTTAAGCTAGAAGCCCTTTCGATCGTTCTGAAGCCCCTTGAAAGATGAACATAGAATTAATTTACATGTTTTAGTGCTTATTTATTACATGTTAATTGGATTTATTATTAAAAGACTGTGATTGCTGATGTCGATATATTGTTTTGATGGAAATGTATGCTTTATATAGATATGGCTGATTTCTGTTCACTTTCTTGTGTGAGAAGTACAGAGGAAGTATTGTAATTGTCAAAAATTCGAACTCAAGATTTTGACGAATTTTCATTTCAGATTCAGAAGTTCGAAAAACACATTTTTGGACTATGTTTATCAGTCTGTCTGTCTGTGAACACGATAACTCAAATCTCTTAAAGCTAGAAGGATGAAATTTGGTATTCAAGATAGAGAAACCCGACCAATCCCAGGGCCGCGGTGGCCTGGTAGTAAGGTCTCGGCTTCGGAACCGGAGGGTTTTCAGGTTCGAGACCCGATTCCATAGAAGAACCGTCGTGTAAGGGTCTGTTGCACGTTAAATCCGTCATGACAAAACGTCCTCCCGCTGGTGTGGTGCGGTGTGAAGAGGGGGGTGCCAGCTCAGGTGTCGTCCTCGTCATCTGACCGCGGTTCAAAATTACAAGGTCCGTCCCAAAAAATAGCCCTAGTGTTGCTTCAAACGGGACGTTAATATAACTAAACCAAACCAAACCGACCAATCCAAGCAGATATACGGGTAGATTACAAACAGTCTGTCGAAAACCGGTATAGATAGAAATAATGATAAATAGCGCTTTTATACACACCATGCCTGATAATTTCAAACAATATCAATAAAATATAGAACAAGATTTACATATAATAAGCGAGAATTTAGAAACTACGAAATCTACAATTATAACAGAATTTTTTATGAGATAAAGTACATGAAATAAAAAAGTTGTGGGGGATTATGAGCGAGGATAGAACTTGGGACCTTGTGGTTTGCAGCCGAGTAACAAGACCACAATACAAAAGCAATTGCTCGTGTAGCGTAGCTGTTAACTAGCTTATAAGCTTTCACCATAAAGTAATTTACATAATGGCAAACATATAATATAATAATGATAAAAGTAAAAGGTAAATAAAAAAAAGGGGAAACACAAACAAATACAAAATAGAAAATACAATAAACGTAAGAGGGGGCCAATGAAATTTGGCATATAGACTTACATATAAATTTAGAGATTTAATTGAATTTTGAACGAAATCCATTCACAAGAAGTCCGTCTGCCTCTCCGTTCAATTCCAAATAAACTCAATAACTTTCAAACGCAGAAGGTTGTTAATTAATTAATTAAATGAAGCATCTAAAATAATATAGATGCTTATAAAATTTTAAACCAAATTTGTAAAATGATTGGTCGTATGTCTGTCGGTACCTCCGCATGCATATGAACGCAATAACTGATAAACGCAGCGACTAAAATCAATGAAATTTGGTATAGTACCTTGTGACAACGATTGTAATATTTTATCAAATTTTTGTGTTGATCAGCCAGTGAAAAGCTGCAGAAAATATATATTCTCACGATTTATTCAATAAAAATGAAAGATTTACACCAAGGATATATATCTCGTAAGTATTGATCGTGAATGTCATGCACGGAATTTGCGATCTTGTCCAAGGTCAAAAATTTTACGCGGGAAGGAAGAATAAGTCTTTTATTATAGAGAATGTGAGAAAACTTAGAGGAGACCACCCTGGCTAGTTTGCTTCTTGCTCTTTCAAGTATGAAATAAATGTATTTAACAAGAATTTTCTAGTTATTATACAAAATAATTCTTGAATTTGTTTTATATTTGTGATATACTATTAATGATAAACAAAATATTATGTAAGAATTCCAGTGAATAAAGGGTAAGCAGTTCATCAAGCTTAATAACATAATTATTCCTAAAAAAACACAAGTATCAAAACATAACCGAAGCGAACGCAAAATCAGGGCTTATCGGAATCAGCAACATATAAATAATAAATCGTTATTAAACAGCAATAAAGCAGCTAAAGAGCCCACTCAGCGATCAAAGCTTCAAAGCGAGTATTGATCGACTCACTCGCTTATTTCTCATGTATTTGTATATTTCCATGATAAGGTAAGGAATTTTCAATAAAGATCGACTAAACTTGGATGCAATAGAGTTACTAATGCCATAATTCTAGTATTTTTAAGTATCTTCCTTTTTGTTGCTAAATTCGTCATTAAAGTCGGAGATCACGGACATGACATCCATTCAATATCCCTCAAAATTATTTGCAAATCTCTCCTTCTTACTGTGAGACCAATTGCGCTAGGAAATAAAATTACAAATTCATAGCAATATTTTATAATTTTTGATTAATTTAATTTAGTTCAGTAAAATCCCATTCAAAAGTTATATAAAGGTTATTTTAGTGCAAAACTCGTCATTTCGAATCATTTGCAGATGATAAGGACGGAGCATGATTGGTAGTCGTTTTCCAAAATTTCAAAACTGATCAGGTACAGAGCATTAGAACTCGACGAATTAAAAGTACATCAGGATTATGTACGAATCAGGTGTCATAGATTAGTCACCTAATCACTTGTCCAGCTCATCTCGTCATTTCACTACAAGCCATTAATTAATAACATTTAATAACAGAAAACATTTTGTTTATGTTCAGGTATAAAAAGTAAATAAATAAGAAAAAATAAAAGATTTGATAAATCAAGCCTCTATTTTATCTTTTTCTGCTTCAACAACATAATTCATTTGTTTTATTCTTCACTTATATGAAATATAAAATATCATCCGAAAGTATCACTTTAATAAAAATTGATTTCATATTAAATAAAGGACGCAAATAAAATGTAATTCTAGGCTTTCGGGGTTCGAGTCCTGGTTCGGGCATGGTTGTTCTCTTCCTTGTGTTCTCTCTGTGAGGTGCGTGAATGAGCCCCCCTGTAAAAAGGGGTAGTGCAAGCGAGTGTGTGTGTGCTATCTTCATTTGAGCTAGAAGTCAGACTTCTGCCCTCGGGTGCTCAGGGGTCTTTACCCTCAGAAGCTACTGTGCAAAAATTTGGCTTAAAATAGTCAACGACAAAAAAATGTATTATTATTATTAATTAGCATCTTATACTACATAATTTTAGATTGCTTTAAGTCTAATTTATTTTTTATCTATTAATTAAATGTTGCCAATAGTTCAGCCAAACAATATTATAGAATAATATATATTACATTTTTCATAGATAATCAGTATTTATTTATACCAAGAGTTTTTCATCTCTTTTTAATTTCTCATATATGAAATATGGAAAGAGGAAGTATTGCTCTCATCACAATATTTGATCTCGCGATTCAATGAATTAAGGAATCACCTCCTTTGTAGAACTCCCTTAGTAATAATAATAATAATAATAATAAATTAGAGACCATACCTCTCTATGTACTTGGAAATGCAACAAGCTCGGCATAATGAAATTTATTACGTGGCTTTTACATCAAAATAGATTTCAAGAAATTTATGATTAATGACAAATCTGATGGCATTACTCATCAATATGGATAAGAAGAATCAGAAGCATACTAGCTAGATAAATGAAATGTAGCAAAACCAGAATAGTAAATCAGCATCCGATTTCGGACCAAATCCGTTCATTGATTGAATGTAGGGTTATATGTCTATCTACAAATATGTGAGCACAATAACCGAACCAGCAGAGGGGAAGAAGGTCTCTCCGGCACTTTTTTGCATACTTTTAAATAAAGATGTCCCCTTCTTTTTCCTTGCATGAAATTATAGACTTCGAACGCCACAATTAATTAGATTTTTAGCGTGCATACATGCGTTGAAGTATTAATCATAGAAATTGTTTTTGCATCATCTTAGAATTCAAAAAAATGAGTTATTCAATTATATAAACTTTATTCCTTGTAATTTCTTTCTATTTTTAGTCAAAAATATTTTTTGCGGATTTTACAATAAAATATTAAATTGTTCAAATAAAACGTAAAGTCTTTAAACATTAATCGTTTATATTGCTGTTAGTGATATTTTATCCTGCTTTTCTTCCATTTTTGATGACCAAGATATGAAGATATGGCTTATTTTTTTTATTGCTGAGTCAGTCCCAATATAAAATATGCTGTTAATAAAAAATTTTAATTAATTATTTTTTAATTAGGGTTTAATTTCATTACCAAGTAAATGGGGAAAGCTTTTAAAGTGTTCCTATTTTAAAATACTGCTTTTTACTGTGATAAATTGGATTTTTAAAGACGTTCATAGACATGCACGGCACGATGAAAAGAATGGTTTAAGACTTCTAAAATAGTACTATGAGTCATATGTTTATAAAAATTTAAAGATTAAAAATATTTTGATTTGGAATCCATTACGACTAAATTATTAAACATACTGAATTGAAATTTTTAGCAATAATTAGTCCAGCGTAGGGCCTAGTTGCCAAAGGCGGCAATATGAAAATAATACTGAAGCCTCTAATAAAGAGATCTTCTTTCTCTCCCCATAAAATGATGGACTTTGGATAAGATCGTGATCGCTTCAAGTGCTCAGATTTTTATTTTCAGTAGTTGTATGCTCCGTACTACAGTAAAGAAACCAATCCTCGTGTATTAATTACATGGAATCAACGAACAATAATTACGAAATATCGATCTTGGACTTAAATTTAGACTAGTGTGTGCTTTTTGGAACTTAATTATTAGCATGCGGTTAATACAAAAATACCAGAAAATCGAATATATATTTTGGACACCTTTTTTATTTCTGACTGATTGAAATTAAAATCTGACGCAGAACTATAATTATGGTGATAGGTTCACATATCAAATTTCAATTATTTAGATATTTCGTGTTATCGCTTTTTCATATATAAAAAAGCATTGACCGACAGACGATTGCCCTCTTGTTAGATTTCGTTCAAAAATCTGATAAAAATCTTCACTTCGGATGTTAAAACAGTGAACTAAATTTCAATAGTCTAGATTTTTACGCTTTTGAATTATCGCATTTACATGGTTGTGAAAGTTTACATTGACAGATGATCAACCTCTTGATGGATTTGTTTCTAAATGGAACACAGATCTACATTAAGAATACTAAATTAAGAGTATAAATTTCATCTATCTAGCTTTTAACGTTTTGTATTTATTGTATTCACTTTTACTCTGACAGCCGAAGAGACAGATTTATTTTTCGGAAATGGATTTCGTTAACAATTCCATGGAAATCCACCAATTTAATGTAAGGACCACATACCAAATTTCATCCATCTAGCTCAGAACGCTTTTCTGTTATCGTGGTCACGGACAAGTAGATAAACACAATTCCCAAAATACATTTTTCGGGCTCAAAAAGTTTTTGAAATGTGGAAAATGGTCAAAATCTCGAGTTAAAATTTCTTAACGCTTACTGTGTGTGTGTGTGTGTGTGTGTGTGTGTGTGTGTGTGTGTGCGTGTGTGTGTGCGTGTGTGTGTGCGTGTGTGTGTGTGTGTGTGTGTGTGTGTGTGTGTGTGTGTGTGTGTGTGTGTGTGTGTGTGTGTGTGTGTGTGTGTGTGTGTGTGTGTGTGGTTCTCTGATAACATTCATCGCTGTGGGGTTTGCTTTGATTGATAAAAAGAATGTTAAAAAAAGTAACACTATACATGATTTCATCTTAAATAACTCTTTTTGATGAGAGATATCAAAAAGGTTGAAAGAAAAAACACTGAAGAGAAATTTTTTACGGTCCTAAATTCGGTCACGACCCACAGTTTATAAAGCAGTAATGAAATCCAAAATGTACTACTATGATTAATTCTATCAATATTATCTTTGCAAATTAATCATTATAATTTTTAAATGTAAATTAAAAACAATATTTTAATCAGTTGAATTGTTTAAATATATATTAAAATAGTTAAAAATAAAGAATTGTTGGAGTTTACGGTCATACAATGGTAAATGTAAGGCATCTTTGAAATTTAAATTAAAAATTCTATTCTCTAGTTTCTGTTTAATTCTCTCTGATTTATTTACTTCTTTTACACTTCATTCTCAATCTATGCCAGTTTCGCTTTACGATTTTTGTTTTACTTACTTGTTTTAATTTATTTGCTTAGATTGACAGCGTTGAGCAGCGCGGGAGAAGAGGAGGCCGGCAGCAAAAGTCCAGCCGTCACTACCGCCCAGCCCAGCCCTTCGATCCCCGCACGGACCGCCCCCATCTACGATTATGAACGGGTGAGGCACGTCCCGGGAATGGCCAAGAAGAAGGGACACACGGCCCCCGTAGGCAAGGGGCCCTCCGCGCTATTCCTCTTCAGCGAGACCAACATCGTCCGACGCATCATGAGGTTCATCATAGAGTGGCCATATCCTTTTGCACGATAAGTAACATTGCACACTTGCATGGCTTTTCTCATCACTACAGTTTTTATAGTTTCAATTATTAAAAGATATTGCTTTATAAAGATAGGTTAGCTGTAAGTAGTTACTTTTACAGTATGATTCAAAAGTCAAAGGGAAGACAATAAGAGGTGCTAGATCCTAATACAATAGATTTTTTTAGCTTAGGTTTGCGCAATCTGAGCGTTTAAACATAAGAACTAAAAATATTGAAGAAATAAATGTTTTACTTACATCATCTTTGGCTATTAAACATTTACAGCAGTGGTTCCCAAAATTTATTCCTATCCTACCCATTCCTTAGTTGTTTTTTTATAGAATACCATATCACTTCCCAATTATCTCTTCATATTCTCCCAATTATCACTACTATATCAACTCCCAGTTATCTCGTTGGGAAAAGAAGGATTTATGAATTATGCTAAAAATTTGTTAGTAGATGATGTCAGTAGATTTGAATAGCATTAGCAGCATTAATATATAATACCGGGTGCGCGTTTCCTAACAGCATTGAAATAATTTTACATTAACTTATAATAAAAGCTCATAATTAACGATCAATCGATAAAATTTAATAGCTAAAGATAATCAATATTCAAATGGAAAGCAGTAAATGCAATTATTGGACTTATTTCAAAAAGCTGAAACAAAGAAAATTCTCTTCAAATGAAGATTTAAACTCATATATGGAATTGTGAAAGGAGAAAACACAATAGATACACAATGCGATATTTATTAATAAAGCTTAGTTGATATATTTGTTATTAATATATATAATAAACGGCTAATTCCTTTGAATAAGTTATGTATTCATGAAAGATATTAATTGTTCGACGACTTCATCATTGACATCTTAGTACTATTTTTTTTTCATTATTATCTAGTTAGTTTTCTAACTTACAAACTTTTCATTTTAATAACTTATATTTTATATTTTCCACTATTATTAAAATTAGTTTCGCATACCCCCAATGATTACTGCATGCACCAAGAGTAATGCATACTATAATTTGATAGAGCCCCAATAACAGATTATCTTTGAACCTCTAATTTCTTCCAAATTTACTCAAGGCTAAGCCTATCAATTAAAATGCATACTTACCTTTTGCAATGAACTGTGGCTTCAGCTTGGAGGGGCAGCAGCTCATTTTAACATTAATGATGTATGTTACCTGAATACCATTTTAGGGGCTCGTTTGATTGATCATGGCAGTCTTATCTTCTAGCCGTTGAAATTAAAACCAAAGGGTTAAGGTAGCCCTTCTGGTAATTAATATCCACTCCGATTACTTTCCTTAACTTTCTTTCTTTCGCCACAGAATATCCCCGAATTAGGAATATGTAGGATTCCCTGTCGATTGAAAGGATATACGTGGGAGTATTTATTAAGAAAAAAAAATTTTAATTTACATATACAATACACAGAAAAAGTAACTATATAGAATATTATAATGATGAAGGAGGGGTTCGGTGGGGAGTATGAGTAGATGAAATCTATTGAAGTTAATATATTCTGGAGAAGAGCTTGGTTGAGAAATGAAACGAACATTTTATACTGGGCTTGGGTCTGGAGAAATCAATTCCTCGTTCTCTTGTAGGAACCGCACAAGATTTCTTATTTTGACCTTGGACATCTTGTTTCTCATAACGTTGGTCCACAGGTATTTTCTAGGTCGTGGATGGGTTTTTTGAGATGAAAAGATGTGGTGAGAGGGTAGCTAGTGGCATAATGAAGGGGATCGCCTACTTCGCCACAGCCACAATGGTCCGATCAATTAATACTGAATCTGTTGAAATAGGAAGGGAAAGGGCCATGGCTAGTTGTAAAGATAATGTCAAACCTGTTCCAAGATGATGGGTTAAAGGACACTTTGGAGATGATTTGATAAATGTTTCTGCCAGTTGAGCCATTGTCCTATTCTTCTTGCTAAAACTCCGGGGGTTAAACTCCGGTTCACCTAATATTATTTAACAAGATGCATAACATTTATAAATAAATGAATCAAATAGATTGCCCTAATGTAACAGACAGGAACTTGACTAATTACATTTGTGAAAATTCTGGTATTATTCTTAAGCTTTATAATTTTACAAAATTCGTAATTTTTGGAAATTTATTTGTTTTACTAAATAAATACCAACTATTATTTTTTTTTTATTCCACAACAAGTTTAATAACAATTTTTAAAATCAATCTGTCTGTAGCCTCCATTAACCACAGACAGACTGATTTTTTTTTTTTAAAGTAATGATTAAAAAAGAATGATTTGCCTCAACAGAAACCCGCCATCATACTTTGTCGTTTCAGTAAAAGCAATACTGACAATGATCCATAATATTTATTCAAATAGAAAAAAAGGTCCCTAACAGATTCGACATAATATATTTTCCAACCGAATTAACTAATATTTATTTCAAAGTAATTTTAGTTATATGACGAGTGTCGCTCATCATTGTTCGGTATGGTATAAAAAACTATAATAAGCTCGATTCTATTTTTTAACCACCCAAGGGTTCGATTACTACTGATATAAAGGGGCCGCGGTGGTCTGGTGGTAAGGTCTCAGGTTCAGGTTCGAGCCCCGATTCCATCGAAGAACTGTCGTGTAAGGGGGTCTGTTGCACGTTAAATACGTCATGCCAAACGTCCTCCCGTTGGTGTGATGTGTGAAAAATAAACCAACCACCATACCAGAAGCTTCTCATCCTCAATTACGAGGTGCCCCTCCCTTGGGACATTCTTACCAATTGTAGGACCACACTGGCCTGTGAACCTCGGTCGGGAGCTTCTCGAAAACTATTGGACATCAGTGGCCCGGTGGTAAGGTTTCGGCTTCAGAACCGGTTGCTTTCAGGTTCGAGACCCGATTCCACCTAAGAACCGTCGTGTAAGTGGGTCTGGTTCACGTTAAACGTCCTAAAGCTGGTGTGGCGTGGCGTGGCGTGGTGTGGAGAGAGGGGGGTGCCAGCTCAGGTGTCGCCCTCGTCATCTGACCACGATTCAAAATTACGAGGTCGGTCCCAAAATAGCCCTAGCGTTGCTTTACAACGGGACGTTAATATAACTAAACTAAACTAAACTACTACTGATATGAATACTATTGTATTAGACAAGAATAAAAATAGGCATAAAAGTCGAAAACTTTATTGAGAGTAGAAGATGGCATCACATAGATTAAGTCTAAAATTCTTGGATGCTTGGTTGAATAAAGCAAACGAAAGAAAAGAAGAAGTACAACTAAATCCTTTCCAAAGTTTCTGCGAATATTGTGCTTTTGTTTACCATCTATTATTTACAGTCAGTATGGGCAATAGTTGAATCTTCTTTTCCATTCGGGAAATACAATACGTAGAAAATGTTCCACTAAATAAAGTTGGGGAATAAAGGTAAGATTAGGCAAAGATTTGTTGAACATTATAGTAAACAATTCGATCTAAAAAAGAATAGTCGTTGAAGAAATCGGTCACGAAGAAATGGTAGTCCTGAATAAATCAACAGAAAAGAGGCTGATTTGACGAAAGAAAGTTCAATGGGATTAATTCCATGTCTTCTAATAAGAAATTCATTCGATTTGCCAAATGATAAAGTGATGGTTTATTTTCCTTCATTTCATTCCTTTTCATTTCCTTCTTCATTCCTTTTTTTTTTCATTCATTTTTGCAGATTTCAAAAGAATTTTTCATCTTAGGAATCAGAGAATTTTAAGATATTTTATCTGGAAATATTACCATGAATGTTTTCTAAATTTCCTTGGAATGCTTAACATTTAGTTTATAACATATAACACATATGAAAATTTTCATCATTTCTTATATTTTATTCATTTTTCTCCTCTTTGCTCAATTGCCAGTTTCTTTGTTTGTCGGTAGAATAGGCTCAAAATGCAAATAGAAATTTTCTTTTTTAAATTTCCTTTATGAAATCTAATTCTTTATTCGTTTCAACTCGTTATCTCTTCAGCTTAAAGAGGACATGGATAATAATTCATTTAGAAAAATTTCCCAAAATTCCTAGCGAGAAATGAATTGCATTTTTGTAATAAATGATGCAGCACTGCCTCAAAACGATTTTGAATCAGTTTCTGTTAGATTATCACCCCCTCCCCTCCCCGTTCCGAAGACTTTAATGACAGCCCGTGTTCTTAAGAGAGTTTATACACACACAAAATTGTCTCGCTTATCTTATCGCTATTAAGCAAATGTATAATTGGACATCCTTAGAGAAGTCTCAAAAAATCTCTCTGTCCTTCAAACCCATTTGTGCGAGCGTCTCTAGCGAAGAAAGCACGAGCCTCGAGAATTCAATCAATCACACTTAACGAAAAGATGGGAATTTTTCGCAATGATAGCAAAACGTCTCTGATGTCCATTGTAATTGCGTTGAACAGGTGTTTGGAGCTTTCCAGTATTGATAGAATTCATCTAATATCTGAAAACTGAAAAAAAAAAAAAAATTTGTTAGCACTGAATTTACTTGTTTATTTATTTATAAACTTCTTACTGGGTCTGCCTAAAAACTGTGAGACTGTACATAGGTCAACCATAGTAACATAAATAGTAACAACTGCTTATTGCCACCCATATCCTATTGTAAATATGGCATATTTCTGTGAATTTGATTTTCTCTTCAAGTCTGGGGAAGATTGGAAATGTTACGGCACGATAGTAATCTCGAATCAGGATTTTAGTAAGCTCTGCAAATATGAAATACTAACTACTTTGCATAGAAATAGCTTTTAGTACTTATTGTCACATGACAACAATCAAAATAAACAAACCATCGTACACATTGCAGACTTAGCATTTAATATCTTTACAGATGCATCGAATTCCTCCTTTCATTTAGTTAATTTATGGAGCTGCAAATTATTATTAGAAATGTTCTGGAGAGAGTTCGCCGTGCCATCAAAAGTCCATTAAGTCAAAGGAAAGAAGATATTAAAAGAAATCAAGAAATAGGTATTAAATAGAAACTTAAATTGAAAAAAATAGGTTTAACCGTAGGCAGATAAGTAATATAATTTGCTTTTGAATCTATAGGTAGCAGTTATCTTATAAAAATTGTCTTTGTGTCATCTTTAGACTCCAAAAATTTACTTTTTAATGATATCAATTTCATTTCTGTACAAGTGTTTTCCTTAATTTTAATAATAATTTAAATTCAATTTGATATATTATTTTTTTATAATCTTACGATGGAACTCAAATTCATTTATTAAAACATTCAATTCCGCGCTTTTGCCAATCATTAACACCCTTCTAGAATTTCCACTTCCGCCTTTATTTTGATTTTATATACTTTTTAATTTTCAACAAATAGATTCAATTTACATATTAATCATGTAATATATTTAAAAAACAATAAATAATGCATACAGTCTAGTCGCCAAAGGTGGCTAGTTACAGTAAAAAAGCAAAATACTATGACCTTATCTTTTACACCAAAATATGGAAACAGTCCCTTAACAAAAAAATGACAAATATTTCCTTATGTAATTATAATATATTAAACAATATTATATATATATATATAATATTATTGGATCGTATATAAATGGAATTAAAATTTCATGTATCGAAATATTATTAAATGATGCATTTAGTATTACTTTTTTTAGATTAAAAATATCTCTTAGTTTTTTTAATATATTTTAACGTATCTTTATTTGGAAAATTATAAAAAATTTGGCTATTGATATATCCTTACTTATGAAGTAGCGATCGACTCTAACATGCAGATTGTAATTTTACGCATCCTTTTAAAGTATTTCAGTAATAAAAAACGCAATTTCCAACATCCAGTAAATATCTATATATTTTACACCTAAATAGGGAAACAATCCTTTAACAGAAAATGCCAAATATTTCCTTATGTAATTATAATATATTAAACAATATTTTTACTCTGGATATTTTTCAATGGAAAATCTATTCAAAATGAGTGTTGCCGTTGTAAAATTCAAATTTTCTGCAATTTTAAATATGTGGACATTCCCCTACTTATATATTAGTCACAGTATTTGATAATATACATTATTATTTTTAAAATGATATTTTTAGTACGATGATCGACAACAGAGTATAACTGGTTGACTCCTTTCCTTATCCGCGATTTTACTTGACCCATTCAAAAGCCCAGAAATCATCTGTTTAATTTTCCATTAAAAAAAATCCAGATATTATCAAAAATAAAGTGTCGTTCCAAATTAACATGTGTCTTAGCATTCAAAACGAAGGTATACTTCGAATGAATTTTAGAAAATGCTTTTCTGTACCTGATTATATGCTTTTAACTAAATTCACCTTTTTATTTCTTTTCATAACGCTTAAGTACATTCTGAAACATTCATAAAAACATTTACTTTATTGATCTCCCAATTAAAATCGATGAAAATATCCATCTCTCGCCAAAATCCATTTCTTTCTTTCATTCAACTCAAGATTTTCTGGAATTTTTTTACCCCTTTTTTTTTACCGCCCAAAGCTTACTTCTTTTTCGATCAAGACGAAACATGCATTAGTCAATATCTATCTTTTTCCCTCGGATTTCTTTTTTCTTAGCTATGAAACATGTATTACACGAATCTGCTCTAACCAAAAGCACCGCGCATGCGCATTTCCACCTAGGAGGATTCGTGCGTTCGATAACGTTTCAGCCAGATTCCAGTCGTTAGATTTATGCGCTTTTATTTCTCTTCACTGATGAAAAATATTCATTTCTCATTGGTTGCGAAGAAAAAAAAATGATTTTTTCTTTTTTTTAAGCTTAATGTTTGAGTCTTTAAATTCTATTCGTGCGAAAGGATTTACCGAAGATATCTTCTTTGGGTATCGCACTGGTGTTATTGAAACACATATTATGATGCAAACAAAATTGTTCGTACTTATATGCTTTAATCCGCCATAAATTAAATCTTATGCTCATTAAAATTATAAATTTAAAAATTTAATTTTTTGTACTTAAAATCGTTTCAAATTGTTATTTATTAACAAACTCATATATTTTTACGTTTTACTCTAATGCAAAGCAAACAAAGGAAACTTATTGTAATCGTTAAAAATTTTAAATTCGAGATTTTATCAAATCTCCAAGCTTTAGACACGCATGATTCTGCTAAACATATATCTGGAATTAAGGTGTATGTACACGCTTAAAACTTCAAAAATCTTTCAAAATATCGAAAAAATTTATTGCTTAATAATGTTCTCTGATCCTTTAGCTTTCAAAAGATACCAAGATGTTGTCAATATTCGAAATATTTCTCGAGTTATAATTATTTTTCTTGAGGTGCTTTCATTAAAAACTCTAGTTACGGTGTTTTTAAAACTCATTTTATGAAGAATGATATTTTCCCACTATGTTGCTTCATTCAAACAATCATAACTCAACAAAAAATTAACCAAATACAATTATTTATGTATCAAAATAATTTGTATGAAATAGGGGATGTTTTGTGCCTCAATCAAAGTTATATTTATGGAAATAAATTTTTAATAGCTACTTAAATTTAAAATGACAGAAAAAAAATCTCGCTTTTTCTATTCATCGTTAATGAAAAAATTATTTTAAAAAAACTATATATTTTTATAACTTGATTGAGGCAGACAACATGACGACTAATATTAGGCATAATTTCCAACTAGAATTATGTGTCTGTATAAATTAGAATTTAAGCTATCATGTTTCAAAGAATATGCTAATTAGCTCATTAAATATTATTTAATTAATTAATAATTAGTGTAATATGGTTTTTTCTCCCTGAAATGAGTTTAAACATAAATTAATGACATACTGTAAAAAAACTGGATTTTTAAAGTTAAAATTAAAAAAAAATCTTCTAGTGTGTAAGTACACCTTAAGTCTCTTTAGCTTTGCACGCAAAAACACAAACTTTCTTTGAGCTGTATATATAAAATTCGGTATCTATTAATTATATCAAATTAGTAAATTTCTGACAAATTTTGAACGAAATCCATACATAAGAAATTTACTGCTTGCATATACTTTGGCAAATGAATGCAGTATCTTCAAAACTAAAGCATCTACTTCAATAAAATTTGGTACACAATTTTAGCATCTAAACCATAGATCTGTATTAAATTTTGAACTAAATCCATCCAAAGGAAGATTGTATGTTGATCTATATATTCCCATATATGTAACCGCGATATCTCAACTACGAATCCATGACTAAATAAAATTAATTTGATATGTGGTCTTACTAATAAAATTGTACTGTTGTACCATATCTTGGTTTCGGTCGATCGAAAAGATGGCATCCAAAATACATATTCGATTTTCTTCTCCATACTAAGAATCGCAATGTACTCATATACGGAATCTCAAAATAAAAATCTGAGCATTCGTTGTTTTCAAGATTTTATTTTGTGAAAAATTTCATGTCGGGCCGGGGGATGATAAATTATTTATAAAAGAGAACGGGATAAAGTTTCGGGGGATTCGTAATCCACCTATTTTTGACAAAGGTTCAATTTTTGCCTGTGAAATCTATGGAATCTCGTTTAGCGAGCATAATCCGTGCGAACTTCATATTTGTTATGCGAAACTCGTTAAACGAAGCAAATTTTTTTATAGCAATAAATGTAAAATAGCGTAATGCGAACCATTCTGAAAAAAATACTCAAATCAATTTATACTAATACAATTTATTATTTACAATGTATGCATTTTTATTTATAATTATAATTTTTTTTTAAATTTATCTTTGCCGAAAAGTAGATACAATATTATCATTGCATAAATTTATAGCCCGCTCTGTTACTGCCTTATTAATACTGCGCTTCTCAACATACGATACAATAATTTTCCATCTTTTCAGCATTTTCGTTATTTCAATGGAAGATTGTTGCTCTGTTACGTCTATCGTTTCTTGCTCTCTTGACCAAATATTTTCCGCAGCCTTTCGCCGAGACGAAGAAGGCATCTTTATAATCTCTTCTTCGATAGTTCTAGATATGTTTTTCATCAGCTCGTAGATGTTGTTGATATCCAAACTTATATGCATAATCTTGGACAGAGACACAATTTCGTCGATTACGGCTTTACCGGTACTTGCTTAAACCCTTCAGAGTCGCCTTCGATAACACTATCCGGCCAAAACTTCCCCCATATAGACATAAATGTTCTCTTAAAAGAAGCGATCAACACAACATCATACAAATCACTCCAACATGTGGCATCAGGATATCTCTTCGTCAATCGTTCTGCGAAACATCGCTCTTTAAGCGAGTTACTTTTTTACATTTTGTTTTGCTCTTTATTCTCTAAATTCTATATCTGAGAAATGTAGACTTTTGATCATTTTGAATTTTAGTTTTCGAATAAGTGTATTCCAAGACTACATTTAGTGATTAATAATATATGGACATACTAGGACAGAAGTCTAGGTCTAGTCATTAATATACTAGGACAGAAGAAAGAATAGCCTTGAACTCGTCAGAATAATTTCTGTGCAGTTTTGGGAATGTTTTTATTTGTTTAAATAAAAGATATTTATGAAATTTTTAATCAAATATACTGCCTGGATATCCGTTTTATGAGTAAATGACAGATAATTTTTGGAACTAGATACCTTTACCGATCAATGTGTTCGCCCATATTATTGAGTTTTTAGACAGTTAAGTATGAATGTGGAATGTATATTTTTAAAAGGATTTCATTTTATTATTTACTAGCCGCCTTTGGCAACCAGCCGGCTCGCCAGTCTTAATGCTCGTTAAAATTTTAATAATTAAATATTTTATGTAATTCCTACTTTAATAGCTTCTTTATTAAAATATTTTAAAACTCCAAATTCTGATAGTCATATAATTCACTCAAAATATTATAAAGGTCTTCAGTCATAACGTAATCTGTAACTCTCAAATTTTCTGTTAGATTCCCGTAGAATTTATGCTTTAAATTAAAGTGGAAATGATTAATCTACAATTAATATAATAATATTTTTATTGAAGCAAAGCATTTTTTTTATAATATGATTACTGAAAACAGAGTCACTGAGCATTTAAATCTTATGGGCACTAAAGAATATATTTCTTAATTTATGTATTCCTTGTAACTTATGTAATTCCTTGTTAGCGTCGGAGAAAAAAAACTGAAGCCTTACTCATTTGGAGGTGGGGAAATGAAAAGATTTTTTGGCGGGAAAGTTAGTTTTTAATTAATAATTAAAATTCTAATTAAAAATTCAAAAAAAGGGACTCCAGGTGCACATTCCCGATCTCCAAGGTATGCATGTGTCAAATTTGGTAGCTGTAGGTCGAACGATCTGGCCTGTAGAGAGCCAACACACACACATTAAGCTTTATATAAGTATAGATTAAGACCGAAAAACATGAAAATTGTTCAACAGTCATATCCGTGGATTTCTGAAACTAACGAAGATTTTTAAGAAATTTATTGCCGTCTGTCAAATTATGTTAATATATATGTATAAGGGATCTATTATATATAAATCAATACAGAACTTCCAGATGAATCTTTCAGATGTAAATAATGAAAACATACACGTTGCAGTTCATAAAATTTGAACCTCTTCTTACACTTACATTGTCAAAAAAAATCGGATGCGAAACATAGATTTGTTTCTCAATATGGATTAGTAAAAAAAAATGAGAAATTATTTATCAATATAGAAATTAAATTTATAATAGTTTTCAAACTCACTTTTTGTTGTAGTGAAACTGATATAAAATTTGTATAAGTAATTGGATGCATCTATGTGTATTTCATTAATATTATATGCGGTAGTTTCCTCTAGTTCCTAAAAACGGAGAAGGGCTTCAAAAGCAGAATTAAATCTGGCAGTTATAAGCAAAGAAATCAACTGAAATCCAATAAAAATAATTCATGGAATATTTCGTAATCCAATAAAAATATCTCATCTTCAAAGGAATATTTCGTAAATTTAAAAAATTGCTTTAATTTTCAGTTTTCATAAAACTATGCTGGAAAAAAAAGGGAAATAATACTGAAGGTAATCTGATAAAGCATATTTCTTGGTTTCACTACGACCACTCGGTAAAAAAAAAAAAAAAAAAAAAAAAAAAAAAAGGAAAACCTCTTTTTTTTTTATTATTGAAGCAATTGAAAGGTTTCTGAGGATTACAAAACGTTTTCCTTTTTTTATCGAAGAAAACAGAAAGTAAAATCCGTGTTACTGAAATGTCGCTGCAACTAAGCCTTCCAGATCATCTTTAAACTTCTTTATGAAAAACTAATGTTTTAAGGAATTTCATTCATGAAATATCTATTGGTGACATCCATTTTCAAAGGATGTTTAGTGAAATTTGATATCAGTACTACTTATGAGTAAATTTGACACCCAAATACGAGAGGTGTACTTTTATTAACATATATTTATATAATTAATTACATTAAAAAAATGACATTTTCGTGCTAAAGTGATCTATTTCAATGAATTCACGCATTTTTCTTAACACAAACAATTATAATAGAACTATTTTTTTTAAAAAAAATAACATTTAAAACATTTCGATTTTAAAACTGCATTTTCTAAAATCGAAATTGCAAAGACTTTTAATACGCTTTTATTAATTCGCTTTCTTCTTTGTCTATCTGACAAATTTGTCAATAGATTTTTAACTAATTTCCAATGAGTAAGAAACTTGAAGTTTTAATAATGGTTCAGAATTGGGTCAAGAATTATTAGCTCGTTTTCTTGTCTGTAGGCTTGTTTGTGTGTTCTGCATTTTGCAATCGATTATAAACTTTTATTCACGGCAGATGGCGCCCTAACAAGTCGTTAACCCATTAAAGTTTTAGTTACGTTAAAGTTAGTCTAAAATTGCCTGATAATTTTACACACATAAGATTATAAAGCAGAAAATAATTGTTTAAATAAAAATACAGATCATGCTTCAAATTTGTGATTGTTAATTTTTAAAATTCACAGTCAGGAATTTTTAGGACAATCTTTATCGATTAGGCATCTGTTTGAAATTATAAATATGTATGGGGCTAGTAGAAATTGCTTTATACTTTTTTGTCTGTTTTAAAAACATGGTATACTAGCTTCTTAATTGTATGATACTTTTTATACAATAATTCACGAAATCTTCCATTTCTTGAAACTATATGAAAATGGGGCTTAATGTGAAGTTCTTTTCTAAATTTTAATAGATAAGATTTAAAAATAATAGGTTTCTTTTAAAGAAATAATTGCATAGACATATCCAGTTTCATGAGTATATAATTTTAAGTTGATAAAAAACGTATATAGTGAAATTCAGATTGTTATTTTAAACCAAGATGCCATAATCCTGTATTGAAGGAAGGTTGGCTGTAGCGATTGCTTTTCACTTAGACAATTACAGAAATGTGCATTAAGGTTACTTACTATGCATAATAATTGAGTACATAGGATTGAAAACATAGGGTAGTTTTTTGTTGTTGTTTTTTTACTTACTACGCATAATAATTGAGTATATAGGGTTGAAAACATAGAGTAGGTTGTTGTTGTTTTACTTACTATGCATAATAATTGAGTATATAGGGTTGAAAACATAGGGTAGGTTGTATTTGTTTTACTTACTATGCATAATAATTGAGTACATAGGGTTGAAAACATAGGGTAGGTTGTTGTTGTTTTACTTACTATGTATAATAATTGAGTATATAGGGTTGAAAACATAGATTAGGTTGTTGTTGTTTTACTTACCAAGCATAATAATTGAGTATATAGGGTTGAAAAAATAGGGTAGGTCGTTGCCGTTTTTTTATCACCACTCTACCATTTATAATAATAGAAGAATGCTGGTTAAATAAATTGTGTTTTATTTTAATTGATAGATTTCTAAATTAAATCGATTATACTATTGATTTCTAAAAATAAAAATCAATCTCGATTACCTTTTACAAAAGCACTAGCTGATATTGCCACCGTTGCTTAGGATTCAAATCCTTTCTTTTGTAATATTTTTAATACAGACACTACTTTTGTATAACATGTAAGAATATACAAAATACTTTTCAAGGGGTAGGTTTTTGAAACAAAAGACAAACTTTAAAAGTAGTGGTAAAAACGTTCGAAATCTTGATGCTGCTCATGGAAAAGGGACCTATAACTCTTCTTCTTTCAAAATCATCAGTTTTAAATGTTGTCAAGAATGAATATCAAATAAAAGTAATATTGCACAAAAATGAAATTGGTTAACTTGCAAATGCGCAGTTTTTAATTTTATGAGGATTTAAATTATTTGGGAATAATTTCCTTCAATATATTTGTACAAAGAAAGATATAAAATATTGGTTGATTTCTCATAGCCTGAAGTTGTCGCAGTCGTCGAATATCTACTCCATTTGTTCGCAAGAACTTTTATTTTGTTTCCTTCTTTTGAGCGATTAACTTTTTCCTGTTTTCAGGCGTTGTGTTAAATTACTACTTTGAAACAAATAAAAACCTGGTAAAATGGTATTTATTAAAATAAAACACAAATTTGAAAAAATTGAGACTAAAAGGATAATAAAATAATTAAAATTAAGATATTAAATTAAGATAATTAAAATTTGACATTAATATTAATGCGAATAATTTTTTTTCAAAAAAATAATAAAGGTTTAAAGAAATATTATACAGAAATGAAATTAGTATCATTGAAACATTTATTGAAAATTTTGAATTTTAAGATGATATAAAAATATTTCTTCTATACCAATAGCCCTTAAAATTACTAGGGAAGAAAAGGAGAAATTTTGGTTAAATACTTAATTAATTTTTGAAATTTGAAAAGTATGTAAGTAAATGAAAAGTAAGTAAAATAAGTACAGCTACAGTATCCTTTCTCTTGTCTTAAATAAATGTGCAAATTTTGATTGAATTTAGTTCATTTCTTTAGAAGATGTGGAATATGATGATATACATTATAAAAATGATATTTTTGCTGCTATTATTAAAAGTTGGTATAGATTCGAAGAAATTATACAAAAGAGAAACAGAACCCAGATTTCTTATTTTAAATTATTTTGTGAATTATTTAGGAGAGAATAGTATAAAATAAAAAATATAATGATTAGCTGGTTACTAATTAAATTGAAATCTCTTCTTTTCAATAGCATCCCATAAAAAAATAGTGATCAGTTGATTGCCAACTAAAATGAAATCTCCAATTGTTTGAATATAAACCCTGCCTGTTCATACTTATGAGCTGACATTATGAGGCCTGCTTATAGATATTGATCTACGAGCCTCTCCTAGATATTTGTAATCTTACAAGGCGGCATTTTAAACAATCATGTAAAACATATCGAACATAGAGAATTGTACTACATATAACGCAAATCGGAAATAGATCCCAAATCGATGTTGTACGCATATTTATGATAAAATATGTATGACTCAGAATAAATTTTGTTAACTTGACATTTAGTCGATGGTTGAGAGCAGCAATATTTCCAATACGGCAATTTTGTAGCTATAAAGTTTTTAAATTCAAAAAGAAATATCTCTGAATTGTAACAGAATGCTAACAAGACTTTTTTTAGGACTGTACGCATTTGTCTCCAAAAATATTAACCCTTTAAATGGCCCTTTTTTTCTATTCATATTATGTTAAAATATTTTTAGGCTTGAAATTAGAATAAGAAAAGGGATTCATTTAGCTTATTAAATAAATTCAATTTGATTCATTAATTAATTTGGTTAATTAAGTAACAAATCAAGACACATCATTTTGTGTGAGATAAAGAATTGAAGCATCTAAGTTTCTGACTTACTAAAAAAATTTGTCAGAACTTAAGCCAACCTATATAATTTCATACAAATATTGATAAATTTGGTGGGAAGCATACTTCCCAAGGCCCTAGAAAGAGTTAAACAAAAACTGTGAAAATGTTAACTCAATCATAATATGGAACTGTTTATCTCACAGAATGGTAGTCACGCTTTTTCATTTCTTATACACATGCATATAAACATAGTCAGTAGATAAAGAAGATAAGTGAGACACTTCTTTCTCTAAAATTGCACATCAAACTAGGAGGACATGGAACCCCAATGGATCAAGAAAATTAAGATTTTAAAACCAAACCATGTTCTGGCTGATTATTCACTTTTAAATAAAATGTTTCAATTTATCCCATTTTTACTTTCTGTTATAATAAATATGCAAAGAAAAAGTATTGTAAACATTAAAAAAAATTATACTCGAGATTTTAATGAGTCTCTCCGTTTGGGGCAAAAAAAAACATAGTCTTGGAATTACATTTTCTGTCTGTGAACACAGTAACTCAAAAAGTTTTAAGCTAGGTGAATGAAATTTCGCATATAGTTTCTATACCAAGTTTATAGATTTCTAACAAATACAATTATATGAAGTAAATCTCTCTGATTGTATGAAAGCACTTGAATGCAATCATCACAAAAAGTGAAGAGAAAAGCGAATAAAATTCGGTACATCTAATGTGTAGATTCCTATTATATCTTTCAACAAATATATCGATTCTCGGTCAGTTCTTACGCAAGCATGTAAATGCGATGTTTCAAAAAACATAACGATTTGGATAAATGAAAATGTATTAAAACTTGGTTATTAAAATTATAGCTGTATATCATATTTTAATTTCAATCAAGGAAAAAAATTCATCTAAAATTCGTTTTTGGTTTTTCTTGCAATTCTACGAAACGTTCATGTGCAGGATATTGAAAATAAGAATCTAGGCACTTTTGGCATTCCCAGCCTTGCTGGAAGTCCAAAACTTTTATCCGGAGGTGGTGGGTATATTTTTTTAGGGAGTATGCAAGAAAGATTTTAGAAGACCCCTCACACTGGTTTCGTCACTGACGTATACGAATATGTACTGTACATATTAATATGTTGTTTTCTACTATGGATTTACTGTATTTTTCTATTATGGATGAAATTTCACCATGGTTACTTTCGAAAAGGTCTAACAATTTAAATTACTTAACATGAAAATTTCATTTCATTCGATTTCTCAAGCTTTACATATACGCGTCTGGGTCTGTTAATGATCAATTTTCTTATGAACAAGGACAAATTTTAAGAGATAGTTTAATGTTAATTAGTTTTTCTAGAAGAAGCTTCATGCGTCAAAAAAAGGGTAGAGAGATAAAGTACGTTAGTTTAAAAGAATAAGTTTATTGATTATCTGTCAAAAATGTGTCTGATAAAAATGTATATACCAAAAGCATATCTATCCAAAAAATATTCAATAATAAGTAATATATATATATAACTAGCAGTACCCGCACAGCTTTGCCCGTGGCGTTATATCCAAGAGGAAAAATTATCTTTAAACTTAAGTACCTAAATGTGGACATTCTTTCTCTGATATTCGCTAACTGCACTTTTCTTTTCTTGACATTTTCATTATAACGCAACAAACGAAGCGTTTTGGCATTTAATGTGCACCGGCCAAGGTTGGATTTCCTTTTCTAAGGTATAATGAGTTTTGAATCGCTGTTTAAAATCAGAAGAAACAACAAAACAGAGGTAAACAAAGAAATGTTGCGCATATACATATCACAGCTCTTGCTACTTGAGCATTCGCAGTTTGAGGTTTTCGCACATGCGCGGATAAATGCAAAGCTCAGATACTGCTGTTTTACGCATGCGCGAATCGTAGTAGGAAAATAATTAAAATCGCAATTATAAAACTCCATTTTTTATTTTCATATGACTTCAATGTACTAAAACCTTGTCGAATAAATGCCCTACAAATTTGTACAAACATCTCCAATATCAATTAAGTATTTCTCGAATTTTTCTCTTTCAAACATATAGCCGCTTTCAGGAGACTTCATTTTATACTATGTATAGATAAAATGTATTTGTCAAAAATGAATATCAATTGTACATATTTGTTATCTAAACTAAGATTTCGGTTGGAAAGTGTAAAAAAACTATTTTAGGGTGGACTTCATAATTTGAGTTGTAACTCAAATAAAAATGATGATATTTCTCCTCCAACCAATGATGAGCAAATAATTTCGTTTCCACATTTCTACATTTTTAAAACATTTAGCAACAAGAAATTCAATATGCAGTAGCCCTGCAATTGTGGGAAATAATTCAATGAAATTGAGTTTCGAACCTGAGTCATTCTCATCCCTAAACCGAAAATAAAACCACAACCGTAACGAGTGTTTTTGTCATATGGGAGAATTCTTACGTATTCTCATAAGAAAAAAAAACTTACTTACACTCATAAGAAAAATAATATTCTATCTCCCCCGCCTTTTATATAAGGAAGTCATAAAAGAATTTATAGTGCACCTACTCATCCCACATATTAAGCCATAATTTTACAAAAACCCTAACTATTGATTGATTAAAGCCATAAAACTATTGTCTTTGACGAAATAAACTACTCAGTATGCATTTCATTTAAAACATAAACCCCCGCATAACGGAAATAAAGACTATTTCGAAGCCAACAATGCTTAAATAATCTCTTCCTATTTTCTTCCCGATAAATTTTATTGGAGTTCAGTTCTTAATAGTTCCTCTCTTCCAATCTGCACCACGTTTTCCGTAAAACAGAACATCCGCAACATCCCGTCGCTATGGCAACCGCTCTCCCCCGCCAACCCCCACCCTCCCATCCGATCCAGACGACGCCTGGAAAGGGTTTTCACTGCGTTTGTAGGTCAGAGGCCAAACTAACCGTTCCACATATTTGGGGGAAGGGAATTCGGGTTTTTCATCTTCCTGTACCTTCGGAAAACTTATAAATGAGCAGAGGAATTTCCTATGTTTTATTTGCAGCTCTTAAAGCGCTCCTTTACTCTTTATTAAAAAATTTAATGAACGAAACGCCCGCCGCCATGTGATACAAAGTCACATTGTAGATATAAGATAAATATCTGCAGTAAATGTGACAATGAATCAGTATAATTATATAAATATTATTGTAACATTGTAGACATATAATAGTTGAAACTTATTACCAACTGTTACATTATTAATATTCGTTGCCGTGTGAATTAGTAAATGATCATTGAATTACAACCCTTTTTACTTTCGTATACGTAATATAGAGAAAACGATCGTCAGAAAATTGTATCTCGAGACTTTGACAACCCTCCACGTTTTAGACACCCATGAGTTCAAAAAACACATTTTTAGAAATTGACCATCTGTCTGTCTGTGACAAAGGTAATTCAAAAAGGTTTTGAGTTAGACGGTTTAAATTTGATATGTCTTTATACCAAATTTGTAGATAACTATCAAATTGTGAATAAACTCTCTTCAGGAGGAGTTCGTCTGTCCGGTTGTTCAATATAAGTTAACAAAATAACTACAAAACGAGGAGCGCCAAATTGATAAAATTCGGTACACATATTTAGCATCTATAGTTTATAGACCTGCCAAATTTTGAGGAAAATCCAAAATAGAGTTGATTGTCAGTCGGTCCATTGATCGGTTGTCGGATGGATTGCTTTCAAAAACATGCAAACCCGATAAATCAGGAACTCAACTTATATCAAATCTGGTACGGGATTTTGTGTCTACAAGTGCAGTTTTGTATCCAATGTTTATTCCAAATTGTAGAGAAAAATGTGTCTAAAGCACAAATTCTATTTCCGGATACTGTTAACGACATGACAGAGATTAATCGCCAAATAATTCACCAAGGATGATATGATAGATTCAGCCAAAATACTAAATTCATGCCAAAAGTTAATATTTCGTAACTTCTCTACGCCAATGCCATGCAAGGCGTTCTCTGGCATGACAAGTTTGTTAGAGAATATGAGAGAAAGTTTGGGAGGGACCACTCCCGCTGGTTATCAAAGTTAAGAAACATAACAATTAAATGCTTATAGTTTTAACCCCTTGCCTGTCGAGGGCCTATATATACGTCTCCCTAAATCAATGTGCTAACTGCCCCTGGCGTATATATACGTCTCCCTAAGTCAATGTGCTAACTGCTCCTGGCGTATATATACGTCTCGCAACTATATACGTGGCACTGGGGACCGAATCTCGCAAGTTATCCTCGGCAGGTAAGGGGTTAACTAACGAGCTGATCAGTTGTTTCGCCGAAAATATTTGTTGGGTTTAATCTCAATTCAATTCCTTATGCATAAATTTTCATTCATTAGCCCTTGAATATACATTTTAATTATCAAAAGTAAGGCAAACATTAAAGCGCTGTAAATTTAACAGCTGTACAACTATAAATACAGGTATATATATATATATATATATATATATATATATATATATATATATATATATATATATATATATATATATATATATATATATATATATATATATATATAAATGGAGACGAGTGTATGACATCGTTATTAAAAAACAAAGTATTTGGGTAATTTATTTCAAACTGCATGCTATCTTTCGGGATAATCTTAGAAAATGTGACTTTGAAAGTTTTCATCTTTATTTTTCTAACACTAAAATAAAAAAAAAACTGCAAGCTACAATCGTATTTCATTAGAAAATTTAGATAGAATCCATTATGGCTTCTAACTTGCTGAATCAATTCGCTCTCGTCACAAAGCTGGCAATGATTTCTTACTGGACTTGTGTTTTTCTTGCTTCTTCAATACAAAAGCAAAGTACACAAACTGAAGTTATAAAAAAGAATAAAAGAAAACAAAGTGAAGTCAATTGGTTTCCAGGAGATATTATGTGTGTTTAATGTTAAAGAAATCTCTTATGCACAGTTTAATCTTCTTGATTTCCTCAATAAAGAGTTTTTAAACATCAAATTTAATAGCTTTACAACTGCTATGTATTCCGAAATGAATCTTTTTGTTGCAATCTAGTTTTATGATATAGACTAACAATGAATGTAATTGAATCCTGTGGAATATTAAAACTGAAATGGCATTTGTAATTTAATATTCCTTTATAGTTTAAAAATCAATTTGTTGAATGACATAAACAATTTAAAACAAGTATCCCTTTAACCTATTTATTATATAAACATTTATACTATAAAAAGAAAAATTCATCTAAAAACATTTTTAGCAATGAGGATTTTTTTTTCTTATCAGAGAATTATCAATAATAATAAAAATGATAATTAATCTCCTTGGTGTTTACATTTTTTTCAGTTTCTGATATAAATATTTTCTTTTCAAAATATTTGTTAATTTTTTGACTGAGATTTCTGTTCCAAGTATATATATATATATATATATATATATATATATATATATATATATATACAAAAGTATCAGAATCAAGTTAATAGGAAAAACAAAAAATCAAATAAAAATTAAACCAAAAAAATTATTAAAAATATAAAAAAAGAATCCGGCCTGAAGACTTTTTCAAGGGTCGCCCTCAGGCAGGGATTCAAAGAAAGGGATTTTTTCTGTGAGGAAATACAGACATTGTCTAATAATGATTCCTCGTGACCCGAAAATCCCCTGAAATTATGCTCAAGAGATATACCATTTTAACAGAAAGGAAATATAAAACAACAAATTAGAAGAAATTAACCACAACAAAGTAAAAATACAATAACAAAAATAACAATAAAAACAAAAAATAGCACTAAAATTAAAAATTAAAAACGAAAAAGCCGGTACATACCATCAACAGTGAAGGAAACTTTAAACTATCGATTGTGATTCCCTGTTTTTAAAAAACTAGCGGTAAATTATGTAAACAGATGTAGGCTCCCAGCGCCATCTATTGAGTGAACCAATATGCAAGGAAAGTTCTATTTTTATTTAAGCCAAAGCATTAATCCCAAACCATACCTTGTTTAATTAAAAAATTGAAATTACAGTAATTTCTAGGAAATTCATTTTTAATTAAATTTTTAAGGAGGTTGTTTGATGCTTCAATATAAGAATTTTTATTATTGCAAACCCTTTTGATCCTGTTAACTTGTGAGAAAATTAGATTTTTGAAAATTTTAGAGTTTAGATTGGAATGGTAGTTACATAGTTTTATTATTTTAAAGTTGAAATCATCCCTTTTATCGTATATACCAACTATTGTTTTATCATTAGCAATTTCGATTTTTAAATCCAGAAAGGTAGCCTCAAGTTGATTTTTATTTGTATCTTTTAGAATTAAATCTTTTGGATAGCAATTAGTAATAATATTAGTATTGTCGAAGTTAATCAAAAGTAGGTCATCAATATATCTCCACCCGTTTATTAAATTATATTTAATTATTTTTTTCTCATAGTAATGCAGGAAAATATTAGCTAAAGCACTTGAGAAAGCTGTTCCCATTGGAATGCCCTTGACTTGTTTATAAAAATTAATACCATTAAACACGTAATTTTCAGTAATATTAAAATTACATAACTGAAGCCAGTTATTTTTAGACCTCATGAAAAATTAATAAAGGTCTGCACTTTTATATATGACGAATATTTAAATGAAAATATCATTCCTAACAAGCATTCGTCGGAGCAATAATAATCTAATGGATACAATAGTTTATTTATTATATTAAAATGATAAATTTTAAGAAAGACATATTAATTTTAAATGTTGTCCGAAAAGGATGAATACACTCGAAACATAACACTTTTATTTAAAAATAGTATTTTTTTTTCCCCTGAGACATTATTTCCTATGCTTGTTTATTCCCTTTTTCCTTCTTTATCATAATTGACTTTCAAAACCGAAATATATGCATTGATTTTTATCTAAGCAATTGTATTACTCATATCTGAAGATAACACTCATATCACTTTTGGAGCATTTATTGAGTTTATGTCACATTTATATTTGTTATGGCACTTCATTCGTTTTGAACTTCAACGTCACACCAGACTTAATTGGTTTGTTCCACAATTTGAGATTCTACGTACGCTGAAACTTGTAGTGCTTTCATCAAGATGACGTCGAGGTTTAAGCTGCATGCTCGTGCCAGCCAATTAATCTATGTTGATGAAAGCAGAATCACCACAATTTCGTGTCAGAAGTCAAACTCGCAAACAGCGAAACTCGAACTTTCTGTTTCACCGAACTTTAAAGTGTCAGGGAATAATTCATTTCCTAAATGAAAGTCGTGCAAATATTGATTTTGACGTTCTCGTGTAAAAAGAAAACGTCAACCATCAAAAATTCGAATTAGAGATTTCGATAAATTTTCACATCTCGATCCTTCTAAATCCAAAAAAGACATTGCTGAAAAATTCTCTCTCTCTCTCTCTGTTTGCGCATGCGCGAGTGTGTGTGTGTGTGTGTGTGTGTGTGTGTGTGTGTGTGTGTGTGTGTGTGTGTGTGTGTGTGCGTGCGTGCGTGCGTGCGTGCGTGCGTGTGCATAACTCAAAACCATTTTAAGTTATGCAAATGAAATTTCATATATAGTTTTTACACCAGATTTATAGATTTCTATCAAATTTTAAACGAAATTCTTTCGCTGAAATCTTATCTATCTATCCGAGTGCCGTTGAATATTATAATTACAAAACCAAAAGAACTAGATAGGTAAAATTTGGCAACAGTATTCAAGTCCAATCAAATTTTGTATCAAATCCGCCCATAATTGACTATCTAACGATCTGTGCATAACATGCATATAAACGCTATAGCTCATTAAAATAGTGAGTAAAATGAATGAAATTTGGTATGTGATCTTGTTGCAAATAATGTAGTCCTATGTCAAATTTTGATTTCAATTAATTGAAGTGAAAGGGTCCAAAACTCGGTTTTCTTCGTTATACTACAAAAGGAAAAACACTAATTTGCGGGACTCTTAAAATAAAAATTATCTGCGCGGCTTTTGTTAAATGCAAAGGAAGGGAGGTTATATCTTTAATAGAAAATAATAAATTGGGGGGAGGGAGAAATTCATTATTTTTTTTTTCGGTAGGTGGTTGTAGTGAACGTTGTAGTACCTCGTAAAATATCGATCAAACAATTTCAAATTTATTTTGGTTAAAGATGACATTTCCAAGGAAGTTTTGATGCATCCATTATGTAGTCCAGACCTGGCACCAAGCGATTACCATGTTTTTCTTGCATTGCAAAACTTTCTTAGTGATAAGCAACTGACATCAAGAGAAGATTGTGAAAATCGATTACTAGAGATTTTCGCGAAAAGGGACAAAGAGAAGAATTATTAAGCTACCTTTAAAATGCCAACAAATTATAGAACAAAACGTTACATATTTGGCCGAAATTTATCATTCGAAACATGTTAAATAAAGACTTGGAATTCACATAAAAATAATGAATTTCTTTTTCTCTTTTCCTGTTATTATATAAGCGAGACTGTTTCGGGGAGAGCCCCTTCATTGGTTGTATTTATATCCCAGAAATGTTAGCATAGTTTTCCGAATAGAATGTGCGTAATTCTAATGTGTTCGAAAATATCCTCATGTCTTCCGATTCACGTGTCATGTTAACTCTTCTTTTTTTATTTGGCTTCTTTTTTTTTTTATTCTATTCTTGTAGATTACCGATAAATGACAAGAATAGCGGCTGGACGTCATTTCCCCCATCGATCATAGTGCAGAATAACAGGAGTATTTCTTTTTTTTTCCATAGTTTTATTTATACTTTATTATATTCTTAGAGAAAGTTCGATCAATTGTATTAAACACAACCATGGGCAAGATATTTTCAAAAATTAAAAACTTTGTATTAAAAATCATCGAATTTCTGATAAAATTTTATTTGAAATCAGTTTTGGTAACACTTTTGGACGTTGACCTTTACTAACAAAAACTAATTTCCGAAATTCCGCCTGATGATTGCAATTACTATGCTATTTCTATCCTGGCTAATTGTGAAAAATAGTTGATGAATTGAAGCCAATGAAATTGCTCTCCCTTCGGCTTGTTCATTCACTTATACAACATAACGCATTTGTGCTTCGCTCTTAGTGGAATGAAAAAGAACTGGGCATAACTTTTAAACTTCATGCCTTAACTTAAAACTTCCTTTAAACTTCATAAACTTATTTTTATTATTAATATTATAAATTAATTTTATTTCCATTGATTGTTGTGCGTTTTAGAAATCGTTTCGGTACTTCTTATTTTCTTGTATACGTAGTATAGAGAAAATATAATAATCGTCGAAAAATTTGAATTCGAAATTTTGGCGAATCTCCACGTTTCAGACATCTCCGAGTTCGAAAAACTCATTTTTATAAAATGTCCATATGTCTGTAAGAAACATAACAAAAACTCTTTGAGCCAGATGGATGAAATTTGATATATGTGTATACCAAATTTGTAGATTTCTGCCAAATTTTGAGTAAAATCCCTTCAGAGAAAATCTGTCTTTCCGGCTATTCGAATATAAGTTCACATGATAACTACAAAACGAAAAAAACTAAACAGATAAAATTCAGAACACAGATTTAAAATTTTCAGTATAGATCCTTCTAAATTTTGAGACAAATCCAAAAAAAGGTTCACCATCTATCGGTTTGTACTTTCAGAAACATATAAATGCGATAACTCAAAAACAGAATGAATTAAATATATCAAATTTTACAGGTGTTTTTGTGAATTTAAGTGTAATCTTGTGTTAAAATTTTGTTTCTATCGGGTGGGAAGAACGTGCATAAAACCCAAATTAGATTTCCGGATGTTACTAACACATACAAGGATTATTCGCCAAAAGCATTCGCCAATAAAACACGATAGTTTCAGTAAAAATGCTAAATTCATACCAAAGGTAAATACTTCGTAGTTATTGTATGTCATTGTCATACAAGGGTTTCGCTGGGATAACATCTTTATTAGATAATATGCGAGAAAGTTTTGGAGAAACTTCTCCAACTGGTTTATAGCACAGTTTTAGTTTGTACCCCTTCCCTCCGCTAGTTTATGATTATTGATGCAAAAGTGCCTCGCCTCCTTATGGTACAAACACTTGTTACGAATAAACATCTCCGTTTTGGTGACAGAGCATAAACGTATTCCACATGCCACGTGTATTTTGTTGTACAAAACATTTTAGTTAGTCGATTGCTCAACTTTTAATTTCCATCGTGTTCGCTTTTTTAAAAGTATCTTCATTATATAGGTGAGAAATACTATTTAAATATTTATGATACCGTTCAAAATAACTACGTGGATGAGGTTAAACAAAGAAAGAACTTCATGGATGATGTTAGACGATATGGATGAAGAACTAGAACTATATGGATAGTGATAAACGATATGTTTGAAGAACTAGAACTACATGGATAGTGATAAACGATATGTTTGAAGAACTAGAACTATATGCATAGTGATAAACGATATGTTTGAAGAACTAGAACTACATGGATAGTGATAAACGATATGTTTGAAGAACTAGAACTCCATGGATAGTGATAAACGATATGGATGAAGAACTAGAACTATATGGATAGTGATAAACGATATGGATGAAGAACTAGAACTATATGGATAGTGATAAATGATATGTTTGAAGAACTAGAACTCCATGGATGATCTTAAACAAAGAAAGAACTACATGGATGATGTTAAACAAAGGAAGAACTACATGGATGATGTTAAACAAAGAAAGAACTACATGGATGATGTTAAACAAAGGAAGAACTACATGGATGATGTTAGACGATATGGATGAAGAACTAGAACTATATGGATAGTGATAAATGATATGTTTGAAGAACTAGAACTCCATGGATGATCTTAAACAAAGAAAGAACTACATGGATGATGTTAAACAAAGGAAGAACTACATGGATGATGTTAGACGATATGGATGAAGAACTAGAACTATATGGATAGTGATAAATGATATGTTTGAAGAACTAGAACTCCATGGATGATCTTAAACAAAGAAAGAACTACATGGATGATGTTAAACAAAGGAAGAACTACATGGATGATGTTAAACAAAGAAAGAACTACATGGATGATGTTAAACAAAGGAAGAACTACATGGATGATGTTAGACGATATGGATGAAGAACTAGAACTATATGGATAGTGATAAACGATATGTTTGAAGAACTAGAACTACATGGATAGTGATAAACGATATGTTTGAAGAACTACAACTATATGCATAGTGATAAACGATATGTTTGAAGAACTAGAACTACATGGATAGTGATAAACGATATGTTTGAAGAACTAGAACTCCATGGATAGTGATAAACGATATGTTTGAAGAACTAGAACTATATGGATAGTGATAAACGATATGTTTGAAGAACTAGAACTCCATGGATGATCTTAAACAAAGAAAGAACTACATGGATGATCTGAAACAAAGAAATAACTACACGGATAATGTTAAACAAAGGAAGAACTACATGGATGATGTTAAACAAAGAATGAACTACATGGATGGTGTTAAACAAAGAATGAACTACATGGATGATGTTACTCAAAGGAAGAACTACGCGGATCATGATAAACAAAGAAAGAACTACATGGATGATGTTAGACGATATTATGAAGAACTAGAACTATATGGATAGTGATAAACGATATGTTTGAAGAACTAGAACTACATGGTTGATGTTAAACAAAGGAAGAACAACATGGATGATGTTAAACAAAGGAAGAACTACATGGATGATGTTAAACGAAGAACGAACTACATGGATGATGTTACTCAAAGGAAGAACTACATGGATGATGATAAACAAAGAAAGATCTACATGGATGACGTTAGACGATATGGATGAAGAACTAGAACTATATGGATAGTGTTAAGCGATATGTTTGAAGAACTAGAACTACAAGGATGATAGTAAACGACTTTAAGTATCGACTTCATTTGCCATTAAATATGAACTGTAGGCATAAAGTTATAATGTATTTCTTTGCTTTACAAAAACATTGCAAACTATTTATTATAACAAACAATATTACACAACAACTAGCTGTACTTTGATAAATCGACAAAAATAGTCTTAGAATATGGCAAATAGTACTATAAAACTATGCTCCAAAAAGGTAAATTCACATTAAAAAGAAATTACTATCATTTTACTGAGCATCAAAGCGAAATAAACTGAAATTCATTCAAAGTTCTGTTAAAGAAATCAAATACGGTAGAAAATTTCTACCCAGATAAAATTTTAATCTATGAAGAATTCTAGTTTCCTATCTGCCTCAATGCTATCGATCTGTTCATGAAGCTTCGTCGTATGAATTTATTTTGAAGCCGATGAAAAGGTCATAGCAGCGCTGTTTAAGATTCTGTCTTGACGTCAGAAGGTTTCGGAAGATTTTTTCCCCTTTCTTACTTTTCCCTGTTTTCAGTCCATTAAATTCCTAATCGCTCAACATCAGATCTCGAAGCCTGATTCAGAGAAAGGAATAAAACAATCGTATTCGAAAGCAGAAAAACATTTTTTCTCGAAAATCTCTGAGTTATGTTGTTCGTCGTTTGCTTTAAAGATGATATTTTCGTCTTCAGATATCAGCAGAATAAATAGAATTATTTCTTAGATAAGATTGATGCATAATTTTATAATAAGTTTCAAATTTATTAAAGAGGATTTTGCTTTTATAAGAGTAAATAAAATATATTAGATAAGGGGAAATAAAATATATTAGATTTTTATTTCCTGAGTGTAAATCAATGGGCTTTATTTTCAAGGTTAAATAATATTATTGCCAAATAAAAGTGGGGAATGTTTTATAACAATTAACTATCATGAACCTTTGTGAAAATTAAATACACAAATCTATGTCTATTTACATATTTACATATATTTAAATACACATATATATACATGTATTTTCTTCTTTTATATAAATTTACATTGTTAGTGAGATTTGTCGTACGTGCTTTTGATGTTAAGAGGAAGTTTATAACCAACTTTACAAAATATAAAAGTTAACAATAATCTGTCAATTAAAAAATTGACGGTCGTTTTAATGCTTTTAGTTATATCATCCGGAAATATTATCACACAAAAATGGTATCTATACCTCTTAAAACTCAATTCTTATCTTTTTGATGCTGCTAGTTTATTTCTGTGCATTTTTTACTTTCTCGTGTTCGTATTACAGAGAAGGTATATTAATGGTAAAAAAATTCGCACTAGAGATTGTGTCGTATCTCTACTTTTTAGACCCATATGAGTTCGAAAAACACATTTTTAGAAAATTTCCGTCTGCCTGTCTGTATATGACAAAGATAACTCAGATACACTTTGAGCTATATAGTTGAAATTTGGTATGTGTCTTAATACCAAATTTGCACATTTCTATCGAATTTTGAGTAAAATCCGTCTATCCAAATAAAAACCGTCTATCCGAATATAAATTAACATGATAAGTGCAAAAGAAAGCTAGATAGATAAAATTGGGTACACAGATTTAATATCTATAGTATAGACACCTATCAAATTTTGAGACAAATCTGGTTGTTGTCGGTCTGTACGTTTAGAAACATGTAAACATGATAATTCAAAAACGTGATAAGTTAAATATATCAAATTTGGTATGGGATTTTTTGACTACAAGTGCAGTTTTGAGTCAAATTTTAGTTTCAGTTCGGTTGTGAAAAACACAAGTTCGATTTTTGGATACTATTAACACATGCCAGGGATTAATCGCTAAATAACTCGCCAAGTATGACACGATAGATTCGGTAAAAAGGCTAAATTCATGCCAAAAGTTAATATTTCCTAATTATTGTGTGCCAGTGCCATGTAAGGGGTTTTCTGGCATGATAAGCATGTTAGAGAATATGCGAGAAACTTTTGAAAAGTATTTTTTTCTTGTAGTTTGATTTTTTTTTCAGTTAATAAGATTCACGATCTGTAACAATGTTTTTATTGTGGTTTATGAGTTGAAGCAATGAAACTGAAACTAATGTCATTGCTTCGGGAATCCATTCATTATGTTATTTTTGCCATTGCGGAAATGAATTTTATTTGTTTGTTTTTAAAAGGCTTTCTTTTAAAAAAATATAAAATATCGTAAATATTAATAATGAAGCAGTGGATTTTCACTCACACTTTTCTTTCATAGTCTATATATTATTTAATTTATACGAGCAATAATTTGTAGACTGATTCCATTAAATTCATATTCTCAGTGCTATCAGATGGCAAAATGAAAATTTAAAGAAAGACATTACATATTAATAGTTTAACGCACAAGAAAGTCAATTTTCTGGGCAAACAAACAAGCTAGTGTTAAAAAGCAGTTTAATAGCAAATTAATCTTAAATATAAAAGACAAATGCATTATGTATCATATTAGATCAATTTCCTTTTTTTTACAATTAATAAACTTCGAAGAATATTAAAATGTGGACCAGTTTCTCTAAAAAAGGTTTCCATTTCATTATAAATCCGTTATTTAATATCTTGTTCAGATATATTACCATAAATGGAATAAAAACCTCCATCGTATTATCAAATTGATTGGGTTTTATTTTTGTTGAGACTCACAAGAAAATCAATTCATAAGTGAACAAGACATTGAATTTTGTGCCAGGACATTCATTGATTCAAAATTATGCTTTTTTTATTTTTATTTCTTAGTTTCTCCATCAGGCACGAACTATTTGTACTTCAATTATTTTAACTAAGCAAAAATTTAATTGCGATCCAATCATTGCTTTCAAAATGTGGAGTGAAAAGTACTTAGTTCTTCTAAGACAAAAGAATTCCAAGGCTACAATCGTACTTCTTGAAAAAAATTTAGATGGAATTCATTACTTCTGAATTGATTCGTTCTCGGAACAAAGATGGTGTGCATTTCTTACCAGCGCTCTTTCAGAAATAAAAACAAAATAAAAAGAGGCCAAAAGAAAACAAACTGAAGTTAATATAAGTAATGATCACCTGCTCCTGCAAAGTTATTCATTGCATAGCTGTTTAATATGAGAACAGAAAATTATGAATAGTCCTTTATTTCTGAAGAAAATTAAAAATTGGTTACTTGATTTTTTTTAAAACCTAACCAGATATTTCTAATTTATTATTCAAAACCAAACCGAGGCTATTTTATTATATTAGCTATTTTAGGCGATCAGTTGATTCGCAAGAAATGTTGGTTGTATGTCATTTCCATTAAACATGTTATGTAAAACTTTTGCGGTAATCTGATCTCACATTCGAATTCCTGTAAACTATGCTGATATCCCTCATATTCAAAAATTAGAGAAATGGATTAAATAGTATTTGTTAAAACGTTAAAAAACGATTTGAATTTCTCTGCAATAATGAAATATTTAAATGAAAATTATGCTAATTTTTTTAAAACTATCAAAATTTAGAAAATAGAATTTAAAGGCAATTACATAACTTTTATTAAAAAAGAAAATGTTTTCATTTTTAAAGCGGCGTAAAAAAAATGAGTTTCATAAAATAATATTTTTATGAGTTTTCGAGAGAAAACTTCAAAATTTCGCTTAATATTGATTGATTAAAATCTAATCCGAGATGCACATTTTCATCTTCTAAAATATGTGACAAATTTGGTATCTTTAGAAGGAATAGTATGTTCAAGAAAACGCTAACATACATAAACACACACAATCTTTTTTTATTAGTATTAAAAACAATAATATAAATTCTGATAACATTAATGTATGTGAAATATATATATGTATATATATTGGATATCTTTTTTTCACTGCAAATTTACCATCTGTAATTTCAATGTCCATTCATTATCAGTTTGTTTCTTTTAAATTCGAGCAAATTTTCTACTCATCTGTCCTTATTAGTGTATAATGGCTGAGCGGAAACACGCTACCAGCAACTTGCTTTCCCATGGGCATCCCAGAATAATAATTGTTGATACTTATCTTTTATCCAGTTGGCGTGCGTTCGCCTAGCGACGCTCTGGGATAAACAAATTTTTTGGACGGTCAACATGTTAATAAGACTTATTACTGACCTAGTTCAAAAATTTATTTCCTGAAGCTCATTTTGAGTAATGACATAAGGTGGTACAGAGTTAATACAAAGTTAGCAGGAAATTGCTTATATGTACTAAATAATTCATACATTATTTCTATTAGTAAACATTTTTAATATGATTATAATTTATATTTATATTTAATAGCATAAATATTTAGTAATCAATTTATTATTTTTATAAATTGATTTAGTAACATTTTTTTATAATTTTACTATCAGTAATCTATATATTATTTATTTATTTTTATAATAGTTATTTTTTTATATTTTTACATTATTTTATAATAAAATTATATTTTTATTATTTTTGTCATTATTTTATTGATTTTTTTTTATTTTAAACAAAATAAAAATGTCTCAGATTTAAATATGCTATTTATTTTAATTCTAATAATAAGCACTTTTTATCAAACGATAAAGTCGTGAAGAACTTAATATCGTTTTTATTGAAAATCGTTTGCATAATTTCCTTCAACTTTTTGGAAACTTTAGTTAAAAAGTATTATTTGGTAACAAAAATGGTGGAAAATAAAAAATTCCATAAAAAAATTTTAAAAATAAAATAATAAAGTATACACATCTATATTGCAAAAATAAATACATCAGATTGTCGTTACAGATTTGAGAATACGTTTAATGTAATAGGAAACGGAAATACTGTCAAGCGAATTAATTCAACTTCATACATTTCTTTCATTTTTAAATGCGCATATTGCTAACGAAATGTTACATTTTATAAAAATTTCTTTTGGAATCTGCATTGATTTTTACATTAAATCATTTTATAGAAAGAACGCCAGACCAAATGTATTACCATGTTAAAAATATTAATTTTGTCTTCTCAATTTAAATAATTTCAAAAATTATTTGTTCAATAATGTATACTTCATTTTAAAGCTATTTTTATTTCTTTGAGCTTTATATTATTTCTGAAATAAAGTATCTTTATAAAATATACTGTGTAATGTATAGTAAGTTCAAAAGTATTGTTTTCAAGAATATATTTAAAATATTTTTTAAAGTTTATAAAAATTAATTAAAAAAATACATGCACAGAAACACAATTTGTATAACTGAAAATTTAATAGTTTGGAATTTAAAGTGATGTCAAAATGGTCGTCATCCAATGATGCGCCAAAGTTAATGATAAAATATTTCGGATTATTTTTAATTAAAAATCTAATAGAAGTTTTCAAAAGACTTTTTTCTTAGTAACCATGTGTCTACTACCTTAAAATGTGCGAAATTTGATAAATTTAGGTCAAACGATCTGCCATGCAAAGTATTTTGAACAATAATTGCATCACTTAATTGAAATAGAATATCAAATTTAAAAATAAACAATCATTTAACAATAGTTATTTAACGAATTGGATATTTCTTCTCAAAATTCATATATAATTTTCTGAGTTATTTTTTAATCAAATTCTAAGAGCTGGACAGAATAAAACGGTATATTTTTTTCCTTTCAAATCTCATATATTATTTACAGATTAACCAAATTCTTTCCATTGAATTTTGAAGTTTCAATTTAAATTCGTTGAAACAGGTCGCAAATCAAAGGTGCATTGGATGGGTCATATTATTACATATTATACTGATTCATAAGTATTAAATGTTTAAGAGCTTCTACTATACTATATAACGCTGATGAGTATCTAAAAAAAAACAATCAAAGATGCCTTTCTTTGTTAGACATAAAAAAAGCACCTGCCATAAAATCTGGTTTCCTCGTTCCTGGTGAACTGTCTGCACCTGGCTTCATTAGGCCGATTGCTCTCCCAGCATTCTACTCGGCAAGCAAGATGGCAGCGTTGGACCTTTGCCACGGCTCATTGATTGGAGATGGTATGGGCGCGAAAACTTTCGATTCTGTTAATGCCCATATATCTTTCGGTACTTGGATGATTCCCCAGGTAAAGAGATCGATACTTGAGTTGACATCGACCGATTTTTCACATCTTTTATTATCTGCCAGCGAAAACTTTTCAAAATGTCTCCATTTTTTGATAACGAACAAACAAAGCGAGGAGGTGTTTCCCGCCATCCACGAAACAATTCAGAAACGGCGACCTGGTGGACGTCCTGGAATTGGCTCTGAATTGTTTTTCTGCTGCCATTTCTGAAGAAAGAGGTTTTTATTATTTAAGAGGTCTGCTTATTTCAAGACATATCCATCGAATTCAGATCGCTCTAAAGATCATTTATCTAACATTCTAGCTTTTCATAAAATTTGGCTCAAAATAATTCATCACAGTTAGAAGTTATATATTTTTATTGATCTGAGAAATATTGAAACTACTAGCGTAAGGTTTACTGATATTTAAAAAAACCGTATACTTACAGTAATGGTCAGCATACTGATGCGGCTTGGAGTGGGCAGCTCTTGTAATACAGCTTAAGATTTCGAGATCCAACCAAAAAGAAAATTTTTAAATTTTAAACTAGTTCCAGATATCACTGAATGATAATGTTATAAGCTTGATTTTTCTGTCCTGTGTATAATGACTTTTATTTCATTCCATTTACAGAAAGAAGGACAGATAAAACATATTCCCATGTAAAAGGAATATCTTTTGATTTGAATGCGGCATTATTAAATAATAATTTTGAAAAGAATATGATTTTATTCAATTTTCAAAAAAAAAATACATGACAGCATTATTTTTTTTAGCTATTTTGTCATTCTCTTTACTGATTATGTTAACCTCGGATATATACTACGATAAAATCTAGATTGGGACAGTTTCATTGATATATTAAGATTAAGAAATTTGTAAATTAAATTACATAAAGCTATTCAAAAAAAGGTCAGATTTTAAATGTTTATTTTTTATGAACAACAGTAAATAGGGACACGATACACACCTGGATAAAAAAAAAAATCAAAACTTTTTTTTCTACAATCGAATAATTCCAGTAGGTGGCGCTATTATTTACGGAAAAATGATGATGCCTCAGGAAATGTTGTTAAAATAACCCTAAAAATTTCATGGCATTTTTGAAATTCCCTATTTTTATTGGAATTTGCATTTGAAAGCTTTATAGCAGAAAAATTTTCTCTTTCTGTATTTCTATCATCTATTTTTTTACTTTAATATTCATTATCTTGAATTTGTATTTATTGAATCAGAAATCTAAGTAAATTTTTGGTCTAAATTTAACCATTGTTTGTTTTTAATTTTAAAAAATAAATGTTTCATATTTTTAGTCTGAGTACATAAACTTTATTTTTTTCAGAAATTTCTAATTTTATTGTTGGCTACATTTTATTTACGTTTATTTTATAAAGAACAAGTTATTTTAGCCAAGCGATAGTTCTTTTTTTATGATTTCATTGATTTATATTTCTGAATAATCAAGAATTTATTACACTTTCTATCTGAACAAAGATAAGACATTCTGTAAAAAAGAAGCGCATGTATACAAAAATGGTACGCATTCACTCTCTCAGAATTTTCCTCTATGTATGAATATTTATAAACAATAATTATAACTTTCAGAACTTCTGACCATTATCAATGTCGGTCTTCGAAAAAAACATAAACATTCGCAGTCATCTAAATCTCGATTGATATCGCTGTAAAACTCTAAACCAAACTATTGCGTGAATATGCTCCATTACTTCAAACTATTCAGTTTGCTAAAAATTTACGGATTATTAAAATATTGAAAACGATTTTTGAACTCAATAACATCTGCGTAAAAAAAAAGGAAAATAGAAGACGGTGATTTGTTTTACCGTATTTTCGAGTACTGTAAAGAATCACGAATAGATTTTTTCGACTGATAGTCAATCACTCCTGCTAATGGCTTTACTGATAATTTGGACAGATGACAAATAGAATTGACGATTGCGATTGGCAGAGAGGCATTGTCGTCTGTCTTTCCGGCTTTTAAGAGTTTGGTAGAAAATGATTTTGATAATTAGTCTGTCTGTCAAGACGTGCCTTGGAATGATTGCAAATCATCAGTTATAAATAGCATTTTGGTGTCATTCTGGAAAAATATCAATCATATTTTTAATTATTTTGTTTTTAAAAAATGCTTTATAAAGCAAATTTTTATTACTAATCTCTATTAATAATAAAGAAAAATGTGTGTCTATGAATTGCGCGCTTTACTAGACAGTCCATTTTAGTCAGAGTTATATAATTTGGCACGTATATGCGCCTCGGAGTAGGGTAAAATTAAATAGAACTGTAATTGATTAAATCGTGGCAAGATTGCGTTTTTGAAGAAAAGCAAAAAAAATGTATATAGGTAGCTTATTTTATATATATTTTTTTATATTTTATATATATATATATATTTATATTTTATATTTTTATATATTTTATACATATTTTTATTTTATAATGGTAGTATATTTTTATAAAGCTGTAGGTATGGTATACTATACAAGATGAACATAAGGGTTAAAATTAAACTAGATGTTGGGGTTTTTCCACTAGACTCATAAAAATATTATGACAAAAAATTAAAAATAATTATTAATTAATTACAAAAATAATTGTTTTCAATCACGCTAGTTTATCTGTCATGGATTTTTTTCAAAAATGAGATAATATTTAAAAAATATTTTTTTTTAAGTTAATCATCTTTTTTCGATTTATTTTCTCTAGATCTGCTGGAAAGTTTGTGACTTTAAAAGAAATTTTTAATAAATAACAGCTATTTTTTTTTCTTTCGTGGATAGAATATAAATAGAACAAATTACTATTTAAACGTTTAATAACTTCACGTAAATAATATTACGTTGCTCTTAAATATACAAAATCCGTACGTATTAGATTAGAAATTTAATATAAACCTGCATGCGGTAGAATTTTATACATAATTTTTCCAGTAGTTATAATTCAAAAATATAAAAAAATTAGTTATTTTTAAGACGATTTTCCGTAAAACTGTGCAAGCTGTGAAATGTTAGTTAAAAATAAAACCAATTCCCTTTCTATAAAAATTATATTTTATGTAAAATAAAGAAGACATCGAAAGAAAATACTATTTTCTTTTTTTTTTTAAATCTAAACAAAAAATATCTTTTAAAAAGTTCTTAATGATGATTCGAAAATGTGTTAAGATGCGACAAGTTATCAATTCATGACCTAAATTGGTTAGCTAAATAAATAAAATCACCTTAATCGTAACATTACATTCAATAATCTCAATGAACATATATTCATTTTAATATTCTTAAAATAATTTTTTTTTATCTAATATTGTATAATTGAAAAAAAAATCTGAAAACTTCATGATATTTTTCACTATTAATAGCATCTTAAAAATGTGTCATGGCCCACAAATAAATAAACAGGTTCTACAAATACATAGTTTTTTATATATACTATAACATAAAATTTCATATTTGTGTAATAAAGAAATTTTTATGCGTAAACATCTAAATTAGAAAAAATATGCTTTGAAAAAAAATTGTATATTTTTTTTTATTTTATTATCAAATATATATTTGTTTCATTTTAAAGGTCATTTTTTTTATATTTTCAACTTTTCTAAACTATACATGCTATGCATTTCCCCAGAATAGCTGAAATTTATCCAATGATTTGAGAAAAAAAATTAAAAGATCGATTTTTTATGATACAATTCATTCCAATTTACTTAATATTTACTAACTAATTCAAAACAACAGCAAAGAAAATGCAGAAAATTAGGAAAATTTAATTTTGGATACCAAAATAAAAAAGTCATATGATCTTATTACGATACTTTTAAGAGCATATGCATATACAACTTATATATACTCTGCATATACTACTTAAAAAATTGAGAATTGATAGGATAAGTAACGCAATGGTTGCATATTTCAGAATCTTTTACAAGCACCATAACGCAAATATTTTGTAGTGAAAGGAGCCCCCACTCTGACAGGGCGGAATTTCACCAACAGTGCTGGGATGTGGGTCGTGATTACAATTGACAGAGGATTGTTCTGAACATATCGTGTCCCTGAAATCAAGGGAGTGACCTAACTCTCTAAAAGACTGTCGAGCCTAAATAATTGCTGTTTGGTGTAAAATATACATTGCTTGATCATATACAAACTTGTCGAATCAGCACAGTTCAACAATGATGACATGGTCAGATTCACAATCTGTTCTGGAAAGCTTGATGCCCAAATTCACTAAAGGCCCAGCGTATGTTTGTATCTAATACATGATGCATTAGTAGGAATGAAATATCGCACACCTAGATCTAAACAGGTATTAACTCAAAAAAGCACTTTTTTCAGAAAAGACGAAAAACTGATTACTGTGTCCCTGTGCACTGCAGGAGTTTTCTGTATTAATTTATGCTTTATATATGCAGCTAGAAGAAAGATATTGTAGGAATCTTGTGTTTTAATCATGTTTTGGGGCTGAAAATTAGATTTTTATAGTTATTTCTCTATTCCTTTATAATGTATGTATATTTGTTTCATTATTTTTAGTTGAGCCCTTGTTGGTGAATTTAGTTTTTAGTTGGCTTTCTTTTGAAAAGGCAACATAAATTTAAAATGTAATAGCATTTTGTATTATTTATAATTAGTCCAATTCATAGAGCAGTCTGTGGATCAGCAGTAGGGGTATATTGGAAGATAAATTAGCAAGAAAACACTAGAAATACTGAAATCAATCAATATTTGTTATTAATAATACTATAAAAATTAGTTAATGACAGTCTCGTATGTCCCATTTAATTATAAAAGTAATACTAAGAAATAAAAGTTTCTTATAAATTTTAACACAACATAAAAAATATAGGAACCTGACGTTCTATAAAAAACAATTTTAAATGCACATAAAAAATCACATTTGATTTATATTTAAGTATGACCTTTCTCTGTTAATTCTTAGTATTAGATTTTAATAATGTCATTATTACAGAACGATACTCAGGACTCTGTTAAAACTCAAAAACACTCAGAATTCTGAGTTCAACCAACCATAGCTATAAAACTGTTTTTGTACTTATTTGAATAAAGTTTTGAGTATCGTTGTGTACTATGGGCATGACAATAATATATTAAGATAATTTTGATTTGTAACTTTAAGTAGATATTTTTTTATAATCTCTGCAGATATCGGCAAATTATTTGTCACTTGAAATAAATTCTCTTATTGTTTGAGCTCTCAAGTAGCGAGATTCAATCCTTGGAATAGAATTTATAAAATCTATAACGCTCTGTTTAATTTGTGAGTCAATAATTGGACGTGTTTGCCTCTCAAATCGGCTTGAATAACTCCTGATTCCGTTTTCTTGGAAAGGGCTGTTTTTATCGCTTTATAGCTCAAGTCAAGAGTGGATTTGAAAAAGGGCTTGCATACTCTAATTTTGGATCCATTAACTTCAAAATAAAAGGCGGTGTTAAGTGCTCTAAAATCTTGTGTGCTTGAGTATCGATATTTAGGTTTTATTTGTTGCTAGTCTCGTACTACAAATTATCTCTGTCTTTCAAGATTGCCGAGTCCCCAAAATGCATCAAATAGCTGTTGTCCCATTTCATCGATCTTATCTTTGCATTTTAGTCGACATTTTTCTCCACAGGGCGGTCCAACTTTTCTCTGTGGCACTTGTTTCTTCGATTTCGAGAAAGACTGGTAGGCTTTGCGAGAATCTCTTAGCACTTTTGCAACTTTCGATTTCCACTTCGCTGGTTTACGTATTCTCTTTTTACTTCTTTCTTCTCTCTCCTCGGGCTTTTGGGAATTAGTTCCAGCAACCGTAACATTTTGAGGGTCTACTTGCTCACTATCATCTTCAGTGTCCAACGAACTATTAGATTTCGATGAATTCGAGCTGCTACTGCTAGTGCTGGACGACGTCAACGATGCAATAGAAGGTACGATATTGGATGGGGTCTTACCTTTGTGAACCAATCGGAAATTAGGATCTTCATCGGAGTCTTCAATATCACTTTCATCGCTTCGGATTGGTGAAATAAAGTAGTTTGATTCACCAGTCTTTTGTTGTTTAAACGTGCTCGGAATAGAGTTATCAACCACGGATAAATCGGCATGAGTTTCTATAGATGAGACTTCATCACTACTTGATGACTTCAAGTCATCTTCCATAGTTGCATGTTGAGTAAATATGATAGGTGTGATATTGCCTTTTTTCCCTTTCTAATACTATATTTATTAAAAACCATCCACGTTTCAGTGTTTGTCTGAAATAGAAAATGTTTATTTCATTAAATTGTAGGATCCTGTGCGTCAAATAAATTTAAAAAGCCATCAATATAACGTTTTCGATCTCATTAGCGATGTTGTAAAATTAGACTTGGTGGAGCTCATCTAAAGAGATCTAACTCAAAAATTAATCAGTAAAAAAGGAACAAACTATGTAATTGCTAGAATGAAAATAAAATTATATTCAGATGAAAAGACTCAATCGCCAATAGCCAAAAAGGTAAATTTAACTTGTTTTTTAAAGAAATATAAGAGTTTCAAAAATGACTCAACAAAACAGACTCAACTATAAATTCAAAAATGTTTCAACAATACGGCAAGAATTCTAAATAAAAATAAAAACTTTACTCACCCTGCCAGCAATACTGGTTCAACTTAGAATGTTGCATTAATTTACTCAGCACAAACCATCAAAATGGCGATAACTCAAAAAAATACTGCTTCAAATTTCGACAACACGGGTACAACTCAAAATAACTACAATTTGTTTACGACAGGCAAGTGCGCTCTGCTTGTAATACTGATTGCAACTAGAGATGTCCTGTTGCGGTGGAGAGAGAGCGAGGCTGGCTAGTTCAACAAAAGGGGCATTTGTCGCTATCTAGCGTCGAATAGTGAAGATTATTTTTAAATCTCTTTTATTAGTCGGTAGGTATTCAAATAAGAAATTAGATGGTGTGCATAACTCAAAAATTAAGATTTTTGAGTTAGCTCCCTTTAGATCTAGGTGTGCGATATGTGGTCAAATATTCTCCTAATGGTATAGAACAGAAATTTGTAGGTGATCCCAACATAGGAAATAGCCTATGCAATATTGGCCATACTTCAAAAAATTCCGCAGTGGTCTGGTAGTGGTAGGGGTATAGTTTCGGAACTGAAGGGTACCAAGTTCAAATTCAGTTGAACAGAAGAATGTAGGGCTGGTTCATGTTAAATCCATCAGAACCATATATCCTCTCGTTGGTGTAACATGAAAGTTTGGCGAGGAAGTAACAGGTTTTGATGTTACTCTCGATATGTGGTTACTACTCAATGGATATAATGGCCAATAGATATAATGCTGCTTCGAAACGAAGCGTAAATGTCAATAAAATGAACTAACTAAATTGCGATTCAGACTCACGAAGTTCCTCAAAACTAAAGAAGAATAACTTCAAAACCGAACTTTAATCTAACTAAATTAAACTCTAAAATATCCTTAAAGTACCTTTAAACATTAAATGATTGATTTTAAAATATTTTGCACTTTCAATTCTTGAATAAATCATGAATAAAATCCTTTTCAAAAATTCTATTTTGTTTTCATTAGCACGATTTATGGCTTAAAAAATAGCATGGTGCTTATTGGCAACATTAAAACAACTGGAAACAAGAGAAAAACATCATTTTATTTATTTGTTCATCGCATTGCAGTGTGCATGCTATATATTGATTTAATAACACTTTCAGTGCGTATCTTATTGGCAACAAAGGCCATTAGAGTTTCAAATTTACTCTCACGCCATTTTAAAAGACAAAACTTCGTGTCTTGTTTAAAGGCAGCAGCAGTCGATATTTATGGATAAATTGTAATGTGAATTATAACGATATTCATTTAAACCAAAATCTTATTCTGAAAGGATGGTTGATCATCAAAAGTGCTTAAACATTTAATAAACACCAACAAAAATGACTATTTGGAAAGTTTTATACACTAGCTGAATATGTTTCCAAAAAGAATCTCACTCTCCCATTTTTTTTTTTTATTTTTTTTTTTTTTTTTTTGGTTACAGAACATTTCAGAGAATATTTTTTAGAAAAGTAACTAGACTTCCTTTGTTTGTCAGTATTAAACATTTTAAATGTGAAAACTTAAGAAAACCTAACCAATTCTTGACGACTCATAGAACCCGCCTACCGGCAGGCAGCACTTAACATTGAATCCACTAACTCTCTGGCAGAAAAAGCTAAAAGTTGCCAAGAATGAAGCAGCTGCTATGAAACATTTAGATAAAAGCCAACAAGGTGTCGAAAAGGAACTTAAACTGCCTCCCGCAAAATAAGATTTCAAAAGAGGAGAGAAACAGTTTCGGTATCTCCCAAAGCTACGCTTGATTTCAACGACCACGATAAGAGAGGAAGAAAATGATTCATCAAAAACTGCCAAAATGTATACAAGACGGAAAAGATGTTTTTTTTTAACTGTTTGTGTTCCTGGAGCATAAATTTTATTGCTTTTTGTGATAAACCTGAGGCCTCTGCCTCGAGGGGATCATTCGAAGTTCTGAAGCCTTTTGAGAAATAGTTTATGATACATATTTCAAACTCAGGTTTCTGCCGGTTCAATGTAGGTTTTTTAGGATTGATTCAAATTAACTATTCATGTTAATAGCAAGGGAAATTCTAAAAAGTTATCTAAATGTCAAACATAATTGTTATAAGTATTTAATGGAGTATTTTTATAAAGGATATCGCTTTAAATCTTCATTTTTAATGATGCCTCCGGTGACCAGCTATTAATCATCCATATTTATTCTTTGCACTCGGATGGTAACTCTTACCATCATTCAAGACGGTACATCATTTTGAAGTTTTATTTATTTATTTTTCAATTATAATTGTTAAAATTACCTACATAGCAGTGAGAAGATGTAAATGGATAACGGATAATTTATTTCGGGGTAATTCAAACTTAAAGCAATTATGTATATATATTTATTTTTTGGAGCAATAAACAAGCCCTTGTATTAGGTGATTAATTATGCATAGAATTACTTTTTCAAGTGAAAAGAATTAATAGTATTAAGAAGCATTTAATCTTCGTTTCCATGAGTCATACAAGCATCGAATTGCCACTTATAAGCTAAAATTAAATCATTCTATGATGCCGTGATTCGCTGAAAAAAAACTATACATAACCTATAAACATCTCAAGTACTTTATCGTTTCTTAATTGAATAAGCAGACTAGTACATTCGAAAAGGAGGGGCGTCAATTAAATAATGATATGGGTAATCGTTGATGGATTCAAATTTATTCACATTACACTGACAGGATGAGGTAACTCCAATGTGGATATCAAGTTACAAATGATAAATTAAGCTGATAAGTTAGGCACAGCTTAGATTTATCTAGTTTATGTGCTATTAAGCCTCCAGCTACTCATCCCGCGATTTCCACTGTTTTTCTATTGCATCCCGTGCTTTTCGCAGTTTAGTGTGTTTATTTTTACGATTACAGATTTTTATTATTATATATTATTGTCATACAACATGTGGTATCAGTTCGCTTTGTTTAAAAAATATTTGAACTTATTTGCAAATGTTGCATTAATCGTGATTTTAAAAAATTGTGCAGTCAGAGGGTAAATCACAGTAGCTAAAATTTATTAAGAGAGTGCCGTAGTGATCACGTGTTAAAGTCTCAGTTTCGAAATTAGAGGGTCGCAAATGCCAGACCCAGCTTCAAGGAAGATCTACTGTGCTTACGAGCCTGTTATGTATTAAATTCGATGAGGATAAAGGGCAATCCTGTTGGTATGGTGTAGAAATTTAGAGAGTAGGTGACGGCTCAAATGTCATTTTCTTTATCTGGAATGATGAAAAGTAAGAGCAATCGAATAATTTCAAAACTAAACAGTAATCTAACTAAACTAAACAAATTCAGTTAAGAATTATACTTCTTTAAAAATTTTAAAGCAGAAGTAAGTAAAAGAACTATTTGTCCTCTTATACTTCCAAGTATTTGTGTTGTTCAGGTAAAATTTGTTAATACCGAAATGAGGCACTAATTTTGAGTTAAAATAAGAAAGTCGACATTTATGAACAAAGCTATAACATAACTTTTCTAATAAAGTATGTAATAAAATTATTATCTTTATTCAATTACAATTAGCTGAAACTTTTTTACTGCCACTGATTCCCTTACATAAGAAATCAAATATTCTGCTGAAATTCTGAAGATGTCATATTAAGACATTCAAATTCCATATTAAGAAAATTAATTTATTTCCCTTGAAAACCTTTTCGTCGAATTAGTTCTATGAATATTAATTTCAATGCACAACTGATAAAAATGGAATGGAATATATTTCTGTTAAATAGAAGAAATATTCATTCATTTTTCCAGAAATGAATCAAACATTTGATATCCCATGCATTATTAATAACGATAGAATTAAACTTACTTTATTTAATTGCTCTTTGATTTATTCGCTCTTCATTTATTCTTAAAAATGTTAAATTAATATTATATTTATTAATATTTTAAATGCCATTAATTATTTTTAGTGATATTAACCATCATAAAAAAATTTGATTCTTGACAATCTTGTTCATTCGCCATAATTTAATTAAGCACACTCCATTGAAAATTATAAAAGTGCACCATCATTTTGCTTAAACTTTGATGATGACTTTGCTTCTTACATTAATGAAAATATTCATTTAAAGAATCGCACAAAGCCTTTTGATTTGATAAAATTTTCAAAACAAAACAAAGGAAACTCCTCTTCTCCACAGTCTCAAGTATTCATTAATACGATGCATTTCGTTTGTATCTTCTATTATAGTTATCAAAATCGATTATTTGTTTCGAACATCTTTCATTTCATCAGAAAATTTCGAATATATCCGAAATTTTTTACAGATCTATAACTAACCCCTGGGGGGGAGGGCACCTCGAAATGAGGATGAGATGCTTCCGGCAAGGTGGTTGGATCTCGCCACCCTGTAGGGTACACTAATAGGTGGGGAATCTGACTCCTCCCATCTATGACGGGACGTACTTCCTTCGGGGAGGGTTGTACCGTGGCCGGTGATAGCCCTTAGGACTCAACCACAGTTCCCGCCAGTGTTGCTGTTGCGGTGGTCTGGTCATTCACTTTTATGGTTTAAATCCGTGTGCCTTCGTGGGGGTCGGAGAGTCAGATGGCTGACTTACAGGTCTATAACTTTCGAATCAGGACCATACAAAAAAAAAATTCAATTCATTACATTGTTGCCGAAATAAGTCCGGTGAATGTAAAATTAGAAATATAATATGCTCGGTAATGTATAACGAAGCTTTATTCATCAAGAAAACGCGAAAAAAAACAAGTTGTAAAGTTCAATCGAAGCATTCAAGTACTTGTAAAAACAATACAAACAGAATGCAACTAGAGATATCGTTCTACTATCAAGAGGGCTCCCTTGACTCACTGATAGCTTCTGTTGAAACAATCTCTTTGACAAAGCATCAAATTTTCTGGCAGAATCGCTGGATTATGAATCAAAATAGAGATATTGCCGTAATTCTTGTGTTTTTTAGAACCTTCATTTTTTGTTATCAAATTCGTTGCCAATGATAGTCTCCAAGTTTGTCATCAAAGCTGGTTAATTGGCATGGATTCAGCATCTATTAAAAATATCTGTAATTCTGTATTTCTTGCAATAAGATCAATTGCGCATGGAAGCAATATTACAGATTCGTAATAATGTCGTTGTCTACAATTATCGTGTTCCCATAAACGCAGAAATTCAAATCCTCTGACAGTATATCTATATCCATAGCAAAATTTGAATCAAAATTTCATGTAGACCTCAATTTGGCGATAAAACCATATGTAAAATTCCAGTCATAAAGATTGTAGCGTTTCTAAATTATCTTATAGACATCTGCATGAAAGAACAGGCAGACTTCGTTCACAAAGAATTCACTTAAAACTTGATACAGACTTACAACTTTGGCGCTATTACCAAGTTCCGTCACTCTCGAGCTTTCACCAAACACTATTTATATGGATTTAAAAGTACCTCAAATATAAAAATTCACAAAATCTCAAGGTTCAATGTCTTGATAATTACAATGCCTTTTTTAGGGTACTTTAAATACGATAAGGTAAAAAGAGTCATATCTCTAAATCTGAATAAATTTCTTTGGCCTTTGCTCCTATATTCATGCCTTTTGGCATCATAATAAATATTTAAATTGTAAATTCCCATTTGGAATCAAAACGATCATCTAAAACCATCCATAACTAAACCAGCGGCTCCTTTTGCCTGAGACAGGCGTAGCATCTCAGTCAAATAACTTCGCCGTAAATTGTCAACTCGATCTAAAAGCTGAAAGAGAGACACTAGACATTCTCCGAGCCTTGAACTCTCATGAAATTTTTTCATTCAAGAAATGTTTGGACTCGAGCCCAGTTTTGGCTGAAACTCTCTGCCTTGCCGATTCCGGCGACAAGCAAATCGATCACAGGATTTCAAGTATTCTGCTGTACTACATTTTAGCTGCGAAACAAAAGTTAAATTTTTAACATTACTTTTTAATGCATTTTTCAGCTTCTTATAAAACGTATCTGAGAATGAAAGATCTGAATTTTAGTGTAATGAGATTTTTTCGAAGATAACTGCTATACTACATTTTAGCTGCGAAACAAAAGTTAAATTTTTAACATTAGTTTTTAATGCATTTTTCAGCTTCTTATAAAACGTATCTGAGAATGAAAGATATGAATTTTAGTGTAATGAGATTTTTTCGAAGGTAACTGCTATACTACATTTTAGCTGCGAAACAAAAGTTAAATTTTTTAACATCAGTTTTTAATGCATTTTTCAGCTTCTTATAAAACGTATCTGAGAATGAAAGATCTGAATTTTAGTGTAATGAGATTTTTTCGAAAGTAACTACAAACAATATAATATGTTAAAATGTGTTTCAAAAAAATAAAAGTGAGCATACATCCTTATTTTAGGCATTTTTATCTCACTTTTTAGAAAAGTCTCGGATTCCATTGGTTTTTATATTAGTTATATTTATATTCAGTTTTGCCGGCGTCCTGGCATAGGGGTAGCACGTCTTCCCCGTAATCTGGGCGTCCCGGGTTCAAGTCCCGGTTTAGGCATGGTTGTTCTTCCGTTGTTCTATCTGTGAGATGTGTGAATGTGCCCCTCTGTAAAACGGGGTTGTGCAAGCGAATGAGTGATGCATGAGTAACTAAGTCGTACTCTTGACCCTAGTTGGCGCTACTATAAAAACAAGAGGCGCTCCCCCTCCGGCTTAAAATCGCTGTATTAGAACGGCGGGCTTGTCTGTGGCAAGTGCCATGAGAAACAACAACAACAACGTCCTGTTTTAAAACAACTCAACCGCTATTTCTGTACAAGCATTATAACTCTGAAAATGGTCAGTTGATAAAGGAGAAGATGGAACAGCTGTTTCTTCGAAAGTTTTGCATCAAACTAGAGGAAACAAATGTGACCCCAAGGTATTTAAGGAATATTATATCTATTTTCAGGTCTGCTCAAAAGTGTATCGGAAAATTTTGGCTTAAAAACCAAGATTTAAAAATTAAACACTGTGGACTGCAATTTATTTTTCAATAAAATTGTTTCAATTTAATCTATTTTTATTTTCTCTTATAAGAAATATACAAAGCAAAAGTATTGCAACCATCAAATAATTCGAACTCGAGAGTTTGATGAAACTCTACGTTTAGAACTCCAGTAACACGTAAAACACGTTTGTGGAATTAAATCTGTATGTCTCTCTGTCTGAGAACTAGAAAGGAGACAGAGTTCTTTGAGTTAGAAAGAGGTAATTTGGTTCCTGTACTTTACACCAAACTTGTTGATTCCTATCAAATAATGAACAAAGTTAACCCTTTCTAGGACAGTGGGAAGTATGCTTCCCACCAAATTTATCAATCTTTGTATGAAATTTTGTAGGTTGGCGTCAGTTCTGACACATTTTTTTAGAAAGACAGAAACTTAGATGCTTCAGTTCTTTATCTCACACAAAATGATGTGTCTTGATTAGTTACTTAATTTTTAATAAACCAAATTAATTAATGAATCAAATTAAATTTATCTAATAAGCTAAATGAATCCCTTTTCTTATTCTCATTTCAAGCCTAAAAGTATTTAAACATAATATGACTAGAAAAAAATGGCCCTTTAAAGGGTTAAGAGGCCAAGTGCAAGTGAAAACAATAACGACGAAACATAAACAGCTGTAAATATGAAGCATTTGATACATCGATTTCATATTCTAAAGCATAAATCCATAACAAATTTTGGAGCAAATCCAACAAGAGATTAATTGGTTATGGATCTGTAAATTCGCATATACATGTATGCTCAATAATTCAAAAATGCGTTGATAAATAAATAAAATTTTATGTAGAATCTTGTAACTGCAGTTGTAATTCTATATGAAATTTTGATTTCAATGGATCGCAAAAACGGCTTCCAAAATACATATTCAATTTTGGTTACTTGGTTTGAAAAAGTCCATAATAATAATTTGAACATACTTTTTTGAATGATACGAGCAAAACGTCATTAAAGTTCTACAGTTTTTATGGTAACAGTGTGTGTCGAAGCTCATTTTGGTGTGTTTTGAATTATCACTTTTTCATACATACGAACGATAGTCATCCCATCAATAGAATAAATCTGTTTCAGACTGGAAATTATTCTCATAATGTTATGCTCTAATTAAACTTTTCGTGTAATCTAATGTCTAATAGTTCTTTCTCTTATGCTGTATAGTGATATAATGTCCTTGCATTAGATTTCAAATTAAACATGAATGAAATTCACAAATTCATGGATGAAATTCACATGGATTTACAAATTCATGAACATGGATTCACAAATTCATGAACATGGATTTCCTCCTTTGATCCAATCATTTCAAGTCTAATGTCTAATAGTTCTTTCTCTTATGCTGTATAGTGATATAATGTCCTTGCATTAGATTTCAAATTAAACATGAATGAAATTCACAAATTCATGGATGAAATTCACATGGATTTACAAATTCATGAACATGGATTCACAAATTCATGAACATGGATTTCCTCCTTTGATCCAATCATTTCAAGTCTAATGTCTAATAGTTCTTTCTCTTATGCTGTATAGTGATATAATGTCCTTGCATTAGATTTCAAATTAAACATGAATGAAATTCACAAATTCATAGATGAAATTCACATGGATTTACAAATTCATGAACATGGATTCACAAATTCATGAACATGGATTCACAAATTCATGAACATGGATTTCCTCCTTTGATCCAATCATTTCAAGTCTAATGTCTAATAGTTCTTTCTCTTATGCTGTATAGTGATAAAATGTCCTTGCATTATATTTCAAATTAAACATGAATGAAATTCACAAATTCATGGATGAAATTCACATGGATTCACAAATTCATGAACATGGATTTCCTCCCTTGATCCAATCATTTCAAGGAACAAATAATGCGGATTCATTTTTACATAATGTTGAATTTTACTGATATGCAAAAACGAAATCAAAATAGTTCATACGATGAACATATAATGATTATTTTGTTTTTCCTCAGTATACAAGAGAAAATCTAAATAACATTCTAGTCCATAACTATCCGGAATAACTATACGAAACTTTCACGCTTACTATTTGATAAAAGTCTTATCCGTCCCATCCTCCTGTGCATAAAATAGTATATTTTGAGCAAGGCCAAGAACGTCACAAATGCTCTGATGTTTTCTTCAGACTCCCGCACATGAGAGTTTTGTGCTACTTATTATAGTAAAAAATGCCATATACGTATTTTAAAATTTTTTTCTGCCGTTTGAAACCAAAATTTGAGATAAAACCACAATGTTATCGATAAGATTAAAAACTAAATTTCATTTATTTAAGTCGATGCTTTTTTATATGCATGCGAAATTACAGATGGCAGATGGTCAACATATTGACAGACTTGGTTCGAACTTTGGTAATCATCTAAGTTTTAAATGCATAAACCATCTAGCAAATCTTATTTATACAAGTTATTGACTATAAAATTCCAGCTTTACCTGCATGCGAAACCACACAAAGAACATGGGTAATTCCATAATAGATTCATATTTAATACAGATATATACTTTAAATGTTAAAACTATGTATCTAATTTTATTTATCTATGTCTTTATGTTTTGTAGATGCCTTGTTTCATTGTATTCGCACATCCAGGTATGCAGACTTCTTGTGAATAAATTTCGTTCAGAATTTAACTTAAATTTAAAACTTTGATGTTGAGACTATATACCAAATTTCATCAGTCTAGCTCATAGCATTTTTGACAATTACTATATTTCCAAATAGATAGCATAATTCAAAAATGTTTTTTTTTTTTTGGCTCAGTATTTTTTCTTTGTATGTGTCATATTCAAGAAAATAAAAAGTAACTGCTTTACGACAAGGGGTGGTGGAGAAAAAAAATATCAAATCTAGATAGAAATTCTCGTTGATTTCTTTACTTTTTCAAAAACGCGCTAGTTATCAGTTTTGGGGAGTTTCCATGTAAAAGCACTTAATTTTTTTTTTTTTTTTTTTAAAGGCTCGCCTTAACTATCTGTTTCTCCGTTGACGATCTCGTTCTTTTGCCGTGCCAAAACTTGGTTGCCCGGGAGACAGAAAATAGCAAAGAGATCGTGACATCGTATTTTCCTTCCAGGGGGAAGATGACAGAGCTTGTTTTTTCCTTCTTCAACTCAGTCGATTGGAAAAGAAAAGAAAGGCCGGTCGCATCGATCGAGAAACGAACCCCTTCTTTTTTAACTCTTTCTTTCTTTTTCAATATTGGCATCGCTATTGCAAAGAGAATAAATTCATTATGTGATTCGAGGTCAGTATTAACTTTGAATTCGCTCAGACTCTTAGCAATTTGTGAATTTTGTTCATATTGTTTAAATGGAAATGTTATGTCGTATTCATAAAATGAGACAGACCAATAGTGCTTATCTTTTTAATAATTGGCAACAACTTTCCATACAAATTTTAATCAGTGCTTCTCCTAATTAATATTTAAATTAATGTTTTAAATAATTGATATAAGAAAAGGCATGCTCATCTAATATTTATCAGTCAGTTTCATGTAATATTTATCCTTACCTAATAAAGCACGGTTGTTCAAAAAAAATGGAGCCAATTTAAAATACGGGGTAATTATATTAAAGTTCCACTTTGAAATGGTCATAAAAGGAAAACTACTAAACCAAATGTTATCATACTTGATAATAGTTTACAGGAGGTCATGAGAATTGCTTTTCTACAGAAAAAAAGATTCAAAAACTCCCCACCAGTGGGAAATGGCGCTGGATGCAATATTGTTAAGCAAAATAGGACATGAAGATACCGAATTAAAATGTGTTTAATCGTTTCTGAAATGTGTTACAAATCATGCTCAATATGGCGTCGCCATTTCCTGAAAGCAAGTTAAATCGCATTACTGCATTCTCAGCAGTAGCTCTTAGCCTATCAGGAAGAAAGTTACTCACATGTCGGTGTATCCCATCTTTCAGTTCCGCCAAATGGTTTAGATTATCACCATAAACAGTGCGTTTGAGGTAACACATATTGAACATGCTTTATGACACGTTTCAGAAACGATGAAACACATTTTAAACCGGTGTCTTCATGTCCTATTTTGCTTAACAATATTGCATCCAGCGCCATTTCACGTCTAGTGGTAAATGTTTGAACTTTCTTTTTGGCAGAAAAGAAGTTTCCGTGACTTTCTTTAAATTATTACCAAGTTTGATAACATTTAGTCCAGTAGTTTTCCTTTTATGACCATTTCAAAGTGGAACTTTAATTATAACCACCCTGTATATACTTGTAATGAAAATGAATGAAAAAGAACTTGTAATGAAAATGACAATAAATGGGGATACATAAAATATAAAGCTGGGTAAAGGAATATTGTTCGTTGCAGGATACCGATATTAGCACTTTTCGATGATTGTACTTCGCTAAGGGATGGTACGCAGAAGATGAACGTTTATTACGCCTCCTACTACCAAGAATAACCTGAATTCACTCTATTGCTAAATGTAAATAATTCCTTCTTTCCTCATTCTTCTCACTGCTATTTTGATTAGTAGCACAAGATTAGTAGCAAGATGCGTTATTGAGCATGCGTTAGGAATTGTTATTGAGCATGCGTCAGGAAATAAACGTTTCCTGACGCATGCTCAATAACGAGGAAGGTTCTTGAATCCGAAAATGAGGAGTAATCAGAAATCGTCAATTGATCACCACCCAAATTCACAATATTCGTCTTAAAATAGTCCTAATGTTTAGAAATATTAATATTTCTAAACTTAATTAAACAAATGAATATATACTTTGATTTGTTCTATTAACCCTTTAAAGGGCCATTTTTTTCTAGTCATATTATGTTAAAATATTTTAAGGCTTGAAATTAGAATAAGAAAAGGGATTCATTTAGCTTATTAGATAAATTTAATTTGATTCATTAATTAATTTGGTTAGTTAATAATTAAGTAACAAATCAAGACACATCATTTTGTCTGAGATAAAGAACTGAAGCATCCAAGTTTCTGACTTACTAAAAAAATGCTTCGGAACTTATGCCAACCTACATAATTCCATGCAAACTTTGATAAATTTGGTGGGAAGCATACTTCCATGGCCCTAGAAAGGGTTAATTCTTCTACTATTTTTTTTTTTAATTTTTCGTCAGTTAGTTTCGTTTTTAATTTTTGTTTTTATTACCTCTTCCATAATTAATTGTGCCTTTATTTCCAAAATTAGTTTTATAAATTTTTAACCCTTTAATTCTCTTCATATTCCGTACCTTAAATTTTTTTTTAATTATACCTAAAATATGATTTGTGTATTTAACAGTCAATGCAATTCATTGGTTATTATTGTAATTATTCATGTTAATCGAATTTATTACTTTAACCATAACTTTATACTATATGCATATTAATTTTTTTGTTATGGCCGGTTGCAATTTTTCTTTAAACTTCTGGAAATCAATCCAGTACGTAACATAAAAGCCAGAATACTAATATGACAGAAAATTTTGCTCATTATAAAGGAATGCAGATTTATTTTGAAAATATTCTTGTCTTGTCTTGTTATTTTTACATTATCGTACGTGAATTATATAAACATAAAAAAAGTGCAATTCTAAAAAATTTCGTTTTTTAAAGTAATAAATTCGAACCCAAACATGGAAAAGACGAATTCCTATGTTTTAGATGTTCCTCATACCTAAAGAACATTTTTGGAATGATATTCGTCTGTCTTTTCTCTCCGAACATAATAACTCAAAAACACTTTAATCTAAGTGTGTGAAGTTTAATGTGAGAGTGGATTTGATCATACAACTCTCATGAGCTAAGTTCTCAAAATAAAAATCTGAGCATTTGTGGCTTTCACGGGCGTTCGCAAGAATTACAATTGTATGTAGGGAAAATAGGAATAGCACTTTATTAAAGAATATACGAGGAATTTTCAAGGAAATCACTTTTGACGATTAATTTGAGGTATTAAGGGTTGTGAGTCAGAGCACATTATAAAACAACATGCCATCAAATGGCAGATAACATACTTTATAGCATACATATATCTATCTTGTGAAGTGACTCCATTACCATATAGGAAATAAATGGATTAGTTAACAATGTAATAAATTGTTTCCATTTCAATTTAGGAAAAAAATCGATTAATTAAGAATATAATAAATTATTTCTGCTAAGATAAAATCATAAAAAAATACATTGAAACTCTTCTTTTTGACACGTGAGATCTTTCTTAATAATTACAAGTTTGTTACTAAAATGCAGTAGTATTAAAAACTTTAGAATAATAAAAAAAGTATTTAAATGCAAATTTAATTAGACTGGAATTGAAATTACTAGAAAGTCACTTCTCAAATATTTTTTTAAAAAAAAGAGAGATCTTCCCCCTAAGTCTCATTTGAAAATGTATTAATTATTTTATTTGTTTATTTAGATTTTAATTGCCTTTTACAAAAAAAAGGAGAAAAAACTTTGATTGTAAATCACAAATTAGAAAATATCTGACATTTTCTAAATTTTTCTAACAGTTCTCGCAGCGATGTCCAGTAAAGGTTATTTTAATTACTATTTTCTTTGCACTATATTGTAGCTTTTCTAATCTTCTTAATTTCTATTCTTTTTAATCTATGAATTCTCTCATGTGAAAAAAAATATTTGCTTTAAGACAAAGAATCCATAAAATATGTAGTTTCTGTCGTAGAGCTAGTTATCACGCAATTCTAGGAAAATCCTCAAAGTTTAGGGGAAACCCGCATTCGCGTTCCGCCCATCGTCGGAAAATCCCTAACAGTACCTACAGCGCACTCTCAGAAGCAGCAGATGCAATTTTCTGATTTATTTCCCCAATTATTCGATATGTTGAAGCCTAAAATGACTATAGTTAACTTTTCAGAACCATTTATCAAGTAAATTTAAAATAAAAAAGAAATTTGTAGTCTGGAAACTGTATACGTGGGATCCTATATGGTATTACTTTCTTGAGTACGAAGAACAGAAAGCATAAAAAGAAAATTATTATAATCGTCAAAAATATCCAAACTTGGAATTTTACAAATCCCTTCATTTCTAATTTCCCAGAATCCGGAAAATCCATTTTTGAAACATGCCTGTCTGTGAATATAAGTGAAAATTATTTTGAATTTTTACACCAAATTCGTACCTTTAAAACACATTTTGAATGAAATCCAACTACAGGAAATCTGTCTAGCCGTCTGAGTGCAAATAATTGTGATAATTACAAAATTTAGTCACAGATGTAGCATTTAAAGTGAAAATTTATATCAAATTGAACCAAATTCAGGGAACCTTTCAGGGATTGTCTATCTGTCCATCTATGCTTTCGAATGCACGTAAACGCGACCCGAGAAAATGAAATTTAATACACAGTTTTAGCATCGAAAATATAAAATCATATCAAATTCTTCAAAAGGTTGAGTGTCTGCTTGTTTGTATTTTCTCATGCATGTAATTGTGATTAAACAAAAACGAAATGACCTAAATAAATAAAATTTCGTGTTTGGAAATTTTGTATATATCTTATTACTAAAATTCTAGCTCATATCTAGAGCTCATATTACATCCTTAATCTTTCGTTAGTGTTTCATTTTTATATAGATATTTTCACCCTAATTTTTTGATTTGGCAGATAAAGTCATTTCTCTTTTTACATTGTTATAAAGAGATTACGCAATGCTCAACGTTTTCCTTTATATTGTGTACTAACTGCCTTTGGCGACCAGCTGGTTCAATTGGAATTAATGATCGCTAAAATCTAGTCACTTGATCTCCTAATAGCTTTTTCAGCAAAACACTTTTAAGTTTCAAATGTTGATAGACATACTATTCTAGAATCCTTATGCCGTTTTGTTCATTGCATTACGTATCTCTAATTTAGTGCTTCAATTAGTACTGATTGTACTAATGATTATGATTATGTAATGATTATGTACTTGTTATAAAGCTCATTAATCTTTATAAATTGTAGATTATTAATAGAGTATTAATAATTAGTAGTGTATTATAAATATAAATCGCTATATAAAGCACTAACTCAAAAGTGTTAGGCGGCTAAGGAGTGATATCAATCCACATTATGCAATAATAGTACAAAAGATAAAATACCAAGCATACATATAAAGATTTATATGAAAAACAAGACAGTAAAGCTAATATATTACATATAAAGCTTCTGCTTCCTTTGACTGATGTACAGTTTTAATTTAAAGATCGGCCATGTATCTCTAATTTAGTGCTTCAATTAGTACTGATTGTACTAATGATTATGATTATGTAATGATTATGTACTTGTTATAAAGCTCATTAATCTTTATAAATTGTAGATTATTAATAGAGTATTAATTAATAGTAGTGTATTATAAATATAAATCGCTATATAAAGCACTAACTCAAAAGTGTTAGGCGGCTAAGGAGTGATATCAATCCACATTATGCAATAATAGTACAAAAGATAAAATATCAAGCATACATATAAAGATTTATATGAAAAACAAGACAGTAAAGCTAATATATTATAAAGCTTCTGCTTCCTTTGACTGATGTACAGTTTTAATTTAAAGATCGGCCATGTTTCACTTTTTGAATATCCAAATGTGATACATTTCAATGATTTCGATTTAAAATCTGCATGCTAACTTTCATTCTCTAATGCGTTCAGTTTTTTGAAACATCGTTTCCATTGGTAGGCCTGCAGACTTAATTCAAAAGTTGGTTTCTTTATAGGTCTCAAACTTGCAATACAAAAAAATCTTCAAGTAAAAATTTTTAATGGTTTCAATACAAGCTCTTTTTATGCTTCGAATTTTAAAAAGAAATATCCTATTCTGTAGAAATAATTAATTTATTCTTCGTAGAATTATTGCTCTTACGTGCATTCTTTGTTAACTTATTATTTTCTTCACTTATTTAATTATTGAATTTTTTTTTGTTGTTGTTTTATTGAGATCTTTTTTAATTATATTGCACCAGCAGTCTTTGGAGACCAATTTCTTCGCTCGGAACCTTAGTTTCCTGACTGTGGAACTATTAAGAGGGAAAATATTTACTTAAAATTTCATCTTGTTATTTTATAAAACAGAAAATATGAATTTAATGGGATCAGTCTTCTACAAATTACTACTTGCACAAATTAAAAAGAGTAGTAATATGAAATAAAAGCGGAAGTGAAAATACGACTTCACAGTTAATATCCAAAGAAAGCAATTTTTTTAAATTTTAATTTAAACATTGGCAAAAGCAGGAGGTTGAATGTGTTTATGGAGCAATAAATTTAGTTTATATTTCATCGTAACAATAAAAACGTTTGTCATAAACAGTAAATTAAATTAAAAATTTAAAAGCTCGTTAAAATTAGAGAAAAATTATAAGAAAATGAAATTGGCAGCATTGAAAAGTTGATTTTTGTAATTTTATCATGATAAAAATGTAACATGATATTTTGTGAGATATTATCTTAAATGAAATTTTTGCTGTTATTGTTGACGTAAGATAGTATTATCGTTAAATAAATGCTTACTTAGTTTTTAATTAGTATATTTTTAATTAGCTTTTAGACTTTTTCAATGACTTTCATACGCGTGCCAAATTTCAAAATCCGGCAAAAAAAAAATATTTGAATTAAAAACATACAAAAAAAATCTTATATTCTAGCCGACTTTGGCAACTATCTGGTTCATCAAGAATAGTGGTTATGTTTAATTTCAGTGATACCGTTTAAATAAAACTTCATGTCCATAATTCTGTCCATTTGTAAGATATTAAAACCGAAAATTTTTAATTTATTACATTAAGCTATGCTCAATGTGTACATAAACTTTTTTAATGGAAATGCATCGCATGACATCGTTCCGCGATATTTTAACTTCAATTTATTATTCGTCTTGTAAACTACATAGATCAAACAGAATCCATTTTCTTTAACCTTCAAAAATAGTAAAGAAATCGCTCAATTAATTATTTGATGATACTACAAAAATTTCCATGACTATTATCAAGCAAATTTTTGCTGTGTCGTTGAAAAGATTTTTCGCTGCAAATTTTAACTGGTATCATTGAAAAGATTTTTTTTTAATTTTACGATGATGTGAAAATGGATTTTTGTGCTATAACAGTTACCAAAATTATTGCAGGAAAAAGTCAAAGTTAAGATTAAATTTTAATTAAAATTTCAAAAAAAATCACTCCGAGATGCGCATTTCTATCCTCCAAGGTATATATGTACCAAATTTGGTAGTTGTAACTAAAAAAGACTGGCCCGTAAAACGCAAATATATACATACTCATTCAGTTGCGTTATTAGTAGATTTTCTTAATGAAAAATTAAATCTTGACTTAATTAGATAATTCAAACATTATTGGAAAATCAGTAGTAAACTAATAAATAAAAAAGTATACTTTGAAGAAAAATATATCCTTTGATTCAACTCTAGATTAAACATCGGCAGTCAAATACTTTGCAAAAGATCGAATTTAATTTCAACATAATTCCAAAGAATTAACAAGAATTAACACTTATCAATGAATGATTTTTTTTTTATCCAAAGCAAATTTTGAGAACTTTTAATCGGATTTTTTTCCTTACTTCTTTATCAATACTTATTAATTTAAAGCAAATATACTTTATTACAATATATAAAATTTTCTTCGTTACATTTTGCAAATACAAGTCGTCAAAAAAATTTTATTTCAAATTTAATGCATTTTTTTATGAAATTTTAAATCATGTTATTAAATGGGAATTTTTTTGCGATAATTAGATTAATTAATTGTACACGTGGGCAAAAATTTAAATTGCATAGTTTATAGAATTTATTGCTTAAAATTGGCCAAATTTTGATATTTCTATTATTATAATTTATTTTATTTATTTTCTGTTATTATTTTTATTATTTTATTTATTTAATATTATTATAATATTTTACTACTTTTTTTCTATTTTCAATAATTTTACAAGCTATAAATTATTGTTAACAAAATTTCGAAGACTTTTCTTAAAATTGATATTTTGCCGACGAAGCATATTAACATTTCATTCTTTTTTCCCCTGCGTAATATAAGGAGAAAAACTATTGTGATTGCCAAAAAAAAAAAAAAAAAAAAAAAAAAAAAAAAAAAAAAAAACGAACTCGATATTTTGACAAACGTTTTTTTTTTTTTTTTTTTTTAATTTTGTCTAATTTTTTTTTAATTTTGTCTATCTATATGTTGCTCTACCTTTCTGAACACAAGAGCGCTTTGAGCTAGACGAATGAAATTCGGTATGTGGTCTTAACTTCGAATTTGCTTTTATGAAAATTTGAGCAAAATTAATACATAGAAAGACTATCTGTCCGACTGTCCCAATACGAGAGAGCGTGACCGTAACAAAACGATATATAAAATTTGGCACACAGGTTTAGCATCTACACTGTCTGATCATTGTCAGATTGATCGTCCATCAATCAGGCTGTGCTAAGGCATGCATTTAAATTCGGTAACACAAAAATACAGCAAATTCATTTAAATAAATGAGATTGGTTACTTCATCTTATTACTACAATTGTAGTTCTGTGTCAAATTGTAGTTTAATCAGTTGTTTAAAAAAAAGGCTTCAAAATGCATATTCGATTTTCTTTATATACTACAAAGCACACAAATTTAATGCACAAAACTGTAAAAATAAAATTCTAAGCACTCATGGTGTTGACGGCCTTGCCCAAGGCTCTTCATTCTATGAAGGGGGAGAGGCTAACATCTTCATTTTTAAAGTTATTCTATGATAAGATTTGTTATCCATTTAATTCACGTATTAAATTTTCTTTGCTTTTCTTTGTGGTTTCAATTTTTTATATATGTAGTGTTATAATAAGATAAAACAGTAACACAAACAATATATAATATAGTATTCCCTTACATAGATTAGGGCCGCGGTGGTCTGGTGGTAAGGTCTCGGCTTTGGAGCCGGAGGGTTTCAGGTTCGAGACCCGATTCCACCGAAGAACCGTCGTGTAAGGGGTTCTGTTGCACGTTAAATCTGTCATGACCAAACGTCCTCCCGCTGGTGTGGTGTGGTGTGGTGTGGAGAGGGGGGTGCCAGCTCAGGTTTCGTCCTCGTCATCTGACCGCGGTTCAAAATGACGAGGTCCGTCCCAAAATAGCCCTAGTGTTGCTTCAAACGGGACGTTAATATAACCAAAAAAAAAACTTTACATAGATTAGCTAAGTAAGAGAGATAAAAAACTGACAAATCACTATCAACGATAAATTATGGTAATATATAGTCACAGAACGCAAAATTGTTTAGAGCAATGTCGCCTATTTGATGCCGTAAATTCACCTTCAGCTTTAAATCTAATGTCGAATAAAAACGACGTACATCGTGACGAATAGAGTTTGACTCGCCTCAGGGTCTTGTCGCAATAGACGAGCGCCTCAAGCACCGTCATTGACTGACTGAAGCAGTTGAATCAACCATTACGCAGCTTAAAAAAAAACTGCTATATTACTCGTATTTTTACTACATGCATGAAAAAGACAATAAAATGAATCTATTTTTTCTTGTTGATAAAAAACAATTCGGCTCTGTATGAGAAAAAAGTTGATGATCCTGCTTTATAATAAACACAATTTATAAAGTCAATCTGTATATTTATTTTATATATTCTTTACTTTTATTAATAAATAAGGCAATATATAATGGATATCTGCAAAAAAAAAGAAATTTGGTCTATAAGTGAGAAAACTACTAACTAATGTTCCAACTTTGCATTATTCAAATCTATCTAAATTTAGAAAATACAGTGGCTCCCAAAAGTGTTCGTACACCAACAAGAATCAATTAAAAACCTCATTATTTACCATTATATATTCTTATTTTTACATGAAACTTTTTTCATAGCATATTTTTACAGTTCTTAATAAAGCAGTGAAGAATAAATTTTAATTACGATGCAAATTATTTTTTTAAAAATGACAATAAATAAAATTGCACAAAAATAGGACACAAAAGTGATCATACACTTAAAAAAAAACATCACTAAATATGAAATTTTCTAAAAATTTTATAAATGTTTAGTATTTAGTAGGATATCCTTTATTCTTTATAACAGCTTTTAAACGTTTGAGCATAGATTTAACTAAACGGTCGGTTACTTCTGCACTGATCTTGTTCCATTCTTCGAACATTACTGCTTTCAGTTGAATTTTCGATTTAATGTCGTGACTTCTTATTCGCACCTCTAATTCTTTCCAAATATGTTCTATAGTGTTTTAGTCCGGTGATTGAGCTGGTGTTTTAAGGGTTTAAGGGCAATGATAGAGGTAAAAAAGACGAACATTCATGGCCGTGTGCTTAGGATCGTTGTCTTGGTAATACGCAAAGTTGTTTAAAATGCCCAATTTTTGTGCTGACACTTTTAAATTATTATTGAGAATATTTATATAAACTCTATGATCCATTATACCATCAATGAATACTAAATTGCGTACTCCAGCCGCTGACATACACCCCCAAACCATGACACCTCCACCGCTATGTTTTACTGTTCCAACTAAATTCTTGGAATTAAGTTCGGTTTTTTTTTTTTTTTTTTTTTTTTTTTTTTCCCATACAATGATTTTCCCATCCGACCCAAAGATGTTAAACTTACTTTCATCTTGAAATAAGACACGATTCCAATAGCTCTCTGGCTGGTTTATCATAGATTTGGCAAATTTAAGCCCAGCAATTCTGTTCTTCTGACTTACAAAGAATTTTCTTCGTGCAGAGCGGCCATGTATACCAGCATTCCGAAGAATTCTACGAATAGTTTCACAGGAAATAGAAGTTCCATTTGATTCATTATATTGTGAAGTAAACTTTATTGCAGTCAGACGTGGATTTCTTAGAAATTTACTCACAATATTTCTTTGACTTCTAGCTGACAGAATTTGAGGTCGACCATTAGGAGGCTTGTTTTCAATCCTTTTTCCCTCTCTGTAACGTTTTATTATGCTTTGCACCGTTGAATGAGATAGATTAGTTATAGTTGCAATGCCTCTAATTGATTTTCCAACTTTAAAATGAAATATAATTAATTTTCGTACGTCTAAACTCGTTTCTTTACGAATGCGCATCATGTCTAAGAATAAAGTAAATAGAATAAATAATTGCGATATTAAATACTGAAATCAAACGATTTTAATGTATTTTTCAATTAGAAGAAAAATAAGCCGCAAAAGATATTTTTATGATGAATTTAAATAAATAATGTTTGGATGTACGAAGACTTTTGTGTTCTAATTTTGTGACATTTTTTATTTATTTATTTTTTTAGAACAATACTACTTAATTTTTTATAAAGATATTTGTTCAGTTTTATTAAGAACTATTTAAAGATGCTAATTAAAAAAAAACCAACCAATAAAATGCTTTATTAAGAATTATAGAACACAATTTCTGCAAATTTCTTTAGTGTACGAACACTTTTGGGAGTCACTGTATATCTTTTTCTTTTTTCAATCTTTTTTGTTGTTGTTGTTGGTTAAAAGAAACTCGATTCTATCGTAAAATTTTTTATCTATTCTTATTGTAAAACCGACCAATCAAAAATCTTCATCTCAATCTCACAGATTCTTAATTATATAAATTTCTGCAAATTATAGATAAAATAAATAAATTATTGCAAAATTAAATTATTGAAGTTATTAATTAACTGCAAATGATAGATAAAATAAATTAATTATTGCAAAATTAAATTATTGAAGTTATTAATTAACTGCGAATTATAGATAAAATAAATTAATTATTGCAAAATTAAATTATTCCAGTTATTAATTAACTGCAAATTATAGATAAAATAAATTAATTATTGCAAAATTAAATTATTGAAGTTATTAATTAACTGCAAATTATAGATAAAATAAATTAATTATTGCAAAATTAAATTATTGAAGTTATTAATTAACTGCAAATTATAGATAAAATAAATTAATTATTGCAAAATTAAATTATTCCAGTTATTAATTAACTGCAAATGATAGATAAAATAAATTAATTATTGCAAAATTAAATTATTGAAGTTATTAATTAACTGCGAATTATAGATAAAATAAATTAATTATTGCAAAATTAAATTATTCCAGTTATTAATTAACTGCAAATTATAGATAAAATAAATTAATTATTGCAAAATTAAATTATTGCAGTTATTAATAAATTAAAAACTGCTTGAATATAATAAAGTATAAAATTGAATAAAATGTTAATTAAGAAATTAATTTTTACTATATTAATTAAAAGAAAAGGATTTACCATATTACGCCCATCCGGCTCAGAATTTATAAAATACCTCCTAATCTGAAATCTGCTATTAATTTAAGACCATCCAAATCATCTAAACAAAAGTGATCTCTACGAATTGCATTTTTTTTTTCACAATATCAAAATATAACTTTAAAAGCATCATTTAGTTCCTGAATTGAAAATATTTAAGACACTTAATTAAAATAGATTTCTAAAAGCAAAAAAAAAAAAAAATGTTCCACAGCTCTTCAATTGTTTCATTTGATATCATCAATCAACATCAAATCGGAACAGGTAAAAACCCAACGGTTGTGGTTTCTCCTAAACTTTCTCGCATATTCACTAATAAATGTTATCTCAGAGAACGCCTTGCATATTATTGGCGTATAAAAGTTACGAAATATTAATCTTTGGCGCGAATTCAATAATTTTACAAATCCTTGGCGAGTTTTTTGGCGATTAATCCCTGGCACGTAATTAATAGTATCGAAAAACACATTTTCGTGTTTTAGACGCGGTTTTCCAAGCCGATTTAAACAAAAATTTCTACAAAACTACACTTGCAATCACAAAATCTCATCCAAATTTGATATTTAAGCCATTATGTTTTTGAGTTATTATATCTACATGTTTCTGAAAGAACAGACCAACAGACGGTCAATCCCTTGTTGAATTTTGTGCAAAATTTTCTAAATGTCTCCGCTATAGATGCTATATATATACATCGAATGTTAGCTATCTAGCTATTGTAGTTTTTGTGTTAACTTATATTCGGACAGCTGGACAGATAAAATTCCTTTGAATTGGTTTTGCTCCAAATTTCAAAAAAAAAAAAAAAAAAAAAACTGTAAATTTTGGTGTCAAGGCTTCATACCAAATATTATCCGGCTGCATCAAAAAGTTTTTGAATTATCTTTGTCACAGCTAGACAGACAGATGAACATTTTCTAAAAATGTGTTTTTTGAACTCAGAGACGTCTAAAGAGTAGATATTCATCAAAATCTCGAATTCGAATTCTTTGACGATTACAGTACTCTCTCTACATTACGTATAAGAGATAGTAAAAATTTGAAGATTCTATAAATATTTAAATAATTAACACAAAATAGATTGATTTGGAATTAATAAATACACAATCTGTTTCACCTCCCTTTATTGTAAATGAGCATAAATTTGTCAAATCACATCATGTGATCCAAAATAAGAATGCCACTTCTGGAATTTTTTATCGATAACTTAAAAAATTCCTCATGTTTATTTTCCCTTTCGCCAAACTTTCAAATTATATTTACATATTTGTTCTTGCGATACGTGAAACCCGCTGATATATATGCAAAACCACAATGCAAAACATTCCTAACCAAGTCTTATTTATCAATATTTACGAAAGGAATGCAAGGAATTTTCCATTTCCGAAATGAGGTGCAGTCATTTCCATTAGAGTACAACCATTTTTCCCTACCTCAGACAGATTCCCTAGAGTGAGGGAAAACATGCCTCCGGAATCGTTCTTGGGTTCTTCTTCTAGGCGACCTAAGTCACTTTCTAGACACTTTTAGCACGCTCTTTCTGGGTGTTCTTCTTCGCTGGATCTTCGGATCTTGCGCCAGTGGACGTAACACAATTTTCTTGGATAGTTTCTTTATTTAGTTTTTCTTTTTCTTTTTATTTCATTGCACCTGCAAACGCCGATTATGCCAAAGCATTTTTTCCCTTTTCTTGTAAATGAAATAAAAAAAAATGGCGGAAGTTCCCTGATTACAATATGAAAAACGACTCGAAAAGGATGAGATAGAGCAATAAGATTATCTGTTCTCTTTCGTTAGATTTTATTTTGCAGAGATTTTTTTTCTTTATGTCTTCCTAATTGCATTATTGCGCCTTTCAGATTCATTTTTAGTAGAAGGGGAAAAGTTAAAATGAAGAACTTTTGCTTATCGCTAAATGTTCTTTAATGTGGAGGAAATTATTGAAAATGTTTTAGTTGGATGAAAAAGAAAAGTAGTGTCACGGCGAATTTTCTTTCCTTTTATTTCTTTCCTCCAATTTCAAGTATTTCTTTAACTTTCGAAACAAAATTGTATTAATTGTCTACAGCCTTTTCATCTGCAATTATGTCATTGAGTTTTTAAATTATTGCGTTTACATGTATATAGAATAGATTGACAGGCCGGTAACCTTTTGGCATTTAAAATTGTATTTTATTGTTTATAATTTGATAAAGATTTCACTTTAGATGTTAGAACTACCAAATCTCACTTACCTAGGTTGTTGTATTTTTTTAGATATCATATTTATATGAATGCAAAGCAGACAGTCCATCCTCTGGTATATTTTTTTCCAACTTTCATGCGAATCTCCATTTTAGATGCTAAACCTGTGTACTATATTTTATCTATAGAGCTCATCTTTGTGTAGCTATTGTGTTTACTTGATCTCTAACAGATGGACAGACAGACTTCTGAATGGGTTTCGTCCAAAATTCGATAGAAATCTGCGAGTAAGGTATAAAGACCTCACACTAAATTCCATACGTCTAACTTAAAGTGTTTCTAAGGTATCTTTACAGATAAATAGCAAAGAAATTACGTTGAAATATTATTTTGCTGGTTCATCCGTTTCATTTAGAGACGGTCTCATACATATAAATTGAAAAAATATATATATTTTATAATTCTTAAATAAATAAATTGATAAAAAATATAAACTTTAAGAATAAAGATCTATGAATACAGTTTCTATGAATAAATCTTGAAATTAAAATACTATCGTACAATTTTATCAAACATAATTAGTTACATTACTATATGACTCATTGTAATTAATTCATTATTACAGTATTTATAAACCCGAACCGTCTAAGCCATTTTTACTAAGTTAATGAAATAAAATAATGAACGAAAATAAATTAACGACACATTGATTAATTTTTAAAAATATATTGAAATAATGAAACTGAATTGATTATTAAAAAATTAAATCAACTTATTCAAAATGACGGGAGGGGGTCTCATAGTAAGCACCGTCTGGGATCGCATAACATCTAAATCCATTCTGAAACCTGGGGATTTCTCAAAATATCAAGGTCGAATTTTTAGACGATAACAATATTTTCTATTTATATAACTTCTTATACAAAGCAATGAAATCCGTTACTAATTTTTTAAACCGTCCTATCTTTTATAGTGACATCAAAAGCCATTCAAAACTAGTCTTATTTCGGAATGGCGAAACAAGTGGAATTTTAAAGAGGGAAACAAAAATTCCACTCGATTCATCATTTCGCTAAGTATTAGCCTAGTTTATATAATAGGAAATTCAACACAGTTATTATACGATTGAGAATAGACCACACTCGACTTTATTGGATAACATAGATGATGATCGGTCACATAGACATTTGTTGTTATTAATCCGTCCCTCGATAGATATTATGACATTGGCCAATGTCAATTCGGCATATTCTCATAGAATGTCCACATTTTAATTATCAATGCCCCCACCGTTTTAATTCTTCTATCTTTTAACCCTTTAAAGGGCTATTTTTTTTCTAGTCATATTATGTTAAAATATTTTTTGGCTTGAAATTAGAATAAGGAAAGGGATTCATTTAGCTTATTAGATAAATTTAATTTGATTAATTAATTAATTTGGTTCATTAATAATTAAGTAACAAATCAAGACACATCATTTTGTCTGAGATAAAGAACTGGAGCATCTAAGTTTCTGCCTTACTAAAAAAAATTGTCAGAACTTATGCCAACCTACATAATAACCTACATACAAAGGTTGATAAATTTGGTGGGAAGCATACTTTCCACGACCCTAGAATGGGTTAAATTATCGCAATCTCTTTTTTTTATTTATTTAATTATTTATTTATTTTTGGAATTTACGAGTATCATATTTGTATATACATATTTTACATGTTTTAAAGGCTGTCCAAATAAGAGTTTTTGGTGAAGAAAAACAAACTGACTATTTATTAATTATGAAGACTTTTTAATCGACTTTTTAATACATGACCATGAGTTAACTATGGATAGTATGTATATATGAACCTTACGTTTAGCCCAGCAAAATCAAGAAATGGTTTACTCGAGTAAATCCCGTCAAATCTTATACGAGAGTAGAGAGGAGAATACTTCCTCTTGTAAAATATTAAACCTAACAACCATTTCTTTTTTTCTAACAACAACATGGACAATAAGTAAATCAGATATCAACTCATTCATTCACGAAGTAGCTGCTTAAACACCACCTTCCTTCTTTCCTTCGTAAATTTTTATGCGCTTCACATCCTCATCTGACGACACCATCGAAAGACATCATTATTAATTCCCGCCACAACTCGCACTTTATGCCTCCGAATGCTGTTCCATTCCCTCTTCAAAAGAAAGAAAGAAAGAAAAAGCAAAGTATCATTTACGGCGGCATGGATTGTGATGAGGCCGCTCCGAATGTATGAAGACAGTCTAATCCCCTCCGCCTTGACCGATGGTCAACTTCTTGGAGAGCTAAATCAAAAGAGCGGGAGGGAATGAGCAATAAGTAGGGCGGACGCGTAACACTGTAATCGGGATTAGAAAAAAGAGGGAATCGCGTTGTTGTAGATCTCTATTAAAGGGTTACTTTTGATGTGAGAGGAATGACTTTCTTTATTCCTTTTTTTTTCTTCCTTCTTTTTTAGTAACTGGAATAGTGTAGGATTTTTGTTTCGAGAAGGGAGTTATTGTGGAAGGGTATTGATTATTCGGACGCTCGTTAACGGGAACATCAAAAAATTTGGATAGATTAAGTCAAGGTTTTTGAACTAGGACCTAAATAAGACAATATAGAAAACCGACAACGTATTTTTTTCGTTAATATTTTTTTTCGTGTATTTTAAGCCAAGTTTTTGCGCAGTAGCTTCTGAGGGTAAAGACCCCTGAGCACCCGAGGGCAGAAGTCTGATTTCTAGCTCATAAAGAAGAAACACGCACACACTCGCTTGCACAACCCCTTTTCACAGGGGGGCTCCTTCATGCACCTCACAGATAGAACACATTGTAGAGAACAACCATGCCCGAACCAAGACTCGAACCCCGGACTCGCGGATCAAGGTGAAGACGCGCTACTCCTAGGCCAGTCAACCATCTAACTCTCCAACCTGCCACGAAGGCACACGGATTTAAACCATAAAAATTGAATGACCGGACAGCCGCAACAACAACATTGGCAGGAACTGTGGTTGAGTCCTAAGGGCCGTCACCGGCCACGGTACAACCTTCCCCGAAGGAAGTACGTCCTGTCATCGATGGGAGGAGTCAGATCCCCCACCTATTAGTGTACCCACCAGGGTGGCGAGATCCAACCACCATGCCGGAAGCATCTCATCCTCAATTCGAGGTGCCCCCCCCCGGGAGGATACTCCTAGGTCAGGACGCTGGCAATATTTTTTTTTTTATTTTCTCTATTAAAACATTTTATTAAGTCTTAGCCTAGTTTATCCAACAGGAAACTCGATACAATTGATTCACACATAGGCATTTGTGAGGCATTGCTGCATATAAAATATTATAATAAACAAAACATTGAAGCAAGATTTTGATGAACCTCCCCATTTTCAGATCTTTCTGAACTCGAAAAACACTTTCCGAAAATTCTGTCTGTGAATAAGATAATTCAAAAGCGGTTTGAGCTGGATGGGTGAAATGTTATCTATAATCTTTAAATCTGTACATTTCAATCAATTTATAATAAAAGAAATCCGTCCATAGCAATTTCGTCGGTCAGAGCAAACACAAATGAACATCGCGACTACTGAAAGTAAAGATCTAGATAAATAAGATTTGGTACATATATTTGGAATCTAAAATGCAGGTTCTTAATTCAAGTGCGTGTAAATGCGATAAATAAAAAAAAATGCAACAATCTAAATGGAAAAGATAAAACTAACAATTATCTTTATCTAAGATAATGATAAAAGATAATGACTAACGATTCTGAGCATTAGTGGCATTCACGGCTTTGACATAGATCCGTAATTTTATACGGAACGTCAACATTAACATCATTACTATAAAATAGGCGAAAAAGTTATGGAGAAGCCTTTATTACAATTTGTAAGATTAATATTTAATCAAGACATGATGTTGTGTCCGCGTTACCACGGAAAAAGGGTGCAGTAGCTTCTGAGGGTAAAGACCCCTGAGCACCCGATGGCAGAAGTCTGACTTCTAGCTCATATGAAGATGAAACTCACATATTCGCTTGCACAACCCCTTTTTTCAGGGGGGCACATTCACATACCTCACAAGACATTAATATTTTCCTTAAATAAAGGTATCGAATGTTCTTTTTATATGGAATGGCTACACGCATGCGAAATGGAATAACTAAAAATAAGCATAATTGTTCAATCTACTTATATGATGACGTTCAGTAAAAGAAATGTTAATGATTTAAATCCTATTTAGTGCAGCATATTTAGCAAACCACAAATCAATGTCTAATGACAAAAAGGAATATCTTCTGTAAGTCAAGAGAACTTGAAACACCTGAAGTTGAAGCTGAAGTCTCTATATAGGGAATAAAATTCTTGCTGGTGAAATTTTCCATGTTTGGGCAGCCAACTTGACTATAGACATACGTTTTTATTTTCTCGTATTCGTTATATAGATAATATACAGTAACCTTAAAATTCTGACGAATCTCAACGTTTTAGACGTCTCCGAGTTCGAAAAACATATTTTTTGGAAAATGTCCATTTGTCTGTGACAAAGATAACTCAAAACCGCTTTAAGGCAGTCGGTTGAAATTGGGTAAACAGCCTTTCAGATTTCAATCAAATTTTGAATAAATTCTGTTCACAGGAAATCCGTCTGTCCGGCTGTTCGAATATAAGTAAACGCGATAATTTCAAAATAAAGAGAGCTAGATAGTTAAAATTTGGAACACAGATTTAACATCTATATTGTGATCACCTGTCAAATTTTGAGCCAAATCCAACAAAGAGTTGATTGTCTGTATGTCTGTACTTTCAGAAGCTTGTAAACGCGATAATTCAAAAATGTTATGATATAAATATATCAAATTTGGTATGGGATTTTGTGTCAACAAGTGAAGATTTGTGTCATTTGGTTGTTCCACTCGGTTGAGAAAAACGTGTCTAAATCACAAATTCGATTTTTGGATACTGTTTATGGCATGCCAAAGATTAATTGCCAAAAAACTCGCCAAGGCATAATAGAATAAATAAAGTAAAAATGCTACGTTTGCGCCAAAAGCTGATATTTCGTAAGTATTATATGCCTGTGCCATGTAAGGTGTTCTCTGGCATGACATGGGAGACTATGGGATGAAGTTTTCCCGCTGGTTTACAAAATGTGGCATCAAACCATCAGTTTTTTAATAACTTATAGATCGATATCTGCTTAAGCAAAAAAATTTATTGAGAATTTGATTAAAAATACGCCCAGAAGATTGAACCCATAATATTTGGTTTTGAATATATTTTCCTAATCATGCTAGGTTATGTTTAACATAATAGGCAACATGTGCACATAACTGCTTTTAAAATATGACAATTTGGGAGCAAGGAACTATTTCCTCTCAAATATTTCGACTCAAATTTGACGCATTTTATCATGTTAGAACATAATGTTGTTTTGGTTTGATGTGTTTAAAGGCTCAAAATGCAAGGGCAGAAAATTGGCTAGTTTTGTTTTTGAGGCATCGAGATTTCGCATTTAGGGTTATTAGAAAATTATTTTTTTTTAAAAAAAGGTAGTCACATTTGGCGATTTATTACTACAAATTACTACATTTGACAAAAAGTTACAACTTGGTGCGAATATCCGCCACGTACCCGATTCTCCTGTCTGGCCAAATAAAGGACAGGGTCGTAAGAAGTTATCGTCTGAAAAGCACAGAGAAAAAAAATGGGAATGAAAGTGAAACAGCGAGGTGAGGTATCGAAAGTGATGTATAATTTTTATGATATTGAAATCTTCTCTGAAAAATCCAATTTCTTCAATCAAACTAGTTGCATTTTTCGATCATCATACGCATACAAGGACTGACGGATAATTATCAAACATAGTTTCAAAGTTTTGTTTTTCGTACTCAGTGAGTACAAAGTTAAACATCCAAATGTATTTTTTATTTATCATTATCCTTTGTGTGATCGAGTTTTGGGATGATTAAAATATTTAATGCATTCTATATTTCTTTTTATTAAAAAGATATATATTTTTCTAGATTTATTTCATTCACTTGAAGAACTGACTAATACTTCATACAACTAAAAGTTTGAGCGTAAAAGATATTTGCCAAAGCGTTTGCTATACACTTCATGTTTGAATATCTTTGAAATTTCGAAACTTTTCTATTCAACAAATCTCTCCCAGTATAAAGGAAATTTATAAAATGCATCACTTTTAAGAGTTATCCCTTCAAGATTTTCTATTCTGTAAAATATATTTCCATTCTTTTCAATAAATCATTTTAAGTCGAAATAACTCTTCTCAGTATATTTGTAGATAGTATATTTTTTGTTAGAACTCAGATTGTTCCCTTCTCTAAGATTTGCTTTTTTTCACTGTATATAGATGTTTAGAAATATATATATATAAAACAACCTGAATATACAACATAAATTATTGAAAGCAGAATATATCTGCTGGAATTTATGTTCTACACTTGATATTTTTTTTTATTTTGTTGGCTTAGACATATACATCTTTTGTGAACACGTGAATAATTAAATAGTTTCAAGCTGTTCAATAAAGTAGATACTCGCTGTAATGATATTTTTGCGTTTCATTTGATGATTGAAAAAAAAAAGGAAAAAAGGAAGAACTACAGTTTGTGTACAGACTAACTCTGTACACTGCAGAAATTCTTGTGTGACCTGTCTATGGCCTCATACTCTTATGGATAGGTTGTGTCAGTCAGTTGGGTTTTCATATAACTATGAAAGGTCATCATCTTTAAGTTCTTTTCATATGGTCTATGAATTGATTACATGGCAATAATCTATGGCTAGGCTCCAAAATTTGAAAAAATAAAGCAAAATATTATCATTAAATGAATTTGTTATGTGCATAACTACTGCCTCTATAAGATGTTTCTTCTCAACATGCGATTCCTTCATATCCTATGCTTTCAACCACTGTCTTATTTCACTGGAAAATTGTTGCTTTCTTATGTCTATTATTTCTTCTTTTATCTTTAATTATCCCAACCAAATCTCCTTCGTGACTTTTTGCTATAACACAAAATGCAGCTTCATAAGCTCTTCAGCAATTCTAGCTATGTTTTTCCGTCAATTCATCGATGTCATTGGTATCCCCCCTTACCCCCATGATCTTGAACATAGACACAATTTCGTCGATTCACCGGCACTTGCTCAAAGGTCTCGAAGTTTTGTTTGACAATATTAAGTGGCCAAAGTTTTCTCCTTACTGAAATAAGCTTATTTTCAAACAAGCCCTCAACACAGTCTGACATTTAAGATGCAACACAATCCTGCATTAGATGATACGATGGCTCTTCGTCACTCGTTCGGCGACACATCGCTCGTTAAGAAAAATTTTGTTTTAGCTTGTTTTATGTTTGTTTGTTTTTGTTTTGCTTTGATCGTTATGTCGCTCCCTAGTTTTTGGAAGATGCTGGCTAAGCAAATTATGAGTGTAACTTCATTTCTTGAATGCTTCAATAATTTTGGTATTCTATAATATTGCCGCATTGAAAAGAGGCTGTCGACTCTCCATGGCTGAATGGTCATGGCACTGGTCTCTTAATCAAGAGATCGTAAGTTCGAATCCCGCTAGAGGCAATGCGATTTTTAGTCTGCGTAAATATTTAATTCATTGATTTTAGGTTTTCCTTTATTTCCTGTTCCAGAAGATTCTGGACATTTCTTTAGTTCACCAGACAAGTGTTCTGGACTTTTCTTACTGTCTCCAGAAAAGTATTCTGGAACTTTCCCTGTTAGTATAAAAACAGAAGATCTGTCAGTCACTGTGTTCTCAGTTCAGAGTTGAGTTAATAAATTGGTTTAGCTCTACTTCTTGTGTGTGCCATTGAGTTCCACACTAAAGAACCTACGTGACAATATAAAAAGTAATATATTTAAAAAAAAATAGGGAAGGGATGAAGTATCCCAGTAGAACAGGTTTAACTATTAACTGTGTTCCGAATTTTATTTTTAGTTCTACACAGTCTTTGTTTTTTGATCCACAAAATATTTTCGTTTTGTTCCGGAAATATTTTAATCTATCTGAATCAATATTTTTTATTTTATTCTCAGCAAGTAATCTTAAAAAAGGAAAATAAAGAAAAATGCTGTCTTGCTGAAAGATCTATTTTATGATGCTTTATGATATAAAATAGTTTGTATAAAAATATTTCAATATACAGTAGGAGTCATCTCCTCATAACTTTCTAGTATCCTCCCTAATAATAGTGTAGTCTACCCCTCCCCTCCTCCACGATTAAAACCTTGCTGTAAAACCAATGCTGTAAATGCCGCAAGTGCTCAAATGCTCCCATTTAGTTTCTGACACATGAGTGTTTTGTTCTTCCTCGTATATTAAAGAAAGCTGGATATACGTTTAAGGGGGTTTTTTCCGGTTGATTAGAACTAGAATTTTAATAAAGTTATAATTTTATTAATAAGATAACTTACCAAATTTCATTTACTTAAGTATTTACGTTTTCGAATTATCGCGACAAAAAACACAGACAACAGGTACACAGATAACACAACAGACAGTTAACCACTTGATGGGTTTGATTCAAAATTTGATATGGATCTAAATCTTAGATGTTAAATCTGTATATTAATTTCTTTCCGTCTAGCTCTTTTCATTTTGTAGTTTGTAGTGAATAGCTTATAATACAGTTAACAGCTACGCTACCCAAGCAATTGCTTTTGTATCGTGGTTATGTTACTGGACTGCGAACCACAAGGTCCCATGCTCTATCCTCGCTCATCCCAAACCGCCACATTGGTGATCTTTGACAATGAACTTTCAACTTTCATACAGCTGTTGTGGCGCCATCTACCAGCAACCAAAGTCGACAGACTCACTTGAAGCAGCAACCACTCACCCACACTCGCCATAACGCTTGGCGCTACTCAAATGGGTACAGGCGCATGATACATCAGCTAATACATCACCACTCAACAGCATATCGTTCGTCTCACCTCCGACTCACTGGAGGGGGAGTGAATAGCTTATAATCCAGTTAACAGCTACGCTACACGAGCAATTGCTTTTGTATCGTGGTCATGTTACTGGGCTGCGAACCACAGGGTCCCAGGCTTTATCCCCGCTCATACCAATTCGTCACAAGTTACTGTCAGACACCGTTTCGCTTTTACTTTGACAAATTGACAAACCTTATGTGGGTGGATTCAATTCGAAAATTCAATTCAAAATTTGATAGAAATTATTAAGTTTTATACTAACATCACATTCGAAATTTCACTTGTCTAGCTCAAAAGGCTTTTGAGTCGTCATGTTCGCAGACAAACGTAATTCCAAAAATAGGTTTTCAGAGAGTTTTGAAACGAGGACATTTGTTTAAATCTCGAGGATGAAATTTTCGTGGATTACATTTCTTTTCCCTTCGGGTATTTCATAAGTGAAAATTCTGCATTTGTATTGCTCTTCGATCCTCATGTTTCTGAGTCAAATAATTTTAGATTTATGATAATGACTTTCAAATTCTTTAAATAAAAGCTTTTACTTCTCTTTATACGAAATATGCAAAAAGAAAATATTGTAACCGTTCTTTGAGGGCCGTGGTCGCCTGGTGGTAATGTCTCGGCTTGTGAGCCATAGGGCTTCAGGTTCGAGACGCCATTCCACCGAAGAACCGACGTGTAAGGGGGTCTGTTGCACGATAAATCCGTCAGGACCAAACTTTCTCCCATTGGTGTGGTGTGGTGTGAAGGGGGGGGGCCAACTCAGGTGTTATCATCGTCATCTGACCGAGGCTCAAAATTACGAGGTCCGTCCCAAAATATCCCTAGTGTTGCTTTGAACAGGTCGTTAATATAGCTAACTAACTAACTTGTAACCGTTCTTTGAACTCACAATTTAGACGAATCTTCATATTTTTAAACCTTCCTAAATTTTTAAAACACATTTTTGGAAATACGTCTGTTTGTCTGTCTGTCGTTGAACACATCAACTCAAAAATACTTAGAGCTGAAAGAGAAATTTTGATACATGATATTTTTACAAATTTGATGATTTCGTTCAAATTTTGAACGAAATCCACTCTGAAATAGTTTATCTTTCCAACTGTCCGAGTTCAAATTACGATAACTACAAAGTGAAAAGAGCTATATAGGTAAAATTAAACACGCAGATCATTAACATTTCATACACATTTAACATTTAAATTGCTGACCCAAATAAAGTTTTGAGCCACTTACATCAAAGGATTAATTGCCAATACTTTTGTGTGTATATCATTATGCTAACTCAAAAACGCCATGATTTAAATAAATGAAATTTTGTATATGATGTTGTGATCACAACTGTAGGTTCTATGTCAGTTTTTGGTTTCAATATGTCAAAAAAACATATTCGGTTTTGTAATACTTGTGTATTAACTGCATCCCGACTATTAATCGCCAAAAATAGAATCCCCGGTGATACATATTAATAGGCCCGCTTCCTGGCATAGGGGTAGCGAGTCTTCCCCGTGAACTGGGCATCCCGAGTTCTTGTCCCGGTTTGGGTATGGTTGTTCCTCCTGTTCTATCTGTGAGATGTGTGAATGTGCCCTCCTGTAAAAAGGGGTTGTGCAAGCGAATGAATGATGCGTGAGTAGTCAAGTCGTACTCTTCGCCCAAGTTGGCTCTACGATGAAAACAAGAGACGCTCCCCCTTAGGCTTAAATTGGCTGTCTTCGAACAGCGGGCTTGTCCGTGGCAAGTGCCATAAGAAACAACAATAACAACATATTAATAGGCTTTTTTGTAATAATTGTTCCCAGTAACTTGCTAATAATAAAAGAGTATCGGTTTTCTTTATTATACTACTAAGAAACACACAAATAACTATCATGCGTGGGATACTGAAAATAAAATACTGAGTATAAGTGGGTATATACCTTTGCCTGCGGTCAGCAATTTTATATGGGGGTGTCAAAAAAAAATTTTGGTAGAGAAAATATAAAAAAGTTTCGGTTCGCTAGTTTTGAATGACGTCTAGAAGCAAAATGGACAAAACATGTTTTCAGAAGATGTCAATCATAGCATCAAAAACGTATATTTTTTAAATGATTAAAAGCAGAAGTAATTGAAGAGCAGAGGTTTATGTAAGAAATACAATTCTTTTCTCTACATCGAGAGGCTAAAATCAAAATACCTCGAATCGTTTAAGTATCCGAGAAAGTCAAAAGAAAAACACTTTCGTCAGTATATACCATTGATACATTCCGTGCGAAAAGCGCATTCGATATTTTTAGCCTACTTTCTGAAGAAATCGATGACACATAATGATAAAATGTTCGAACTTCAGTAGTATAAAATTCCGTTGATATTTATGCAGCCTCTTAAAAGATTATAAATTATCAGCAAAATAGACATAATTTCCCTTTTTTTGAAAGTCTAATTGCAGTAGCAGAGCTCTTTTTTCAAACGCTTACTTGATTAACGCGTTTACGTACCGCCGCACAAAAGTATACAAACAAAACTTCTAAGCAAATAAAAGAATTTCCGGATATAAATGTCTGGACACTCTTTCATTGCTCTAGACGGTCCTTCCATCCCAAAAGCATTGTGAAGGCTTGAATGTAGCTGTAGTAGTTGGCGCCAAAACTCCTGGCTCAGTGACTGGATGAAATTTTCCGGATCTTCCGCTCGTTGTTGCCATGGCAACCACGAATGAGAAGCCACGTGATCGATGGTCTGGTGACGTCATTCAGACTTAAAATGCCCAAAAAGAATGGGCCCGATTTTCCAACGGTCCTGGATAGAGTAAAAAGAAAAAAGTAACGTTTGCAGCCTGATTCTAGAAATTCTTATTACTGTCCAGAAAACTCCATTTTCACGTTAATACCTTCTACGCCATTTTCATTCATTAAATACAATGGCCCTCCACTCATTTTTTCAATGAATGGATTAAGGTGAAAGTTTCTTTCGGTTAATGAAGTCCCGAGTGGACATTCCATTTTATTTATATTTTTTTTCAGAATTTCAAACGATATATAGCAAGAAAAAAAATTTTAATAGTTACTAGAATCGAGGGTTGTTGTTTTTTTTCCCAAGCTTCTATGTGCTATTTAAACTAGCAGAAGTGGTCTCCCAAAAACTTTCTCGCATACTCTTTAATAAAGTTGATATCCCTGAGAATCCCTTGCATGGCACTGGCGTACAATAGTTACAAAATACAGTGCATTCCCAAGTATCCGGTAAGCGATCATCCGGCTTCCGTGCTACCCGGTCTAGTTATATTTTATCGTAATTAAATGAGGAAGGCTTGCTTTGACAACATTGCCAAGGCATTGGACTCGTGCGTCTGCTACGATCCTCCTACGTGTCTTGTACAAAATATAAGTTGTGGCAAGAAAAGAGCAGCGTTTTGCTCGTTGTTCATCGTTTCGCCCGTGTGTAACGGACCTCAATTTTTGCCGCTGTTCTAACTGCACAGTATCGTTAATTTTTCTTGGAGTAGGCTTAATGTTTTTTTTTTAGTATAACCACGGTGAAGATTTCAAAGTGAACGATAACCGAAAAAAAGTTTTAGTGACAATAGAGGAGAAATTAGCGACTAGACCCAGGTATAATAGTAAAAACCGGCAACCTCTTCTATGATTCAATAGGTTGGCTGCGTTCACATTCTACCTGGCTTGAGATAAATGGAGGGCATAGTACTCAATAAGAAGTGAGAAAATACGTATTATAAAAGTGAGTTTTACTATAAAAACTTTGTCTTCTGGTATTGGTGGGCAAAGAATTGAGTTCCAATAACTCCGGTCAATTCGGCTTTTCTGTTATCCGGCCTACCCTTCCGCCACATTAGCAAGATACTCGAGAGTGTACTGTAGATATTTTTGGCGTAAATTTAGCATTTTTACTGAATCTGTCATATCATCTTTGGCGAGAGTTTTGATGATTAATCCTTAGAGTGTAATAGTAACCGAAAATCGAATTTACGATTTGAACACGTTTTTTTAACAGACTGGAACAATGATTTGACACAAAACTGCACTTGTAGTCACAAAATCCAATCCCAAATTTGATATGTTTAAGTCACTACGTTTTTTAATTATTGTGTTTACATGTTTCTAAAAGTACAGACCGACAGACAAACAGCCCATTGTTGGATTTCGCTCAAAATTTGACAGATGTCTACATTGTAGATGTAAAATCTGTGAACCGAATTTTATCTATCTAGATCTCTTCGTTTCGTAGTCATCATGTTGACTTGCATAGATGGACCGGAAAGATGAACTTCCTCTGAACAGAATTTACTTAAAACTTGATAGAAATCTACATAATCAGTTTATAAACCGCATACCCAATTTCAATTGTCCAGCTCAAAGCGTTTTTTGAGTTAATTTTGTCACAGACAAACAGAGAAATGAACATTTTCCAAAAAATGTATTTTTCGAACTCAGGGAGATCTAAAACATGAAGATTCGTCAAAGTTTAGTTTAGTTTTATTAACGTCCCATTTTAAGCAACACTAGGGCTATTTTTGGACGGACCTCGTCATTTTAAACCGCGGTCAGATACGAGGACGACACCTGAGCTGGCACTCCCCTCTCCACACCATGCCACACCAACGGGAGGACGTTTGGCCCTGACGGATTTAACTTGCAGCAGACCCCCTTACACGACGGTTCTTCGATGGAATTGGGTCTCGAACCTAAAACCCTATGGCTCACGAACCGAGACCTTGCCACCGCGGCCCCTGAAAATTCGTCAAAATCTCGAGTTCGAATTTTTTGACGATTACTAAGCTTTCTCTATTCTACGAATACGAGAAGGTAAGAAGCCAAGTGTAAAGGTTGGGAGATGAATTTATTAATAGCTAAATACAAACACGATTATGTTTTCGGAGATAATTGTTATGAGGATTGCCATATCAGTGAATTATGTTGCTGGTCCCTTCTTTATAAATTTTTGTCACCAGTGATATGTGATGGGCCTTAACGTTCCATTTAAGCTTCTCATTTCTCTGAATTTATCATTTTAACCTCTTAACCAGTTCTTCGTTTCAGAGATGAGATCAAAATCACTCGTCTCTAAGCCATGTTCTCGATGAAGGGATATTTGGGACTATCACAATAAAAGCTTATTGAAGGGTTTGATCAAATTTTTCGAAAGAAATGGAAGATGCTGGTAACACAGAAAACATGTTAATTAAACATCATGCCGAAATTACTACTTTGGAAGGTGAATGTTTAAACATTCCTGCTGTATTTTTTTCAAGAAAATTCAATGAATTTCAATACAAATGAGGAACTTCAAATTAGTTTTAAGATCCATCTCGCATCAGTGGTGGCAATGTTTTTAGAACAGCGGATCGGGCGCATATTAAACCTTTGAGCAAAATAAATACCTGAGTCTTCATAGTGATTACGTTGAAGCATAATTATGTTTCTACTTAACTTTTAGTATCAAAATATTTTTTTCTTTACTCTTGTCTTTTTTTATGGTCCATCAGAACTTGTGAAAAAAATTCTCCTTCGTATTTTCAGAGATTTAGTGAGAGTATTTTACTTATTGACCGTTTTCAATTATAAAAAATGACCAAATGGCCATATTTTCAATCCGTGCCGCTCTAGATAGGAGGAGAGTCAATATGGGATATGTAACTGAAAATCGTGACAACAACTGATTTTATCATTACCACACAATCCTATATATTGAATTTGAGAAAGCTAAATAATTGCAATACGAAGCATATATTATCATTTAACTAGAGAGATAATGTTATGATAAAGAAAAAGTTGAGAAGAAGAATTTCTTAATAGCTTCAAATCAAATAATAGTTTCAAAATACAGCCGAGCTACTCGACAACAAACTGGAAGAATCTGAAAAAAATTCGCTCTACAGAAATTTCTCTACATAGATATTTCTATACATAGACATTTTAAAGCACAGAATACTTTATGCAAATTTTTACCATTTTTTTACTAACCAGAACCATGCATGATTAATTTTGGTGAGATTAAAAAAACTTTAAAGAATTTTTTAAAAAATTTTAAGAAGTTGGCAGACAACGATTTTTTTAAAAATTGCTGATCCATACTCACAAACATTTAATACATTTTTTACTAAGTCTTCATTTTCATTTCATTATTATAACTTTGCTTTATGTCATTATTTATTTGTTTTTTGGCATTATTGTCTTTTCGTTCTACTTCTTTTACTAAGCCGAAATTCCCTTTCTCACTTTCATATTTCCATTAAGGGACCATATTCACTTTAAGAAATATAAAGCTTAACTGAATTTAAAGTAAGATCTCAATTCAACTTAAGAAAAGGGTTTCATAGGACAAAAGATAGGAATAAAATATAAGTACCTGGGAAGGTTTCATTGCTTTTTTGAAACCATCTTCAGGTCTTTCTAAATATTTTAGCGCGCCAAGTTTCTTTTCTCATTATTTGCATTTTAAGTTTTTTCTTATTATTTATATTTGTTAACTAATATCTCTTCCAACGAAAAAAAATAATCACGTTTTGACTGTAATAAATATATATAGTTTTTATTCGAAAAAAAATTTCAATGCTCAGAGGGTTTTTTTTTTCTTTTGAAAATCCAAGATTCCTAAAATGAGTTCGAAATATAAAGATTGCCGTAATATGGGAATTCATTATATGTGGGTTCTGTTCTATTTCTTCAGCAAATCAGTTGCTACAATTAATATCATTCCAACTTTTATATTTGTCAAACATATTATCAAAACAGAGTACTTTTTCATAGTGAATTTACTCTTTCAAACATTTATGCATATTTTACCCGCAGTGTATGAAACGATGGCAACTATGAAGGGTTTATTCATTTTAAAAAAGGTCAAACGTTTTTAAGCAAAGTATAAAATATGAAAAGTATTATTCACTTTCCCTAGGCCCCAGCTAAGGGGGGGGGGCACCTCAGATGTGAGTATGAGAAGCTTCCAGCATGATGGTTGACTGTCGCCACTTGGATGGGCACAGAAATATTGTACTCTCTACCAATAACTGGACGTGCTTCCTACTGGAAGGTTTGTGCCATGGCCGGTGATGGCCCTTAGGACTTGACTTTAGTTCCCATCAATGCTGTCGCGGGTTTCTGACCATTCAAATTTTACTTTATGCCTCAGAGGGGGGTGGAGTAATCAATGTGTGATACACGTTCCCTAGGTATTGTGAATAATGCCTTAGAATCTTACAATCGTTATGTCGGAGGTTTTGACTGCATTTGGGGAGTTCATATATACAATTAACAGAAGAACCATAAGGGCATTAAATTAACATGACTTTGTTATCCTTCACGATTTGATACTTAAAACTATTTTCCTGGTGAAATCCTGAAAGTTATTCGTACGGGATTTAATTAAAAGCAAAGAAAAAACAATATTCTAAGCCGAACCAGCAAGTCGCCAAAGGCAACTCGTACTTAATAAATGAGAAGAAGAAGCATCTAATAAATAAAAAAAGATCTAACGCAAAAAAAATCAGTTAGTGGAAGGAATTTATAAAACTCGATATGTTTTGAAAATCTTTATGGAAAATGGGAAATTATCTTATGGGAAAATCTTTTAACAGAAGGCAAACACAAATTTGGAATTTGATTTTTCAGCAAGAAGATTTTTACGACTTGGATACAACTTTACAGGGGAACGGCTATGAGATCGCTTAGATAACGATTCTTACCAATGTATAAAAAAATGTATATACATGTGATCATAGCCGCCTTTGGAGACCATTTGGTTCATCGGGGATAATATCTGCTAAAAATTTCAATTAGATATTGAGTCTAACTATATCTTAATGTCCTCTTCAATGAAATAGTTTGAAGCTTCAAATTTTGATATACATAAAACTTGGACTATTTTAAAAACCTTACACCGTTCTGTTTAATTTTCTGTTTCTGAAGTTTTTTATCTTTCCTTGATTTTAAAGTTAAACTTTAATGCAGCAAAACTCTAAAAAATTTAATAAAAGCGTACATTTTACTGAAACCTACTCAACATGGAAAAACAAGCTGACTTTTCATATCTTAATTGTCAACAATAATAAATAAGATATGATAAAACTATAATAAATACTGCAATTTTATTGGCTACTAAGCCGAATTAATTTGTTCATCAAAAAAATTGACCGACATGAAATCGTTCAAGCATAAGAAGATCATTAACTACTCTAAACAAAATGGAACTTTAATTATATATAAAATAATATATATAATTTTTAATGAATCATTAGAAATGGTTTTTCTTAAGATACTAATTTTTTACTTCATTTATTTAAAGGGCAATTTGTGTCAATACACTTTCATATATCTGTGAAGATGCAAAACGGTTGTAGAAAGTCAAAAGTAGTTTGCGTGGAATGTTTAATCATGCGTTTTCAAATAACAATAAAAAATCAAAATTTTTAGAAGATATCTCATTTTTAATGATTCTGCATTTGTTACTGATTTATTTTCTATGATCTGAAGTGCATAAATCGTGTCCTCTACCCATAGAAAAGTCATTTTACCAACATTGCTTCTACCATAGGAATGTGACCCCCGGGGGTGGGGCACCTCGAAATGAGGATGAGATGTTTCCGGCATAGTGGCTGGATCTCACCCCCCCTGGAGGGTACACAAATAGGTGGGGGATCTGACTCCTCCTATCGATGACGGGACGTACTTCCTTCGGGGATGGTTGTACCGCTGCCGGTGGTGACCCTTAGGATTCAACCACAGTTCCCATCAGTGTTGCTGTTTCGGCTGTCCGGTCATTCAGCTTTATAATTTAAATCCGTGTGCCTTTGTGGCGGGTCGGAGAGTCAATTGGTTGACTACCATAGGAATGTAAGCATCCAAGAGAATGAGACAGAAAGTATTACCGGAAGATCCGCCAACGACAACTGAAAAGGATATCCGTATTTCTTATGTGTAGCTCTGTGTCCGTAAATGGGTTCTCCAGAACTCACGGAGCCAGTGGAATCATGAGACCCAAAACAGACTAAACCATGGCCCAACCCATCCACTGATTCTGTATCACAAGTTTTTGACTCATATGAAAGTTCGGGACTTCTAGATATGCCATCATTAATTATCTGCCTTCTCCACACGCTATTTTTAAGGGAATTTCAAAAGAAAACATCTTAATGCATTGTCTATGAGGAAATCTTGCGACAGAGTTCGCCAGCCACAACCACTGAACCAAATTTCAAAACTTTTATTTCGTATGAAATCTTAGGACCCCTAAATTTGTCATCAAAGGTCGCTTGCTTCCCGTCACATTTCCTTTTTGGGAAAAATTGAGAAAGCAAAATGTCACTACACATTCTTTATGGAGAGATCTTACTCCAGTTCCCAGACAAATCCAATGAATTTATTTCGGAAATTTTTGTTTTATATGAATGCTCATGACTTCTTGGTACATCTTCCTTGTTAATACATTTTGATGAACTTTGTCAGGGCTTTACCTTCCATAGAATACACAATGAAGTAATGCCTTTAAAATATTTGTCAAAAACTGACAAGATCAGAGTATTTCGCCAATGGTTTCACATGAACGTTATTTTACCTTCATATGAATATTGATGGCATTGATTTCATATGAAATAAAAATCTGTATAATGTTAATGACAGAGGGAATGGTTCCCTGATTTTTGTCAATTATTTGAGGCATATAGATGATGAGCAAACAGCTAGTCGCCGAAAGCGGCTAGTAATATTATTATCATATCTATATGTTTATATCAGTAATTATATATAATGGAGTACGGTTGGGATTCATGGAACAGTGGTGATTGACAATCAAAGAAAAAGGGTTGAGAAATGCTGTTCTAAGTCTTTGCACTTTCTAGTTATCGTATTCACATACTCACAGATAAACAAACCGACAGATGGCCACTTGATCGACAGACTTAACCCAAAATCTAACACGCATGTATAATTTAGATGAAAAATTTGTACATCAAATTTCATTGTTTGCGTTTCTGAGTTAGAGGGTCGCATGCACTCTGACATACAAAACAGACAGAATTCCTTTAGATAGATTCCATCCAAAATTTGAAAGAAATCTTCAAATTCAATGTTAAGATCATATAATAAATGTCATCTCTCTAGCTTTATGCATTTGCGAGTTATTGTCATATACAAACAGATATAATTCCTGTAATAAGCTGGGAGATTTGTCAAAATCTAGGAACTCGAATCTTTTAATGACTACAAAGTTTCTCTTTTTATACTTTGTGTACGAGAAAAACTAAAGAATAAAATCCCTCTACAAAAAAAAATCCAAATCCCTCAATAAAATCTTGAATACGCTGCAAAACCTTAACTCTGCCAACCCGAGCTTAAAACACTGCTTTGTATTGAATTTTCTCTAAGCCATCTTTTGGATTGTCTTTTTCCTAATTCGATAGTAAGCTCTGTTTTGACACTAACTCGGATAGTTGTGACATTCTTTTGCCATAAAAGAAAGATCTTAAAGGACAAAAAATAATGTAAAAGGAATCGAAGTATTGGCGATTTTCCAAGTTTCCTCTTTAAAATAACATTGGCAACATCATATAAGTATATAAAAGTACTTAAATGTGCGACTTTTATAATGTCTTTGAAATTTGATTAATATCTCAAAGATTTTCCTTTAATTTATATGTTATATAAACGTATTTTTACAAACGTTATATACGAATGGGTTATGTAAATTTGAATTTGTTCTACCATAGTGGTTCTCAGCTTATAAGAAATAAGTGACAGAAGAATTTCCAAATCAATTCATATTGAACCAGTTCAAATTTAAATTCTATACTATCTTTTATTTTCCTTCAATATACTCCCTAACTTTTTATAATTGTATGTCATTTGACGTCACGGAATTATTTTTTTTTTTCAAATTTACTATCAGATGCAACTAACCTCTTAAAAAGAATCAAAATGTAATTAAAATTTATCTGTTAAATAAAATAAAATTCTGGATATATTGAATATTGATGCATGCTACATCAATCACAACATTATTTTATTGTAGTCAGGAACATACATCTGTACAAAGTTTCTGAACTTTTGCACATCAAAAAGTTGATCAAATATTATTCTTCTAAATTAATCAATTTGTTCTTTTTTTTCAAAAGAAATGCGATCAAAAATAGACATATCATTAAAAAAATACAATAGAGAAGTTTTCTTTGCTGATTCAAACATAGATGCGCTCTTCTCTAGTAAAACAAAATGTTTTTCAAAACAAAATAAAAATTCGGTTGTATATTTGAATTGCATTTAAGTGATGTAATGAAAAATAAAACGAAAATCCAAATATCATCACTTGTTAGCTACATAACATGCCTCAATTTTCCAAATTCCGTTAGAAGAAAAAGAAACTCTTTTACAACCGATAACGAATTCCAGACATAAATATCTAGTCTCAAATTCCTACCAAATATAAAGGAAACTAAAATATATTCGTTTCAAAAATTCCAGTTTATTTTCATATTGTAAAATTTAGATTGCTGTCATATTAAGCGACAATATACGAAGGCCATTTTTTTCCACCAACATCCAATGTGCCATAAAAAAAAGACTAGAGTAGATAACAAAAAGAATTTCCTTCCAAAAATTATATCTAAATATGATTACTTTTGTACAAAATTTCTGTGAAGATTCAGACATTTGTCATATCGGTGGACCAGGTTTCTGATTCCCTCCTGGATGAAATGTGATGTGTCTTGATCTGTGAAATGAGATGGGTCTTAAGAACCTTTTGAATCTCTTTATTAGTCTAGAATATTGGCATCCAAGCAATTTTTTTCAATTCAGTGCAGAAAAGAGATGCAAATCATTTTGCTCTAAGCCACGTTCTCAATGACGGAGAATAAGACGCCAAGTCTTTCGCATCAGAAGATTCTGTTCAACGAGTTCATAAAGTGGTTTGAATGAAACGGAGGATTATGGAAATCCAGGAAACGAACTGATAGAACAAAATTACGACTTTGGATGGTGAAGGTTTAGACATTTCTATTCCATATCCTTTGCTTAAAAGAGTTCTTCCAGACTAATAAGGAACGTTTAGCCCATTTTACATTATTAGAGGTAGCATATTTCGAAGAGAAGATCGAAAACTTGATCACTGGTATGATAAATGCCTGAATTTTCAGGGCGATTATATTGAAAAGTAACCATGTTTATACGTAATTCTTGCTAATTAATTAATTTTATTCCCTACTTTTACTACTACTACTACTTTTTGTGGTTCATTGGAGCTTGAAAAAAATCGGTCCTCAAATGTAAAGAAACTAACGAAATTTATAATTCGTTTATTGAAAAAGGGAATATTTTTATGCATATTTTAAAATATTTTAATTTTTTGATTTGCCTCGGAAACATCTTAAAAACAATTATTTAAAGCTCTGTTGTTTCTTCCGTATGGAATGAACCGAAATAGTAACAAACATCTGATTCGCAGTCCTGTTCGAAACTTCAAATTTATCTAAAAAATAGGTACAATTAAATCTGTTCGTCATGATATTTAGCATCTATTGATTGATGCCAAAACTAGAAGATCAAGCACAGCACAGTTCAAAAGGAAAGAATTATTTTTACTGAAGAAAATGTATTGAAGTTTGAAAAACTAATTAAATTTAGTTATAATTATTATAAATATATAAGATATATGCAATATTGTATTAACTTGTAGCTGTTTACATTATTAACATCAAAGTATATTTCCCATCATCCTTCTTGGGGACACTTATTAAATGTATTCTATGTTAGTGTCATATATTTTTCGTGTTCGTGTTTGATTGGGGGTGAAATGGGGAATTTAGGAAATAATTAAATAACTGTTCCTCAAGCTCGTCTATTCTTTTCATCTACCTTATAATAAAGTTATAAATTGTCTCGTCCCTCAACAAACTCCGTTAAATCAAGTGTTTTGAATGTTTATAGAGCATGACATGGAATAAAATAGACAGTGTTTAATAAAAAGAATTTAGAAAAAATTCATGATCCAAATATATATATATATATTCGTCTTTTCCTTATTAAATCTAATAACGAACGAGTGCGGGTGTCCTGGTATAGAGGTAGCGCGTCTTCCCCGTGATCTGGGCGTCCTGGGTTCGAGTCCCGGTTTGGGCATGGTTGTTCTTCCGTTGTTCTGTCTGTGAGATGTGTGAATGTGCCCACTTGTAAAAAGGGATTGTGCAAGCGAAAGAGTGATGCGTGAGTAGCAAAGTCGTACTGTTGGGCCTAGTTGGCGCTACTATAAAAGCAAGAGACGCTCCCCCACCGGCTTAAAATCTCTGTTTTCGTAACAGCGGGCTTGTCCAGGCAAGTGCCATAAGAAACAACAACAACAACGAAAGAGGAAATTCGAATCAGAGTAGAAAACGATAGTAAAAATATCAGACAAAAAAGGGGATAATTAAAAAATCTTAAATTAAATTAGCTAATAAAGTACGAAATGTAAATAAACAATTACTTGAAGTAGGCATCCCATTGGAATGGCAGTAAACTACTTTGAAAAGAGGGATGCGAGTTCAGGTATCATTCTCGTCTTCTGACCGCCGTTCAGAATTACGAGATTCGTTCCAAAATAGCTCTTGTGTTAGTTTGAACGGAACGTTAATATAACGTAATTAAATAAACTTAAAACAAAAAAAAAACCTTCAAAAGAATTTAGCATCTCTATTTTAAATTAAGGAGACGGTCTTCATGTGTATCACATGAATATTTATTGAATTTCTTTCCTAGAAAGAAAATTAATTTATCTAAAAGCATTGTTATAAATATTTTTTTTAAACCATATGCATATTCAGGTGAGAAACATTCGATCCCCCCCCACCCCACCCATTATGAGAAACGCAAGACAAAGATTATGATCCTCATAAAATGAAGAATTTTATATTGGATAATTACTCTATTTATAAAACGTAATTAAACAAGAAAATTCTATGCAATTAAATATTAATTTACCCTTGAAATATTACTGCAGTAATTTTTGATCTCGAATTAAATAACACGATCAAAGCAAATAGATACCAACCTAAGCAATCTTTCTCTGCACGTTCTAAAAATAACGCACTAGTTCTGACCATGGAAGGAAGAGAAGTGAAGGGAAAAAAAGAACAGAATCTTCAAAGTTATTTCCGTCAAGCTGCAAAGAAAAATTCATCCCTAAGCTTTTAAAGGAAGGATTCAGGAAATTGATCACGTTTTCTCCGCTATTCGAAAAGTTATCTTTTCCGCGGCGTCTCAACGTGAATAAAACGTTTTCACCTTTTTTTTTTCCTCAGTTGAAAGTCAAAACTGCTCATTCCGGCCAGTTTGATAATGTGTTATGTCACTCTTGGAATGTGGGTTTGAAAACAATGGATACGTGGAGAAATGTCAGGGGTAGTATCATATTATATGAAAAGGAACTTTTATTTTGAATGTGTCTTGGAATTCCGAAAGTAGCAGCGATTTGTTGGTGGATTTTTATCATTGGGGTCTTTTGTTATTCTCTATTTCCGCCCGTGAGATGTGGTGCGAGAATACAAATTTTTGCACGCGTTGTACCATTTAGGACAATGTTAACTGATATTCGGTTATATGCGAACTATCATTTATGTAACTGGTACATTTATATATATATATCCTCAATGTATCAAACATTTTTGTCATTATAAACATTTAAAACAATTTTATACAATTGTATGTTTATATTCATGATTAGCCATCACTTGCGACCAGTTTGTATATAGGTATTAATGGTTGCTTAAAATTTCAATTAAATACTTATTGTAACTATGCCTTTATAGCTTCCACAGCCGGTGTCCTGGCCTAGGGGTAGCGCTTCTTCCCCGTGATCAAGCCGTTCCGGGTTCGAATCCTGGTTCGGATATGGTTGTTCTCTTCCTTGTGTGCTCTGTGTGAGGTGCGTGAATGAGCCCCCCCCCGCTGTAAAAAGGGGTTGTGCAAGCGAGTGTGTGTGTGCTATCTTCATTTGAGCTAGAAGTCAGACTTCTGCCTTCGGGTGCTCAGGGGTCTTTACCCTCAGAAGCTACTGCGCAAAAAAGTGGCTTAAAATAGTCACACGACAAAAAAAAATAGCTTCCACAACAAAATAGTTTTAAATTTCAAATTTTTATAAACATATAACTAATATTATTCTTGATACTTTACATCGTTTTATTGATTTTGCCAAGCATTTCCATAATTTTCTGTCTATATTTGTATGAATCCAATTATATCATAAGAAAAAGAAATAGTATATAAAAAAGGAGTACACTTTTAAAAAAAATTTTAATTTTATTTTGAAATGAAACTTTAATTATTAATACTACAAAATTTCAAAAATTCTATTAAAATCTATCTTATACTAAAAGCGATACAACGTGAAGAAAAAATAAATCTAATTTTTATATTTAGACCATAAACAAATGAAAACTACAGAGTTGAAATATTAGTAGTTGCAATGAAAACGATTTGAATTTCATTTTCGGAGATGAAATATATTATTGTAAAATATAAAGAAAATATTTTTTCAAATTCATTAAAAATAGTAAAATATTATTCTTCAAAAAATTCGTATCAATATGCAGATTATTTTTAATTTTAAGACATTGTAAAAATTATTTCTGCTGTATTATTTTCAGAAGTTATCGCTGAGAAACTGCAAAATTTTCCCTAATTTTATTTAATTAAAATTTCAAAAATTGCTGCGACTTGTGCATTTCTACCCTCCAAAGGATATAAGTGCTCAGATTTGTATGTCAAACTGTCTAGCCAGTAGAGCGCCAACACACTTTCTTCTTTTTTTTAGTGGAAATAATATTCCAACTTTAAGAAACTAGAATAAAAGGAACAGTTTAGAAAAACTCAATGGAATCATTTCTTGCTCACGTTAAATAAACTTTGTCTTTTTAAATTTCCAATTTTTTGCTCACTTTGCATTTGATATTTGTAATGTTATGAACAATTCTTATGCTTTTTGTAATAATCTGTTTCCCCTTTCGTCTCATATAATTCTCAAATGATATCATTTTAATTCTTTATAGTGGACAACTTTTCTTTAGTTCCTAAACTCTGTGTCGAATTTGAATTGGTCTAATATAAACTAGATTATTATATTTTTAATATAAAATGTACTAGTCGTATTCGACCAACTTTGATGTCAACCATCTTATCAACAAAATGCAGTAATATTTAAAATTAAATTTGATCAGTAAACATTAAGCATTTGGATTGGTTAGCTATGTCTGTAAATTGCGAAATCTATCCAACTTTAAAGCCGAAGGATTATATAGAAACGTTTTCCTTTAAAGATATAAAGATGTGATTTCGAAATTTCTCTCCAAACTGAAAGAGGTCGCTGGTGAATATTGGTGACTGCTATAGGGGGGTATAGTTTTAGTGCATGTGTGGTTAGGAAATTGTTGCAATTCTCTACAACCCCCTCTCCATAGCAAAAATGTATATTGAAGTTATGTTTTTGAGATTTTTCTCAAAAATAGAAGATTGGGAAGAAAGGGAAGGTGGCCATTGATGTCACATTTAGAGATCGATTTTCATATAATATAAAAAAAAGCGAAATTGAATAGTTGTTAGAACTGGATAACTGATTAGTAGGCTTTGTTTTCATCTCAATATTTTAAAATATAGATTTATATAGCTTATAATAATTATTGAACTGATGTTTACTTTATTATTTTGTATGATTTACATAAGTTGGATGATAAAAAAATATATTTAAAAAATCCTTATACATAAAATAACACAAATTGTTCTTTAATTAACTTATTTTACTAATTTTTTAACAAAGATATGGAATCCTTTTTCATACAATGGTTTTTCTTTCAGTACTTCAGAGTAAAGTCCAACTGCAGTATGTTTTTCACTTTCCCGTATACGAATTATACAAAAAGAAAATATTGTAATCTTCAAGTATTTACCCTAGAGATTTTGACGAATCTCTTAAGTTTCAGACCTATGATAACTCAAAAAATGGTTTGAGCTAGATGAATGAAATTTGGTATGTAACCGTGACCCCATAATTGAACATTCCTATAAAATTTTTAAAGAAATCCTTTTAAAGAAAGTTTGTCTTTCCGGCTGTTCGAATACCAATGAGCACAATATTACAACCCATAAAGAGCTAAATAGAAAAAAAATTGGTAAGCAAATTTATTTAAAATGTCGATCTATATCAAATTTCGAACCATATCTCTTAAGAGGTTAATTTTTCATTCATTTGTACGTTTGCATCCATGTAAACGCGATAATTCATAAACGCAGAGATTTAAATAAATGAAATGTGATATCATGTTACCTCATTTTGCGATCATGTTACCACCATTGTAGTTCTTATCCAATATTCGCGTCAATCAATCGAAAATAAACATCCATTTATTTTGCATAGCATAAAATTGCCATGTGAGAGACTCTAAAAATAAAATCTGGGTACATGTAATATTCATAGCCTTGTCCGAGATCCACCATTTTATGCGGGGGAGAGAACACCCACTGGGGGGCGACCTCGAAAATGAGAACAAGAAGCTTCCGGAATGGTGGTTGGTTCTCGCCGTCCTGAAGGATACAGAAAGAAGTGAGGATAGGAAATCTCCCATCAATGATGGGACATACTTCCCAAGAGAAGGTAATGGCCGGTAATGGCCCTAAAGACTCAACCACAGTTCCCGCCAGTGTTGCTGGCACTCATTCAGTTTTATCCGTGTGCCTATAGGCGGGTTAGTCAGTTAGTAATTATGGAGAGGGAAGGGAATAAATGATGGTTTTATTTGAGAATATATGCAAAATAGGAGATACTATTCCAGCCGGTTCTTTTAAGGCATCTTGTGCAAAATATAAATACAAATTCTAAGTGGACAACCAACACATGAATATAACATGTGGATGAAAGATGATATACCCATTTTTTTTCAGCGTGTGATTCCATTATTTCAAAAAGAAACTTAAATAAATTACTCAAGTAACGATCAAATAAAAAAAATAATTTTTATTAGATATTTTTACAAAAATAATAAAAAGTCATTTTTATCAGTATATGAATTATTCCGCTTAAACAAGAATTACTAAAACATATTTCAAAAAATTTATCTTTCTACTTAAAATATGCTTTTATCGATATTGCTTTATATATTTTACAATCGACATTTATATATTTATTATATCGATATATATTTATATATTTATTATATCGATATATATTTATATATTTATTATATCGATATATATTTATATATTTATTATATCGATATTTATATATTTATTATATCGATATTTATATATTTTACTTTGCGAGAAATTATTCGAAATCGTTACTACAAGTACTGTCAAAATAGTCTATTTGAATAAATGTTATATAACTTTAATATATCCACATATTTCAGAAACAAATAACTGCATTGCCACATCAACAACGTTTCATATTCATTGAACTAAATTGTTAAAAATTGCATTAAGCATTTTGCTTAACATTTTCAACAATTTTATTCGTTTATTAGTATAATAACATAACTAATTCCATAAATAAAGTATAAAATTTTCGTAAGAAAATTTTAAAAAAACATTACCATTTGTCAATGGAAGGGATGTCACTCAATTTTTATAAATATCTGAGTGATTTTTACATATATAATTCGATAAAAAAATTCTTTGTTTAGTTTTTCAGGAATTAAATAATATATTATGATTATGCTTTTTCTTTTTGTAATAAAGTAAAAGTTTTCTGAAAAAAAAATGTAAAAAGAGAATTTAAGCAATTTTATAAAAGTAAAAGTTTATACTCTATAAGAAAATCAAGGGAATTCTTAAAATACTTTTCATATAAAATGCAATTTGATGCATAAAAATACTTATTAAGAAAATAAATTTAAACAAAGCCATTAAACATTAAAAACTAAATTATCTAGTGAAAAAGATTCGTGTATTTCCTAAAGAAAATAAATACGAGCATCAAAAAAGTTATTTAGGTTTTCAAATCGATAATTTTTTTTTATTTCGTTAAAAATCTATATCAGGAGTTAAAAGTTTATTTTAATTTTAAGTATTCAAGGGTTTAAGTCAACCTTTGAATACTAAAATAAAAAATATTTATTAATAATTAAGTTATATATTTTTCTATAGTTCTAGGTTTATGTATATTCGTTTTGTACGTAAATAAATTTGTATTTTATCAGATATTAATTTGTTGATGGTAATCGTATTTTTTCATTAAATATTCATCAAATAAGAGTTGAAAATAAATTTTTGCCCCAAATCTATGCTTACTATAGTATCATATTATTATTTGTGCTTTAAATTTATTTCATAAAAGGCTATTTACAGATCATATACTTAATTCTTTATTTCAAACATTTTAGTATATTTCTTTATTTATCTTTTATAAGAGAATATTAGTGAAATGCGGTAACTTTTAATTTTAACTGTGTTTTTTTTTTCAAAAAATTAAATCATATGTAAAATGGGATAATTTTTTATTTTAAATGTGTTTTTTTTTATTTAATCATTTGTAAAATATAGATAACAATAATAGTTTATTTTCCTTTCTTTCAAATTTCATTTACAAACGCATTTGTCTTATCATTAAGATCAAATTATAATAAAATACAAAAAAAGTCATCTTTTTATTTTTAATAAGCCCCATAATTAAAAAAAAGTATTAAAAGAATTAAATTATAAACATTTTAAGCGGCATAAATCACGGACTAATATGCAAATGAAAATCTTTAAAACATCTCTGCATCGTATCTGTGATAAAATTCGAATCTTAATAGGTTGCTTACTGAAAAAGCTATTTCCCCGTTTAAATTTGAGAAATACGGTATTAAACGCCTTCAACAAAAGATAGATGCAATCGTTCAAATCCAAAATGTGTTTGCTCTTTTGGTTAATTACCAGCTTTCGCCTCTACGAGAATGAAGCAATTTACTTCTGAATGGCGCATTGAAGCAAGGCTCGGACTATTTCCGCCAGGAATAAACAATGCTAGCGCCATCTCGTGATGCCCGTTATAACAAATGATGTTAAGTACTTTATTGATCTCGAAGTTAACCCTGTTTCAATTCAGCATTTTGTATTGATTGGCGCATTCCCGCCAGTGTAAGAGTTTTGAAATTTCATTGACTAAAATAGACATATCCATAAATTATTAAATGGTGATCGTTGTTTGATATTCTGAAAGTTAAATAAATGTAATTTATTTTTAATTAAAATATTTATCAGCGTTTTCAGTAGAAAAATATTTTGCTGTAGAGTATCAGTTAGCCGCCTTAAAGAGGAACTGTAGATATAGGATTAGGGAAAATTTTGAATGTTTTTTATTTATTTATTTTTGGATGATCTTTATTTTTTACTAAAAATAAATTTGAATATGTGTATGTACAGGCATTTTACAGACGAAAATCGCTTGTCCTAAAACTAACAAACTTGGCATTATATATTTTGGAAAGTGGGAATATGTATGTCATAGCAATTGTTTTAAGTTTTAATTAAATTTAAGGGAAATTTTTTGATATTTTCCAGAAATAACTTTTATAAATATTTATCACTGAATTTAAGTTTTCGCCGTTTTAAAATTCAAAAAAAAATTATTTTTCCAATGATATCAAATTTGTTGCATATAATTTGTACACTATTTTTAATCATATTTTCAAAAATATTTTGAGCATATTGTAAAAGAATATATTTCAGTATTAAAGTAAAATTTAAATTGTTTTCATTGTTTCTATTAATATTTCATTCTGGCCCTTTTTTATTTCTGTTGTTGATCGAGATATGATTATTCAGTCTATTTTTCCAGGTTAAGTAGGTTTCGATATAATGTATGTTTTTAATAAAATTTTGAAATTTCGTTGTACTTACAATTAAGATTTAAGTACAGAATCAATTAATGTTGAGAAATTTTTAAAAGTTTTCAAATACTACTGCTTTTTTCTATGGTATAATTAGACGTATGAAAATATAAACAGAAATTTATTCCAACATCTAGAACAATGAACAGAACGGTATATGGCTTCTAAAATAATTTCAGGTATATATCTATCAAAATGTACTGATTGAAAATATTTTGCCGAGGAAATCATTAAAAAACCAATTTATACTAGATACTCATTTGGAATTTTTGGCAACCGTTAATCCTGGCGAATCAGTAGGTATCCAAAAGCAACTTGTAAAAAAAATGAAAAAATAAGCTTTAGAATGCACAACTTCATTTACAAATCTTAATTTTAAAATGTAATTAAAGAAAAGGGAATTGCCAAATTATTTAAACTTATCTTAATTTAGAAAGCAACATAAAACTGCATTTAAAATATTTATTAAAGTAAACAGGTTTTTATGCTTATTTTATTTAGATAGAAATTTTTGTAATAGATTGATGCTTTTTAATTGATTTTAAACTGCATGAAAAAAAAATATATCATTCTATGCTTGAGGCTTTCGCTCGCTGCTCTTTTAAGATCTCCGTCCTTATAAACAATTTTGCTCGGCCGTTCATGAGACTCAAATCCGTCAGACTTTAAAAATTGAATAATTGATTCGTCGGTCATTTCACGTAAGCTTTTAGCTCTCATTTGCTCATGAACATCTTCCACTCTTACCTCACATCCAAAAATAGGTCCTGAATGTTTAGCAACACAGATAAAATGGAAATCTGAATGTCATATATATGCCTGACACCCCATAAACAACGAAAAAAATATCTAATAATTAGTCATCTAACGATTAAAAAGATTACAATTTAAAAATTTTATGCGTGATTTTTTAATTTATCCCAAACTGATGTCTATTAAAAAGAAAGTAACAAATAATTTATGGTCGGATAATTCAAATAAAATTAACCCATTCCAGCATTTGTACATTCTGTGCATCTGAATGACCGGCCGCCGCGACAATAATATGAATATTGATGTCAGTTAACCGATATTAATGTTTGTAAAATAACCAGGATAAGGGACAGCTATATCAATTACCGAAATGTGACCATCACTCCTACACCACCATTGTTGTATTCTCCAGGAAAGCGAAATTCCCTTCACTTATCGAAGGACCCCTCATTTCATATTTTAAAGCGGACGATTTCATGCTTGGATATTAAGAGTTTAGTGTATTTCGTGTAAACATTACTACTTTATCTAATATCTAAAAATAAAGGAAGCGAACGACAGTCATCATGTCTACAGGTGATAAACTTTTATGCGGAATAGAAATTGAAAAAAATCGGATCAGTGATTAGGGCAGGGGGACTCATTCTTTTATTTTCTCTAATTATTTTAAATCCATTAATAGCATTATCAGCAATGTAAAGAAAATATTACTCTTCTTAAATGGGTAATAAGACAGTAAAAAAAGGGATAAATGTTTGTTCACTTTATCATCCATCGCACTTTCGAGATTTCAAAGTTTAAAATTCTCCAATTTAGTTCAAATATATTAAATCCTAAATTTATTGTTTTTCCATAGGATGTTCAATAATTGAAAGTAATTCCATTTATTTTTATCGATTTCAATTCACTAGATGAAAATAAAATTATGAAATAAAGCTGGAGCGAGCACTTTTTTTTTTTTTTCCTAATTTTTTAGTTTACTATAGATTGCTAAAGGCGAAAGTCTTAGAGGACTTTGGACCTTGGAAACTAATAATAAAGAAATATTGATTTTTGACTGAATATTGATTTCGACTTTGATTATTACTGAATCTATCATGCGATCTTTGGCGATTTGTTTTTAATCTCTGACATGCACTTAATACACAAGTATTCACAAATGAAATTTGTATTTTGGACGTCTTTTTTTAAGACCTAATAAAATCATAGAACTAAAATTGTAATTACGAAGTCAAAAACAAAATTTTCATTTATTGGAGTCATTGCGCTCTTGAGTTAACATAATTACATGCTCACAATAGTTTAAACTAACAAGCGAGCAATCCTTTGACAGATTTCATTCAAAATTATATAGAATCTTCATCCTAGATACTAATCCTGTTTCCCGAATTTTATTTATCTAGATCGTTACATTTTGTATTTATTGTGTTCTCTTATAATACCAGACAGATTTCCTTTGAATGGATTTTGTTCAAAATTTGAAAGAAATTTGTAAGTCTATATATCAAAGTCAATATATCAAATTTCCTTTATAAGTCTATGCGGAAGTCTATACATCAAGTCTATACTTAAAGCATTTTTTAACTGTCGTGTTCACATACAAATGGACACATAGTTCCAAAAATGGGTTTTCTAATTCAGGGAGATCTGAAAAGTGTAGATTCATCAAAATCTCCTTTTTTTTTTTTTTTTTTCACAATTACAATACTTTTTTTTTTTTTGAATACTTCACGCATCAAAAAAATTTAATGCTGAACATCATTCTCTATTTTTAAACAAGAAATAAATTTTTATTATTATCATGTGAGAACATGATGTTGTTTTGGTTAGTGGATTTTGAAGTTGGAAATCGCGTAGGCAATGAATAAAGCATAAATGGCCATTTTCATCATCATCTTTTAATCGCATATATTTTTTTACCTGCTTTTACCAGTAATGCATTATTATTATGTATGCTTCTTTGAAAGCAGATGCGTTTCTAAAAGGTTGACCTGCTTTTACCAATATTTCTTTATTATTACGTATGCTTCTTTGATATCAGATGCGTTTTTAAAAAGTTGAAGTAGAACTGTGATATCATAGCTGTTATTTCATCTCAAAATCGGTCGAGCTCCAAAACTTTGTTTGCCAGCTAGAAAAATTGAAAATGAAAGTTTAAGAAAAATTATCATTATATAAAGAGAGGGGGGGGAAGGGGATAGAGGCCGATAGAGAAGTCTCGTGATTGTTTCAAACCGGTTTAAATTGGTTAATGACTTAAGGTGTATGTACACACTTAAAACTTCGAAAATCGTTCAAAATATCGAATATTTTTTTTATTGCTTAATAATGTTCTCTGATCCTTTTGCTTTCAAACGATACCAAGATGTTGTCAATATTCGAAATATATCTCGAGTTATAATTATTTTTCTTGAGGTCCTTTCATTAAAAACTCCAGTTACGGTTTTTTTGAAACTCATTTTATGAAGAATGATATTTTCCCACTATATTGCTTCATTCAAACAATCATAACTCAACAAGAAATGAACCAAATACAGTTATTTATATATCAAAATAATCTGTATGAAAGAGCGGATGTTTTGTGCCTCAATCAAAGTTATATTCATAGAAATAAATTTTTAATAGCTATTTAAATGTTAAAATTACAGAAAAAATCTCGCTTTTTTTTATTCATCGTTGATGAAAAAATTATTTAAAAAAACTATATATTTTTATAATTTGATTGAGGCAGACAACAAGAAGACTAATATGGGGCATCATTTGCAACTAGAATTGTGTGTCTGTACAAATTAGAATTTAAGATATCATGTTTCAAAAAATAGGCTAATTAGCTCATTAAATATTATTTAATTAATTAATAATTAGTGTAATATGGTTTTTTTTTCTCACTGAAATGAGTTTAAACATATATTAATAGCCTACTGTGGAAAAACTGGATTTTTAAAGTTAAAATTTTTTTTTAAATCTTCTAGTGTGTACGTGCACCTTAAATGAATTAAGACAAATAATGACTTAAAAAATAATGATGTCCACACATGATAACTTCAAATTTGCGATTGTAGATTTCGTTTTAATTTTTATCTGTATCATTAACCTCGTTAATGATACAGATTTGCTTTAATTTGATTGTTTTGATTTGTGATATTTCTTTCATCAAGCTCCAGCCTCTCAACAGTAGCTGCGATTGTTCTATTATTTTTTGTAATTTCCATGCAAATAATTTTCAATAGAATCAAATTCAAATATTATTGTTTGCTACAAATCTGTCACTTCATGATTGTAGTAAGTCTTAACTTTTGAAATTTAATTATTAATTTGAAATATTTATAATTTAATTATGTTAGCCACATATTTAATAATGTGTGACCATTCTATCTTACAGGAAAGCTTTAAGAAACAAGATTTCCTCGTGCTATTATTATTTAAAGTGTAGTTTTTATTATATTAAAGAAAAAAAAGTATTTCCTTACCCAAACTTGCCTTAAAATACTGAATACTTACATCGAACTAAACTTACTTAATCGAATAAACCCGGTGAAAAAGTTTCTTGCGTTAAATAACAAACATAATTACTTATTTATAGAAACCAATTTTGATACTTTTTCTTTCAACCGAAATTTAATAATAAAGAGAATATAATAACATTTCGAAATATTTCAATCACATGATTTGTAAACATTTGTATAAATTAAAGTAATATTACTGCAAGGTTGTGCATCTTACTTCAGTACTTAATTTGGTTTGGTTATATTAACGTCCCGTTTGAAGCAACACTAGGGCTATTTCAGGACGGACCTCGTCATTTTGAACCGCGGTCAGATAACGAGGACGACACCTGAGCTGGCACCCCCCTCTCCACACCACACCAGCGGGAGGACGTTTGTCATGACGGATTTAACGTGCAACAGACCCCCTTACACGACGGTTCTTCGGTGGAATCGGGTCACGAACCTGAAACCCTCCGGTTCCGAAGCCGAGACCTTACCACCAGGCCACCGCGGCCCATTACTTCAGTACTTAATATTATACTTTATTTCACTAAAAGAGTATGTCTTCTATTTTCTAACATTTCATTCACACTATTAGTAACCAAAACAACACAAGCTCAAATAATATTATTGCTCAGATATGCCATAACTTTTTCTCTACTTAATATTAAACTTCACATTTGAATCAATAAAAGCATGTGTCAGGATCATTTTTTTATTTGTATCTTTCAGCAAAGGTTTCATGTATTGATTTCGAAAAATGTTTTAATAAATCAGCAAGATTCGCGCATTGGACACGCATCTCATAAATCATGATAAAAGCCTACATTTTCTATTTTCAAAACTGGAATTCTTTTTGCCATCTATGCATAGCTGTTTTTAAAATCGAGTCAAATACTATTAGTGAGAACGTAGTTGTACCCACCAGATATTGCATATGAATTATTCATACAGATCAGAACGAGAGATTCAAAAAAAGGTCATTATTTTCTACCGCGTCTCTTTTCCTTTCAGTTTTTTTTTTTTTTTTTCTCCCTTTTTTCCTTATTTTCTTGCTTTGACATTTATAAGTCTTGAAAAGAAGTTAAACCATACCTTCATTTCCGTTCAAAGAAAGATCATCGCTTTCCTTCATTCATTCTTCAATACAGTGGTTATGATAAGAATTTATATGGAACTAGCCGCCTTTGGCTACTAGTTAGCTTGGTCTAATTGACTTTTTAGGTTGTCAAATGCATATTTTTATTTCACTTTCCTATTTAATATGACTGACTGTGTGATTTTAATTGAATTACTTGACTACAAATTATTATAATGGCAAATTTTAAAACATGTCTGGACTACGAAATAAAAGCGTAAGCAGAAATTCTATTTCGAAGTTAAAGTCCAAAGAAATCCATTTTTACTATTAATTTAAACATTACAAAAACACGTTTTGATGGATGAATTCAAATTTCATTATAACATTAAAAATGTTATCACTAATTGTATACCAAATTAAATTTTTAATAAGAATAAAAAATAAAAAATGAAATTCATATCATTAATTTTTTTTTGTATTTTAAAAAGAGTCACAATCAATTTTTGTGAGATAATAATATAATAGTCATAAGAAATAAACAACAATTGCCATTGGCAAGTCATTAAGTTAAACCATCTTTCATTAAATTAAACCAATAAGCCTAATTTCATGGTTGATTAAATTTTGTAGCCTACTTCTGTCATTCTATTGTTTTATATCTTCTGACCTTTGACTGAATGAAGTTTTTGGTGACAAATTGTGTCCTCTCTCGAGAATTTCTGCATCCCTTAATTAGTTAAACAAAGAGCTGAATTAAGTACATGTGCAAAACATTCAATGAAGCAATCGGAATTGTTCATTTGATTGTTTGTTTAAATTTGACTACAATAAGACCAATATCTGTGCCATGTATATTAGCATTTCTATATTATAAGATTTTACATATAAAATGTCAATTACTAATTCTAACATTTTAGGTCAGGATTATAGCAACTCTTTTAATTTAATCTGAAGTATATGCAAAAGAGGTGTTCTCTTTTCGACTTTACTCGATTTCTCAGAAGAAAAGAAAAGCTTGCTTCGAAAAAGAATCTAATATAAATTTGGATCTCCTCTCTTCAACCAGATAAATCCTGCATTTAATACAAGCCTACAGTTATCAATACAGCATCCCAAATCTTATATATAGCTTGATATATTTTTGAGTTACCGCATTCTTAAATTCATGTATAAACAGACCCATAAATAATCAACTCTTTGCTTGATTTATCTAAAGTTTTAGTTTTATACATGTCTCAATACTGTTAATTTGACAATTTTCATTCATCCAACTGGCTGCCTTTTTTTTTCGCTTATCTTGTTTTTATCCACGTTTAGAGAAAAACTTCCATTCATGGATTTCGTGCACCAGGAAACCGGAAATATATAATTTCGTTGTTCGATCTCTTTGATTGACTTAGTCAAAAAATTTATACACATCTCAGTTCTAGTACTGTATGACAATTTTTTATTATCAAGCTAATTGCTTTTTTTTCAGTCTTCGTTTCCTCCACATGAATAAACAGACATATTTGACTTTGATACTTGACAAAAATCTGCAATTTTGATACAAAGATTTCGTGCTAATATTTTATGCTTCTAACTTGTTGCGTTTTCAAGTTGTGGTGCTCCAAAATGTGCATAATACCAACAAAAAAAAAACTTTTTTTTTATTCAAAGACATTTTAAATACAGAGATTTGTCAAAATCTAGAAATAATTTTTTACTGATTAAGATATTTTCTCTTTCTATTTTTGTCTATAAAAGAAAACAAAAAAGAATGGAACAAAACATTACCTTTCTTGAAAGTTTATTTCGCATTGAACTAAACTCAAAAATAGAGCATTTATAAAATCTTTCATTCCTAAATCATTTATTGCAATGGTCTGGCGGTAAAATCTTGGCTTCCAGACCGAAATAAGTTAGTTATAGACCTGATTGTGCCAAAACTCTTAAAGCTTTGTGATGCATTGTGCATGATTTACGCAAAATCTCCAACCATAAATGAAACTTCTTTATTATGAAATGACATGAAAATTTGAAAATATGACTCTAATTCAAATATTATACTATTTGGTAACATTTCAAAATCCAAAATGAACATTGCTTAAAAAATGGTCCTCATATATAAATCTGAAATATTTTACACTCAAATTGAGACACAAACTAGTAAATCAATCTTTTTTAAGTTCGTTTAGGTTTTTTTAATTATAATGATGCAAACCAAAAGAAATAATTCCTTGAGTACTTTATTTCCTCATTAGATATAAGAGGATGTATTGCTGCATTCATAGCATCTAATTACGAAGTTGATCACTGATTTCGTACCCCTTTATTTTTTTAGGCATGAAATATTAACAGAGAAAATATTGCATTTTCCAAAAAAATCGACCAAGAAATATTCGTAATTTAGACTCCCATTCGGTAATATTCCGCCAGAAAAATCAAAATCATGTTTTACGCCTTTGTGAGCTGGTCTATGAAATAACAAGCTTGAACGATGAAATTGGTATGTGGTTTACACATTGACTCGCTAACTAATTTTAGACGAAATTTACCCATATATCACTCCCTCCATATTACATGTAAACTTGATAACACAAAACCGCAGCTAGGTTAATGAATTTTGGTGCAATTTTTCACATAAAAACTGTAAATCAGCATTTAATTTTGGATTAAATATATTAGTATCAAATTCTTGGTTTTTCTGTCTGTGTGCACGTGAACATGATTACTCAGAAACACAATAAGTAAAACAAATTAAATATGATATTTGGTTTAGACACCAAATATCATATTAAAGATATTTGGAGACTGTCTATATATCCATAACTGTAACCTTGATCTTAATGTAATAAATGTATATTTGTATATATGTTTTTTTTTCAATCAAATAATAATGTAATTATGGATGTTGTTGTATTCTTTTATATGCTTAAATTCCATGTTTTTTCTTTGTTATACGCCTTAACTAATGCTCACTCCCTTTGAGTATGCAGTATTGTTGACTATCATTGCCAATTGTATAGTTTTAGCCTTGGAGGAGCACTTGCCCAATGATGATAAGACGCCACTAGCACAGAAATTAGTAAGTATCAGAAATCATTTTGAAATTTTTTTAAAGAATAAATTGTTTTTGAAAAAAAGGATAATAAATTGCTTTTCTAGAAATACAGGCTAGAATAAAATAAAACGATATTAAATAAGGAAAAATGAAAAATCTATAATATACAGTGGCTCAAAAAATTGAGAGTACACCTTACTTTTACTTGATAAATCCGACTTTCAATATAAGTAACACATTACCGGGAAGTGCAAACATGATTTTATTTTTACACATAACAAATGGTGTAATTTAGAGCAAAAATAAAGAAAAATCAACGAAAAACTTCTAAATTGAAAAGTTTCAGAAGCATTTTAAATAAACATACGCAGAATTTTGCCTCAAAAAATTGAGAATACACCAATGAAATTTCTGCAATATCACTCATAGAAACGAAGTGTCACTGTTAAGTTGCGTGTCTTTTGGCTCTTATAATAGCCTTTAAACGTCATGGTACCGATTCAACCAATTTTTGGTGATATCTGAAGATATTTCACTCCATTCTTCTTGCGCTACTTGTTTTAAATGGGTTTTATTTCTAATTTTGTGTTTTTGAACCACTTTTTCGAGTATGGCCCACGAATATTAAATGGTATTGATGTCAGGGTACTGTGGTGGTGTGTGTAACTGCTGTTTACAATGAAAAAGACACCATATATTGACGTTACGTTCATTCTGTTTGGGGTCGTTGTCCTTCTGGAAAATGGAATTTCCATCTTAACGCAAATTTTTAACACTTTCCTTTAAATTGCTGCCACCATATGGTTCATCCAGCTTGTTTCAGAAACTTTTCAAATCATAGGCAGAAGTGTAAGTGCTGAAACTGTGCGAAATGCCATTAGGCAAGCTGGATATAAAAGTCGCATTGTTAGAGAGAAACCGTTTATCTGCTTGCAAATTCAGTAAAAGCATTTGAAGTTTTCAAAATCTCATCAATTGAAGACCAATTACTTTCGGAAGAAAGCTATATTTAGTAATGAAAGAAAACTCAACATTTTCGGCAGTGACAGCCATCGTACTGTTTGGAGAAAGACTAATACTGCTTTGGATCCAAAAAATTTACATCCTACAGTTAAACATGATGGTGACTCCATCATGATTTGAGGCATGGCTTCATCCCGGGTAGGAAATTTAATTTTTATAGATGACATTATAAACGATATGGTTTACTTGGATATTCTTCGCAGCAATCTAAAAGAAAGTACTTAAAAATTTGGGTTTTGATGGAAATTTCATTTTTCAGTAGGAAACGACCCCAAACAGAATGCATGTAACGTCAAAATATGGTGTCTTTTTCATTGTAAACAGTAGGTACACACACCACCACAGTACCCCGACATCAATACCATTGACTATCTGTGGGCCACACTCGAAGCAGTCGTTCAAAAACACAAAATTAGAAACAAAACCCATTTAAAACAAGTGGTGCAAGAAGAATGGGTAAAATATCTTCAGATACCACCAAAAATGGGTCGAATTGGTACCATGATGTTTAGAGGCCATTCTAAAAGCCAAAAGACATGCAACTTAATAGTGACACTTTGTTTCTATGCGTGATATTGCAAAAATGTCATTGGTGTATTCACAATTTTTTGAGGCAAAATTCTGCGTATTTTTATTTAAAATGCTTTTGAAACTTTTCAATTTAGAAGTTTTTCGTTGATTTTTCTTTCATTTTACTCTAAATTAAACCATTTGTTACGTGTAAAAATAAAAACATGTTTATACTTCCCGGTAATGTGTTATTTATATTGAAAGTCGGATTTATCAAGTAAAATTTAGGTGTACTCTCAATTTTTTGAGCCACTGTATATAAAAATCAAATGTGATATAATTATTAAATCATATGCAATGCACCTCACTGTCGTAAAATAATTTAGTTTAATTTTTAAAGGAATTTTCAATTTGAAATTTAAAAAATTAACATGCTGAAAAAATATCACTTTTTTTCATAAAATATTTAAATTACACCATATAAGATATGTTGTGAACAGAAATATATAAAATCTACCATATGTTAATTTTATGAATTATGCAAAAAAATCATTCAAACAATTTTAGTATTTGTTTATATTTAATTAATATTATCACAGAACTTTTTTTGCTGTTATCCCATAATTTGTATAAATGCATGTTTGGCAGTAATTTTTATAGATAGTAATAATGTTGAAAAATTCAAAAAACAGGAATTTTAAGCATTATAATATTTAGCAAGAATTATCAATAGTATTCATACATTATAATGTGCAATAAATTATCAGCAATCCATAAATATTTTGAGCTCTTTTGTTTTTGAATTTAATCACACATTTTTTAATTTTAAAAATTCCAATTTTTGATAAACTACATTCAATGCTGATTCATGCTGCATTCTGATCAACTGCAAGCGGAAACAATCAAAATTTCATTTTCTTGTGTACACTTTACAATGAATTGACATTTATAAATTCTTTCTTTTATTAATATATTTTTATTCATTCTGGTATTGTTTTATTTAATTCTTTTATTTATTTATCTAGAATTGCCTATTAAATTTGAAATCATCTGTTTTATCACACGTTATATAATTTTTACTTAATAATTAGCAATTGAAAAATTAATTAAAGTATGTTTTGATTAAATTATGAATTTGATTAAAAATTATTTAGAAATCGTTTGTTTTATGTAATAAAATTTTAATTGGTCCAATAAATTTTCTTTTTTAAAAAATATTGTGGCAGCATCCTTTTTCTGCAAATGATAGTAATTCTAAAAAGATAAGAAAATATTTTGATCTTTTCAGATCGAATATCGCTACGTTTTGACTTGTAAAGATTTTAGAATATTCAGAAATATTTAATAATTTTTAATATTGAATGCAATATTGTAAGTTTGAAGTACTTCTATTATTTTTTCCTTTTGCATTATTCGATACAATATTTATGTTAAATTCTTCTTTTTATCTAATTATTTCACTTTTTAAATTGAGGAAATAAAAAGAATTAAAAATATATTTTTTATAAAATGGACTTTCTGGTTGATAAAAAAAAATATTATTTAATTTTTTTTACTTAGAATTTATTAAATTGTGCAATATAAATGCAAATATATTTCTTTTATTTTCCAGGATCAAACAGAACAATACTTCTTAGCGATATTTTGTGTAGAATCTTTAGTAAAGATCTTAGCGTTAGGCTTTGTACTTCATAAAGGATCGTACCTGCGGAACGTGTGGAACATCATGGATTTCATCGTAGTTGTCACTGGGTGAGTTCGGAATTCTTTTTATTTGGAATCCAGCATTGTTACAAAGCTTCAAAAAGAAGAAAAACGGTTTTAGCATATCATCAAAAAGTTTTTACAATTATGAATTTTTTAAATCACTTTAGATTTTCATACTATTTAAATGTGAAATAATATAAATTGATTTTCAATAAAAATTTATATTCTCTAGAATAATATTTTCATGGATTCATTTATTTCCTATTTAATATTTTCATGGATTCATTTATTTCCTATTTAATATTTTCATGGATTCATTTATTTCCTATTTAATATTTTCGAAAGATTATTAAATTTTTTAATATGTCAATAATTTTTGTGTAAAATCATGGACAAAAATATTCTAATACAGAAAATCGCAAGTTTCGCTTTTTCTTTCTCAATAATTACTTTTCTTCTTTCAATTTAAAATTTCACGGTACTGTTCTGAATTTTATATTTTAATTAATTTCAATTAAAGCCTCAAAAAAAATTTTTTAATATATTGAATCTTTAAGTAATTATATTTACCAATGTAAGAAAGCTCTTGTCCATAATTATATTTGTTTCTAAATTAAATATTTTTTAATATTTTTATGTCCATATCAGCAATTACTGCTTTTTAAATATATCTAATAATTCCAAAATTCAAGTATATTATTTGGACTTCTAAACGGAATTGTTTAGCAGAATAATGTGAAAAGATAACAAAAAGTTATTTCAAACAAAAAGCAAATAAAAATTTTTAAAAAAATATCTTTTTTTTAAATGGAAGAAATTAAAATTTTACAAATTTGAAGAAAAAAGTGAAAAAAATTTTAATTTCCAAAAATGAACTAAAATTAATTACAAATCAATATCCTATCAACCTGAAAACATATTAAAATATATTCTTTTTAGCAATAAATGTATGTAGTTTTAAAATAGCAAGATTTTTTTTTTTTTCATTTCAAACCAGACCTGAATAAAATGTTTGTTTTATCTGGACTTATTTTCATTCAATTATAAAATAGTTAAAATCAAAATTGCTAAAATGCAATGGGATAATGAATATGGTGATTCGTATTTTGTATTTTTAATATATTGTACTTTAACTATTTGGAAATTTATTACTGTCCATAATAATTCTTACATTATTTACTTAAAGCAACATCAAATCACGCAACTCAAAGATGTAAGCTTTCCCAGAGTATAAGTATCTTTTTTACTCTAGGGCATAAAATTACCCTTGAAGGTTCCTTTGTTCTAATTTTTCTTTTTTCGTCTTGAATCAAATTTATGTTGTATTTTATAAATGAACAGTGTGTAAAAAGGACAATTTCTTATTAAAATATGGCAATGTTTGAATTTAATAAATTGAAGTATTTTATGTGAATATAAATCGTAATAACAAAAGAAATTGAGCAAAATCTGTAAGGTAATCAGCCTGTGATCTACAAAAAAAACTTAAAAACCTTTGTAAGATGGAGAGACTATTTTTAAAAAGATAAATATTTAAAATTTAAAAAAAAATCATTTAACGTTTCGGAAATATTTCAAGCTAAAATTTTCAACAAAATACTTCAAAAATATGTATAAGACTGTTTTAAACACAAATTTTTAATTCTTGTCTTCTCCATTCTATTCATTTCTGTGTAAAATATTCCCTATTAAAACTTTTGAGCCAACATTTTTATACTTAAAACTTTTATATTAAGATAAATTCAAATTAGTTACTTAAAGTTTTCAGAGTCATAGTATTCGTGAATTTGGCTGAAAGATGTTTAGCATGTTCTAAAATGAAGCTATGAAACTGATCCAAAATAATTGTAATGCATATTAGTATAAATGTGTAATAAAGACTCATTATTTATCAAATCATCATGAAGTAATTTTCAACCTTTGATGTCAAAACTAATGGTTCTGCCTGAGTCGAGAATCTATGTTGTCAGTTAAAAAGTCATAACAAAAAGTTGATTTCGAATATCTTATTAAAACAGTAAAATGAAAAATATCAAAAAAATTCGAAATTTTACATATAAAAACAAAAAAAAATCCACACGTCATTCGAATCAAGATATATATTTTTTTAACAAATAAATTCGATATTTTTTTTAATTAAGATATACAACAATCTATGAAAATAAAATAATCATAAGTATTATTGAATCAATTGCACAAAAAACGTTAAAAGCGCAGAATTTCAATAAGTTTCCTCAAGATTGTACCTTCTTCATGTATCTTCATTGTACCTTTTTACATGTAAAATATTGCATTGAAACGTTGTAGCAATCACGTATATAATTTTTTTGTTTCATTATTAAAAATTCATAACTGTCTCTTTTGTACATACTATGTATACGCATTTAAAGAAATTATATTTCAAATTTAAATACTAAAATTATCTTTTTTTTAATTACCTAAAGTTACCGTTTTTAGAATTCTGTTACTTTTAATAGAATTCCATAAATGATAAGTTTTCAGTTGAAATCTGTCAATAAATTTCTTAGGAATTTTTTAATTCTATTATTCTGAAAGTAACCCATTTTTCATTGAAATTATTTTTTATACATTCATTATTTATAAAAAGAGTTACCTGATTTGATGACATGAAAATTATGTTATGTGAGAGTAAATTCGCATCCCGTCTTTTTGATGCTCCTTTATACTTGATTCTTTATTATGCTTTGGGTTATAGCATTGGTTGAAATAGAATGCTGTTCTCGCAACCAACATCTTCGTATCCAAACTAAGTATGATTCTTAGGTAAGTTAGATCAGAGCTTGAAATACGATCTAAATGTGAAAGTGGTGGAAAATGAATTCTCGTTTGTTCGAAACTTCCTTTCTTCTCTCTATAGACATTATAGAACAGTTAGATCTCTTCAGTGTTCTCTCTGAGTTATGTATTGTTGATGAAAGTAGTAATGTAGTCATAGTGTAGGAAATGAAATAGTATACTTGCAAGAATTTTATGAATGATAGTAGTTTCTTATTAGTATTATTAGTAAAGTAGTAATAATATCTCTTTGCTAATCTATTAATATCTGTTAATGCTAGACGTAGATAAAAATGTTCAGTACTTTATAAAACAATTTAAGGGGTTAATATGGTAATTTCAGCAGTTTAGATGACTTTTTTTAAGACATAAGAGAATTTTGCTTTTAACTTTATTATTATGCTACAGAAAATGATTTAAATTGCTTTGAATTCATATTATCAGTGTCAAATATTTGCATTTTTCCGAAAGAAACGAAATCAATATAAAATCAAAATTTTTGTTCCAAAAATTTCTGCTATTTTTACAAAAGAAAATTCAGTACAGGTTTTATTGCTTAACATTAATAAATGTTTATTACCAGTAAGTAAGAATTCATTCGTATGCAAAATAAACAAAAAAATATTGCAAATAATAGCTGAAATGTTTCAACCATATTTCTGTTAAAAAAAATTGTTTATATTTTTAATGGCCAACTGGTATGCAGCATGTAAAAATTATATACATAACCTTACTTTATACAGAATATTGAAGGAAAACCGTATATTACAGTTTGTGTAAATTTTTCAGAAATTTAAAAAATAATCATATTTTGTCGAATGTATTTGTATTAGCTGTTATAACTAACAATCGCAAATAAATAAACAATGTTCATGAGCATATTCAAGAATGATATTTTCGAGTATAAAATGAATTACTTGTTGCTTTGACTTATTATAACTTATTGTCAGTAATGCAGATAAAAAGAAAACTTGTAGGCATTTATCAATATTTTAATTTCTTTCTCGCTTAAAATAATAGCTCATAAACAAAATTAAACTTGTATGATAATCATTACCTCTGAAGACTTTATGTAGATTAGCACTTTTTTATTTGTTGATCATGTTCTACGCTTAGAATAATTAACTGCAACAGAGAACATAGTATGTATTTAGATTTTTCCATTGCAAAGTATTTAGATTTTTCCATTGCAAAGTATTTAGATTTTTCCATTGCAAATTCTTAGCCACTGCTATTTCTTATTAAATATTTTTTATTTCAAATTCTAGAAATGCATCCAGTACTGTCTTCTCAAAATAAACTAGTAATGCATTAAAAAATTATTATAAAGATCTAATAACTATCAAAGAATGAGTTACTGAACATTTTTGTAGATTAGTTTAGTTTTAGAGAATTAATCATTAACGTGTTTGAAATGAATGCATGTGGATGTTATTAGACTACATTTGGTAGCTAGACAATCTGGCCTCTTTCAGGTTCATAACATCTCAGGTATCTGAGGAAATAGATCTGCGGACGTTGCGGGCGATTCGTGTACTGCGACCACTGAAATTGGTTTCTGGGATTCCCAGTAAGTATATTAATTTTACGAATACTTATTAGACAATTACGAATCTTTTTATTTAAAAATAAAATTTATGCACTTACAAAAATATAATGCATGAAAAAAACTTGAATTTTTTTAGCCAATTTAAAATGTTATGTTTTTTTTTAAAAAAAAAAGGAAAGAAAGATAGCGTTATACTAAGATTGCATTTCAGCCTTATTCCAAATAATGAAAATTATTATGAATTACTCTTAGGTAATGGAAATCCCCCCTTCTTCTCCACAACTTTCAAAAATGATAATTTTTTATTGATTTTAAATTTTATATAAACAGCTTTAAGAGGCAGATTTTGATAAATTGAAATAACAAAACCTTTTTCTTTTTTTTTTCTGGATTTTTTTCAAGAAAAATGTTTGTTTCAGTATCTCGGCGATAAAAAAATCAAAATCTAAATGGAATTTTAAACATATTAATGAAAAAGTGATAAAATGTTTTAACACAATTTAAATGCTGTTCAGTTACAGGATTAGGCGTTTATTTTTTACACACAACTTATTTAAAATTATAAAGTTTGCCAATTAGGAATGCTTCTAGAATAATGTTCAAAACTTTAAACTTTATTTTATTTGAAGAAATTTAAATTTAAAATCCTGGGAAATGAAAAAAGAAATTCTGAAAATACTGCAAAAATAGACGTATCCCCTCCCCTACACCTACAGGGACTTACAGCAATTATTTACTTTGTCTATTTAATTAATCTAGCTTTATTAAATTGATATGGTGCAAAAATTTTTAAAAATAAAATATTTTCAGCAACAGTTCAAATTTACAATACGTAAAAAATTACTAGTCACTAATGAATGTATTCTTCGCGTCTCAGTGACATAGAAAGAACTTCATGAAACTGAATATTTTTTAACGTAGATTGCCATTTAAAACTAAATTCGATTCAAATATACCGATTATGAATACATTTTCATCGTTCTTAATTGGCGCAATGATATAATACCATTCAACCTTTTTAGTATTATCAACTTCAAATGTCGCAAGTTGTAATTGATTTTTTTTTCTTTTTCTAATCTGTCAAGAAATTGTTAAAATATATAATTAACTAGCATTACTTACAAAAAAATGTGTATCTGTATTGTATTCTTCAATATTTATGTAAAAGCATTGCTTATTTATTTAATATAATTAATAATAATAAGTAATAATTAATATTTATTTAATATAACAATTTATTTAATTATTTATATATTTATTTAATTATAAAAAAATTGTGAGCTAGAATTATTATAAAAAGTTAATGAAGCGAACATTTATACATACTGTTAAGAGTTGCTATTTGATGTACAATACAGGTCTCCAAGTGGTTCTCAAGTCCATCATCAAAGCGATGGCACCTCTGCTACAAATTGGCCTTTTGGTGCTTTTTGCCATCGTTATATTTGCCATCATTGGCCTTGAGTTCTACAGTGGTGCTTTACATAAAACCTGCTATCTGATCGCAGATCTGGGTAAGCCACTGATTTTCATTTCTTATTATATACATCTATCTTTTGCATAATTCTTAAGAGACATTAGTGTTATACAAATAAAAATATTTCTTTTTTTTACTCCTCAGATGTAATATATAAAGAAGGAGAAGCGGAAACACCTTGTTATAAGGGGGAGAATGCCCCTTATGGAACTCGAAGCTGCCCGCAAAATATATCTGTGTGTCAAGAAGGATGGGACGGGCCAAACCATGGCATTACGAGTTTTGATAACATCTTTTTTGCCATGCTGACGGTATTTCAGTGCATCACCATGGAGGGGTGGACAGCTATGTTATATTGGGTAAATTTCTCTCATATAATCCTATTTCTTTAACTTGGTCATATACTTTTAATATTACTAAATTCCCCATTTTATAAAAGTTTTTAATTTTCCTTAGATTTGTTTTAACAGATTTATTAAGGTAAATTCATTAATACAAATTCTTGATTAATAAAGATAATTTTATTGTATAAATAACTGTAGTTTTTTTTTCTTATTAAACAGATGTTTTAATCAGTTTAGAGCAATAACTTCAGTCATTTACATCATAATTGTTATACGTTAAAAATTACTTGTCTGGGCTAGAAAATGTACATTGTAGAAAGTTTTATAACAGTCCTTCAGCGATCAAAATATGTATAAATTTAAATTTTTAATGTTTAATTTTTTATGCTACTGCTTCAGGCTGCAAATATGTATCTATTGTAAATCAGTGAAAAAATAACAAAGCAACGAAAATGATAGAATAATAAAATAATTAAACTACTTCCCATTATTCTGGCGCCAAAAACAAATATCTTTTCCCTAGTAGTAAGTTAATTGCACAGCAAATACAAATGTATATTTGCAATAAATTGCTCGTATTTGTCGTTTATTTTATTTTCAATTTTTAACAATAGTAACGTTTCTAAATTTTAAATCGATTTCAAAATAATACAATAAATATGCTTCAAATTTTAAATACGTATTCTACAAGGATAATCATTAATAGTTTGTTTGTTTCAAAAGTTATAAATTAAATTATATTTATGAGGCTAACTTTTATCAGAAATAAATTATTTGTTTGTTTGTTTTCATATAAAAATATACAAATGATAAAACAAAAAAATCATAATGTGACAAAATCTAAAAATTCTAAAATAATCCACTATTAAATTCAAATTTTTCAAAATATTTTAATATGATATATTTCTTTAATTCTATCTTTCTGAAAGGAGGAAAAATAAATTTAGAAATATAGCAAATATATATAAAAAAATATTCTTAACAGTATCTGTTCGAATTAATTTTTAACATATGAATATTCATTAGGAAATCACATTGAGAATTTGGTATTATACTGATATAGATATTGTTGATCCACTAAGATTTTCTTGTGTATATCACAAAAAAAATTGATGTGTATATTTTGATACGGAAATTATCTCGAAATTTAAGTTTAACATCTTGTTTTAAACTTATAAGAATTCTTCAGGGAACACACTTCGGGGATGGCAAAAAAAGTATCTTTAACTGACGCTTCACTCTTCAAACTTTTAAATCAAAGTAAAACTTAGAACGATGACTAATGTATAAATTATTAATATTATCATCTATAAGCGAATAAAATATTAATTCTCGAATATTGTACATAAATATAAGAAGAAAAATTTAATTTAATTTAATCTATTAGTAACCAAAATAAAAAGAAAAATAGATCATGTTAAGCTAATGCTTGAAGAAAACATTGCATTCTTTTTTAAAATGCTCTGACGGACGCTATATTACAAATTAATAATAATCCAATAGAGCCAATTCAAAGGGCACTACAACCACTTAGTAAAAGTGAAGGTATTTGCATGTCATCTTATATTTAATTGCCCGTCATCTTCTGCTCTGTTATGACTTAATATGTTAAGCATAGAATATAAGATGCACAATATATTCCAAAATTGAATACTCACTGTTACTTGAAGTGTATCAAGCATTGTGCATGCTAGCATAAATTTATTCCATTGTCACCGAATCACTTGACCAAATATTAATTGTTTCCCTCGGAATAATAGCAGATATAATAAATACTTTTCAAATCAAAAAGATAAATAAAATTAATATTTGTATTTTTGTAACAGAAAGAGAATTTTACCCTCTTGGTATCAAAAATTTAAAAAGCTTCAAGTAAATTAAATTTAAAAAATGAAGTATGCATTATTCTCATGTCAAAATTCAAAGAAATTTCTTTTTCTTTTTATAGACGAATGATGCAATGGGGAGTTACTTCAATTGGATTTATTTCGTACCCCTCATCATCATTGGGTCCTTTTTTATGCTCAATTTAGTACTCGGTGTTCTTAGCGGGTAAGTGGTAATGGCTCTTGCTTTTCATATGATGTTATTAAGTAATTACTCTTTATTATTATTCAGATTTTTAAATTCACATCAGGTTTTTGCTTTTTGGAAAAAATTCGCTTAATTTATATTTTTGAAGGGAAAATACAAGTGTTCATGATTACAGTGGACATTTGTAATTTCTATCAAACTAAAGGTTTACATATCAAAATGTAAGAAGCAAATGATTTCTTATAACTTAATGTTATAAAAATTCATACTTTAAGAAAGATTTTTTTTGCGCTAAAATTATAAAAAATATATTGTCCAAAAAAAATATGTAAAATATGTTCTTCAAACATGTAAAGGGACAAAACAACTTCAAACAAAATAAGAAATTGAAACGCTTCATTTCCCCGGTATTAAAAGAAAATTCCTAAATAGTCTAGATTTGGAAAACTCGATCATAAGACCTTTAATAATCCTTCAATAAAATTAGTATATTAAGAGAATTTATAAAAAAAAGAAATATGAAGTTAAAATCGCCCGTTTAATAGATTCAGATGCCTTAATAACGTAAAGGGATGCTTACTTTCAGTATTTTAAAAAGTATAAATCATGCAAGTAATTTATGATAAGTGCTTTGTGTGTGTGTGTGTGTGTGTGTGTGTGTGTGTGTGTGTGTGTGTGTGTGTGTGTGTGTGTGTGTGTGTGTGTGTGTGTGTGTGTGTGTGTGTGTGTGTGTGTGTGTGTGTGTGTGTGTGCGTGTGCGTGTGCGTGTGCGCGTATGTGTGTGTGTGTGTGCTCGTGTGTGTGTGTAAAATCATGTTTGGGATTTTATTTAAAATCGAATTTTTATTATTATGTAATATTAACACTGAGTGCTTTACAACTAAGTAATGCAGCATCCATTAGAAAACAGTTTTTTATCAATTATCCATAATATATTAAATATAAAAAGCACATTAATTTTTTATTTAAATAAAGTTACAATTTTTAATGCAAACGAAATTTACTCAGTTCAAAATTATATTGAAATTTATATAATTCATTTATAAAAATAATTAAAACCTTTTTTCTCATCATTTAATCTGACAATTTTTATAGATTTTTTTTTGTATTTTTTTTTTTTTTTTTTTTTTTTTTCATTTTTATCACTTTTTTTTCTTTTGTAAGTAATGGAGTCTACATTATATTTGTTTGCTTTTTGTTCACTAGGTTTTGTTCCAAAAATTGTTACATCAAGTTTTCTTTATTATATTCAAAGCCATTTTTTTTTTTTTTTTTTTTTTTGCTGCTGCTGAATATAATAAATCAACAAATGTTGCGAGACTAAAAATATATTTAAAAGTTGCAGGCTTCAAAGTAGGGTGCGATTTAAAAACTGCCATGAAGGTTGCCTGGTTATTTTCAAAAGCAAAGTATATTTTTTTTCGCCATGGCTTAAATGATGTATGCGTCTCATGCAACCTCTACTGATTCGCATCCATGTCACTGAGAGAATAAAATCCATTTCAGTATGATAAATTTTGTGTTTACTTCCGAAGCAACATTTTCCTTTTATGAAACCGCCAATATCGAAGTTTTTCAAGATTATCTTGGATGCCTTCCCAAAATGGTCAATTTCTGCCACTCTTCAAACAATTGAGATGGCTTTCCTTGACCGATATACAAGATGTTGGCCGTCATCCAAGTGGGTCAAAACGCTGTTGCATTGTTGTTCGAAATGCCATAAAATTTCGATAAAGAAAACAGTTGGAAATCTTATTTCAATTGCCTATCTATCGGACCGAATAATTGAAATTTCAGAATCTGCATATGGCTATCTTTAAAGAGAAATAGTCTATTTCTCACAAAATAAGAAAAGGATTTTCTAACCTATATTTGTATCTTTTTATTATGTGAATTCAGAATTCCCTATGAATTTATAACGAAGTTAAAAGCATTTATGAATGGCCTTTAATATTATCATTTTTTTATTACAACGTAAAACTTTTTCGATTTGAACTGTGAATGAGAACTTTAAGTGAACTTTAAAAACCAATTTATGAGATTTCAAAAATATTTAACATCATCTCATCTATGCATTTCAAGGATAATTTTCAATTGCTTTTCAAATCATTTTAAAGCTTTTGCCTTAGTGCTTAATTTGATGTCGAATGTAGTTAGTAATATATTAATATTTCAAATGAAATAAATATGACTTTATTTCAGTAAGTTTATTAAGTAACTTTTACTTCATTTTCTTAGAACGTAAGTTGATTAATATCGCTACTTTGATTATTATTACTACTCTGCTTTCTTAAAAAAAAAGTTAATGAATGTTTTTAAAACTAAGTAAGTAAGCAAAGAAAAAGGTTTAAAAAATAAGTAAAAAAATAAATTTACAAAAAAAGCTTTTATACGTCTTAAAAAATTACTTAGCAGTAAAATTATTATATATCCCTTGCAGATGCAATATAAATAACATTTCTTTCAATTTTGGATACAATCAAGATGCAGTAAACTCAATATGAATCAATAACATTTCGAAATTTCTATAATAATTTGCAAGGTTTTTTTAGCAGTAATTAAACTTTTCCACTATTGGTATGGAGCTAAAATTTAAATCAAGTACATAAGTTTGGACAAAATTAGGATACCAGTAAGAGAAAGTATAAAATTTTAGGGCTTTTTTCCTTCCATTTAAGATAATTATTTTATATATAAATATAATATAAATAATATAAAAGGAATTAATAAAGGCAAATTTCAGATTTTTTTTTTTTTTTTCGAACTAAACTATTTAACTTTCGATTTTTCATAAGAATACTTCTTAAAAATTATATAATATACGAGAGAATACATTCAAAGTAATATACAAAGCATCACTTCAAAATGTGAATTTAGTTCGTAAAAGGTAATAAATCATTATGTAAAGTTTTGAATTCATAATATAAATCTGAGACCACACTCTTCACCACATACATGGAGTTTGATTAATTAGCCTGTGTACTTGCTACTTGCAACTTGCTACTTCTGTGCTACTTGCAAAATAAGCCTTGCTATGATTTAACACAACATTTGATTTGCATAAGGATAACACAATTCATAATCTAGAAAAAAAGGGTATGTACTCTTACGATGCAACTCAAGAATAGGGAATCTAAAATAAGGCCGGCAATTTCTCGACTTTATATTAAAAGTATAAAGCACATGGAATATCTATTATGACATCAGAATCTTGTTTTTCACTCAAAAATCTTTTCAATTTTCCAATTATCAGAAATTTTTGCTGAAAATATACATAATCCAAAAATACAATTTTTCTGTCTTCGTGTTTATAACTTATACAAAGGTGGCTAATCTTATAATAGTTATAATTCAAAACATTTGAATGAGAAATGATGATGTTCAATATTTTGGTTTGTCTTTAAAGAAATGTCCGTGCAGCCAATATATTTCTTTTGAATTATATCACTTTCAAATTGCAACCAGCTGTAGTTGGTATCCTTTAAAAACGATTGTAATAAATTTTAGTTCCTCAAAAGTTACTTTGAAAGGAATGTAAGGCACGAGAAGAAAAAGGATTAAAAGATGATAAAACAAACTATTCCAGATAATTTCTCAAAAACAAGTTCATTTTATCAAGTTCATTTTTGTTGTTATGAAAAATTAAATGGAACTAACTAACTTGCACATTGCTTTACTAGTAGACTGCACAGTGATATTATGCCCTTTTTCCCCTTCAAGATTATAGAATAATTGATTTCACTGAAGAAAAAAAAATTGAAAAAAGTTCATATGCTTTTTAATGGGCATATCTTATATTTGTACAACACAAAGCACAAGCACAAATACATAGTTGTTGTAAGTGTCTATCTTACAATTGTGCGCCACGTTCATTAAAAGTGTCACAACAACTGACATTTAACAATATAATTGTAGCGTTTTGAGGAGCTCTGTATGTGGTACCTAGCAATATACTTTAAATTATGATTTTTAATAAAAAATTATTTTTCTAACCTTTTATTGGCTTACACCCTGAACGGACACATTACTAAATCGTTAATTCGAAAATATAACTCAATTATTTTGAAAAAATATAATAGAAGGAGAATTTTTAAATAGATGTTAATTATAATATTATTTCACTTGATTTTTGATAAATATGCGGTTTTGTTTAAATCTCTCGCTTTTCTGATTCTACACATTTTCATTTTATTATGAAATAGAGATTCTAACATCAAATGTAGGTTGGATACCTTTTATTTATTATTTAAATGTTCAAAGATAGTCACTTGAAAATTTAGAATTTTATACATTTATACAAAACTATGTAATACGAGCAAGAGGTTTGGGAGGAACAGAAACCTTTTTTTATTTTATCAATAATTTAAACTGTTCTTTTGTTTTTTACAGAGAATTTGCGAAAGAGAGAGAACGTGTAGAAAATAGACAAGAATTTCTAAAACTTAGAAGAGCCCAGCAATTAGAAAGAGAGCTTAATGGATATGTGGAGTGGATATGTAGAGCAGGTGAGAGATTGCTTTGTAAGGTCACATAATAAATTCGATCTAAATTTTGAAATAAATGAAGTGTTTAAAAACTTCTTCAGAATTTTTAATTGGAATATCTTATAATATTTTCATGACATTCGGATAAATCTTGTATGAAGCACTGTAGTAGTCATGGAAAAACACTGCTTATATTTTCAAAATATGGAATTTTAGATCAAAAAATGCAACTAAAAAGATCATTTTAAGAGATATGCAATAGAAACTGTGATCTCATCATTGTTGATATCATGTCATTCTCTATTATAAAATTTGACAAAATATAAAGCGTTATATACGCTGTATTTGAGAAAGTCATTTTATTCTGCATAGAAAAAAAATTAAAAAATTCGCTCCGAAAAATGAAAGAAATTTCAGATGTAATTAAATTTCTGGAATTCCCTTAAACTAGTAATAGAGGTTTTAAATAAACCAAGACTAAAATGGGCCAACCCAAATATTGCCAATCATTTATAACATTTTTTAAATCATAATTCATAAATTCATAGCTTTAAAACTAATTTTATTAAATGTTTAATTATTTAGAGATAATAAATTTCATTATATATTTGAAAGCGCTCGAAAATAAATATCTAGACTGATTTGTTAGTTGGTTTGTTAGGTTCAATACCTAGGACCACAGTTTTAAAATTTTATTAAATTCTTTAACTACTTTTATATTGTTTCACAAAAAAAAATTGTCAGCTTAATTTATATCGATGTTAAAGAAAATTCATAGAATTTTGAAAATTAATTAAAGGGAGCTTTTACTAGAAGATTGTGATGATTATGAATACAAAAAATCAACCAGAATTATTTATCTGAAAAACTTTCATAGTTACATATAATAACTAATTGAATATTTCTAGGATTTCCAAAAAGGAAAAAGTTATAAAATACATACTTTTTTAAAAATAAATATTGTTAATAAATAAAATGAATAATATAAATATTAATATTATTCATTTTTACACTCAAACAAGGTAACACATGGCGTTTTACCAAAAATATTCTGTTTTTTATTATGTTTACTCAGAAATAAAAAAAAAGAATACTTAAATAAGACTTAAATTCTGAGAGTATAATTTCTTCATTGCCAAAATATTTATAGGAAAAAAATCTTTTTTTCAGAGGAAGTCATCCTAAATGAAGAAAGAACAACAGAGGAAGAAAAGATGCTAATTATGGAAGGTAAATTTTGATTTGCTAATATTTTATAATAATCATGAGGTTATGTGACTGAAAGATTACCTAATAGTAATTTTCAATCTCCGTAGCTTTTAATATTTATACATTATTCCTACATAATTCTGAAATGTATAATGTGTTATCTTAATGTATTGATTCTGAAAGGTAAACAGCAAAAGGAGTGCTATCATAACCGTACGAAGACTCAATGACAAGAAAAATTTACCTTTTCAAACATGGCAAGAATGCGACTAGAAAAGCTAGTCAACCCAAAATCTTAAATAACAGATTCTTTCTAAAAGAAAATTGCTTGATATAAAAACGACGTTTTTAGTGCATTCTGATCCGTAATTCTGTTATCAGAAAAAGCACCGAAACAGACATATTGTTAAAAATTAGACGACCTTATCTAAATAGCATTAAATTTTAGAAGTAACAGAATATCTTTAAAGATGTTTTGCAATAGTAGGAAATAACTCTTCCCAAAAAATGTCAATGATTCCGCTATTTCCCGCCAGTGGAACCGAATCAAAAGGAAAGAACAAAGCCAAAAAGCAAGTCAACTACAACTGCTCCAGATCATCACTTTCTATATCACCAAGCAATACGCTTTAAATCATTCATTGACATCAGCTTGCTCCTGATCTTTCATCATCATTGCAACAAACTGTTTTTATAGACATGCATATTAGATGTATGCAAAGAATTTGTAACTTGCGTTTAAAATAATTACCTTTCAAAGTGAGCTCAAGTTCATCGAAATTGGACATACAAAAAATGGAATACTATGCACTTTATCGATAAGTTCTGGTTTTATCGACAAAAACACTCCAGACACAAGTACAGATCTGCAAAATGTCTGGAATTCTAAGATAATGATAGCAACACTCATGAATTGTCCATTTAAAGAGAAAGTAGTTTAGTGGTTTTGGGCGCAATTGCTGATAAACTAAAACTGATTTTCTTACTAATTATGATATTTTGACTGCAATGTGTTATAGATATGACGTTTGTGTGCAATATGTTCACCCATGAATTGAAATCATGCTTTTTTTCTTTGTGCTTATAATATCCTAGTTAACTTGAATAGTACTGTCAGATAATATATAGGATCTGAATTATGCCTCCGTGTGGAATGGCAATCATGATTGTCCGATTTGAAACTCATTAAATATGTATAGGACATGCTACAGAGTTTTAAAATCTTCCCCTTAGAATAAAGAGCGTATCATCACTATGCATTGTCCCCAAACCTCAAATCATTATAGATGTTTTAGTTCAAAATATGAATAGATACTGTAATGCCTATGAAACAAAAAGACAAAATCGCATTTCACATAGACATAATTCACTCGTTTATCATTTTTATATTCTACAATCCTATTTTTATGCTATACTATAGTATTTGATCATTTACTGAGCATTATCTTTGTATACTGAATATCTTATTATTAAAATATACCATTGTCATACAGGAAAACATCTCCAAATAAATGATTTGTGAGCGACATCAAAATGGGGTGGATAGCCAATCTAATGAATCACTCTATAGAGTAAAAATATAATTCAAAATGAACACTTAAAAACTGATTATTCAGTGTTAAGTATATTTTCCGAGGTCTAAAAAACGTTGAATTTTCAGTGATCCCATCTGATCTAGGTCACTTTCGAAATTCAGCTTACAATGACATTTTTAAACAATAAAATTAAACAATAAGACAACATTGTTTACTTTTAACAAATATTGTTAAGAAACAATATTTAAAAATATATATATTTTTCCATGATTGAAAATTCTGCCAGTGCAACTAATGATTTTTTTTTTCATTAGACACACTAAATTATGCGTGAATTCAGTAAGAATTTCTTCTTCAGAACTATTAATTCTTTAAAAACTTATTCTATTAATTCTTTAAAAACTCTATTCATTTAATTATTAATTCATAGTATTTGTCAAATTTTTGTTACTGAATTTTAAAGGATCTTAAGTAATGAAAAATAATTTCACTCAATAATCGTAATTATGTTATAGAAATTATTAGATGGTTAACATATGTGTAAAAACCTTATTGATTTTCCGCAAATATTTTAATTCAATATCTTTGAAATATTTCTTGAGATAATAATAGTTATTTCATATATCTTCTGCCGCAAGAAAAAATCGCAATCTTTTCTTACTTCTCTCTCTCACTTTTCGACATTTCAACTTCTCCACTCATAAAATTTTGTAAAACCTTTTATTCGATAGATTAGCCCAGTAGTTGAAAATATATTCGAAGACATATCAATGCGCATCTCTGAAGAGAAAAATGAATTTTGGAACAAGTATTTAACTTGGTACGGATCCTAAAGATTTGGAATTGTCACACATCATCCGTTTATTGATTTTAAAATCAAGGCTGTCTAAAAAGGTCCTAGAGAAAAGCACTAGCATGTGAGCAACTTTACACCTAACACTTCTGCTATAATCTTCTTTATCCCTGGCAGGTAGTTGCGCTTCTAGGCTTAAACCCTAGGGACTTCCCCCTCAGATCTCATTGGACTTGTTCAGAAATGCTTATGATAATTTGAACAGAAATGCAATAATTAACGCAATAAGGCATGTTGAAACTCATAAACTTTATAAATATTATAAAGAAGAAAAGGGAGATGATGATTCGTCATAGATATATTATTCCAAAATAGATAGAAATTAAATATGATGCATCATGATATTCGGAATTACTTATTATTTAACATCTCTTGAGAGAAAACATCGAAAATACCGACATTAATACCACAGGCTCCATATAACAAAAGTGTTCAAATCCCAGATTTTGCAGATGCTTTAGATATAAGCAAAACATACAATACATCCCAAGATAAACCAAACCGAAAGCAAGTAAAGAACACATAAACTGTAAAGCGATATTATACAAGTAAATGAAATATAAAAACCCTACATATGTAGGGTTTTGTGATCAGGAAAAATTGTACTTGGACCATGACGAATAATATTAATTTAATTAATAATTTTAAATAAACTAATTATAAAATTATAATAAAAGTAACTTTTTTATTTTCATTAAAAAATTTTAATAAATGAAAAATTAATTATATAGATGTTAATAAATTTAAATGCGAAATTAATGTTGAAATTTTATTCATCTTGTTTTGATAAAGGTTAAATAGTTCTCCTTCGTACTTTCTAATGCTTGAAATAAGATAAATCAGACTTAACTGTTCCATGTCATCACAATTAAGATATCAATAATATTCATGTTGGAAAAATGTTGTTAATTTGCGTGATTTTATTTTTAACCATTTCAATCAATGCTGTCAATTGGTGAAAAAAATTGGAATATTTTGTCCTTTTCATGAAGACATCATCTATCATCTCTTTGTTTAGATTCATCAGGATTCACATTCTTTTCCTGCATAAAAATGTCAAGCCTTCCTGAGAGCTCTTTTAGGCTACTCTCACTATTTTTAAGACTGTTTGAATTATAATGATTTAAAGTACTATTAGCAATTAATTTAACAAGTTTGTTACAAAAATAGTTGAACACGAAATTTCCATCTAGATTTCGAGTGATCCTTTATAAATAAATAAAAAAAAAACTATAATGAAAAATATGCCATTTGACATTTTGAAAATTTATTGATTATAAGTAACTTTTCAAAAGAATGGACATTGTTCATGTTTTCATCACAATTATATTTTTCATAACAACATTAAAAGCACAAAATCTGCTTTTTTTCAGAATCATATTTAAATATACAGGGATGCACTAGATACAAAAAAGAAACATTATGAGTAGTAGAATCAAAAAGGAAAATTATTGTTCTTCTAAACCATTAATTATTGTACTTAACTTTTCCTCAATACTTTTTTATTATTTTGCTGAGTCGCAAAAATTATTCTATTGATAGAAATATTTTTTGTCATTTGACAAGTCAGCTTTCTCCTCTATTTTTTTCGAACTTTTTCCAATTCTGCAACTGTTTTTTGTAAGCTTTTATTTTTCAGTTACTTAAATGATCAAAAAAGAATTTGAATCGAACTTGAATTTCTTTTTCTTTCAACATCTTATGATCTTCTAGGTAAACCAAATATTTTTTGCCTTGCTCCTGCTACAAACAATCTTAATTCTTCCATGATTTCAAGACAACTTAAAATTTCAAACATTGAAATAATCAGTTATATTTCGTTGGGCTATAACAGCTTGTTCTTTTAGGTTTCCTGTTTCGATTCCTTTATTAAAAGGCAAAAAAACTTTCTATAACAGCTTGTCCATGAAAAAGCATTAAAAGTATTATTTTCCATAATTTTTAAAAAATTTTATCATTTTCTCAGTACAAAAAAAAAAGAAAAAAAACGTCATTACAAACTGCTTCGGTTAGAATCTGTATTTTGAAGAATTTGGTTTTACTATTTTACTAAGAAAATAATTAAAGTTTATTAATATATTATTGCAATCATTTTCTTCTATATTGTTATACTTTTATTTCTGCATTTTTTCTAAATAAGATAATACATTTCTCAATGTGTTGTTACAGTCATAATTATTTGAAGACAATTTTCTTAAATAAGTACAACAGAAGCTCTTAGCTATTCTGAAACTAATTGAAGATTTTGTAAAATATCTTTACCATCTTCAAAATAAATGCTTGGCAATATAATTTTAAATCAAAAATATTGTTTGGAAATCCTATCTGCCGTGAATCAAAACTTATCTTAGAAAAAGAGGCAAGATCTGATTTGTCTCCATGGTTGAATTTTGATAATTTAGAAACAATATTCATGATTTTCAAAAAGAAATTTTTTTCGTGACAGTTACCGGGATTAGTATCAGTTACAAGTTAAAAATAACTTTTTTTTAAACTTCTCCCAAAGAACGGCAAAAGAGTTTTATTAGATCGATAAAGAGTTAAAAATAGACATCATTTTAGTCAATGGAAGAAAGAAACTTATTTTCGCATATGTAAAAATTATCTTAACAACCAATAATATTATGGGAAAGATTCACAGCCGGGTTTTGGAAACTTCTCCTTTTCAACAATCTGTAGACAGTTTTTTTTTTTTTTTAATATCGTCTCAAATATCTAACATTTTTTCGATTTCTAGCACGTTTCCCAGACATGTGAGTGCATCTGAGAGAAATTTTAATATAGTCTTTAAATATCCAATAAAGAGCTGTAAATAGAATTTCCAAATTCCATTTGCTCTATTTCGTACTTTAAATGCATTATTTAAAATATGCAAACTACAACTGCCTATATTTAGTAGCTCAGTATAGAACTCAACTCTAATTTATACTAGGATTTTGTGGAAAAAAAATTTCAGTTAATTGCTGATCCATCCACTAAAGTTTGTATCTCCTTCTTGTTATCTAACTTTTATAGGATAGGATATAGCTTTTAAAGTGTCTTCTGTTGCAGAATGACACGCAAAAATTGAATTTAAATATCTTGTTTTAATTTTAGGGGGCATTTGAGTTCTAGACTCTTCCTAGTATGTCTTTCTTTTTTTCTTGTAGAGACTTGTTTAAGGATTTATCATTTTACAAAGTAAATTTTTCAAGACATAGTAACGAATTATGCAGAAGTAAAGTAAAATATGGAGTAATTACAAGACAAAGGAAATATTCACACTTTTTTGGTCTACAAGTAAAGTGTTTTTCAATTTTAATGTCTAGAAATATTTTTGCCAACAAATTATTGATTCCATGCAAGAATTGTATGAATAATGTGAAGTAATATTTTCATACCAGGAGCTCAAGTGAACGAAAATCAAAGCCTCAGAATAGAAAAGAACTTTTCCAGGGCTCCAAAAGTAAATTTTACTATTAGGTATCAAATTAGATTTATCATGCGTCATCTGTAATAGTCTAAACAGTACATCATTTTGTATAATATTGTTAAATTTGGTTTCAAAAAATACTGCTTATTATTCTTTCATAATACTGAAGCGATATAAAAGACTTTTGTTGTACAATTCAATGTTGTTTTGTTATACAGTTCAGTATATTGAGTTCCAACATCGAGTCAATTCAAGCTCATACAGATCGCAGCTCTCAAATTTTTTTCCCCACTTTTAGGAAATTAAAATTAATGAAGCAACTTAAATTATTTTTGATACATTTTCCATTATTTTATCATTCTCTTACTACTTTATTTGTAACCACACAATTCTTCACCGTCCCATCCATTCATAAGGCATAAAGAATTCATTTGAATGGCCGAATCACTGAGATAGCATTGGCGGGAACTAAGGCTGAGTTCTAAGAGCAATCACCGTCCACAATACAACCTTTCCCGTGGGAGGTACTTCCCGTTATCTGTAGGAGGTTGTTGAAACTCACCATTTCTGTACCCACTCGGGTGGTGAGAACCAAGCACCATGTCGGAAGCTTCTCATCCTTATATTTGAAATGTCCCTGGTGGGAGATTATTTTACTTGTAAATGAACTAGAGAACTATTGACTTAAGGAAACCTTAATTTATAATATTTGATTATAATAACGGAGTGTCTGGTTTGGGATTAATACTCAATATGTACTTTTAAACACGTCCATATATAATTTTGAATAGCCCTTTCCATGTAATTTTTAAAATTTGAAATAAAAGAGAAGGCGATTTTCTCACGAAAATAAGATTTGCTATTGAAATAAATTAGACTCGGAAATAATTGTTTTTAAGGTTATATGATATACAGAAAATTATCATATCTCTGATTTGCCTATCCCTATATCGTCGTTTGCATATGGATGTTCAAGTTATAGTTATAGTTCTAATGCGAAGTCAGTCCACTGCGATTAATTTATTTGGAATATTATCCTAACATTGTTAAATAAAAAATTTACCGTATACGCAATTTGTATTACAGTTTATAGTTTTGTAATATTTCTCACTGTTGTCAAATAGATAGTTTATAATATTATTTAATTAATATGTACATACATGAAGATTTGTTCCAAGAATGTTTTGAAATAATCTCTGTTAATTGTAAAGAAAAATGTGTTTGAGAAAGAAGGTTTTTTTAAACTTTAATTAGAATTTTAATTTATTAAAATGTAAGTTGAATTGTTGCATTTTTTCAAACCAATATTGTACAAAAATAGATTCTACGCCATTTCAAAACTGTCTTTTAAAAAAAAAATAATTTAATAGCCATGAAAATTTTTTACTAAATTTTGGTAATTTTAAAAAAAAATATTTTTGTATTATTTATTAAGAATAGATTTCATTGTTGGATTGAAACTCAAACAGTTTTCATTGTCTCTTAAAATGTTTAATGATGTAATTTTCTTCTATTGATGAATAAGGATTCTAATTAATAGCTACATATAGTTTATATCAGGAATAGCAAAGAAGTTACAAAAAAAAAGTATGATGAAGACAATCAATTTGTGCTTTTAAAAGCCTTCTAAATGCCATAGGATTTCATTTCACTAGATTACTTAATGAATAGAGTAGGTGTAAGGCTATTAAAATACTATGGTTTTAATATCAGTTAAAATAGAGGTCTTATAAACTTTACCTTTACATTCAGAACCTGACAAAGGCAGGGGCATACGGGGCAGTTGCCCCGGGCCCCCACATCAGAGGGGCCCCACAAATCGAATAGAAAGTTTATTTACGTTTCCTTCTTTAATTAACTTTTTTTGGCATTTCTTTTCAACGACCCAAAAGACAGAGTCCCCCCTCCCCCCAAAAAAGAAATTTTTGCCCCGGGTCCCACTTAAGTCGGGCCTTGTTTACATGAACAAAGACGTAAGAAGAACATCTTGAGACTCAAGAGATCTTATTTAAAGTAAACACAACCAATATTTCTGCAGAGTTGTCCGGTCGCAAAAAGTAACTACTCTTAATTAAAATGATTAATTAAATTGAAACTAATATTTCATGCCACGATACATTTTTAAAAATTTGCTTCCTCTAATATCATTAAATTATGTGCAATATTATTGTTGCGGCATTCTGCATTCCTTAACAATTCACTGCTATTCGATCACAATTTAGTGTAGAGGAAAATATATCTCAATATTGCTGTGATTCTGAGGAGCATATAGAATTTAAAACACAACTTTGTCGAAAGTTATATAAGAAGAAATTATATATATATATATATATATATATATATATATATATATATATATATATATATATATATATATATATATATATATATATATATATATATATATATATTAAAACATTTTACGTACACTTAAGAAGACTTATTTCAAAAATTAAAAATTCAGTTGAAATTGTAGCGATTGTTCTAATTCTCTCAGAAAAAGCGCGCCAAAGTGTGATGTGCGTTTCATCTCCATTAATCATAAAATGGCCTTGAACACGCAGCATAACTCAGTTTCCCGCCTCTCGGGGAACGCGGTGAAATACAACCAGAGTAGCTCCGAGGGACAGAGTGCGCATGGTGTTGTGTGTCGAAAGAAGATTTATTTTTTATATAAAGGGAGAGTGATTGTTTCCCAACCCTTACATGGAATCAGATCATGACAAATAACATTATGGATTAATCAACTCTCTTCAAAATAATAGTTATTTGAAAGATATATAAAAATAACAATAAATTAATAGTTTTTAATAAAAAAAAGTAGATTATACTAAATTGCCTAAGTTCATATCATTCATATTTTTCTTTCAATAGATTCAATTAGGGATGACGAATATTTTCAGAGCGGTTATAACGTAACCAATATCAAAAAGTCACAAATACAAGTGATCAATACTTTTCAAAGAGGGGTGTGATTCAAATCCTTCATACGATCTTACTGATGATATTTTGATTACAAGTTTTGGATCACGATAGAAACTAACAATCGATACGATATCACTGAAATTTGCCGGAGCGGTGACGATACGATCTGTCCAATGGAAGCTCTCGAAAGAAATCGGTGATTGGATTGAAAAGTGAACGGACCGGTTATTGGAATTATCGTATCGTATCATTGAATTGCATATCACTGAAATTTATCGCAGCGGTGATTTCACTGGAAAGTGCGAGGCTTCACTGGAAAGTGTGAAGTCACCGATATTCGTATTTGATGATGCACTATTCCATACAGATCATTTTTTATTGCTCGTGACATGATTGACTTTGATTACATGTACTCGTTTTTGTTTTTGTTTACTGCTGGCGCCATCTATTGGTAGAATATAGGACTAAAGTAAACATTTTAAAGAAATGACATATATTTTTAACTCATCTTTTCCAGAAAATGGTTCACTCTAATAAATAAATTAAATAAATAGTTTTGAGGAAAAAATAAAATTTAAGAAGTAAGCTGAAACAGATATATTAATTCATTCACACGTTAATTAAATTAGTAAATTAAGTATTAATTACAATTAATAAATTTTATATTTAATATTAAGTAATAATTTTTAATTAATAATATGATTGAAATAACAGATATTTGGAACGCATATTTAAAAATAACAATAGCAATATTATTTGTTATTCAAAAAATCGTGGATTATGCATCTCTAGATTCAATATTCGTGATATCTCAAAAGTGGAAGCAAAAAATAGCTCATCTAGTATGCGTAATCAATCATATTCATCCCATATTTGTCATTTATAATTGTAAAGTGAATTTTATCAAAGCTCTGACCTTTCGCTACATCGTTAAATGTGATTAAGATTATTATAAATTAATCCTGGGTGTAATTCATTCACCTTATTTTCAAGAAATTTTTTGAGAAGATTCCGAGGACATAACATGATTGAACTTGTACTATCAACAAAAACTGAACTGAAGTCATGTATGCGCGTAATGCTATGCTCTGTTTAATGGCGGCTCGGAAGAAATTGCTTATTTTGCCTTGCTCTTTGGAAATGAACGCTGTATTTGTTTTAGGCTACAAAAATTTTCAGAAATAATATTTTAATCTTAATTGCTTCATTTTCTTTATCTCTTGCATCAAGTCTTTATTTTCATTTGAAATGATTCCGCCATCTTTAGATTTTACATCTGAATTATTTGATCCTTACGAAGCTCTTCATAGCAACAGAGTCTTTTTAGCATATCCAAAAGTTAAAACTTATAATAATGTAGCCGAATATTATTCTCATACATTTCTAAAGAAGGGATTTGAATCGGACAAACTTTCAAAAAATAAAATAAAACCACGTGAGCGGAATTACGAATGGTATTATGATACATTGGGATTAAATGAATATGAAAGAAATCTTATACGGTGTACCAAAAAGAAAAGAAAACGCCCAGGTAAAAAACCAGTAAGTGTTGTTACTATACCTGGTTCACCATTGAGATCTGAAAAAGTTACTGTTTGTAAATCAGATTTCAAAGAATATTGTCGAAGAAAGTATCGTTCATTGAATATTACGTCCGTCATCATGGATTCAAAAACAAAAGAATTTGAAACTTTTCCATCAAATAGTACTTCTGAATCTTCTTTTAAGTCATCAGCGCTAATAACGGAGTCTTCTAATTGTACATCGGTGTTACCACTCGTAAAACTTGAAGCATCAGGATCCTCATCTACATGTCCAAACTCACTGTTTAGTATTATAAAGTCTGAGCCAGATGAATCACCTCTGCCAACAATAACTGAAATGCCTTCTACTTCATGTATTGTGAAAACTGGACTGTCTGATTCATGCCCAATGAAAACTGAATTTTCTGATTCATCTAATGATTCATTTACAGATGATATGCTCATATTTAAAATGAAGTCCAATTTCCAGGAAGCTAGTGCATTGAAAAATGCTTATGAATTCCCTGTTTCATTCCAAAAAAGGAAAGAACTATTGGAATTTTCTTCAAAAAGCAAGCATCCTTATATTGATTCAAAATACATGCATGATTCTCGTCAAACTGTAAATGACAAGAAATTCTTGAAAATTTCTAATTACAATTATCATTATTCATCCAATGATAATTCATTAAATATCAATAATAATATAAAATCCTGCAATGCTTTAAATAATTCTAAAGATACATCATTATCGCACATAAATGATTCAAATACATCTATAAACAATAAAAAGAAACCTAGTAAAAAGCTTCAAAAATGCAACAATAATGAATTTCAGTCAAAAGGCGATCACAAAATTTCTAAGCATAAAAGAAAACAAAGATGTGACAAAAATAAAGATAATAATTCAAATGTTTTAAATTGTGATGAGTTTCAGAAATCTGTTTTGCAGAATATTCCTTGCCAGGAGAAATGTACAGCATATAAAGAAAATAGTTCTGTTATTGATTCTAAATCTAATTTTGGGTTTATTAAAAAGCACAGTAAATCTGCCTTAAAATCTCAAGAAAATGTTTTAGATTGTAAGAAAACTTCATCTGCAATTGGAGCTGATAACAAACCGAATATTGTATCTGAAATTAAAACTGAAAACTCTGCAGTGATTAATCATTGTACATGTAACTTTCCATGTGGATTGTCAAGCCTGTGCACTTGTGGTTATTATGCAAATGCTAAAGAAGCATTAAGTAAATTTAAAATTCCTCGTAAAAAGAAGTAAATCAAAAAAATATCACATCATTTTTATATCTGCAATTCACATTTATTTAGTGTAAAAAAAAAACAGATAACGGTAAAAAATTTTAATATGTTGTGTAATTTGCAATGATTTAATTTTTCCAGATAATCAGTACATTTTTATTGTATAATTGTATTAATATAAAACTTTATCAACTGTCAACTATTGTAAATGAATATATGATATTTAGTGATCATTTGCTGATTATTTTATTATAGTTCTTTTTTAAAAAATTAAATATACAATAAGAAATTTACCACACTGTTATTTTTTTATTATATTATAATTATTTTAGCATTTATATAGTTTTTGCTAAATTGTATACCGAAAAACTAAGACTCAATATTTTCAGCGTGAAATTTATATTTTAAATGCTATATCCATAGCTAATCTAATATTAATAGAATTGTTTTAAGGTATTGAATTGTTGAAGTATATAGATTTTATATATGTCAAAAAAAATATGCTACTGGTTTATTAAATACAAGTCAGAAATTTATGACCAAAAATGTCTTGTGATTATGTTTGCTAGTGACATACAGTTTACATTCTATTGGCATAATTAATACTCAAGTAGCAAGAATATGATTGAAATGCAGATTTGCATTGTATTAATTAGTTTTAAAAACTGTGTAGTTGCAGAACCTAAACTATATCATTGGAAAATTAGATTTTCTTAGAGAATTTAGCCATTTACACCATTATTTATTTACCAATTTTATGATGTAATATCGATTGATTATTACTAACATTTTTAATTTGCCGATGTTATTTGATACTGGCTAACATTGCATTTTTATAAATGAAAATTTGATTGCTTTTAATTAGATATAATTATGGAATCAATAACCAAATCCATTTTATGGATTTCTTATACTCATCATCCAACCATCTCCAAATTAAAATAATGTAATAAATGTGTGTAGTTGGCAATGCAGTTTCTTTGTAACGTAATGAAATAGTGTTATATGGTATATAATTCTTTTAAAAAATACTGCATTTGATTTTTTTTTCAAACAAAACAGTTACAATATATATGTCATTTGAGAAGTGTTAACTAGATAGAATTATGATTCTCACTGCCAATACTTATATTTAATTATTTTACATTACAATTTGAAACCAAGCTCATTTTATCCTAAATTCCTCAATTTATTTTATTTATTTATATTTTGTGTCTTTTAATATAATTGTGGTAGTTTTTGTCACTATTTGTGGTTCAAACTTATTAAAATTATATGGTGTGTAATCATTTTGTATATAAACATGGCTTCTGATGTTTTTAAGATGTATTTATAAAAAGCATATAAATAAACATTTGTTTTTATTTAATCTGACTGATTATTCTCTTATTATCTTTAACATAACATTTTTCTTTATTTTGTTTGTATATTCACAGAATGCTAACTTTCTATTAATGAGAATATGTAACATTGATTCATATTTCTATTTTGTATAGAAATGTAACATTAATTATTTCTACATTAAATATTGTAGTTGTATCTTGATATATATTTTAGTAAAGAAAGAATGAAAATTAAATATATTTCTTGTCTGACAGAATTAAATAACTGCTAAATGTACTAACTTTAATTTAAAGCTGTTAATGTTCTAAAGCTCCAATATCTATAATAAATAATTTTAAAAAGTGTTTTATAAAATGCATTATAAGTTGTAAATTAAATCTATTCTGAAATGAATTGCTTATACTAATGTCACTTACTTGAATTCAAATTAATGTTCCTATAAGGTATTTCTGAAGCAATTACTACATATTATTTCATTAAATTTATGCGCATGTATACATTAATCATTTGATTGATTTCATAATTTTAAAAAAAAATGCTTGGATAAAAAATAACTTGTTTTACCTCCTTAGCGTACTTGCCTTTTCATTTATTATTTCTAAGTTTGTTTGCTTCCCTTAATTAGAAAAAAAAAAGGGGGTACATAATTATGACTTGGTAGGAATAACTGAAAATTTTATTTCCTAATAAAATTTAAATATTTCTTTGCTTCTGAATTTTGTAGCTCGACGGAAAGCTGCAGCAAAACGAAAAAAATTAAAGGGCATGCGTGGTCAAAGTGAGGAGGAGGATGAAGAGGCAGATGATGAAGGTATCTGGTGGTTGCTTTGAAAATAGTATTCTGAGCTGTTTTTCAAACTACTTTTTAAATGAAAATTGCATGAATTAAATGTTATCCACTGTGCTGTGTATTGTATCCTATAAATGTGTATATTCTATTTTATGTATTTATGTCTTTAATTCTCATACTGCATGCTTTTTCTCTAATATTTTGAAATGTCCACATTACCTGTAAAATTCTGCATGCATACAAAATGCTTGCTGTGTTTATAGAAAGTTTGTAATTATTTCAAAACAAAAAAAAAATCATTAATATTAATCTTATAGTTGTTTATGTTTAATGTTTTTTTCAGTAGTAAAAAAATTGATAGTATGTTATATCTAAAAAATTTATTTATTAAAAAAAATGCTCTAAATTTGTAGAAACAAGTATCTTATTTTTAAATAATTTTTCTCGTAAAAATATCTTTTTTTTCATTTTTTAAAAATAAATCACTTAATGATAAAATACTTGTTTATTATAAACTGTGTATTTCATTTATAATAAAATCTTAGTTGATGAAAACTGTAATTTTTTTTTTAAATTTTAGCCATTTTTAGGTATTTATAATTTTTGTATGTTATTGATATATACTAATATATATATATATATATATATAAAATATAGTACTAACATTTATTTTATATGTTACTGATTCTCTTTGAAAAAGGATTAATTAATGATTGAATTTTATTTCAGTATGTTTATGTACCAAATCTCTCTGTCATAATGAACTATGCTTGAACTACTAATGTCATTTTCTTCTCTTTTGCATGTGCTTCACCGCTGCTTTGCCCTTCACGTGCCACTTAACCCCACAGCATCAACTGCAAAGTTAAAACAGAAAGGTATAGGATTTAAGAGCGGGCTATCTCTTGGCAATTAAAAAATTATAGATTTTGAAATATTTAGAATTAGTACTTTTACCATTCTTTATGAAATCTAACAAAAATTGGTGCTTCCAATCTCAGACATTTTTCTTTTATCTCTGAAGTTATATCATTTTTCTGTCTTTAAGACAAAAACATTTAAAAAGTGAGTGAGACAAGAGTTATAATTAATGGAAAGCTGGAAATGATTTTGATACTTTACATGGTATAAAAAAATGCTTAGTATAAAATTTATCTTTCATCAATATAGCTGTCAGACACTCTATTTTCAAGATTTACTATGCTATTGTTTATAAATATTATATTTATGGAATCCTCATGTTATGTTTTCAAGTTTGTTTTTGTTTAGCACTAAATCTGAAATTTTAAGGCATATCTTCCATGGCTAAACAGGATTTTTATGAACCAAATTTTGTGTTTGATATTTCAAAGTGCACTATAATTAGACAATATTTCAACATGTTAAAAATATTTCATTTAATTATTTTTCACATTCCAAATTAAATTGCGTATTGCAAAGCTGGAGTATATTATTTTATCCAAAGCTTATGGGTGATTTTTGAATGAATGGCTAGTTTGGAATCCAAGTGCTTGAATTTGTTAATGTGAGTAAATTCTTGACACTTTTATGCTATGCTAGAAAAATCCATTCATCTTAACTATAAAGGTGATTAGGTCACTTTCCACAACTAGTTAATTAAGTGCAAGATGTTTATTTCTAATTATTAAGAACTAAAGTAACTCAAATCTTAGAACTTTAATATTGTTCTGTTGATTCTAAAAATCAGGGCAAACTTTGTGAAAATTTTCAAAAATTATTTTATTTCACTTTATAGCTTTTCCTCACAAATGATCTAAAATTAGTAATTTTTAAAAATTCATTTGCAACCACTTTTAGAATCATGCAGAAAATTTTGTAAACTCTTTATGCTTATAAAGGGGGAAAAAATGGGGGATTTATCTTTGCAGTTTTTAAAATTATATATTTCCTAATACAAAATAAACCTACAAAAACCTTTACATTTTAAAAAAATTCTAATTGCATTACTTTCCAAGCCTTTCAATTTATTATTTACTCATGTGTGCATGTTCTTCAAGAAAAATGTAAAGCATTCTTGTATGTTTGCAGTGAATGAAGTAAAATAAATACATTTTTTAAGCGTTTTTTAAAAATATGTTTACAAAATGAAGTTAACAAAAAAGTAAACTTTAAAAAAAAATCTCTATTCATACAGAAATCATCCATTTGCAATGGTATTTAAAAATAAAATATATCTGGAATAAAAAATAGTAATTATATATTACTTTTTCATAAAAAAATTACAGTTCAGGAAATTAGATATATTATAATTACCTATTGAGAGGTGGGGGATTTTTGCATTTAATTAAAGAATATCAAAGAATTAACTTGAGTTTAAAATTATTAAATAACAAATATACACTTAATTTTTTCAACAATGTAGATTTCTTTCCATGGTTACATTACATTAATTACATAAAAAAATTATATTAATTTCATAAAAACTTTTAGTATATTCTACTCTGTAGGAGTAATGATTTAATACATTAAATACAATATTTCTGAATACTATCATTCATCATAATATCATTCTTATAAAATAAATTTAGAAATTTTTCAGTAGAGAGCGTACCATTTATTATTGGTTTTAAAATTAAATGGGAAATATTTCTAATTATGTTAAATATTAAATGAGCATTTATGTTTTAATGTATTTTCCCTCAATTTTGCATGAAGAAGTGCATTGCTGTATAAAAACCTCTTCCACTGTTAAATGTTATCCATGACTGTATCCCTTATTAAATGTTGTCATTGTTTCCTCACCATTCACCTTTGCATGCACCATCATTAATTGTTTTCAGTGTTGGAAAAAAATGTTTTTCAGTTCTTTTCTTGAATGTGTCATATATAAAAAGTTTTTGAAATCATATATCTGTGCACTCAATATCCAAATGGTATTTAAAATTTAAATGCACATCAATTTTTTAATAATGATTATCAAAATGTATCTGCCTATTTAATATTATTCTATACTAATAACAGTTCTTCCTTGCACAGTTTTTGTCTTATGTAGAAACACGTTTTTAGTTTTTCTAGATTATTAGAAGTATGTTATGCATAACACATTTTTAGTTTCATTAAATTCATTGTTTGTTTTAAATATTAATTTTATAAGCACAAGTAAATGTTTTACTTTAGAATACATGTATTTGAGTAGAAGTAGTTATAATGCACATCATTAGCTCTAGATTTTATATATGATTTTATTTATTAAAAATAGTATTTAGTACCTTTTTTGAGGAAATATATATTTCAGTTAAGCAAGAATTGTATGTTAGTATTATATTTGCTTGAGAATTGTTAGAAAAGTTGTAGTTTTCCCAATTAAAAATAGATTAGTTGTAGATTATGTTATGTTTTTTGAGTTGACAATAATTTTTGCCTATTATTAGGATTTATTCAGAATAATTTTCCAAGCTTTTTTCAGATTACACAAAAATTATAGTTTCATACACACCTTAAATCTATTTGGTTTACTATTTTAATGTTTGCCCCCCCCCCCTTTTTTTTTATGAAATACTTTTTAACAACAATAATTCATTTTCTTGGAATTTAAATTTCTGAAATAATTTTTATTCCCAATTATTTTTTCATTATATATATATATATATATATATATATTATATTTTGAAAGTAAGTGCCAGTGATAACGCATTCTTTTTTAAGTTAGTAAAAAGTCTTGAAATGCAAAACTGGAAGCTTAATAAAGTTTTCTTGGTTTAGGTGCATATTTAAATTTAAAGTGTTTCTTAGAAATGTTTATTTATTTTAAAAAGAGTTGTATTTTATTTATTTTTCCATATTCTTATTAAAATAAATGAATAAAGATAAAATTAAATTATAAATAAACAGTACATAATTAAAAGTATATTTGATTAAATTTGCTTTTAGGTGATGGAATGTTTGAGTTTCTGCTTTTCAATTTTCAATGTTTCATTTCTTTGCCTATTTAAATTTAAAATTGAGATCAATGAATTTTATATTAATGTTGATTACTATGTACTAAATATGATTTTCCACACTTAATAATTACTATAGGATTTAATTTTCACTCCAATTAATTTTATTGCATCAAGTTGCATTTCATTGCCTTATTAATTTTATTGTAGAAGCTGTTAATTCTTTTATTGTAAGAAAATTGAATATATGTATCAACTTTCAAATCTGAGGTTTCAAATCTTTATTTAGTAAGTTTTTTTATCTTTACATATAGTTTTATAATAAATCTTATGTATACTCTGTATGCATTATTTCATGCTGATTTTAGATCTATTTATGGCATCAAAAATGTCTGTTAGATATCTTTTATATTAATAGTTATAGATACAGTTGAAAATATTTCTCAAAAGTTGCTTCAAATTTAGTTTAGAACCTAGGGTTTAGTTAATTTCATGTGAACTTTTACATATACATTTCTTGATATCCAGGCATTTCAAGATCTCCTTATTTGAAGCCATCTTTAAGAGATAGGGGAAAATGTAAAAAATTCTGGAGAGCAGAAAAGAGACTTAGGTATACATCTTAATTTTTTACATTATTGAAAAGTGAGAATGTAAGCTTTTTCTTATGATTATTTTTCTTTCCCTGCAATTTTGAAATCTTATCTTATTTGAAAAATGACTTTATAAATCTATACTTTGTAGCTTAATGAATTTCGGTAATTGCAAATGACACTTTCACATTATCATCATTGGGTTAAAAAGTATGGAGGGCATCTGTAATATACTATTTTTTTTTTTTTTTTTTTTGCCTCTCATTAGAATTGACTTTAAAAAAATCACATAGGGTTTTTGTCTCCATGGTGCTTCCAAAGCCTAGTATTCAGGGCATCTGTCTCCCCCCCCCCTTCTCATCATATTTTCATTATGCCATTGATGATATGGTGAAACATCTGTTTTGTCCAAACAATTCTGCGCAATAAGGGTATGGTGACAGAACATATTAATTTCCATGAATAGAACATTCTAACATGCTTAAAAAGGCATATGTGAGTTGAATATCTTCACAAGAGTAATTTTTCTGTTTTAATATACGTGACGCTTGGCCTTGATGAAATAAATGCTATTTTGATGACAAATGTTTCCTCATCAGCTGCAGTGTTCTTTCATAAGAATTATGTTATATATGAAACCAATTTTCATATATAAAGTAGACTTGACTCATTCATTTTGAATCAAATGGTGATGCAATTAAGACAGTTGCTAAAAGATACTCTGTTGAAGTATCAGAAGTAAAATGCACACAACAGATTTCCTCATAGTGCTGTCTTTTTTAAACACAGTACGATAATTTTGCAGGATATCTAAGAAGCTCCTGCTGCTACATGAATTGTCATTTCACCAATCGTAGTATATCAGTTTTTGTTTGCTATTAGAATTATAGTATTGCAGATGACCTAATTTGCACCTAATACACTGTTCATGAAATGTTAATCAAGACCTGGAAAATCATAATAATCTAATCATCTAATCTTAATCATAATTTTGATTTCTTTTTCATTCAACTTTTACATGTGTAAAATTATAAGAATTATGTCTTTGTGTCATAATTTTGTGCACCAAAGCACTGATTTCCATTTTGTTTAAATGCTGCATCTAATACTTATCTACATGCACTAGATGTTTGTGACATCGTATGTCATATGTTTGCAGAAAATGATCATAAGCAAATAAAGCAGACAAATTATCATAAGCTGTAGTATTCAGTTTAGTAACATTGTTGATTGAGTTACATTAGATTTTGTCTACTAGAGTGTATGATTAGCTTTAAATAGAAACAATATGCATCTCCTATTAAAATGCTCTGTTGTTTTTTGTCTGTTGTAGTGAATCAGATTCATTACATTGTCTTCTGGTATTGAAAAAAAATTATAATATATATTTTTTATTTACCTAAAGAAATATTCTCGATTTAATAGATTTTTTTAAATATTTGTTATTGGCTAATGATATCTTTCATTCTGCTAGGTATTCCATTCGTAATGCATCCAAATCACAAACATTTTATTGGGTTGTTATTGTCCTTGTATTTTTAAATACTGTGTGTGTAGCTGTAGAACATTATGACCAACCTAAATGGCTGGATGATTTTTTATGTGAGTATTCATAATCAGTTTGAGTATCTGCTAGTTAGTAATTTTTTATTTATTTATTTATTTTTGTTGTTGTTTTACTTGTGATAAAGATGAATGTGTGCCTGTTTGGCACCACAAACCACACCATTTAACTTAGTTCTACCAAATTTTACACAAATATATTTTAATGGATGAGATTATGCATCCCAGAATTGATTTTTAAAAAAAAAGTAATTAAAAATTAAGCTAGATTTGATATTTTTTTTGTGATATCCATCAAAAATATTCTTGCAAAAAAATTACTTTTAGACTGTTTTAAAATCCAAAAATTTATCAATTCAATTATGTTTATTTAGTTGCGGTTAAATTTTTTAGTTTAGATTTAATTAAATTTTAAACACATTTTTAAGTATATTTCGCAAAAATATTTTTATTATTTTTAATAAAACCAAACTGTTTTCAATGTTTTCTTAACTAGTTGATTATGTGATTTTCTTCCATTGTTAAAAGCTGAAGAAGTCTTTAATATCAATGTAGATTGCAGCGTGAATAAAAAAGGATATTTACAATGCAACTAAAATTTAGAAGATAAATTAATTGAATATTTATACATTTAATAATGCTATGATGTCATAGAACTACTTTACTTTTGAAAATTTCATGTGCGCATTAAACAGATCATAAACAATTAAAATAGCAGAGCTTTAATGTCTGACAACTTGACTGTAATGGGTATGAAATTATGTGAAATTAAATATAATCAATATGTCTGGTAAACCAACTGGTTGCCAGAAGTAACTAGTATAATATGAAATGTGTTGCATTTCATCTTCAGTCATTTGGCATTATCAAAGCAATAAAATTTTCTATTGTCAAATTATGGACATAGAATTTGTTATTGTAAGATGAGGAAGAATTCTGTTCAACTATGCCTTACAATTTCTGTCTCAGTTGATGACAATTATAATACATGAATTATTTGAACAAATGAAAGCTATTTTTTTTTTTTTATGATTATAGAATCTAGTAACTGGAACAGTAACTATGTAATGGGATTCAGTTATTAAAAGCTGTTTTCTTTTAATCAATTCGTAAAAGAAAAAATTGCAGTTGGAACTAGAACACAAGAGTTTTATTTCAAATAATCTTAAAATCTTCAAAAACCAATATGGTTGGATTAGGGTAAAAAAAAATTGGGAAAAATAACATTTCATGTCAAAATACAAAGTAATATATAAATTCTTTAATAAATAAGAAATATATTATTAATTCATTAAAATGTATAAAAATTGGCATCTAAATCATGTTTTAATACCCTTTGTTCCATATTTTGTGAAATAAAATTAATTAATTTTAAATAATTTAAAGCTAAATTTAAAATTTCTTTTAATTTAAATAATTGCTTGAGATTTTTTAAAAAATTATTTATATTTGAGAATTTTTTTATACTGTTAAAAAAATAATGATTTTTTTTTTTTTTTTTTTTTTTTTTTTGTATAAGTGAGCACTTTTTTTATCTGTGAATTAAAAAAATGTGTATAACAAAACAAACTTTGCTCATACTTAAAACATAATAATTAAATTTTTTTTTTCTCTTTCGATGCCTTGTTTCTGTATTAAAAAGAGTGCATATGCATAATGACTGAAACATTTTTATAAAAATATTTCTCTTCTTAATCACCTTCTTTAAATTTATTTCAGACTATGCAGAATATGTATTTTTGGGACTTTTCATTTCTGAAATGCTTTTGAAGGTTTATGCCCTAGGACCTCGCATTTATTTTGAATCTGCCTTTAATCGTTTTGACTGTGTTGTAAGTTATACATTCTTATTATCTTTTCTTGAAATAAAGAATATAAATTACTATTTTAAATTCCACTTATATGTTACTCTGAAGTTGCATCGATTTTCTATTTTAATGTATCAAATTATAAAACATGAATATATGTCTGATCATAATATAAAATAATGCATATGTAAGTACAGAATTATTTTAAATGCATGCATAAGTTATTTAATTTTCAAGCAGTTTTGATTCTCAAAAGAACTAAAGAATTGTCGGGTTTTTTTAATAGTTTGTATGGCTATTTTTTTAAATTCGTCTTCTAAAGTATATACGAATTTACAAAACTAATAAAGAGAGAACTTAGTCTAACCTTTTTTATTGATGTTTTAATTTATTCCAATTAAAATTGAGTAAGCACACAACAAAATTATACTCATTTTTTAATTTTTTTTTTTTTTTTTTTTTTCTGATTGTTTTATGATGCAGAAGTTCTTGAGACACTTTAGATTATTCATGGACTTCTGCTATTAGATCTAGCAATGTGCATGCATTATCCCTCTAACTGTATGTTTGGGATAAAAACTGTTAAATGGTTGGTTAAAAAAAGTATTAGGGTTGTTGTTTTTTTTTATATGCAAGAATTATAAGCTACTTCAGGATAGTGAATTTAGAGTGTCAAATTCCTATTTGCTTCCTTGCTCTTATGAAAATTGATGTGTTTGGAACATCTGCAGAAGATACTTTTACGTGGAATAGTATATAATTAAAATTGTGGAATTTATATTTTATTACAAGATATCTTTATTCCTGAAAAGGCAACGTTTACAGTTAATTATAGTATGGTGCAAATTTACTTTTGCATTTATTCCTGTTAGGACAGATTTATATATCATTTCTTTTACACCACTATATGGCATTCCAATCAAGTCCTGTTAAAATATTTTAGGATGGATCATATCATATGCTTGATTAGTGTGCAAGTATATAATATTTATTATATTTTTTAACATGTTTCAGAATATATTAACTTTGAAAAAAAATAAGAATATTGAAATCAAACACCTACATTTTTTTACCTTCAATGGAGAAGTTATTGTTTAATCTTGTGACATGTTCAGTTATAATACTCATTATTTTTATAATATGCTGCTGATATTTAAATTCTCCTTATGAAAAAAAATTGATAGTATTTTTATGGAAATATTCATGAAAAAATACTGTTCACGTAGGTTATCTCATTACTAATATTTGCAATATGATCTAGCTTTGTTTCAACCATTCTGTATAATCTCAAACTTTAAAAATTGTTCAGAATTTCACAACTAATTTTATCAATTTAGTAATAGTAACTTTCCAAGGTGTTCTTTTATATTAACACATTCATTGCTATAGATAAAATGCCTCATTTTTCAAGAAACCTGTAGTACCAAAATTTGATTTTCATATCAATTTACATAAATTTAATATGCTAATAAATGTATGGAAAGCATTAACATTTTTCTTTTTGAGTATATAAATTTGTCTTGTTAAATAGGTAATTAACTAATATTCAAATTATTTTGCATTGAAGTATTTTGTCATACTAAGTTAACATGTTAACTAAATGAATAAAGCAATTTTCTTTTTTATTATTCTTTTTTTTCCATGATTAAAATGTAATATATTCAAATCAGTATATTTTTAACTTTTTTCTCTTTCCATTTCCTTAGGTTATTTGTGGTAGTATATTTGAAGTTGTGTGGTCCAGTGTGAAAGAGGGATCATTTGGTCTTTCTGTTCTCCGGGCATTGAGATTGCTCAGGATTTTTAAAGTTACAAAGTAAAAGAGTATTCTATTATGCTTTATAAATTTTTAACTTGAAAGTTTATTAATGTAAAAAAATGCCTCTTTAATTCCAAAAATAAAATAGTTAGCTGTATAATAATATTCGTTTTATGAAATATATTAATTTTTAAAGTTGCAAGTAGAAAAAATTTTTTATTTAAAAAAGAAGACTTTAACATTTAGAAAAGAAGTTTGTGACTTCATTTTATATTTGAAAGCATTTTTAGAGATTATTTGAATTACTGAATTTAAGTTTTGATGACTATCAGAAGTCTCTTTACAGTTATGAAGAAAGGCAATTTTTTTTTCGATTCTTTTTTTGAACATTTGTGTAACATCATTCTCTTTTTTGCTTTGTAATTAATAAAGCATATTTCTGCATTATTGGTAGTATAAATTTATAAATATATTTCATGAAATGTGATATAAATGAAAAAAATGTATTTATCAAATCTAATTATTACATGCATTATTCATATCTAAATATGAAAACTTATTTCAATGCCTTTAAGACTACAAATTGTATGTCATAATTTAATAATTCTTTGTAAATAATCCTGAACTTTTATATTTGAAATTAATCAGGAATATCTTTGGGTTGATAATCAAGACACTAGAAGTGTATTGAGATTAAAATATTTTCTTATTTTCATAGTTAAATAATTTTAAAAAATTAACAATGTAATCATTGGATGATTCTTATTTCCCCTTTCTGTTATTTTTCTTATCCTCATTCCTTCCTGAAAAACAAGTATTGCATTAGCATATATTATCTTTGACTTCATTTTAAAGTGGTATTAATCATGCCGTTTAATATTAAAAGAATTTTTGAGATATAAATGAAGAATTCATTAAAAATATTATGTTTAGATATAGTATGATTGTTCTTAATCTAAATTATTCTACAATTAGACACATTTGTTAATCTGTAACTAAACACACTTTTACAGTAATGAATAAAGTGTTTTGTTAAAAGTATTTTATTGGTAATATTTTCTAATTTTAACTTAATATTATTAATTAATAGACATATGCACTATACTACATATGTCTATTTTAAAAATGTTTACATCATTTGCTGTTTTCTTTTTCAGATAAAAGATTAAGAGTGTTCTTGAAATATGTGAATATTTTATTCATATTATTATTATTTATAATATTTTATTTGAGTAATAATTTTTGTTAACTTGCAGGTATTGGTCGTCCCTTCGTAACTTAGTTATATCATTGCTCAACAGTATGAGATCTATCATCAGTTTGTTGTTTCTGCTCTTCCTTTTTATACTAATATTTGCACTTCTTGGAATGCAGTTATTTGGGGGAGCGTAAGTTGTTTTCCACATTTTGTTTATGAAGTTAAAAAATATATTTAAGTATATTAGTAATATGAAATTTAAGTATATAACCAGTATGTTGTAATTCTATAAAATATATTTATTTTAAACTTGTTGATATAAGCAAAAGTAAAATGAAAATTTCGTCAAAATGTAAAGGAATAAAATGCATATCACTTTCTTTATATCTTTTGCAAAATAAAAAAAGTTATCTCAAGTTAGAAGTTGATTTTAACTTTTATTAAATTTTGTTAATTTTACATTGGATATGAATTTTTAGTACAGCGTGTTATTAAATTCCATCAAAAAAAATTTCAATAAAAATTGAGGTTTACAGTTAATAATAATTATTAAAACTATTTTAACTAAAATAAAATTTTATCATTTTGTTTTACCTTTTTAATAGGCGTATAGAAAAATGACTACTGGGCTACCTTGTAAAAAAGGAGGAATTTTCCTTTTAAAATTTTTTTAAAAGTATAAGTTAACTTAGAATGAATCATTTTTAAATAATTACTTTTGATTAAAATTTGTTTGGAGAGAAATTCTGATTATTTAAAATTTTTTAATCTTTTGGATTTAAAGCAGCATTTCCTTATCTCTTAAGGTAATCAAAGTAATATGACATTTTTTTTTTTTTTTTCTTTTCTAGTTTCAATTTTCCTGAAGGCACACCTCCAGCAAATTTCAATACATTTCCTATTGCCTTGCTTACAGTATTTCAGGTATTGATTGCATTAAACTTCATTATTTTAATTATTAAGTTTTTTATCTCTTTTTGTAATGTTTATAAATTTATTAATGTCATGCAGCTGAGAAAAATCTTAGTAATTATGTTTTTCCTTTACTTGTAAATTTATCAAAAATAAAATTAAATTTGTAATAAAAAGGTATTTGTAAGAAAGAGTAGCTCTAAAGCAAAGCTTTATATTTTCATTAAATGACTTTGCATGTGAATTATGGCATAACATTTTTATTATATTTAACACTTAATAAAAATTATTTTTAAAAATTTTGATCATTTGGTAATATTCCATTTTCTTAAAGTATAAGGAGAAAGCTTTGAGTTTTAGATTGAAGCTAATAAATTATATATTGTTCATGCTTTTTATTGATTGCTTCTTTTTTTTTCATATGTTTTTTTTATAATATTTATTCTTTTAATTCTAGAAATACTAGTATTATTAGATTCTAGTAGGATTTTGGTATTATTTTCAATTACCAAAATATTTTTTAAAAGAGAAATAAATATACTGAATTTATGAGAAAGTTTTGTTGAACTTATATTTAACTTCATCACACATTTTGTAATGCCTCTTTGAAAATATAAATATATAAAGATAGGATGACTTCCCAATCAAGAAAGACCCAAGAATTTCAAATAATTTGGGTTTTATTTACATTCAACAATTTCTTTTAATCGAGTTATTTACATGCAGCTTGTATCTGTAAATTTTGATTTCAACCTTTATAGAAAAAGTGGGAGTGACATATTTCTGCTAAGAGAGTAAAAGGCATATAAAAAAAAAAGGTGTTGGTTAAGTGAAATGCAGTATTTTCCTGCAGAACAGTTTCCTGTTTCAATATTTTAAAGAAGTTTATGGTGATGCTCAATTCAAGCTCCTATAATTTCTCTATGTTTTATCTATCTCATTTAATTTGTCTTTTATTTAATGATAATTAAAATTCCAAAATCAAAAATGGCTTTGTAATTTAGCTATACATCCTCAATTAATCAGTTTCTAGTGTATCTCAAAGCGCTGTTATAAAAAATTTGACTTAAATTTTTTTTAAATTCGTACTTTTGATGAAAATAAAATTTAATCATAACTGAGTATATTATTAAATATGGAAATAAAAAAAAGCATTATCCAAGTATCTATACCAAATATTTTTATATATATATATATATTTTCTTCAGAACATTGAATTCATGTAACAATAAAAAAGGAATTTTGCATTCAAAGTAGCAGTTATTTTTATTCCTCTTTTTTATGGGGAGGGGCTCGTTTGTTTTTGTATAACACTTTTTTTGTTTGTTTTTTTACTCTGTGTATGAAATTTAATTTGGTTCCAAATATTGGATTCTGAAATGAGCAATCACATAAAGCCAGAATTTCACAAAAGAGTCACATCTGCTAATAGATGTTTTTTGGGGATTACAAAAATGTTTAAAATTGAATTTCATCATTAGAAAAACCAAATTACTCATTTACAAAATTTTGATTAGGTTCGTTTTCATATATGCTGTTGAAACATAGGTAATGATTTTAGAAGAGATATACTTTCTATATTTAAAAAAAAGAATTTTAAGGATCATATTTGATGTAAATAAATGTGATAATTATTTGAGAAGAACCAACTCTGAAATTTGCAACTATGTAAAAAGCCAGATATTAAATTTATAGCAATCTAGATAATTAAATGGGAAGATCACTTAATAAGATTGGATGACTATCAAACCACTAAAAAGATCTTTTTGGCTAAATCATGTGGAAAGAGGAAAGCCAAAACTTAGATGTATTGACTGCCTGGAAAAAGACTTGAAAACTATTGAGAGTGATAAAGGTTATTTCAGATTACAATGTTTATAAGAATACAAATTTATTGCATATTTTGATAATAATTGCTTTTGTTTATTATTTAATTTTTTTTTTCTTATGCGTTTGAAATAACTTGATTTTTTGAATTTTAAATCCTAAGTAGGTGCTATAATAAATTTTTGAATGTGAGTTTCTACAATTTGTAAATGTTTTACTGTTATTTAGATTTAATGTTCTATAAAAATTTCTTATTCAAAATGCATTCAAATAGTTAAAATTATGACCTTTCACATATGATGAGTTAGTTAGACTCTATAAGAAAGAATTAAATCTTAGATTGATATTTAAGATAATAGAAACATAGTTTCTTTGTATTTAGAAAAAAGAAAATGCAATTTGAGGGTTTACGATAAGAATGGTTCTTAAAATTTTTGCAAACTCAATTCCAGCAGAATTTTTTTTTTCAGAATTTTTGAAGTTAGAAAATAACTAAAAAAATTAAGTATTAATTAAGAATAATTAAAGAGGATTTCTATTAAAATAATTATTTCTAAAATTTTAATAAAATTTTAAAGTCAAATTTTTTCAAAATTATTTATCAGTTTTGTCTATTGAATGTTATTTGCCTACAACCTGTGCTAAGTGCACCTCAGGGTTCAATAGTAGGTATGCAGAAAGTAGAAACTTAAAATGGAAAGGATTAAAATGAAAAAATAACTATAAAATTTATTTCCCACTGTTTCTGTGAAAAATAAACTTTATGAGGGACAATAAAGGTTGGGATCAATAATTTAGATTAATTATTTGCTCAAAATTAATATATTTTAATTAGAAAATAATTTTTGATTGCATGAATTATGTACATTCAATGGAATTAAAATATTCTTGTATAGCACTCTTTTTTTTTTTTTTTCAAACAATTTTGTAACAAGTAATATTTTATCCTTAGATACTAACTGGTGAAGATTGGAATGATGTTATGTACAAAGGAATTGAATCACAAGGAGGAATTGAAGGAGGAGGCATGGTGTATAGCTTATATTTTATAGTATTAGTACTGTTTGGGAACTGTATCCTTTTATTAATGAAGTTACATATATTAATTATAACGAAAAAGATTTTAATTATGCCAAAATATCTTGCATAGCTTATTAAATGTCTCTATGGATTTTAAATTTTTGATTAGTTGTTTAAATTGTAATTCCCATTCTTGGAAAAAAACAATTTAATGATTAAAATCTGCAGTTATTGTGTTTGACTTTAAATTATTCTTTTGGTATGATTTTCTTTAAATATTGTAGTATTGCAAGAAATTTCATGAAATTTAATTGTGCAGATACTTAGTGTTTTGAAAACTTTGTATTTCTATAATATCTTCAAAGTTTTAACTTAAAAAAATTAATCATTTAAACTTTTCTCATCTTAAGCTTTATTTTAATATTTAATAGTAACTTAATATGTGATATTTTAATTTTTAAACATGTGTATGGGATAAGTTCTTTTTTCTATTGCTAGATTTAGTCATATTTTTATGCCCATTTATTTTGTTCTCTTATTTTTGGCCTGATAATTTCCTCTTTTTGAAACTTTTTCATTCATGCAGTGTGATTGAATTGTAAGTTTTTTTAGCCCTAATGTATTTTTGAAAAGACATAAATTTGATTTGTATACGTTTATCATTAAATATGTTTAAATACGCTTAACGTTAAATATAATAAAATACGTTTTGTATTTTTTTTCTTTTATATAGCTAATTTTTCTATGTATATATTTAAAAATTTAATGCTCATATTGATTTTGTATAGACTTTCCGAATTTAGGAATAGAATTTTCATATTTTATATGAAGAATATATTAACTTGTTGTTGTTGTTATATTTCCTTCATTCTATTAAAGACACTCTTCTGAATGTATTCTTGGCTATCGCTGTCGACAATTTAGCCAATGCTCAAGAACTTACAGCAGCTGAGGCAGAAGAAGCTGAAGATGTAAAAGAATTTTTTTTAATTTTTTTATGTTAAAAAAGTCATATTTCTATAACAAAAAACTGCTATCAAGAAGAGGGTACCAAATTAAAAAATGAAATTGAACTTTTTACTCATTATTTTCATATTTTTTTTTTTTTTTACAATTTATCAAAACATGTTAATTGATGTTGATATATTTTTATAAAATATAAAATTTTTTGAAAGAGTTTTCTTATTTTAAAAATAATGCAGATTTTTCTCTTCAAGGGCATTTAGATTAGAATAAACTCTTTATTGCATCACAATAACTATGTAAAAGATAATGTTTTATATACTTACATTATAAAATTTTAAAAATTGAATTAAATTTAAAATCCCAATGCTTCCCTATATTTGTATTTTTATTTTGAAATTTCACATATTTACATATTTATTTATTATATATTCTAAAAAAATTACTTTTTAAAATGAAACTTTTATTACTTTAGATGAAAATACTTTACAAAATATAAAATAGCCTAAAGCAGAACATATACTACTGTTTTTATTTTGCTAGGGACATAAAAAATATTGTTTTACAACATATTCTGCCATGATACATTTCTGCAATACATACAACATTTTTAATAGAAATATTGACTTGAAACTTTGTAATGATGCTAAACATTGGACTATGTTACTTTTTTTAGAGAGCCAAAGAACTGGATAAAGAATTGAAGGAATTGCAAATGTCTAGTGATCCTCCTCAAGTAAACATTTGCCCTCCTTCGCCTATGAATAATGCAGAAAAAGGAAAGAATTTCAGTTTGTAAGTTATCATTTCTTTTTGTGTTAGATATATGTACTTTCTACTCTATATTATGTTATTTTTGTGAGCTCATCAAGAATATGTATTGTGTTTTTATTCATCTATAGAGAAAAAGGTAGCAATGAAAAGGTTAATATGAATGATGATGAAGAGAAAGGTAATCCTAATGATGAGAGTAAGTTCAGTTTTCATGCATAAAGTATAATTTGTACTCATGAATATTTTTCTTAGAAATACCATTGGTGTTTTTTTTTCTTTTAATATTTATTTATATTTTATTTAAAAGGGGCTTCATGGGCTTAATGTTATATATTGATGTAAAAATATTATTTATTTTTTATTTTTTTGCAAACATTTGGCCCTGTTTTTTTGACACAAAAATATTTAATTGAATTGACTAAATTTTAAAAGTTTAAAACTTATTTACCTGAATGATGATTCATAGAATTTATACTGCTTTATTTTTAAGTACTACTTACAATCAAATAAATCATTCAAAATTGTAAAGTAATTCTGATAATTTTCACAAAATGACTGAAGGTAATCTTCTGATGTTGGAAAAATCTTAAATGGAACTTTTAAAAATAGTATTAATTTATTTAATGATATAAATATTTTTATTGAACTTTACCTTCGAAGATCTGTATAGTATTACAAAATTTATTTGAATTATATCTAAATTTTTTAACTATTCTGAAAATTATATTGGCCTTACTGTTTATCATTATATTTGCAGAAATAAATTTCTTAAGGCTTGTAAACAATATGCAGGATACAAATTCTTGCAAATTAATGTGATAGGAAAAGGTTTTAGATTCAATTTTCATAAGGACAATTTACTTACTTAGACATTTATTAATCATATAGAAAATCAGAACTAAAAAGCTAATATATATTATCAGCATAAATATATAAGGAATAAAACATATAAGGAAATAAAATACAAAAATCACAAATTGTAAACTTATTATATTTATTTGTATATCAGATTGTATTTCATTAGTTTATGAAGCAATTATATACTTTTTTTGTTTGATTTGTTAACAATTATTTACATAATTGTAATGATAAAAATAATGCATTTTTTTCATTTTTATATATATTTTTAAGTGTTTGAAATGCAATAAATTATTATTCTGTTTATATGAAATTGTTTCAAAGTTCACCAAATCAATTTTAACTTAAGCACCAATTTTATTCAGGTCAGCTTTGAATAGAAGCAGTTTATAATTAATGTACAATATACCAGATACATGGTAAAAGGAGTTTAGAGAAGAATTAACATAATTTAATAGCTAAGTCTTGTAGTTTTTATTAATGAATTGCAATATTTTCATCAAAAAATGAATTTATATATACTGTAAATTTAGGATGTGCCATCTTTTTTTGATGTGAAATTTAAAAATACCATACTACATTTGATGCTTTTTTAACAGATATTTTTAAAGCCTATGACATCTAGGCAATTAAAAGGTTTTATATGCAAATGCTATAAATTTGTAGAGAAATTCCCCTCTCCCAAAAAAATCTGTTATGCCTACATCAAATTTGGTTGCTCATATTTTTAAAAATCTTGAAATTCAGTATTAATTTTTTAAATCTGGAATTTGAGTGTGTCTCATGTATTGAATCTATGTTTTCTAGTTATAAGTTAAAATTAAGTCATTCACAGATTTCATAAATGGATACATAAATTATGTAGAATCCATAAACATCTCAAGTGTTCCAGGGATTTGAGTTGTTTAGCATTTTGGCAGTATCTTTCTAAACTCAAAGATATCATCTAATTAGATAACAGAGATAATTACTTAGTTGAAAGGTTAAATGAAATTTGATATATTCCTATAACTATATATTATGCTATAAGTTTATAGAATTATCTATAAAGTCTTGATTAAAATGAGATTATTAGTACTTTATTAATGAAAATATGTGATTGAACATTTTCTTGTCAACTATACAAATTTTATTAATATTAAAATGCTGGCCTGCAAAATGGCATTTAACCACAAAAAAGATTGGGAAAAAATGGAAATATGTTGTATCATTGTTATTACTTTCAGTTTAATATATAGATCTATATTTCAGCATAAAGAATTTGGCTATTGTGAACTTTCATATTTCTAAGGAATTTATGTGCATGGTGTTTCAATGTCTAAAATGTGTTAAAATTTTAAATTGGAGTTATGTATTTAAAATACACAAGTGAAAATTTTTATTCTATCCTGGATCTGTTTTACATTTGTGAAAGTTACATTTATGAATTGATAATTAATTAATATAATGCTCTATAAATTCTTTAATTTTATTTATAGATGAAGAAAAAGAAGAAGTTAAAGTCCCCAAGCCAATTTTGCCCTATTCTTCCATGTTCATCCTTTCACCTACAAATCCGTTAGTATAACTAGATTTTCATTAACTTTTTGCTTTCTCTAGTTTCAATGAAAATATTTTTAAATAAATATTATATTAGAATCATCATGTGCATTTGCACTTTCAGTGTTTTAACTTAGAATATTAATTGTGAACTGAAAATTTGACTTCTAGAGTTAATTTATAATTTCTAATAAATGAAAAGGGATTAGAAGAATTTTTTTGATGCAATTAAATCTTCAGATCCAAATTTTAATCATTTTTTTTGTCTTTAATTTCAGTATTCAGTTTGATTTTGATACTGAATTTTAACCTTCTTTTCATTGTTTAAAGGCTGGAAAATTTTATGATTAAGATTATCTAATTTTCATTCACATTTTAATTCAAACACTTTATGGGAAATAAATTTCTTTACATTTCAGGATCCGCGTTGCAGCTCATTATGTTGTGAATCTTCGTTATTTTGATTTATTCATCATGATCATCATCACACTCAGTAGTATAGCATTAGCGGCAGAAGATCCAGTTGAAGAAAATTCTCCTAGTAATGAAATTTTGAATTACTTCGATTACGCTTTCACTGGATTTTTTGCAATAGAAATGGTTTTAAAGGTAAGTTATTATTAATAGTTCTGAATTACATTACACATTAGTTTTCAAATTCTGTATAATAAAACGGTGCCTTCTTTCATATTAACCATTTCACTTTTTCCTTAAAGAAGATAAAAAAAATAGTATAATAACATTTATAATTTTTATAATAAGTAAGTTAACTTATTAGTAAATAAGTTTTTAGATTAGTTTATTTCCTTCACTAGGAGTGTGAGAAATTGCAATAATCATCAGTTTTATCTTGAGTGCATGAAATTTTAGGCATTACACTATTTGTTATAAAAAGGATGATTTTTGTTGAGGACTATTAAAAAAAAAGCTTGATAAAAATATACATTAAAACATATTATTATGCAAAACTTGAAAATTAAAATTCTTTTTAGGTAATAAAGATTTATCTTATCTGGTTTCTATAAATTTCCACATACTTTTTTAAAATTATTTTTAATCATTAGATCTTAAATTGATTTTTTAAACAAATTTACTATAATTTCATATAATTTATGTAAAAAAATAAACTTAATATTCTACCTAAAAAGTATTAAAGACAGAACAATACACCAGTTCTGAATGGAAGTATGACAATGTGATTTTCTGTATAATTTAGAAGTTATTACTAGAAACAATTTGATGAAACTTTTTATGAAACTAATTTAGTTTCTAATTAACTTCTGATGAAACTAATTTAGAAAAATGCAAACAATCAGTTCGCATTTTTCTAAATTAGCAAATAATTGATTAGGTAGTAGATATAATATTTCTCGTAATTTTTTTTGTAAAACTAGAATTAATTGGATATTTGTCAAAAGTAAAAAGATTGAATATTTTATTGGAAATTTTTTTTCAAAATGTATAATTTAATCATAGTATCATGAACAAGAATTTGAAATCAACCTCAATAATTATATTTAAATATGAATTAACATTCTCTTGGTTTATGTAGGTGGTCGATCAAGGTGTCATTCTTCACCCAGGATCCTATTGTAGGGATCTGTGGAATATTTTGGATGCTATTGTTGTCATTTGTGCTCTTGTTGCCTTTGCCTTTGTGTAAGTCTAAGTCATTTGTATTCCAAAAACTTTAAATGTTTTCTTATTCTGTTTACTTTATATTCTGACAGATAGTTTATATTGTTTTGCTTTTAGCCAAAATGTGTGTTAAGGTTATTATAGCCTTGGCAGTGTTAAATTTCCAAAATAAAATTGATATTTATGTATGTAAATAAATGTACAAATATACTAAATTAAGGAAAAGGGGGGGTTTCCCCCTTTCTTTTTTATCGATCGAAAGCTGTACATGTGTATATTTTTTAATATGCTTATATCTTGTAAATCTGAATACTGTTTCAAAGCTACAATTTTGAAAGATAATTTTAAATGAAAAATTGTAAAATTGATGTATTTTATTAATTTTTATTAATGATAATGAAAGATTATAAAGTAAGAATAAAATATATTACAGTTTTTATTATTTAGCATAATTTAGATATCATTTTTAATAATTACTTGATATCCCTATATTTAATCTTGATCTTAGTATCATTTTTTCATATTCAAAAGAATTGTATTCTTTATTTCAAATTACGTTAATTTGTTATTAAAACAAATGAATAATAATCATTGTTAGTCATTAGTTATCATTTAAAAGTTCTTTTTTAGATTTACATTGTCAATTGATACATTTTTATTACTCAGTAGATCACATCCCTATACACATTTTAGTGCAAGAGGTTTTTGAGCTGATTTTTAATGTATTTGATACGCTGGTTTGTAATATTGAAAGCAGTTTTTCTCTATTAGTTTTTGTTCTGAAATTCTGTGTAGTTAAGTTATAAAATATTTCACTGTACATCTTACTGAGTAATGGTTAAATTATGTATTTTAGCTCTTGCTTTTTTTTTCTCCCTTCTTTTTTGTTCTATTATTAGTTAAATGTTTAAAGCCATATTTGCTGTTGTTTACCTAGTGTTTACATATAACATTACCTATAACATTCTTTGTTTTACAAATTGATCAAAATAAAAAAAATGACATGTAATTGAAAAAATTATGTTAATCACCCTAATTTATTTTGTTCTGTTTGTGGTGGATATAATCTAAAAGAGAAAAGATAAACTGTATTTAACTTTATTTAGAGAACTTACTTAATGTACTTTGTTATCATATTTAGAAACAAAATAAAGTTTGAGTTCCTTGCATTATATATAAATATTAAACAATGACCTATTAAACTAAGATTAAACATCAAACCATGATAACCTAATGATTAAACAATGACCAATGATTAAACAAACACCTTTAACAATGAATTATTGAACTGACCCTATGAATTGTTTTGATTATTGTATTTTTTTATACTGGAATATAACTGAGATAAATCAAGATTAGTACATTTCTAATTCAGCCTTTGTAAGAAGATCTATTATTAAGTCAAAAATAACAATCATCAAAGTAATTTATTTTATTTCATTCAAAACACTGAAATACCAATTTTTTTACTTTTTCTGTTCCATAATTCCATTATCTTTGATGTTGGGTAGAAGTTTTACATTCAATCTTTGAAGCCTACACTTGATCAACAAACATAGTGTCCACCAAAGTAAATTCTAACAAAATCAGAATTGGCTTTTCTTTTCTTTTTTAAATTATATTCACTACATACATAGTAAAATGCATCACAGTGATTAACAAGCTTCTTTAGCTGATAGAAATTCTTTCAAATAATTTACAAATCAAAAATTTTTATAGTTATGTTAGATGTAAATAATTGATTACGCCAACAAAAAGAATTTTCTCCAGTTAACTAATAATGGTACAAGGCAGAAGGAGAAAAAAAAAGTGCTGATTCACATATTTAAACATTACTTAATGTTATGCAATTTAACTATGCTGGATCTCAGAAAGTAGAGCTGGCAGAAAAAAACTACATGTTTAAAACCAACATGCCAGATATCATTAAAATCAGCTTTAAAAAATTATTGGATGTAACAAGAAAAAATTGTATTTTTATTATGCATAAATGAAACAAATAACTTTGTGCTTTAAGTTTCCTTATATATAATAACTTTATTTTCATATCATTTTTACAGTGATAGCAGTACTGGTCAAAATCTTAGCACTATTAAATCTCTGAGAGTTCTTAGAGTTCTCAGACCGCTCAAGACCATCAAAAGAGTACCTAAACTAAAGGTATGTCTTTAATTTTTTGATTTTCATGTATTTGTGTTTTTAATTAGACTTATAAAAAAACATAAAGAACTTTAATGTTGATAAATTTTTCATCCAATTTTATTCAAATTTATTCTTAATTATCACTATAAGTTTTAAATTTTCAATTGATATTCTGATTAGATCCTTTATGTTAAAGGGGTTGTTTTTTCATTCTTTCAGTTAAGGCATTTATGTGATGCATTCGCATTTCAAATTTAACTTTGAGATTAGGAACTATTTTTGAAGAAATAACTTCTTAATTTTTATGAATGTCTTTTATATGCATTTTAGAATTATTTTTTACTCTATGTAATAGTTGCAAAAATTTCAGTAAAATTTTCGCTGGCAAAGGTAAGGGGAGCGAATTTCATATGACATAGTTATAATTCAGAAGTAATTGTTTTGATTAATGAATAATTTTTTCATTAATAAATAATTATTAAATTATTAAAACATACACCAATATATTTACAATTAAATAAAATACTATAAGCATTTTTAAACTACCATTAATGAAATTGTGCTTCATATGTTTATTAAATTGCATTAAATATTTTTTTATATTTAATTTTTTTAATCATTTAATAGACAGAGTTATATGTAATTATATACCAACTACCATTTTATTGATTTTTCTTTTTCTATACAAAGCAGTTCTATAGACCATGTAACAAAAATTGCGCTAATTTCATTCTGTTATGTTACTAATCATATAATGCACCATTTGTTTTTGTTTTTTTAAATGTATCTGTTGGTGTTTTTTCTTGTGATATCTGGAATAAATAGATGTATCTCAAAATGCTAACTGGATTAGTTTCTAATTATCTAATTGTGTTTATTCACATGCATATTTTTTTCTTAATCGTGGATTTCGTTACATCCATTATTTGAACAATTATTTATTGATTTTTGTGATGTGCCAAAATTTGATTAATTTGATGCATGCCATTATTAATACTTTTTTGTTTGTTTTAGGCTGTATTCGATTGTGTTGTTACATCACTAAAAAATGTCTTCAATATTCTCATTGTGTATATTTTATTTCAATTCATCTTTGCTGTGATAGCTGTTCAGTTGTTTAATGGAAAATTTTTTTACTGCACTGACCAGTCTAAGCTCACTGAAGCAGCATGCCAGTAAGTATTTTTCTACCTTGAAATAAAGCAAAAAATAATTGATTCATTCTGTCAGTTTGCCAAAGAGGCTTTAAAAGTTTTTTTGCAAAAGCTGATTAGAGATTACTAATAACTTTTAATTTGTTACCCATTCTAACTATGGTTTTTAACTTCATGCATATGAGTAATCTGACAAATTTAATCTATCTGAGTGATCTCTACAAATTTAATCTGAGTTATTTCTACAAATTGATTTAAATTTGAATAATATATACATAGAAAGTTGTTGCTCATTGTCTTAAAATAGACTCTTTCATGAATACATAAAGTGTTGTATTAGTTAAAAAAAATCATTAATATTTTTTGACAGACTAGATAATGAATTTAATTATTGAGGGAATCTGTAATACTAGTTTTGTAGTCATGTTGATACATCACTTAAATATAAGAAGAAATATAGAATACTCAATGCAGAAACACCTAATTTCTGAAAAGATGTAAAAAGCTCATAAGTTGAATTTAAAATTCATAAGAAGGTCTGAAAAAATAAACTATGAAATAATAACTCTTGTTAATTTCTATAACATTTGAAACTTCTCCTTCAAACAAATGTATTTAAAAGATCTTTAAATCTACGAATGAATAAATGTCTTTGGTTAAGCTACATATTTATCATAAATTAGTGGAGGGAGAGACTATGATCATTTATAAATAATTATAATCTGATTTGAAAGTTTTTCTATTCCCAGCGTAATACATGGAATTATACAGTCATCATCTATGAAGAGGGCATATAATATTAAAAGAATGGATTTCCATTCATATTCAGCAATCATTAGAACATAGATAATAATTTTTATTAATAAGCTTTTCTTTTGTTTTTTTATCAAATTATCAAAAATAGGCTATTAGATTGTTACAATATTTACTTAAAAATTGTATCTTATATTCTTCCATTTTTTTATTGCTAATTAAATCTTTTATCGCCTGTTAGAGGGGAGTTTTTTGAGTTCAGTGGCAGTGATAGCCCACCAGAAGTTTGTAAACGAGAATGGAAGAAAAGAGACTTTCATTACGACGATGTTGCTGCAGCCATGTTGACACTCTTTACCGTACAAACTGGGGAAGGGTGGCCTTCGTAAGTAAAACTTTTTTAATGCTTTCTAATTCTTTATTATTTTAAATACTTTTTGTAATTAAGTAATAAATTACAATTAATCTAATAAAATAAAATTAAGCAATTGAATTTTACTATAAAATTCAATATTTGTCATTTGTGATTTAATTATACAGTACTTTTTCAGGTATTGCAAATTGTATTTTTTTAATGTAATGGTTGTAATGTCACATTTTATCTTGATTATTATGAAAAAAAACTGGTGTTCTAAATTATTATTTTGCATTTTAAAATTATTATGCAATAATATTTGGTCTTAGAAATGCGGTGATCATTAATTTTTTTTTTACTGCTTTTGTTCTGAACATTCATACAGTATTTTACCTCCCATTTTAACAAATACTTTTTTTCATTATGCATAGCAATTGTTTTATGAAGTATTATTCTTTTCTTTGTGATTATGCAAAAATGATATGCTTTATGATTATTAAAATGTAAAAAACATACTAGAACATTCAGAATATGTAGTCACATTTTATAGAACTTTTAACATTAGTAATAAGTGCCACCAAACCACCTTGCCTATATTTATTCATTTAAACATAAATGGACGAAATCTGTAATTAATTCTTGCTTAATTCAGTCTTCCAAATGATTTTTGCATGACAGTAAATAATTCTCTTCAGTTTCCTTTTTGTATGGTCTTAAAATGCATTGCATTTACTAAAAGCACTATGCCATAGTGTATCAAAATTGGAAGTTTATTCATAGGAAGAACATATTACCTATACATATTTAAATAATTGCATAAAATAATAACTTATTATGATTATTTCAAAGGGCAATGAGACATTTGCTGAAAAAAGCTAGTCAGTACAAAAAAGACATTAAGACAAAAGCAAATGCACACAAAATACTGCCATAAAAAGATTTTTAAAAAAATTTCCTATAGGAATGTTACTTCTCCCTAACACTTTATATAGAAGTTTTCAACAAAATATCTATTTTAATAAATAGATATTGCTGCCCATTACAATAATTCAGTCATGGTATATTATTTCAGTGAGAAAAAGGACCTTTGTTGAATAGAGCTAATTTAGATTGTCTTTCAAATAAAATCTAAAGTGACAAACTTTCTCTTTGGTTTGATATAAAAGGAAAAAGAAACAAAAAAAAACCCAAAAAAAACAAGCGTATTATTTTTTCTGTACCATATAGCAGAAGCTTCAAATGTTTAAACTGGGAATGCATAATGATTCATTTTGGTATGTGAGTCTAAATTTCTTGATTGTGTATAAAAAACAAGTACTTAATCCAACCTGCAGATTTTTTCAAAAAAAAAATCAATTATTAATTTAGCTACAATACAATTTCGTCTTGAGATCAATTCTAAGGATGCTCTGATTAGATTGATAAGGCTGTAGGTTTCAGATACTTTCTCAGAGAAAGAGCAAATACTACTAAATTGTATTTGCCATTTCTTGATATCCTTTTTAAAAATGTTTATTATAGTATAACTCTGAAATTTGATATAATTTTTGCATTTTACATCTGTAAATCAATAACATTTACTTTCCTTTTAGGGTGCTACAGCATTCTATGGATTCTACATATGAGAATGAAGGTCCTCTTCCTAGGTTTCGTGTCGAAATGGCTATCTTTTATATAGTTTTCTTCATAGTTTTTCCATTTTTCTTTGTTAACATCTTCGTGGCCTTAATTATTATCACCTTCCAAGAGCAAGGAGAGAAAGAATTGGAAGAAGGTGATCTGGACAAGAATCAGGTGTTTAAATTTACTCAGTTCAAATTGGTCATTCCTTCATTTCATTCATATTTAAATTTTACGTGTATCAGCGGAGTTAGTACAAATATACCATTATTAAAAAAATTTCCTTCAAACAGAAATCTTGCATTGATTTTGCCATACACGCAAAACCTTTGGAGAGATACATGCCACCAAATAAAGAAGGAGTGAAGTATCGGATTTGGGTTATGGTAGACTCTACTCCATTTGAATATTTCATCATGTTTCTTATTGTGTGCAATACTCTATTGCTTATGATGAAGGTAAGAGAGGAATTAGTATGGCAATATTATATCATTTCTCTCATAAAAATATTTTATTATCTTAATTATTAGTTATGTTAATTAAGAGAAGTAATAGAAATATTTTTTTAAAGAAAATATATATTACTTATATTTATTGCAGAATGCATTTTGTTTTAATAACTTCTATTTATAAACTTTTAAAGAAAGATTAAATATGTATTATATTATTCATCATGTAAATAAATATAATTGTTCCTATTATGTAAAATTTCCTCCAGTATCTTTTTTCAAAAAACATTCAATCAAAAACATCATTTATAATCTATAACTAATGTTAGAATTTTTCTTATTTTGGGGATTAAGAAACTACATAAGAGTTAAAAATAAGTATTTAAGTAATAAAATTATAGATTTAAAATCTTATCTTTAACGTTCCTTTGATCAGAATCTGATTTCAAAATGCTTCATTTAAAAGTAAAATAAATTTAAATAAATCGAATTAATAAATTAGTCTTTCTAATTTTAAAATGATGTATGTAATTGCTGAAATAAGAATTTCTTAAAATATTGAATTAATGATTAAATACTTGATAGCCCTTCAAAGATTATTGATGGTAAATAACTTAAGTAATTGTAATTTTTTAGCGGTGTACTAATTTTTTTATAAATCAATTATCATATGTAAAGAAAATTACTTTCAGCAGAAAGTTGTTTCATTCTAATAAGTTATTTATTTGATTGGACTTGGTAAATTGAAGTCATCTAACTTTTGCATTACTTAATAAACATTAAGAATTTTATATTATCCGTATATCGTTTTTAAGTATGATTTTTATATTACTAACAAGATATTAAAATTGTAATTATTTCTGATGGAATAAATTTAAACTTTTGTGCTTTTGATATTTTTTTAAAACAAATGTTGATTTTGAAGTTATAAAACACAGTTAATTTCTTTGCATGATATGAGAATAAGAACATGAGAATTTAAATTTTATTTATAATATTATATTTTTTCATTAATAAAGCTTATATATAATTAATCTTTAATAATGCAATATATATGTTTCAGAAAATATAGTTTTCTGAAAGAAAGTTATATTATTTTTATTCCTATAATTTAATATGAAAGAATCTCAAGACTTAAATATAATTTCTTTAATAATTATTAAACATCTTTCTTTTTGAGTAAAAGTTATATTATTTTTATTGTTATATATAATTTAATATAAAAGAATCTCAAAGCCTTAATATAATTTCTTTAATAATTATTAAACCTCTTTTTAAAAAAAAATCTTCCTGGGGTATTAAAGTCCTTCCTCTTACTCTGTTTCAAAATATACTAATAGATTGTATCATCACTATGATAAAAATGGAAACATGAAAAAAAAAATTAAATAATAATTTTTATTATTCTAGGTTTTTTTTTTTTTTTTTTTTTTTACAGTTTTATTTTGATGGTGTAGGAAAAGGGCAAAATCCAAAAAATATATTAGGAAACAACTTAAATTCATTTTTCATTTATTTATCAACTATTGTCTGCTTAAAAGTACTTTTATATTGGCATTTTGATATTAAATACTGACATAAATTTGTTTTCATAATAATGTAGAATTTTATATATATTATACAGTTTTATGTGTTTCAATTGTGGTAGCTTGAAAAAAATATATATATTCATAGAATATCATTTTAATAAAAATTTATTTAAAATTACAGTGTTAAGAACTGTAATTTTTAAATATAATAATACATTATTCTAGAATTTTTTCAATTGTTATAAACATGTCATTGTAACATAATTAATCTCTGAAATAATATGTTGGATAATGCACATTTATTCCAGAGCCAAATTATCAGCATTTCACTTCTTTTCCAGGAAAGGAAAGAGATGATTGAATTTAGGGAATTAATCACTAAAAATGATTCATTTTATCATATAACACTGATTAAAGAAATTGAAATAAATTTTTTTCTATTTCTAAGCCAATCAAGAAAAATTTTTAGTTAACTGTCTGCTATATTTTTAAATCAAATTATGTTGTTTGATCTCTTTATTTTATTTTAAAGTTCTATTTTTGAAAACAGTGAATATTTTTTAACCTAGTACAATGGAATAAAAATAATATAATTTTCAAAATTAGTTAACATAAATACATTTTTAAAAAAATTGAAATCTTACATGTTATTACTATATTTTGTTTTCATGCTTGAAGTTTTATGTTCAGAAAATGCTAACATGCCTTTTTTATGATTACATGAATTACTTTGAATTCTATTAAAAATTTCTATTATTTTCAATATATTACATATACTAATTTCTAAAATCAGCATATTGAAAGCATTCTTGAAAAAAAAAAAGAAAGAAAAAAAAAACAGAGGATTTTTGAGAATGCTATTGAATCTTTTAAAGAAATTGTGTAGCTGTTTAGTTAATTTTATCATTGCATGATTTTAAAAACTATGTGGTATTTTTATATTAAAATTACCTCTTTTGCCTTTATTTAATTAAAATGTATAAGGAATTTTGAGATTTTATATTATTTGAAAATATATCATATAACTTTAAAAAATTATATAATATTCCTTTAAAGATTTTATACTTTAAAGATGACTGTTATATAATAAAAATAACAATAAACATATCATAAATTAGCTTAAAAATTTTTGATTGATAAGATAAAAATATTTTAGAAACCTTTTGACTTGTTGCAACTTTCTAAAGCATGCTTGTAGAAAGTGTGATCGTCCATTTTGAAATAATATCATATATTGCATTTGTCTTTGGAATAAATCATTTCTAAATTCATAGTTTTGGATATAATTATAATATAAGTGCATGTTTGAAAATTAGTTTCTTGGTACAGTTTCTGGTATTGCAGTTCACAGTCATTAAAATCTTTTTTGCATAATTATAAAATGTTTCAAATGTCTTTTTATAAATTATATAAATTAATATAATGATTTTTTAAATTTAATTCTGATTTTTTTAAATATTATTTCTTTTATATGTATATATATATTTCTAATTCCAGTAAAGCTTATTTCAAAATTCTATGTAATAAGTTTTTAGTTAAAAAATGAGTTGCAATTTTTTTTAATTCTATAGAACCTTCAATTAAATCTTATTTACCTTAATACTATATTTTATTAAACTAAAATTCCTTTTACTTTTCTTTCTGAAATGAAATGTTAACTTACTGAATTAATGTTTAAAATGCAGAGATGACTGTGAAACTGTTTCGATCTTTACTGCTATGAATTTTAGTCTGTGCATCAGTGCATGTTAAAATGAAATCAAGCATGGCTGTAGTGTTTGAATAAATGTAATGCTCACTTCTCAATTCACTCTCTTGCCCAAATGAATTGCAAAACATATATAAGAGTTTTTATTACAATGCACTGCTCAAAACTGGGCTCTGTGATGAGATTTACTGGTACTTTAGTAATTTATATTTTTTAAAAGAAGTTCTATGTTTAAAAAGTTTACCTGAATTGGAATTAAGAATAGTTTTTTTGTGATATTAAATTTTAGTATTCATAAATTATTTTTATCTTGGCCTAGATGAATTTAAAAACTAATTTAGTCCGTACTAAATTTTTAGATAACTATTACTGTATAAATATGCAGCAAATATTCTTAATTTAATTAATTTTTTTTTTACTTTGATAAAATAGATAGCTAAGATTTGTAAAATTAATTATTATACAAGCATTGTTATTTGCTTATTAGATTTAAGGGGAAAAAAAACGTTTTGATATAATTCAATAACAATTGCTAAGAGTTTTAAATATCAATGTTAAAGGTATATATTTAGAAAAAAATTAAGAAACGTAATCTCATAATGTTTTCAACATCTTTAATAATTTAAATTATACATTTAAATTTAGCATTTTAATTAGTTACCTTAGGAAATTTAATTTTTAATGTGCTTATCATTTTGTCTTTTAAAAATTAGCTACCTTCCATAATTACATTCTACATTTAAAACTATTTATTTGGATTCTTATTAATAGTATTTAAATAATATATAATATCAATAATGAAATAATTTATCATCATTTAAGGATATTATTCAATTTTTTTCAGTATTAAATTCCAATTTTCATGAAATAAATCTTTTTTTTATTATAAATTTCATGTTTATTTTACAAATACTTTAGTATACTAGTTTCATGGTGACTTCAGTTGAAAATGTATGCTTAGTTTTGCATCATTAATATTTCATTTAGCTGCTTTTTTTTTCAAATAAAAATTTTAACTTAATTATTCATGGGCCTATTAGTTAACATCAGATAGTAGCAAAACTTTTACAGTCCAAGGTACCTGAAAAGTAACCTTAGTTAACATAATCCTGTTTAAACCTCAAAATTATATGTTTTCAGAAGTATCATGTTTTTTATTTAAATTGATAACAGCATTCTTTCAAATTTTTTTTGTTCAATATTATCTACAGTACTTTAAACTTTTTTGAAAATAATAGTTAAAATTATGCTTAAAAATATAAAATTTATTGCTATTCTGAATGATAAATTTGCAACTCTAAATTTCAAATATATTAATTTGTTTTTAAAAAATTCTCATTAATTATAGGGTTATTATGAAAGTGATCTTATTACGAAAAAAATAAGTTAAATTTTATTGATGAAAAAAATGTAAGAATCCACAAGTTCTTTATTATTGTTAAAAAAAATATTTTAATTGTAAGATTTAATAACTACAGTTTTTATAGTAGCTGCTACGAATTTTTTTTATAAATGTGCTACACCATGCAGATTTTACATCTAAACGATTGTTAGAAAGTTCCAGTTAATCTCATCCATTTTTTTAAATGCAGTGGTTCAAGGAAAATTGTGATTTTTCTTTCCTTTTTAATCTGAATAATAATTATTGCTTCAAAAATAATTTATATGGCCCACTGCTTTGTATACCATTTTCCACATTTCTTTCTATATTAAAACGACAAAGTAGCTCAAAATAAAATATTTCAATTTTTCCCAGTAAACAATTATTTATAATATTATATTACTGTTTTTTTATCTAATTAATTCAGAGATAAATTTTCCAACTAATTCAGGTTAAACTATTGTATTTTTTTATTTGGAGTTTACCACTTAAAATAAAGTTCATCATTAACTCTAACGTGATTTAAATATAATATACTTAATTATGTTTCAAAACTAGTTGGAACTATTATCTACAGCACTGCTTATCTAAAAATATTCAACCAAAATTATTAATTTAAGGTTTGTAATGCAGTTTTATTTAGTTTTTATGATATGCAAATTAAATGAAACTTATTTTGTTGCTTAATTTTTTTCCCTTTAGTTATATTTTTATGTTTTTCTCTTTTTTCTATTCAAACATGAAAGAATTCCTCTGTGGATTTTTAGTAGTGTTTATACTTAACATTTCTTTCCCTTTATACGTCTCTGTCTTTGTTTGTGACTTACTGTAGCATAACGATGAAAGTGATGTCTTTGAAACAACCTTGAAGTATATGAATATGACCTTCACTTCGCTTTTCTCCCTTGAATGTTTGCTCAAGATGGTGGCATTTGGAGCCCGGGTAAGGCGGGGACACTTAGATTGCTCTTTAACCCTTTGAATTAATAGCTATTCTAAAATTTCCTTAAATGAATTCAGTTTATTAAAAAGTAGCAATAAAAATTACATCTTTAAATTTAGATGTAATTTTTTTAAGGAATTTCAAAATTAGAAATTATTTATTTAATGGCTCATCTTTAAATGGCCATTATTTTTAATTTTGTTTTAAGTTTTTCGGACTTCTTCATAAAGAGTATTCATCTTGTACAATTTGTTTAATTCTGTTATTAATTTCATTATTTTTAAACAATTAATTTTAGATCCCCAAAATTTAATTTGAAAAGTTTAAATGTAACTAACCATTATAAAAATTTAAACAACATTTAAAACTTTCTTGTTATGAAATATATTGTAAATAATTTGGATTTTTATACTCTTTGAGCAACCACAATGTCACTTGAGATAATTATATTTTTAATTTAATTTCAACTTTATTTAATCCAATAATTATAAAAAATAATTAAAAAAACTTCTAAAAAGGTAACAAGATTTTAACAAAATGTTTTGCTTCATTCTGTATAGGAATTTTAAATAATTTTATTTCATAGAATTTAACATTTTATTTTCTTCAGAAAAATTGATTTTGGTAATATAGCATTTTTATTCTTGGATTTTGAAAAAAATTCATCATTAAATAGTAAGTTGAGAAATCAAACAATGTATTTCAAAAAAAATTGTTACACATTTTTTTTTTTTTTTTTTTCCAAAGAAACTTGAAATTTATCTTAAATCTTTTCCTAATTAAACAAACATTTTGAATACTCTTTTCGTAACTAAAAATTTTTTAATCTATTTTGCTGCTAATGAGAAATATTTTATTGGTATTTTTGTTATTTACCATCTAGTTATATAAAGCTTTTAATTCAAAGGGATAAAGTAGTTATAGCGTTTAGGTCTATTTTGTAGACTATAACAACTTGAGCAGTGTATAGGTTTGGATTGGAGGCAGTTAAGTTTTTATAGCTTTATAATTTAATTAGCTTTATTAAAATATATGATATTTTACAATATTTCTAAATGTGAATGCTCTTAAATGGCATTTTTTGCCTGTTGAAAGTTTAACGTTTAATTTATTTAAATGCCTCCAATCCAGTCCCAATTCATATTAAACTAATCAGAGTGCAATTTTGCTGCATGTGATTTGCATATTGGAAACTGAATGGTCAGTTCATTATTTTGTGCTGCTGGCATCTTGTTTAGCAGCATTACAAAAGCATATAGTATGGTGTTGAGTCGTACCTGTGCATCATTGTCTTCAGTGATAGTTCTATTTTGTGCCATGACACACTAGCTTGAAATGCACTGATTTAAATTTCAACCCTTCCCTCTATGTATGTGTGTTTCTTGTGAAAATATTAGTTTTTGTAGTAACTTATCCATTCTTAAATGTATAGTTTAGAAAAATTCATTAAATGGATTTATTTTCCAGATTTAAGGAATTTTTTTTATCTTAATTGTCATCTAAGTTTTAAACAATAAAAAGTTTGATTAACTTCAAAAGAAATTAACTAGATAATGCATGATATGAAAAGAATACTGGAAGGGTTGAAATGTAATAAAAATATGTATATAGATACTTTCTCAAGATGATATGCATAAAACATGTTGCTGTATGAAAGATATTGGTGAATAATATGTTACAAGTTGCATTAGGTCTTGCTTACCTACCTCCTTTAAAGAAACATTTTATCCTTATGCTTGCTTGCATCCGTCTGCATGTAATGCATCTTTGCCCACACTAAAGCCGAGCAAGCACTAGTGATTTCGGGCACATTTTATTTTCACATATTTACCTAAATTTAAAGCATGGCATCATTTGGTTGTCTTCTCAGTTTGTGAGTATGAATGCATGAATTTATTATTATACAATTGCATTTTTCGAATATTTGATATGTAGACATTAATGATTTACCATGTTTTTAAATTTAGTGCAGTGTACATTTATTATATAGATTTTATTCTGAAAAAAAATTCCCAACTGGTTACTATGTAGAAAGAATTTTTAGTTTGAAATTATTTTTATATTTTATTAAAAATAAACTGACTTGTGTTCCAGTTGGTGATTTGGTTGCAAAAATCTTATAGTTGCTTGGTTTTATGTGTTTGCAGTTTTAAACCTATCCCAACCTATGTGATATTTTGTCAAATTTATTTACCTCCTGCTGCCCTATTTTATTATTTTTCTCTTTCTTCCTACACCCTTCCTGCGCCTGTAGTACCACAACGCAAGCAATTTGTATCTAGACATTTTAAGCTACTTGAACGAGGTTTTCACGTCTATGTTCCTGCTAGAATGTGTACTGAAGCTTGTGGCTTATGGATGCAAGGTTTGGAGATTTCTTGTGACTTTTATGATAAAATTTAATAAAAATTATAATAATCAAAATTGCAGAATTGTCAGCCTGACAGTTGATTCATGTTGTTGAATAATATATTTGCTTTTAAAAATTCAATAACACATTTTTTTTAATATATATTTGTATTGTCATTGAATCTAAAATCCAAAATGTAAAGACAAATCTGCATATTTTGATGAATGTTATAACTAATTTTTCTTTCTCCCTAACATAGAAGAATGCATTAAAGTTTTATTATGTTTAAAATATTAATTTAGGATTATTGCCTCTAGATTTTTTGCTGAAGCTATCGTTATTCAATAAATTTTAATAACTTGCATACATCTACTATATAATATTATTTCCAATAGAATTAATGGTTTCTTCATATATAATATGATTGAAATTTTTTTACTTCAAAACTGGATTAGATCACTTTGCTGCTCCACTTTAGTTTTTAGATAAATGATCTTAAAAATAATTTATTTTAAAAATGATTATGATTAAAAATGATTATGATATGATAAAAATTGTAACATATGAACTTTGGAAGAAGATTTAAGTTTGTTTGGGGGAAAGCAAAGAAATTTATGAAGTATATAGATTTGATGAAACAAAACCTTTTAAATGTGAAAAAATATATTTATTATTGCATTTATTTTTAAAAGCAATGAAATCTGAGTTTCAGAAATTAGGAGAAACATTTCAAAAGATTTATTTACATGAAATAAATAAACCAATAAATTATGCAAAAAAAAACCAATAATTATGCAAAACCAATAAATTATGCAAAATTTATTGAAATCAAATGAAGAATTTTTTTTTTTTTTTTAATTCAGTTGTCTGTTCTTATAACTGGTTTTTTTTTTTTTTTAATTTACTCATTATAATTATGCTTCTAAGGTAGATTCAAATTTACAGAAATGTATTTTATTTTGTTGATACATAAATAAACACCCAAACATATCTATTCTTTTGATAAACTGTGAAACAATTTTTAGTAACTAGGATAATTTAAGCATTATAATTTAATTTTACATTAAATATTTCATTTAGTATTATTAATATTTGTTTTAAATAATTTATTGTTGTTTTTATCTTATATAACTATTTAGGTGTTTGATTTTACTTTCTAATTATAAGAAGTATATATGGAGAAAATACTGTAACCATAAAATAAAAGTTTTAAAAATTTAGCTCGAGGTGTTGAATGTCAACATTTTAAACTTCGCTGAGTTCGATAAATATTTTTTGAAGCTTGTAAGTGTGTATTTACCTGAATGTGAGTCAGTTTACCTGAATGTGTGTCAGTCACAGGGTCGCCGCTTGGGTATTAGGTGCCCTTGTTCAAATTGAAATTTGGCGCCCCTTAATGGGGTTCTGTTCACTCATATAAAGTGCTGCAAATTATATGTAAAATACTGTTTTATAGTATTCAAAATTAGACTTTCGAACTGAAAAGCTTTAAAATTATAATATTGAAACACGTTTGTCTTATTGTTTTTTTTATTATTATTTCATAAATTTTAAAAACAAAACAATGATAAAACATTTTTTAAGTAAAATATAAGAATTAGAAAATATATTCCAATATTGATTCTCCTAGCTACAAACGCTCGTATCAATTCCTTTATATTTAATTTATCAAAAATTTCGTTCTCTAAGGATATAATTGACATGTCCGATAATCTCTCCTGCGCCTTGGTAGATCACATGTAGTTTTTTATAATTTTAAGTTTTGAAAAACTTTGTTCTCCAGTAGCCACCGAAACTGGCAGGGTTAAAGAAATCCGTAAAGCTATTGCAATATTTGGAAATGTATCGGTAAGATTGTTTTCATAAATATAATTTAAGACATCAATAGGTGACATATCCCCTTGGCAAAACATCATAAAGATTGTATTTCTTCGATCAATGTCCTTTTCATTAACATTTTTAGTATCCGTTAATTTTTGTTCTAATTCTTTACATTGTTTTAAAATTTCATTGTCACTCCAGTTTTTTAAATTTGGTATATAGTGTACTTACCTTGTAGTAATTGTAATGTTCTTTTAATTGACTGAATTTTTCAATAATTGAAGAAATAGCAGTGTCTAATATTATATTGTTTGTAAAATTCAACCTTAAATTTTTGTCTTGAATTGCTGATTGGTTCGTCGGTTTGTTCATCTTGAAATAGTTTCTTTTTTAACCTGTTTTGACTTTGAGGAAGATCAGTATCCACCCCCAAATCATCAGCAACGATACTTGCATTGGCAATTGCATATTCATACGCTTCATCTGATCTACGAATATTTAGTTCTGATATAAGATTTGTAAATTAGTCAGTCACGATTTGTAAATCACATTTAGAATTTTGCATTATTTTGTTTGCTAAATTTAAAATATCGTGCCAGATGTTAATGGAACAAATGAATTTAAACGAGGAAATCTTCTGAATCAAATTTTTTGCTTGAGTTCTTGATTTCATGTCTCTTGTTTGATCTTCTTGAATATTTATGAACGCTCTCAAAATCCCTTGAAATCGTTTTTCAACGGTCTTAAAGCTTGAATTCTACTTTCCCATCTGGTGTTGGAGAGTGGCTTTAAAGTTAGATTTTCAACATACTGTTGCAAAATAGACCAACGTTTAACGGATGAAGAAAAGAAGTTGTAAAGTTCCTGCACTACTCCGAAGAAATTAACTGCTTCGTAGGAAATTTTAACTGCATCATTTAAAACTAAATTTATGTCCCCTGCTTTGTCCATTCTCTAGAGTGCTCTCGAATTATTATCAATAATTTTTTTGTTGCAATCCTTTATGCTTTCCTTTCATATTAGCACCATTATCGTAAGATTGGCCTCGTAAATCTGTTAAATTTAGTTCTGACGATTTTAAATGTCCATTTATGAATTCAAACAGACCCTGTCCAGTAGTGTTCTCAACAGATTGAAATCCTAAAAAATGTTCAATTTGGACTTTATTGGTTTCCTCGTTCTTATAAACAAATCGAATTACAACAGTCAACTGTTCGGTATGACTGACATCAGGTATAGCATCCAGAATTAGTGAGTAATATTTTGATGATTTAATCATATGTAATAAATGCTTTTTAATTACTTCTGAAATAATGCTTATAATTTCATTCTGAATTTGATCCCCTAAGTAATGAGCAATTTTCTTGTTTTGAGATGTTTGAATTTTGTGGAGATATTCAGCGATTATTTTATCAAATTTTGTTATAGTTTCTACCAACCTCAAAAAATTTCCATTATCACTATGATACAACTCTTTCGAAGAACATCTAAATGCAAGGTATTGCCGGGCTAAATATTGAATTAAATAAATAAGCCGTTCAATAACTGATTGCCAGTAAACCTTTTCTGCATCATAAAGTCTTTGTTGAGCTGCATCAATGGTACATAAATTACACAAAGACATTTTGAGTTCACTGCATTTTGAACTATGTTTAAGGTGAGATGCACTGCTTTCATGTTTTTTCAAAATGTGGATTAAATATGCCCGAACATTACATCCATCCTTAATAAGCTGTGAATGCTTCTCACTGAATAGTTTACATGGGAAGCAAAAAACTGTGTTTCGGGAATTTGAATATACTAAATAATTTCTAAATACTTTTTCTCCATTCGGTAATGTTCTATAATAGAACGATTCTGAAAACTTTCTGCCAGAATTATCTCTCGGAAAATGTTTCGTTATCAAACGGGGAAGGCCATTTTCAATTAAATAATCTCTAATTTTTATAGAAATTGTATCAGGCCAGGTAGCTGGATGCTTTAATTCAAAGTCAAAATCTTCATTTTGAGATATTACGTTATTACCAAGCGAATTTTCTACGGCAACATCTAAGTTTTCTATTGGTACAATCGTGGCTTCTTCTTGATCATATTCTGATGAATTTTCGTTTTGAGATAAATTTTCATTATGAAATTCCAAACCAGATGTTGATGGTCCTGGTTCAATTGCTTGTCCGTCTAATCCTATTGTACTTCTGAGATATTTATTTAGAGATCCCTCTAGTTTCTGATTAGCTTCCTCCCGTTGCAATTTCCTTTTTCTATTTTGTACTCCAGACTTTTTTTCTTTATTTGAGAACATGTTTCTAAAAAAAAATTTATTGCACTAAATAAATTTAATTTTCATTCCATATACAAAATGCATCTTATGATTTTCTCTCAATATACTATTTGAAAGTCGAAAGCCCATTTATGTCATTTGCTACTAAATAAAGATTCAGATAAAGAAACTAATTTGACTGAAAATAGAAACTTTATTTATTTATTTTGTGGAAAATTATTTCTGAGAATTTATTGTGAAATTTTTTCTTCTTTCTGCTGATTCAAAATATTTAAGTAAATTAAACCAATATTAATACAAATTACTAAAAAGCATTTTTTATAAGTAATTGAAATATTGAAAACATCTCAGATACATTATAATTCTAAATTTTTAATGAAAAAGTGCTATAATCATTAGTAATTTTTTTTTAGAATTTTTTTTTTTCGATTATTTGGAAATTGTAATTGTATATCAGAAATGGATAAATCAAATTTTGCCCAATTAAGGGTAAGATTTATCTGGGTTTTATAGAGATAAATAAAAAGTTGCTTTTTGAATTATTTTGTTAATTTGAAAGATAAAAGTTTTTCTTAATGAATTGTTTCTTTTTATGAATCTTTACTGCTTTGGTAATAATGCTAATAATATATTTAGATTGTTCACTTACCTCTAAATAATAATCCTATTTTTTCGAGCAATTATAAACAAAAAATAATTTGAAAACAATTAATCACAGTACTTTGCTTGCGAAGTAATTCACAGAATGTATGTATTTTATGAGCAGCGACTACGTATATGATTAAAAATAAGTGTATTCCCTGTTAATTCAAAGGCACACACGGATGGTGGCGCCTCCACCAACATTCAAAAAAAAAAAGCAAACTAAACAACGACGTTGACTTGCAACAGCTTCATAGCACATAAAGAATAAATATATGCCAATGCTGTTGTTACATGTTACAAATTCTTAGATTTTTAACATGTTCCATGTAGTAGCGCGAACTCCACATGAAACGTGGTTTTATTGCTCGAATCGGCAATCAAATTTTGCTTTACACAAACGAAAACAAAAGTAAAATAAAATAAAAATAGAATCTCATTTTTTTTTACTTAGAAAATATAAAACATGCAAAATTACAAGCGTATAATTAACAACTTTTATTTAAATAACATTAAATTAAAACTCGATAAAAGTACTATAAATTTTGGCGCCCCCCTGGCCCTGGCGCCCTTTTGCGGTGAACAATTTTGCCACCCCCACGCGGCGGCCCTGGTCAGTCAACTCGCAAATGCAAAGATGAAGTCAGTGATAACTCATAATTGCTAAATGATGAAATCCCACATATGATATATTCCTCAAAATTTTAAGTCAGTATCAAATCTTAGGTCAAAACTATCAATAGGAAGAGGTCTTTGACCTAAAGAGATATGATATTTTCTTTACTAAGGAGTATACTGCAAGAAAAATTGCATTTTTCTAATACTGGACATTACTATAGATTCTGAATAAAAATATATCAATTATTGCATTTAATTTCTTTCTCATTACTTCTATAAATATTATTACCAATTTTAATTAATGTTTTATACAGATATTGGCTGTTATTGTCTAATAAATATATTACTTTAATTATTACAGAGGTAATTACATTAGATTTATTTTAGAATTGGATTAAAATTAATACTTCTTAAACCATGATAACTGACATTGGCTTTGATCTTCACTGTCTTAGTACAAATTTTTATTTTACTTCCATCTTTATTGTCACTTTAATCTTTTAGCATTATGAATTTTTTTTATTTCTTATTTTAAATACAATTAATAACATCTTTCTGAAAGCATTTTTTTAAATGTTTCTTTATTTATTTATTGAGCTATGATCATTCGAAGTATAAATTATGTTTACAAATATGCTTGAAGCAGGCAGAAATAGCTGCATCAATCATGTGGCATTGCGCGCAGATGTTCAATAGGCATTGATAATTTAATTTCGTAAGTTATATTGTCTTCAAGTCACATGCCAGAAGTATTAAAAGTGAACTCATGAATAGAAAACCCTGCTAAGTATATAGATTGTGGATCATTATAATTTTTGCATTCTAAAAATCTTTTGTCTGCTACTATTCAACGCAAATTATGTGATGTTTATGAACTCATGCGAAAAAAGCATCCAAGAATGCTGAGTTCCCCAAAACTTTCAAACATATCTGTTATGATATTTTGATAACCCCACCTAAAGCCAAGATGTGGTCTTAAATTATTGTCATTTCTTCAGGTGAGTGACTTGCATCATATTGTCTTAGCAAAGATACTCTGCAATGTTTCATTCTTTGGTGTGAAATTTTTAAAATTTATTTCAAATATTATAAAAAGTTTTGATAAATGCTTCAGTTCACATGACAATGATACCGAAAAGTACTGTATTGTTGCAGTTTTCAATTATAAGTAATAAAGATTATATTTCTGTAAGCTTTCACAATTGTCCTCGTAGGTATATTTTGTCACTATAAAAGACTATATTATATGAATAACTTCTTGCTTGAAACTGTACTTAAATCTTATGAAGAAAGCAATCAAATTTATTATTTAAAAAAAACGTAAAAAAAGAAGAAACTCAGTAATACAGTGATGGTATATGAAAATTTTAAGACATTGTTAAATTTATGAAATGATGCAGTTTCTTAAAAAAAAATAATAAGCAGTACAAAAGAAATATCCTATGAACCGTTAAAAATCAGTGTAAGAGCTTTTTTTTTTTTTTTTTTTTTTTTTTTTTTGTAGTTCTGCCAAATTTAATAAGCACCGGGTGGGATTTAATTATTAATTTATTTAAAACCTAAGAGGATTATTCGAAATATTACTACTAATAATAAGAAAATAAATAATATTTACTGTGAAGAGGACTGAAACAGGGAATTCATGGCTTTCGAAAAATAAAAGTAAATAAAATAAACAAAAAATTTCGATATTCGGGAAGAATTAATAGCATATTTATGAACAAGATCCATTGCTTATGACCTGAAAAAATGAAGAAAAAAATATATAAGTCTTTTTTATATATTACATATATATAAAAAAATTTATTATGTATAAAATAAATAAATATTATTCAATAAAAATATCTCTAAAATATTTCGATAAAGTAAGTCTTTCATTTCAAAAATATTTTTAAAGTAAATTTGGAATGCAAATTAACTTAATCCTTCCATAAGTTGAATCCCAGCTAAGAAATAAATATTATCTTCTAAACTCTAGATTTTCCTAAAATATTAAAATTTTTCTGTTTAAAATTATCTTGCATTAAACCGTCACTGTACACTTCTAGAATCTACATTGATTGTTCCTATAATTTCTCTAATAATACATAAAGACTCTTCAAAGCGAAGTGCAACTTTTTTTTTTTTTTTTTTTTTCTTAGCCCTTTTTGGAATTTCAGGCAGAAATTGATTTTTAAACGATTAAAGATAACCGTCCTCATGCAGCTCTTTTCCAGACCAGAAAAGTATATAGAAATTAATTCAACTATCTCATTTCTGATATTCGATAGTGTATGTGCGTGCGTGTCTCTCTCTCTGACTCTCTTTCTGTGTGTTTTCTTAGAATGCATTCAGCTTGTATTTCTTTTACCTAGCTTATTTCTAAATTTAATGAATTCGTCAAACAATATAGTGACCGGAAGGCATCTGAATATTCTTTGAACCTGAATAAACTATTTCTTTTGAACAAAAATTTGATTACCCTTGGCCACTTTTAATAAAAATATTTTTTGTGATAATAATTAAACTGGTTACTGAAGGTGACTGTGTTATCGGAGCTGTATGTGCTGTACAAAATTCCACGAGAAAGGAACGTGAAATTTCAGATTATGATAGACATGCAATGATATTTTTAACATCGATAATGATATTCTGACATCGAAAAATCTTCAAAAACCTATCAACATCGGAGAGAAAAAAAAACATTTAACGAAAAAGAAAGTTAAACGTTAAATTCATAAAACAATGAAATATTGATGAAAATTATATGCATAACAAACAATTCTGTTTTGGAAGAGATACTCTATAAAAATATTTCGTTACTTACCTTGAAATTAATTTTAATATTCTGTGGTATGCCATGTCATTATTTCAATTAAAAATCAAAAATATAGTTGCCAGTTGAATATATTTTTCTAAAAAAATTACAACGAAATAGATGGTAACTATTTGGTATCATTGGAAAAATAATTTTCTAAATTTTAAAATGACCCTAAAATAATTCTTCTGTTATATTTTCCAAAAATATTGCTATAAAGAGTAAAAATTTCACCTAATTTTTAATCAATTTCATTTGTAAAATGTCTATTCTAGTTATATAATAATGCGTAATGCTCACTTTTACAAGTCAATATGTGCTAAATTTTTTTGCTATTAGTCCAATTGTTTGACTTGTAATAGAGCACCAATGAATAGACACACACATTTGCTATTATTAAAGATTTTTAATTTAAAATACATTTAATTGTATCCTTTCATTATTAATATACTTTTTTATAAAATATATTATATATTTAAAAATGTCAAGAAATTCGATCATTTCGTCTATGTCTTTTTTTAATGCCGCACTGTAATCAAATGAAATGTGGGAGATGCAACCTCTTTCTAACCGAAAGAGGATGAATTGAGAGTATTTATCATTCTGAAGTTTCACTTTTAAAATATCTATTGAGGATTGGTCGACTTTCATCATCATGTGTTTTCATCATGTGTGTGTGTGTGTGTGTGTGTGTGTGTGTGTGTGTGTGTGTGTGTGTGTGTGTGTGTGTGTGTGTGTGTGTGTGTGTGTGTGTGTGTGTGTCAGTCAGTCAGTCAGTCAGTCAGTCAGTCAACACATCAGGAAAACTCCAGAATACATTCTATTGGTCCAAATGAGACAAAATTTTCATTACAGATCATTCCAATTATGCGCTAAATAAAAAATAATGCACAAATTTGTCAACAGATCACATGATAACACAAACGGTATTTAATTCATATATATATAAAATAGGGAAAACTTATATATTTAAATACCGAACAACATCGCAGGAATATCTTATAATATCTTGTGCTAATAGGGGTGACTAAAGCAGTCGTTGAAGCCATCAGCCAGTTACCGCGTGCTGTATGCTTATAGTGTGAGTGAGTTAATTATTTCCTGTGTTTTGAATATGTCGTATTCCTCTGTACGAAAAATTTATCTCGCATTTTGCATTTTTATCCCTACAAAATAAAGCCTGTGCGCTTATTGCAAGACGGGCACTCAGAGGTTTGTATTGTAGCTCCTTGATGAAATGGTAGTTGACATCACTTCACAATGGAACATTCTGTCGAGTGACGAAGCCCACTTTTGCGTCATTGGGCAAGTCAACACCTACTATTTTTGAATTTGGACAATGGAAAACTCTCACATTTCTTAGAAACAACCCTTAAATCCCGAAAAGTGACAATATAGTGCGATTTTAAGGCTACATTTATCATTGGGCCGTATTTTTTTAGAGATAACAACAAATGAAATCCAGACCTGTTCCTTCTCAAGATAATGGCACCGTGAAATGCTGAAGGATTTTGTGATTCCGCAACTTCAATAGCGTGAATGTCTTTAAGACATCATTTTCATGCAGCATTTTCACCTCCTCATTTTCATCGGCATGTAAAGCAATTGCTGATGCAGGATTTCACAGATAAACAAGTGATCAGCCGTCATTTTTTCCAATAACACAGTCTTCTCGTTCGTCAGATGTCATCTTGTGTGGTTTTTGGTTGTGAATTTTCTTAAAGGATAATATCTAACATCAAAAATCTCTGCAATATCTGAATTCCGGCAGATTTACTCCGATCAATGCGGAAAACATAGTTCTACCATTGAAGCACATTGTTGAGCAGCTTTAATGCTAATTTTCTATATTATTAAATTTTTATAAAGCATATTAAGTGGTTTTTATATTTTACGATGCCATCTATCAGTTAATTTTTGTACTAAAATTTTCAATTTAAAGAATGTAAAGCATTTTTTAAATTAATTGCACTTTAAATTTCACGACATTTGGACCAATAAAACGCATACTGGAGCTCTCCGAGATTTATTTCTTGTTAACCCTGTATATTAAGTTATTTTTAGACATTTAGGATTTTGATATTATGCTTGATTACTTTCTTAAAATTTCCATTAGTTTATTGAAACATAAAAAAATAAATTAGTAAAAGATAATTATGTTAAAAGCAATAAAGATCCGCTAGATTCTGAAAAATATTAGATTGTTTATGTCTTCCTTGTAATGTGTGGTAAGTAAAAAAATAATTTTTACTTATGTGAAGATCACTTTTTTATAACTTTTATTTGAAAAATATTTTCTTATAATTGGCATCGCTAAGAAGATTGTTGTAAAGAATTGTGTCGATGTTTTGAAGTTACAAGTAAAATAAATGAAAAATGTAGAACTGGCCATTGTGAAAAAATGTAATTTTCTGCCAAATAACAAGATTTTGTAAAAGACCAAGAAACGTAAGTAACAATGATTTTATTCCATTTGCTATTTATTTTCGAAATTCTTACAGATGCTATATAACAATTATCAATAATTCTGTATAATTACTAGTAAATAATATATATTTTTATATTTTAAAATTAATTGTCTGTGCCATAATCCTTAAACAATACTGAAAACGATCTTTGTGATATCAATAAATTGTAGCTATTGACGATAGCGAGGACCGAACTCGCAATGTTTGGGTTCGTAGCCTAGTAACAAGACCACAAGACAAAAGTAATTACTCGTGTCTCGTAGTTGTTATCTGGCTTATAAAGCTTCACCACAAACTCTAATATTAATTACGTTTTTTAATCATCAAGAATTTTATTTATTAGTATCATAAATCAACGTTTGCACGTTAAATAATTTCATCTTACTGTTTTATTTGCTTAAAATTTGTATCACTTTATTCTGAATTAGAAAAATTTTAATACTTTTTTTTAGTTTGTTTATAATATTACTAAAAACTTTTAGTTCAGTGAAATAAATTGACAGTTGATAAAAATAAGTGTACTAAATCAAATATTGAAGTTCAGTTTTCATTTGTTCTCGTATATAGTTTGAATCTTTGTACTGGATTCATTGAACATAAATAATGTCATCGTTTCCAGATTCATTTATCAGTTAACTGTTAGCTTACAGAATGAGAAACTTCTGGTATACAGAGAAAACAAGGTTACATCGCAAAGTGGGTAATTCCTTCCACAGCTGTTTTCAATAGAAAAAGGGGGGGGATGATTTAGGACCATTGCTTATATGGTGGAAGGGCTATATGATAGAATTTCTTCATTTTCTAATTTTTCATTTTTGTTTGAGTATTTTCAGATATTGAAAAGAATCGATATTTTTCTTATAATATTGCGCCTTTAATTTTTAATGAAAGACTTTTAAAGCAATAAAAACAGTTCCATCTACAAATATTGTAAGACCCAGCATTTTTTCATTACAATCGGCCATTTTTTTTAAGATTCAATCCTCTAAATTTTAATTGTAATGTATTAAATAACCTGTGTAGAATCATTCCGCGCAATATGATAAAGGATAGGTGATATTACCTCAAAAAAATAAATATGTGGCATTATCCTGAGCCAGCATCCCTTTACTTAAAGGGTGACTTATGTTTATATCCCTCGAAATTAAACACGAAGTTTTGGAGTCAGGCTCAACTAAAAGTAACTATTGAAGTTGTTTTAAATGTACACCGAAAAATTTTTAAATCATATTTAATTAATATTTACTTTTATTTTATAGAGTTCGTAAGAAAATTGTTTCCACTCCTCATTCAGAAAAATTTAACTCAAAGCCAAATACGAAGAATTTCCTCGCTCAGTGTGCGGAATTATTCATCAATAGGATAATATCACTGAAATAAACCTTTGAAAAAAAAAAGCGATTTTTTTGGCTAAAAAAAATCTAATGCTTTCATTTGCACTTAATTGATAATGAAAAATGATCATTGAAAGTTCATCACTTTAATTTACTATAAGAAAACTAAAGCTCGGAATTTCACATTATCCCCTATATATTTTATGTTAAAATCAAAGTAAGCAATCTTTACTGGTCTTCTAGAATTTCGTACAAATGAAGTTAAAAATTGGTTATTTTTACTTTCTCATATAGAGAAAATATAGTAATCGTCAAAAAATTCGAACTTAAGATTTTGACGAATCTCCACGTTTTCGACCATCTTAAGTTCGAAAAATACATTTTTGGGAAATGTCCGTCTGTTTATCTGTGACAAAACTAACTCGCTTTCAGCTAGATGGTTGAAATTTGATATCCAAACTTAAAATAAAATTTGTAGATTTCTATCAAATTTTGAGCTAAATCCGTTCAGAGAAAGTCTGTCTGTTCGGCTTTTCGAATATAAGTTAGTACGATACTTACAAAATGAAGACTGTTGGATAGATAAAATTTAGTAAACAGATTTAACGTCTGTAGTATAAGTGCCTATCAAATTTTGAGCGAAATCGAAAAAAGAGTTGACCATCTATTGGTTTGTACTTTTAGAAATATGTTAACGCTATAACTGAAAAACGCAAATGATTTGAATATATCAGATTTGGCACAAACTTTTGCGACTTTAATATAATTCTAATAAATTTTTGCTTCAATCGGTTGGGAAGAACGCGCCTGAAACCCAAATTTGATTTTTGGATACTTTTGACCGCATGCTTGAGATTAATTGCCAAAACGCTCGCCAAAGATCACTCGATAGATTTAGTAAAAATGCTAAATTGACGTCCAAGGTTAAAAATTCACAACTATTTTACGCCAATACCATGAAAGGCGTTCACTGGGATAACATCTTTATTAAAGAATATGCGAGAAAGTTTTAAGAAGATCACTTCCGATGGTTTAAAATAATACTAATGTATATATCCATTCCTTCTTTTTTAATTAAGAAATGTAAAACCACATTTGTACGGAAGTAGAATTTGAAATAGATAGCAGAGACTCAAAAAGTTATATATGTTCATGTAATTTTTCTATTTAAATTGCAAGGGCAAGATCGAATCTTTCGGAAATCATTCAGTTGAAGATAATTTTTATGCAAAAATTTGAACTACAATGTGTACTGTGAGTAAAATCGTGAAGAAATGAAATCGAAATATTTATTTCATTTATTTCTTATGAAAGAAATCACTGTATTCTTACAGATTTCATATTTAAATCTGCGGATGCATGCTAATTCTTTCTTTGTTGAGCTCTTTTCATTTTTGAGTTGCAAACAGACGGCTTCACAGATTCCCTATAAACGGATTTTATTTGAAATTTGTTCTGCATTTGCAGTTATAATTCTATGACATAAACCAAATTTCATCCATTACTTGTAAGCTATCATACTAGATGAACTTAATTTTTCTTAAGTGATATTTTCTTTTCTGGCTGTGAAAGATTTCAAATGTGATATTACTAGGTTAAATTTATTGAGGATTACGATAATTTTCTTTTGTACTTTTTATATGCTACAAAATAAGAAAAAAAAAAGTAGCTGTTAAATTCTTTAACTTAGTTTTCATCCTTAAATATAATCTGCTTAATCCAATTCTAATAGTATCCCTCAACTGAGCTGAGAACACTCTGGGGAGAATAGTTGATTCAATCGGGTACATTTCTATCTGTTTTTATGGGAGGGGTGATGGAAGAGTGTATAAAAACGCGCACGCTCACACAACTGAACAAACTTAGCTCAAAAGCCTAACAAACGAAATGGATGAAATTTTGTATGTGGTCTTCACACTAAAATGGATCTCTGCATCAGATTGGACTTAATCCATCGATGAAAAAGACTTGCTCTCCATATGTATCTGAGCACAACAATGAAATGGCATGTGCAGTCTTGACACATTAACCATATGAGTTCTGACCGCCCAATATCGCATCGTTCGACAGGGGCCTGTCTCAGGCACTTTGGATCGTTAAATGAGAGCTCGTCGAGAAATACCTTTCACCCCTTAAACTCATTTAACTGCTCCAAAGCACCTGAATCAGGCCCCTATCGGGCTGTCAGGGCTCATTGGGTTAAAGATCTACATCAAAATCTGGCACTAACTATATGTTGCCTATTTGATTATTCATATATATTTTGAATAATCAAAAGTGCAAGAAACTGCCCAGAAAAAACTTGTATGTGACTTTTGCACCAAAATTGTACAGTATATTTTTTCTCCTTGAAAGAGGTACTGCACTCGAAGCATAAGCTAGTTATTATTGTAGTTGGTTGTAAATCTGAGGCATTGCTTCAAAAAATTTGATTGAAACTAATTTGATATTCCAAAACAAATTTCATTTTAAAATTATTATGAAGATTTTTCATATTGCATAAAAAAAGTACCTACCTTTTCTTATTCATACCTTTGCTTATTTAATAAATGATAACCTTAAGAAATTACAGCAAAAAACTTGCAACTTCTAAATGTTTCTATTGATGAGGTGGCCCATTTTGGTAAATCACACATTAGGATTAGCTTCTGGAGCCGAATCTTATGTTAAATCGGTAACTTATTCCTACGAGCAATATACACGGGTTGTATAAGAAGTATTCGACTTTTGACCATTTTTTTTTTTTTTTTTTTTTTTTTGTTACGTGAGGAAATCGAAGCCATAATCATAGTTCTCATAGTTCCTTGTGCCTCCACACACTTACTATCTATTCTTCCTCTGCCAAAAGCATCTCTGAAAGGGTTCTTTTGAAATGTTGCTTTTCTCCAGGTTTTCCATTATCCTTTTTTTACTCCCTAAACAGAATCTTTTCAATATCGTCTTCAACTCTGAGAAAAACAGAGGTCTCTAGAATACATGTCTGAAGAATAAGTCATATCACTGACTCTTTGACCTGCCCGAAGGCTCGCGGATAAAAAATACTGAATGACCGGACCACCACAACAGCAACACTGGCGGGAACTGTGGTTGAGTTCTAAGGGTCATCGCAGGCCACGGTACAACTCTTCCCTAAGGAAGTACTTCCCGTCATCAATGGGAGGAGCCAGACCCCCACCTTTTCGTGTACCTTTCAGGGTGGCGAGATCCAATCACCATACCAGAAGCATCTCATCCTCTTTTCGAAGTACCGCCCGGAGGGGGGGGGGTATGCCTGGAGAATAAGAATGTTGGCAAACGACTATGAATTCCATATTTCGCCAAGAAATTCTGAATCAGATGCGATGAATTTACTGGAGCAATGTCATGGTGAATCACCATTACGGAGTTAGTAGAAAACTTATTAATAGTACTCTTTTGCCACTGTTAGTCCATCTGGTGCATGCTCATGGTACAAAAATCCACGGATATCAAAGAACACAGCATTACCTGGATTTTACTTCGGAATTGTTGCAATTTTTTCCAACCTTGAAGTCCCAGCATGCCTTATTTTCAAAGTCTGTGCTTTTTGTTTCTGGGTCCCACCAGTACACTCATGACTCACCTCCAAAACTCAAGGTGAGTGCTGCTAGTGTTCAACAGGTCTTGTGCAACCTCACGACGGAATTCTTTCTATTCAACCGGCAACAGCTTGAGTAAAAATTTTGGGCATGTTCAAATCAATAAGCGAAATTTTAATTGCTGGACCTTCACTAATCTCATCCTCTTTGCATATCAAACGATAATTTTCCTTTAAAAAGATTTTCCACTTTTACAGCAAACGCTACATTCCGAGCAGTTTTTGATATCCCAGAACGCTAGTTGCACTTCACAAATATGCAAGCATTTTAAAATTCATTAAACAAATCTTTAATTTGTGTTATCCCCATAGCAAAGTTTAAAAACACTTGCTGAGTTTTGCGAATTATTTTCCTTGGATGAGAGAGCTCCGCGTGAGTACTCTCTTACACGGACAAAAAAAAAAAAAAAATTCAATTTGCGCATTAAAATAGCTCCTTCCACTGTGCATAGTAGCATGGTCCAACACCATTACAGTGTATAATTCAATATCGTGTGTGTGTATATATATATATTTCAAACAGACAACTAAAAAAATAGTAGAATGAAATCTTCTCTAATAACCTTCCTAGCTACTAAGTGATAAATGCCATTAAAACTTATAAGAATATCTAAACAGAACGACTGGGGCAAATTTGATTAAATTGAGTAAGCATTTTGTATCAAATTAAAATATTATAATATGAAATGTGACTGACTATCTGTCTGGAAGGTGAGTCATTGAAAAACATTTAACAAAAGCCCATTTAACAGGAAATTTTTATATTCAGGATCACTAAAAACAAAGATGCCCTCAAAGGGGTGTAAATTGCAAAACTCTGTAAGAAAAATATAAAATACAATATATTGCGTAATCAGTTGATAATATTTTCAGTTTCTCAATTTTGTTATGAGAATTCGAGTAATATTCTATCACTAAAATAATATTAATAAATACTAAACTATTTATTAACCAATTTTAACATTTTATCCCTTTCTATTATCTTCTGCGAAGTTTTGAGTATTGCTGAGGATTGGTTTCGGCTTAAAATTACATAATTAAATCAATTAGCAATCGATATATTAGAAGTCATCTAAAATAATATTTCAGATGTTATTTCCGGATAAACTTCGTCATTCACATCTTATGGAAATACTATGTACATTTTTAATTATTCCAATATTTGCCTATGCATTCTGACTTCACTTAATGAAAATATTAATTACTTATGTGCACGTTATCGTATCTAAAATGAAAATGAATTCATATTTATCAAAAATATTCTAAAAATAACTCTTGCAAAATATTGAAATTTTTGAACATTATTATTATAGTTATTAAAATGGAGCAACAATACTTTTCTTCAGATTCAGTGTCTAAAATTTATCACTACTTTTACCCGCCTTGAGACACACGGAAAAATCTTGATTGACGGAACGCCGTGACAACATTGGCGGGAACTAAGGTTGATATAACCCCTCACATTGGACGCACGTCCCGGCTTTAGTAATTACTATTTCTGTACCCACCAGGGTGGTGAGAACCAACTACCATTCTGGAAACTTATCCCCATATTTGAGGTGCACCCGGAGGGATAGTAAAATGGAAAATAAATAAATAAACATTTGTGACATTCCATTAATGATAATTATAATTTTGGATTCTTTTATTGTATTATTTTTCCTTTCAATTAATACATTCGATGCATGTCACTATGGCAACCTATTTTTGACTACATATTATAATTGGCATCATTCTATTGAAAATTTTAAGAAGGGATGCTTCTATCAATTCTTACTTTCTCATTGTTGTTATTGTTTTAATAAAAGATTTTTCTTAAAGTCTATTATTAATCTATAAGCTTTCAAAATTAAATTCTATTTAAATTTCTCTTAAATTCTTTCTATTTAAATTGCTCTCCATTCCCAATGTAATTGCGTACTTGGAAATTTAGAAGATTTATTATCGAAAAGAAGGATACTTTCATATTTAATTCGTGTTTCTTTTATACAGAGTGACCACTCTTACCGTGGCGCAATAACTCATTTCTAAATCATTCGATATATGCATAGGGTTTCCGTCAGAAAAACGCTTTAAATGTCTGATGGATGCGTTCAATGTTGTTCCATCGATAAAAATCTGATAAAGTGATAACAAAAATTAGTAAAGATACTAATTTTTGTATACGATCCCCCTTGTTCTGTTAGAAAAAAATTTTATAACTAATATTGGCCGAGTCAATAAAAATCTGAAACACTTTTGAATTCTAATTTTTGTATACGATCCCTCTTGTTCTATTGGAAATAATTTTATAACTAAAATTGGCCGAGTCAACAGAAATCTGAAACAGTTTTGAATTCTAATTTTTGTATACGATCCCCCTTGTTCTGTTAGGAAAAAAATTATTGATAACCTGAAACGTGTGATTAAGAGAGGGAAATGCTTTATTTTATAATTAAAACTGAGCGAGTCAATAAAAATCTGAAAAAGTATGAATTCTATTAAATATGTGTCTTATATATATACTATTTAAAAAAAGACTTTATTTTATGACTAAAATTGGTCGAAATACAGCTGTTTTAAACTTAATCAGGGCGTATACAATTTTTTTAAAAAGAAGCAATTTTGAAAATCTTCTCAACAATGCATGAATTCAATTTGAAAACAACTCTTAAAATTTCTTCCGTCATTACAAATTTAGCTGCAAACTACATCTAAAATAGTTATTTTCAACGTTTCATTTCTCAATCAGTTGTAGACGCGTAATAGTAATTTTTTTAAAACTATAGTGTCAAAAATAATTTGCGAAATATGGTTGATAAGAGCAGCAATGGCGGATTTCCCACATTGCTGCTTATAATTCATAAAAAAAAAATCTATTTGCCGGATAAACAAACATGTAAAAAATACAAATTCTACGAGTTATAAAATATTAAGATAATATTAATAATTTATTATATATAATTGTCAAGTTCCTATCTATTTCATTACCTTCACTTAGTTATTAGAATATTCAAAATTACCGAAAATCTTTTCATTAACATTGTATACAAACGTGGATGCTCGATAATCTAGATCATTATATATAGATAAAAACAAATACATTTACTGAACAGTAATAAAATAAAAAGGTTACCTTACACATTTAAAATGCATTGAAATGTGAAACTAAATTTTCCGTTTTATTAAAGAGATACTCATAATATGCACTGCCTAAGGCCGCTACATACCGAAATCCGCCATTGAGGACAAAGGGGAGCTGTATAAAAAGACAGATTTCATAACTTTTTCAGAAGTTTTTTTTGTTGTTGTTGATGGTGGTGTTTCATTAATAAAGATGTAATATATTTATTAATACAAATAACATAGATAGTAATTCATCTCTCGTTCAAGACATTTCTCCAGCTTGGACTGTATGACTAACCAATAGTTTAAAAATTAACTATTTTGTATTTTAAAATAAGTATTGTGTAAGAGCAGACAATGTGCGTTCATAATTCCTATTATAAGCATGCTTTTAGTAAAAACGTGTTAGTTTTAACCTTAACTGATTTCAAAAGATATATTTGATAAATTACTTCCTTTTGACGAATTCACAGTATGAGTGAAACTTCTCATATTTTTATCTAAAACTTAGCTCACAAGAATATAAAAAAGCCATTCCAAAAGTGCTTTAGTTCATAGATATGTCACGATAATTCTTGGAAAGGAGAATAGACGGGGTTAATTGGAAGTCATTTTTTTTAAACTACATGATTAAAGAAAGACTTCTATTTCTAGAATATTTGCAAAAGTTCTTTGTTGGAAGAATGATCAGCGGCAAACAGTCCGATTCGGAAGGTTAGATAGAAAATATGAAAAAGTTACCGTATGAAAACAATTTGAATTGATATATTTTAGACTGAATTTGGCTCAGAACAGTATTTTGGATTCGGCACTTACTACTACTTTTAGTATAAGAGAATGTTGAGCCTGAGGAATTCAAAATTTAAAGAGACGCTTGAATTCGTGTGATTAGAAAATAAATATTTTTAAAATGTGCATAAATTGAAATGAAAATCATTTCATTTATATTTTCTGGTACAGGAAACAAACGATGAATTATTATATTTCATTATTATTAAGGAAAGGGTACAATTTTCAACATTGGTTAAAATTTCTTTATTGAGTTCATAAACAGGAAACGCCCGAGCCAGAATATGAACAAAAATGAGTATGGGAACGCATTCAAATCATTTCAAAAGAGAATTATAGCTAAGTTAGTATTTATTTTACTGAAAGTAAAACTGAAGTGTAAACTGAAGAAAAGTAGGCAGAAAAACACGAAGAATTCAGAAATTAGTGACGTGTAGTAGGAGTGACAAATACGTGATAAGAAAATTGTAAGATATGTATTCTTAATCACCAGTAGTTACAAATAAGTTTATCAGTGAATATATATATATATATATATATATATGAAGGCCCCTTGAATATAGATAATATTGAAATTAAGTAGAGTTTCTAAAAGTAATTACTTGGCTTGCCTTCGATATTCGTTTGAGGGCTACTGCTTTATCATATTTTTCTTTGCTTAGAGAGCTGAAACGAGAAATCATGAAAGCTTCAAAAATTAGTAAAACCGATTAAAAGGAGGTTTTGGGCTGTGATGTTAAAGGGTTTGTCTAATTTTGTGGTTGCAATAAAAGTCTTCAAATAATAAACTTCACAAGTTAATGTAGTTAGAGGGAAGAAGTAATTTAAAACATTTTGGAAATGTGTTTATTTTTTCTAAAAGTAATCAAATCTTTTGTATTTGAATTGTTATAAATCGAATTAACACATTTAAATTGAAAGGATGAAAAAATGTTTTTAAAAGTCTTAAATTGCAGTTATATTAGAAATGTTTCCCTAAAATGCTCAATAAAAATTCATTCATTCTATAAAAAAGTTAATAAATATATTTCATTATATTTAAATGTCAATAAATTATTAAGAATAAATAGTTAATGAACCAAAATCGTTTTAATCCATATCTGATAATATATATTAACGTAGAAATGTGATATAATTAATTGTTCACTTTATGTTTCACTATTATGTACTTTATGTTTGGTATAAAATAAATACTGTGAAAATTTTATATTTCTTAAAAATTGTTATAATAAATTTTTCTTAAAATTTAAATCATGTAATTGATTTGATAAATTCAATATCTTTTTGCAACATATATCATTAGATTATTACTAGAAATTTATTTTCATTTCTTAATAAGATAAGGTAGTGTGATCTGGAAGTGAAACTGATAATACTACGTACGAATAAGATGTACTGCATGCGGGGTTTTCAGTAGCGAAGAATTCATTTTCCCATAAAATCAGTAGTATATGAGTACTTAAACAAAAAAATTTTATCTTGTAAAAAGTATGCCGTCCTTCTATCAAGTGATGCAAAAGATCCTGTAAGGTGATGGACTAGAGATCCTAAGATCGACGGTGCTTGATCGCCGAACGTTGTATTGCTAAAAGAAAGTGGAATCATATATATATATATATATATATATATATATATATATATATATATATATATATATATATATATATATATATATATGATGTGATTAGTCAGTTATTATAAATAATAACATTTTAGTTTCATTGACTATAACACACATAAATAAAGTTTGCTTCGATATATAATCTTTTTCTCTCATTCCTTGTTTAATATTTTTAACATTAAATCTTAACATGCAATCATTTAATCTTTTTCTTTAATTACTTTATAAGATTTTGCACCTCCAGTGATTAAATTAAATAGTGTTTTGAATCCTTTCTGCCAATATATATGAGATTTCAGCTTTAATTATTTAAGAATATCTGAAATTCATAAATCTATCCTTGTGGTGTTAAATAATTGCCTTTGTAATTTTACCTAGTGCATTTAATATGCCATTGATTGGTGCTCTTCCTTAAACGTTATTTTTTTTTTTCTTCACTCATACTAATCAATAAAATTAACTATGATAAGTTCAGATTTATTAACCCTTACATGTATATTTAATAAAATTTGATAATATTATTCTTAACGAAATCGACATACTATCAGAAATTCTGACCTAAAACTTTTAGGCAACCATCACTAAGTAAACATTTCACTGAATGTTTCCAGAAAATATTTCATGGCTTAACAACAATGCCAGGAGCACAAAAAGCTGCATAGTAATCAACCTAATCGTTGCAAGATATTGTATAATGTTTATTATAGTTTTATATTTATGTTACGGCCAAAGCCCGAAATCGGCCAGTTCGCGAATTGGCCAACGTTGCTGTAAACTTACCGGCCAATGTCTGATCTTTTCTTGATTTCCGGCTTTGGCCGGCCAATACGTGAAGTGGCTTGGGACGATCAGCCAAAGTAGGAAGAAAGGAATCAAGTGCAGATTGGTTTACACACTGTTAAAAAAGAAGTATTTAAAAATGAGTACTTCTGTGTACTGTTTTTTTTTTTAAGTACAATTGTTTCAGAAACGAGTTCAAATATAACTGACACCTCTGAGTTAAAAATAAGCTTGTAATATATGAAAATATGATCTCGTGTTATTCTGTTCTCATATTAAAGCCATAATAGAAATTATTCAGTGAAGGTATATGCTGTAACAACGTGATAGCGTGAAGATTAGATTTGCGCCCGTTAAAATGAACGAATTATATCTTGAGCAAAGGCGTTGTGTATCGTGTATGAATACAAAGGCAAATTGAGTACTCAGTTTTCAATTACCTTTAAGGGTGATCCTAAGTCTTTTTCTGCTCCATGGACCTAATGTTAAAGATTCCAGATCATATTGTCTCCCGAAATATTGCTTCAAAAATATGAAATTTTTTGCAAAGACAAATAGCAAATATAAGGGCTAATTAAAACAAATGTGAAGGAAATATAGTTTTGTTATTAATATGATTTAAAGGCATTTCTTTATTGGCGCCATCTGTCGAATTTCATCTACAGCATGACCTTATTTATATTTTATACATAAATGTCATTATATATATTTACCACTAGCCGCCTTTGGCGATCAGCCGGTTCGCCAGTATTAATGATCGCTAAAATTTTCAATTAATGTAGCTTGTTCACTTAGTAGCTTTTTCTGCAAAATATTTTTGAGCTTCATATTTTGGTAGTTATATGATTCAGTCATACATTTATGTCGGCCTTAAACAGTTCTGTTCATTGTACTACTTTCTCTAATATTCTGTCAGTATCCATAAAATTTCTACTTTAAATTAAAGTGAAAATGTTAAACTGCAATCAACATAAAAGCTTTTTATATTGAAGCTAACCATGTCTTTTTTTAAATATGAAAATTGAAATCAGAGTCGTTTGGCAGTGAAATTATATGTCCACTGCAGAATAATTTATAATATCTTAAAGAATTATTCAACAAAAATTTCTCGTAAAATTAATTTTTTACTTTAAAAAAATTTAAATGATGCAAATAAAAATATTTTATTTTATTTCAGTCAATAAATGAACTTATGAAAAAATTACGAATTTTAAATTTTACACAGTCTTTTGGTCCCAAGGAATCATATTCTGCAAAATACTCTTGACACTTCAACTTTTAAATCAATAAATAAACGTCTCTATCTTCTGCGATGAATCTGACCGATTTATGAAGTTTTTATGCATCAATTTTAGAATAATCAACATTTTCATTATCACAGGCCAATCACTGTCGAGAAATCCTGGCAGAAGATAAGCATATCTTCATTGAGAGAGTCAGTGAAGTAGTCTAAAATCGCCAGTTTTTATAGAAGAGTGATATTGAAATTTCATAAATCAGTCAGTTTTAGTGATTGATTTAGTTGGTTGGAATTCAGCAATTTTTATTTAAAATATTGGTGTCTCAAGAATATTTTGTTAAATATAATTCAAAGGGCAGAGAACCTATGTAAAAATTTAAAATTCCTGATTCATCGGAGCATTTATTGACTAAAGTTATATTAAATATAATTATTTAGTTCCTTTAGACCATTTTGTTAGCAAATGTATGCTCCAAATTAGCTGATGGTCGCTGATTAGAATGACTATAAGTATATTAAACTATGTTTGCCTTAAATTAAATTGTTTTATTGAATTAATAATATAGGTATTGTCAAAGCTCATAGAAAACATTTCCTCCTTTTACTTTTCAGAAAATATCTTATTTCATTTTTTTTATACAGACACCTGCCGAAAATTACAATTTTATTTATTAAATTTGCAATAATAGTTGATTTATTTTTTAATTTAAACTTCTATCAATGTGATGGCAACAAGTTAATAAAAGCTTTTTTTTTTTTTTTAATTTGACGTGCTCGTGGAGATTAAATTTTATTTTTATTTTGAGCGAAATATATTATTGAAAAATATGGTTAAAATATTTCTTTAAAAATTCATTAAAAATCTAAGCATAATTTATAAATTAAAACATTGGTATCATTAAAAGGATAATTTTTTGAGCTTTAATTTGATGCAAAAATCGATTTTATGCTGTATTATTTTCTGGTTATAGCGACAAAACGCCGCAATTACGCTTAGTTTTTAATTAAAATCCTAATTAAAAATTTTAAAAAATCGCTCCATGGTGCACATTCCCGACCTTTAAGGTAATATATATGCCAAATTTGATAACTGTATGTCAAACGGTTTGGACTGTAGAGCGCCAACACATACACACACGCGCGCGCGCGCGCGCAAACACACATTGAACTTTATAAGTATAGATTATCACATCGGGCTTTGGCCAAGGATTCCCGGCCACTTCGCGAAATGGCCAGCCAAAGTAGAAAATACAATATTAATTGCAAGTATTTCGGACTTTGGCCAGCCAATTCGCGAATTGGCCGTAACATTTATAAAAAATATACTGAAAAAATACTTTGTAAAAAATTACTGCATTTTTCATGAAGTTTGTTATTACATTTTAGAGGATCTTTGAAAGAAATCGTACTGTATTGTGTGCGGCCTTTTATTATAGTATATGTATCGTTATTAGATCAATCTCTGTATTTCTGTTCTTTATGTAATATAATTAAATTCTTACCGAAAATTGATTACTTCTAAGATGATCCAGACCAGAGAAGTCATTGTATTCCCTACAGTGGTGAAATAGTTTGTGTATAATTTAAATTTTGTTATCCAATATTATTTTATGCAGCTTTTGAAATTCATGATTTTTTAAATCTAACTTTGCATAATCCTTGTTTAGTAATTTCCTATAGCGCAATTACTTCTGAATTACTCTTCATAATTTTCTTTTATAAAATAATATTGAATAATTAAAAGACAATTAGACAATTGCACTTAGCAGCTTATTCATTAAACAAGACAACAATATTAAAGAAATGGAATAATATATTTGAAACAGTTCGTAAATCTTTTCTTATAATATCATAAAGTTCACCATAAACTATTAAATAGTGTACATACCTTCTAATATAAAAATTTAATTTCAGTTATAATTCATAAATTTTATAAATACTTTTGTTTTTAAAACTGATATACATACTCGTTGAAGAAAAAATTTGCCTTCTTTAGACTTCAAAAAACTACTTTAAAAAAAAATCCAAAGAAAGCAACTTCAATGACTTTTTTCATAAGTGGAGCAGCAAATTGAAATGTTTGTTCAAAAAATAAAATATCTTTGTCTTAAAATACTTTTGAATAGAAATTTAAAACATTTTTATGCAGATTTTCGAACAAGTTATTGAAATATATTTGTATGCAAGTATTAAAAGAAGTTATGCGAAGATAATAAAACATTTAAAAAAACGTAGTAGTTGTGCACATGCAGCAGAATGTTCTACTGATTCTTATGGATTTAGAGTTTTTTTATATGTGCAGACATGTTAATTTACTGCTTAATGTTTATAATTTTTCCTCGTGAATTATTATTATTATTAAAAATAAAAATTCTAAATGCATTAATTTCTTAAATGTCACTAATTCTTTATGAAATAAAAGTTTTAATTCCGTATTTGCTAGAGTTAAAAGCAACATAATTTCATCTAGTAAAATATGTTTTATAGATTCAAAATTATTTCCAAAATAAAAATTAATTTTAAAGCAACACCTTTTTCTCTTTTTTTAAAATGCATATTTTAAAATTTGATCTTCTCTATGACATTACATAATTTTATTAATAACGAAATTGAATATAAAATATTTTCTGAAAATAAATAAATCTAATGCATATTAATTCATAATTTTTCATTGAATTAATAGATTTTTCAACTTTGAAATAATAATATATTATTCCATTTTTTAAAGAATTTTTTTAGAGATCCATGGAACACTTTCGATTTCATTACTGTTGTTGGAAGTGTTATTGATGTTTTGGTTATGGAACTTGGGGTAAGTGGCTTTCGTTATTTTTTTTTTCTTTCCTTATTATAGCTAACTTTTACAGAAAAAATTAATTTTAATTTTTTTAACTGAATATAATTCAAGTATTTTATAATCAGTATCATAAATTCTAAGACCGAGTTTTTCTAAGCACATGCTTAGAATCACATTGCGCAAGCTCGTTTTTCAAAGTATTGCCTTGTTCGATCTACATTTTTTCAATGAAAATCAGTAAGCTAAAATCAAGCACAGGACTCTATTCGCTATATTGGTGATATTCAGTGAAATATTCGTGTTCTCGGGATCTCACAGTCTCATTGAAAAAGAAGGAAACAAATTCATCTCATGCATATCTTCGCCTCTTTCAAATCTTCCTCCAATTCTTCTGTACTTAAAAGGTTAACTTATTTTCAGCAAATTTGAATATGGAAAAACAACGCATTAAATGGCTCAGATCTCCGAAATTGTATGACTGTGTCATCTGTTATATAAATTCTCACAAGCATCTTATATTCCTGTACTTTTTGTTATTAGAACTTCCTCGGAAATTGGTTAGAAAATTAGTTATTATTTACTCTTGATTACCCTAATTATTTGATACATTTGCTGCTTTTTAAAGTCTCATTCAATGGAAGCTCTTCCAATTAGGCTGGTGGGTTACAACACTCCCTGAACTTATTTTTAAAAGTTAAAGTTTCTTTCTTTTTTTTTAATCGAATTTCCTTACTTTTCCACTTTAAGACTTTGATTCTCTTAGGTTACTTTATCACTTTGAAAGTCTGATGATTCACAAAAATAAAAATGTCAAAATAAGACAGAAAATAAACCAAAAAGCAATGCGGCCTCTATAAGTCCGGTGCTCGCATAGTTCATTGAGTAATTTGAAGGAGAAAGAAAAAATCAACTCTTTACTTTTAATTTAGAGAGCACGAGAACGGCAGTCGGAACAGGCCGGGCTTCCATCCAAAGTTCGTCTTTTTTTCTTTTCTTTTTTTTTTTCCCCTGTTTTTCATATTAGATGTTTATAAATTTTATTTTCGATTCTTGATGTCATGACCGATACACATAGCCTTTATTGAATATTCATTTTCCTTTCTTAGGAATTATTTTTAGATGTTACTTTTCTACAAAAGAAGTATGTAGGTAATATCTAAAACATATTTCAGGTGGAAATTGTATGAAGGATAAATTATTATTAATTATCGCTTGTGGAAAACGATGAAATGGACATCATTTTTAGCACATTTTCATTGATATTCCTTTTTGGACAACCATAACTGAGTGAAGGTGGAAGCTTGAAAAATAGGGCTCTTGTACTTTCATCTGCTGAATTATCATTCAAAAATTACAATTTTCTATTAACAAAACTGCAAGGATTTTATATACTGATTATTTAATAAGTCTGAAATGAAACAAACTTTATATACGGATTCGAAATTAAAAATTTTTTAGACACTTATGGGTAAAGCATCTTTTTTAAAATTGCAAACTCTTGGGAAATATTTCTTTCAGCTCTGTTAATTTCTGAGCTGGAGAAGTGCTACTGATCTCATTTTTGTGCCATAAAATTGAAAATTCTCGGAATTTTTCACAAGACGTAATACGTTAATCCCTTGATTAATGAATTGGCCTATTCTTGCATTGTATTATGCTCATCATTTCATTCATTAATATTCATAGATACCGGACTGTGAATTGGTGCGAATTAACATTAAACATGAACAATTCTCCACTGTTTAAGGCTTTCTTTCAATATATGCTGTTTATGAAAGATTGTATTATCTCCTACATAGTAACAAATCTTAGAACTTATTGGTGACAGTAATATGCTTGACATTTAATTGCTTTGATTTTGATATTATGAATAAATGTTATTAGTTATATTTATTAATGTTATACGAAAGCTTAAAAAATTTTCTTTCATATTAACGTGCGCCAATGATATATGTGTGTGCTTTGCTTTATATGTAATAAAATTATACGTATATGCTTTGCTTCATATGTTCTTGTATATATATGAAGACTTTTATTCCTATTTACCTACAGGATTTTTCTGTCTGGTTTATTTGTTTTAAAATTGAATGTAACTGAAAATTAGAAAAGCTGTGTCATCTTCACTGATTTCGTTTATTAATCTCTTTAATTAATTATTTACCTTAAGTATTTTAACCTCAGTATTTCTGTTTGTGTTGGTTGGACCCTATTGCAAAATTTCAAACTTTCCAGAACAAAGTGCTGAAGTCTTGTTGACTGTAAACTTCTGAAAACTGACACATGTTTATAATATCTTACTGTATTCTTCCATATCCTGCGTACCTGTTCGGATACATTCCAACAGGTACGCAGACACACCAACTTTCTCGTAAAGCACTGATTTCTGAAGAAAAATAGTGCTTAGTATGTAAAAGTTACAAGTTTGGGTGACAGAATAAACATTCCTATTTGATACAAAGCTATTGAGCTATTTTTAAGATGAAAAAAGATTTATTTTAAACCAATTAATTCGATAAATACTAGTTGGTGTACTTTTCCTAAAACATTACTTAATGTTACCTTTTTTTTCCCCATAATTGAAAAAAAAAAAGAAAAGAATTACATTACTGATAACGTTTTAGTATCAAATGTAGTTCATTTTATGCTTAAAAGTTTTATCAAATATCATTAATGTTTAAAGAAATTACGAGAATAATTTACTTAAATAATAAAACTTACATTTTTCTCTTCGTGATTATAAATATATTCTCTTATAAAAAATTTAGTTAAAAAATTTAGAATTTTAAAATTATTCTGCCCGTTTGTTTAATTTTCATATATATGATGACATAAATGAGTTTAAAAATTAATACTGTTTGTAAGCCATGTTATAGTTAGTAATAATTTAATTTCAGAATTTAATGTTAATTTTTCCTAAAAATATAAACATCAGTGTTTTTATCACATTTAGATTTATTTTCTGTGACCTTCAATTCAAAACTTGTTAATGCTTGGGTTTAAAGAAGCAAGAAATTCTCTCTGCTTCACTACATATATATAATTTATAATGTTCTGACATCAGAAATATTTATACAAGGATAAAATTGTGGTGAAATGGTTCATTTCATTTTTTTATATTGTTGTGTTATAATTGAAGTGACAGTGTGAATTATTAATATACTAAAAGTAATTTTAAAATATAAAAGTAAACTACTAATTTTAGCAGTAAAACGTAGGAAGATTACATATATACTATTATTATGTCTTGTCATTATCAAATATTAGAACTTTTCTAATACAAATGTCAAAAATATCACTTTTTGATACAGATTTCGCATAAAACCTTTTTTTTTTTTTTCTAATCTATTTTCTCTTTTTCTTTGAAATTATGCACTGAAAAGCATTTTAGCACTGCAAATTTGCAGATCTTTTCACATTTTTTATACAATTTATTCAAAGAAGCATTCACCAATATCTGCATTTTCTTTTTCTACACATTTATAAGATACATATTTTTTCATGAAATCTGGTATTTTAAAAAGGTAATACCAAGCTTCAGTTAATGAATTTATAGTTTTTATATAATAAAAATGAAATATATATTTTTTCTGTACTTTTCCAGAAGATTTAGTTTCCCTTTTATCGTTGCTGTGAAGAAAACTAATATAGTTTTTAGCAAAATTTACTATATAAATTTTATCTGGTGACATCAAATTGAATTTTTTTCATTGTTGTTGTTCAAAGTATCGAGATATTTCTTTAATGTTAAATATGAATTATTCGAAAGATTTTTTTTTCACTACTTTTCATCATTATTTGATATTATTTTTGTACTAAGCGTAAGATTTTTTTTTGTGTGTGTTTTTTTTAAATATTATCTTTTTTTTTTTTTTTCACTATTGTGTTTATCTCTAGAAGAATATTTTTTCATAATATATAATATTTTTAAACATTTTATTAATATAGTTTTTGTTCTTTTTCTTTTTATAATTTTGAATTGACATTTTTTTTTTCAAGTTTATGATTCTTTTCATATAAATTATGAGCGAAATGCTTTGAGATTTTTTTTTAAAAATTGTTTTTGAAAATGAAACCTGAATCATCATAACTGCAACTTAGGTTGAAGGTAAGACATGGCAGTTTTTCATGCAACTAAAATGAGACACCTGCAATTAGTACTTTTTGCTTTACTTCACAGCTCGTTTAGTATAGTATGCATGACAAATAGTTAGAATGTTAGGCATGATAACTTCCAACAGAATTTTGAAATCTTGTGCATTTCAATAAATATTATGAAGCATTTACAAATATTCGCATTTAATTATATAATACTCTTCATTGCATCAACTCATTTTTGTCCCTGTTTTCTTAATTTAAAAAGTAAATTTGTGGAAATTAATTATTTTTGATTAAATTATTTATTGCTGTATTTTGGCATTCTTTTCACATATTTGTGTTGTTTTTTTAATTTATATAATAGGTCTAATACAAAAACTTAATTCCATGTGTGATTTTTTTTACTCGTTTCCATTTTTTTTACATCCCCCCCTAAAAAAATATAAAAACTTTATATAAGCTCACGGTATCTTTAATTTATTTTCTGATAACAAGATACCTAAAGTCATCTCTACTTTTAACTATGTTTTTGTAATTACTTGATCTTTGATGTTTTGAACAGTATTTTTATAGATGCATTACATATTTATGCCATATAGTACTTATCGGATTTGATTGCTTAGTTTTTTTCTACTAGATTTTTATATTCTTTTTCAGTTGCTCAAGTATGAAATTCTCTCATTTAATAGGGATTTTTTGTTGTAGTTTGTTTATTATTTTTAAAATTTAAAAAAAAATTATAATCAATATATTATAATTGTTTGTAAAAATTAAGTTAAAAGAAAATTAGGGGTTTTGTTTTTCTTTGGGGGAAAAAAGGGGAGGGGGGTCATTGGGAAAGAAAAAGTTTTTTTTTCAATTAATTTATTATTTAAAATAATTTCATTCCTATATATTTGGAAATAAAACAAATTTAACTGAAGAAAAATTAATATGAATTTGTTTTGAAAAATATTTTAGAATTTATTTTTTCAGACACTTTTTTTATTAAGTTAATTTTTTAATTATTTAAATTGCATTTTCATTAGACTTGACAATTAATTATTTATATATCCATTAAGACAAAGAAAAATCCAGTCAAGCAAAGTATTTTATTTTAATTATGTTAAAAGTAATTGTAAATTCCATTCTTGTTCTCTGGAATTAATATGTCTAAAATAAATTAATAAATTTCTTTTGAAGGATAAGTTTTGTTGTGTATTTACTTTGTCTGTTGTGTGTTATTTCAATTTTTTTTAATTGTTTCTTATTATTTTATAACAGAATTCTATAAAAAATTAATTTTATAAATTATTCATTTGTTGTAGAATGTCTTTTAATTTCTTTTATTGTTAAAGGATCTTTTTAGATCCCTTTTAATTGTTTTTTATTAATTATCAATTTTTTTTAACCACAGTCATGTCTACTTTAAATTAATAATCAGATTATGTTAGAAAGTTACTTATTTGTAATTATTTAACTATTATTTTACTATGAATGATTTCTTTGCATGTTTCTAAGTATGAAAAAATTTATTATATTAGGAATATAATGATAAATCAGCTGTGATCAGGTATATATTCGATTGATTAAAAAATGATACTATAAATCCTACATATTTTATATCAAAAAATAATTCAAATAAAATCATAAAAACACTTGGTTAAGTATTATTATGGGTTTTCATATTATTTTCATTGTATTTAAGATTAATTTATATATGCATTTGTTAAGCATCATGCATTTCATATAGAAAGGTAGGCTTGCAATGTATGCTTGATTGTGCAAGATATCTGATATCAGTGCCTATTATCTTGCATGAAATTTATAAATTGAAATAGCATTGTGTGATTTTTGATGATATTTGTGCTCTTTGTGATTCAATTATATAAATTTGCTTTTCAATGGCATTGCCAAGAAATGATGTAGCATTAACTTTTGTAGCAAAATTCAGGTTACAATTATATAGTTACCTCTGAACTACTTTTGATTCTATTTAAATGCTTTCAAATAAAATACTTTACTGGCTTTTCATATTTGGAATTATCAATATAGATATATGGAAAAGAGGTTCATTTATTTTGATTATTTCAAAAATTTTGCATGATTTCTTTATTTTAATTGTGGTTAACTATATTTTTCTTAAGAAAAATGAAGAGATGTCTTTTGAATCAAAATAAGACATGCAAGATGTTTTTAATATTTTTGATATCCAATCCTTTTATCAAATAAAAATTCGTATAAATGGTTTATTAAATCGACGTTATTAATTTTTTTGGACACTGTATTGCAAGTTTAGATTTACTCAAAACAAAATAAATTAAACATAATTAATTAAGATTTAAAATGTGTTCAAAATTGAAATTTACCTAATTTAAAATCTGCTCTGATCATTTATAAAACTAATATAATAAATGCATAACAAAACTCAAATTAATAAAACATAAGCTAATAAAATATATTTAATATTAAATCACTCTTATTTTTATTGTATATGATATTTCTTTCATTTTTAAAGTTTTAAGAATTTAATTGCATGGCTTTCTGAGTAATTCTATAAACCTTTAATTCTGTTCATGAGGTAACTAACTCTTTAATTGAACCACTTTTCTACAGCCATAATTAATTTCAAAAAATTTAAATTAACAAAATCCTGTTTAATTAATGTGCCATTAAAAGTTATTACTCTGATGCCATTTTGTGTAGATTTTAATGAATAATAAAACCTTGACTAAGAAATTCTGTTCTTTACAACCGAAAAAGAAATAATATTTCACCCCACAAAATCAAGCGCATATTTAGATCAGTGCATGATATTGAAGCATATTTGAAGTCTTAAAATTCATGATGTGTTTAGCTCTCTCTTGCTATTGCTTGCATGGTCAATGCATTTCTTTCAAAAGAGTCTTTTTATATATATGCTAGCTTGTCTTTCTGGCTCTTAATAATATTTATATTGCAAGCTTTTTAATATTCCAGCATTCTGTCATACTGCCTTTCAACTAGCAGTTATCTGATTTGGGATTCATTTTTTCTCTGTATTTCAATGTTTCTATATAGACAATTCTGTCAAAACAGATCAGCTTCTTCAACGTGGGATTTCTGAGGTTATTTCGAGCAGCTCGGTTAATCAAGCTTTTAAGGCAAGGATATACTATACGGATTTTGCTCTGGACATTTATACAATCTTTTAAGGTTTGTTGATATTTCATTATCAAATTAAAAGTATGTGTAATTTTTTAAATGTAATTTTGTATATTTAAAAACATTGTTTTTCTCCTTTTTTTAACTTATAGAATTTATTATTTTAAAAGCATAAATTATTGCTATTTATCTTTATTCATTTTTAAGATTTTTAAAGAGTACATAAAAATAAAGTAAAATTAAGGTAACATTAAAGTAAAATATTAAAAATAAAAATGATTAAATTGTATTTTTTCATTTAATATGTGAAAATAAGTTTTAAAAAATGTTTAATTAAAAAAATTAATATTTTATTTCAGGCTCTTCCATATGTATGTTTGCTGATTGCTATGTTATTCTTCATTTATGCCATTATTGGAATGCAGGTATGTAAAGTCGATTTTATCAAAATTAAAAAGCCTTATATGATTGAATAAAATTTAAATTTTTAAAATTTGATACAGCAGTACAAAATTAATTTTGATACTTTGCTTCTTAACTTAAAATAATGCATTTTTTAAAATAGAATCGAAAAAATCCTGTTTTATATGTTCTTTATCTACATATAATGTATTACTTTTCATGAATTTTGTAGTTATTTAATGTTTAAAAGAAAGTCATATTTTTCTACTTTACATGAAATCAGTAGAAATGTTTTATTGATTAGCAATGATTAAAAATAATTTACCAAAATTTTCTTTTAATATCTATAATTTTATAAATATTTTAGAATTTTGCATTGTTTTTGAACTTTTATTGTGTTACTAGGTTATTTAATTTAAATTTGTGTATTCATAGAAGTTTAAATTCCTGTATTTCAGCAAAAATTTTACGCATATTTAAAAATTCTGTTGGGCACCATGTAAATTTAGAAGATTGATAGCAGTTGTTATATAATTATATATTGCAAAGTCTTGTAATAAATGTTATTTCTTTACTAGTTTTTAACAACTTGTAAAAATTCTATTCTACTTCTATATAATAGACCAAAAATGTTTTAACTGAATATTCTTACGAATTTAATTATAAATTTTTGTTATCTCTTTAAAGATCAGTATTTTGTTAAGTTATTTTAATTTTTAGTATTGTGTTTACAATTGGGTGTTATTATTTTAAATACTTCTGTCTGGATTAGAAAAATAATTTCACGTTGAAGATGTGTTGGGAAAAAATTATCATTGAAACTGTCTGCATTTATCAAATTATTCTTGAATATACTAATAACTCATATAATTTTTCTGCAAGGAACTAAAAATTGAATCGATTTCTTAGGCTTTTTAACTCACTGGGTATTAATATGAGATATTAATAATTCATATGCAAATAATTGCAATAGAATCTATTCAAATATTGAAAACTATAACAATTCCTCTTACCGTATCTTGGTTATTCCTTTAAGTGAAACTTTGTCACTGGAAATTTTTATACAGCAATTTTGTACCTTTTAATTAAAGTAATGCTCAATAAATAAAACATCATAATTTGAAATTGAAAATTGTTGAGTTTTGGCCATCATTATGGTCTCCTTGAAAAGTTAGAACCTACTAAATAGATACTAATTTTAAATATCACTTTAATTCAGATTCTGTAACTTTAATTTAATCCAAAATTAATGAATGCAATTTATAGCATAAAATTTCTTAAAAACAGAAATTTTTTAAATATATATTATGGGTTTTAAGCAATTTTCTATATTATATTGTTCAGAAAAAGCTATCATTTCTTGAAATTTTCATTACAGCAGTGAATATGAATTCTTGTTAGATTCTTGTCAGATTCATGAAGAATGCTTTGATTGTCTATTTTGATTAAACTTAAATTTAATTTAAAATATAATATTTCTGTAATTTCTCTTCATGAAGTTTAAGCTTTTAACATCTTTATAACTGGCATTACATTGTTATTAATGCATTTTTGTTAGCTTTTCTAACTAAAAGATTATGTTTATTTTAATCTAATGAAATCATCTAATAAAATCAGGTATTGAATATAGTTGTTCCTGAAAACAACTTGGACTAAAAATGTATATAATTTCTTGATCATAACTGTGCTCATCATCTAATATGCAATTATTGTTTTAAAATTTTTAATATTATTTTATTTTATACAAGAAATTATATGTTATTAGATTGTATTTTAAGTTAACATTGCTCCCACTATCAAAATATGTGGTTATAAAATTTCATCTTTAAATTTGATAATTTATAAAAATCTTAGAAATATTTTATTTGGGATAAAGACTATACTATTCATTTCTAATTATAGCATTTAAAATCATAAAAGTTTTTAGCCTTGATGTTTTAGTTATGAAAACTAGGCTCTTCTTTTATATATAAGCTTCTTTTATATTACACATATCATTTAGTTTAGAAAACTTTTAGTTTATTATATTTTTAAAAAATAAAGTAATTTACATAGAGACTGTAATCACATCAATGAAACCGATCAAAATTTCACAAACATATGAAATAAACTTTAAAAATAGCCTGTGGCTTAGCTGATTCACATATGTAGGAAATTTTAACTTCCTTATCCTGTTTTCCTTTATCCTACTTTTTCCTTTTGTTTCTTCCAACTATGCATTTGTTTCCAGCTCTTTATAATAAACAGCTTACCTATTTTTTTTAATGCCTGCTTACTGACTTAATTATTTTATGGAAAAAAGCCTCTATTGTCCTGACTAATTATCCTTGGCCATAATAAATTGTCTTATTAAGCTGAATGAAAGTTTAGTCCCTTAAAGCTGTTACAAATTGATATTATGTCATATCTTTTTATTTGTATAACACTTTGAATGCATGAACCTGCAATCAAGTTCATAATATAAAATTCAGCTTAATAAGGTATTATTTTGTCTATGTTTTATTTTCTCCTTCAATCTTTTATTCTTCCATCTATTATTGTGTTGTGTGTTCTTAAACATAACCTTTCTCCCTTGTGCTTCTGTCTGTCTTCATCCCTTAACCTTGGTAACCAACACACAGGTTTTTGGAAATATCAAGTTTGATCCTGATACAGAAATGAATCGCCACAACAACTTCCATACCTTCATACAGTCTCTCATGCTCTTATTTAGGTGAGTCAGCTACGGCTGAAACACCCAAACATCTTTGTTGTCATGAATTGGTGACTGCTGTTAAAGAATCTGGACAAATCTAAATTCTAATGTTACTTTTCAAAACTGGTAAATCCAATACATATAGTGTCAGTGTGTTGCCTGATTAACTATCATCATAATAGAGAAATATTATTTAAAAATATGTGCATGTATAATTTTCAAAAAAGCCATATAATTATATCCCTGACACTTGTGCTAATTCTTACCTGATTAATTGTTTTAAAGCAATAACTACACACATCTCATAGTAAAAATTATGCAAATGATTTATTTTAATAGTAAAGTGCTTTCCTTTAATTTAATATATATATTAATATAATGCAAAAAATCAAAATAAATGCTTAAAAGATTTCTTTGATATTGAATTATCATGGGCATTTCAACATTTTCAGAGTTCAAAATATAACGGTTTAATAAAATCAAATCTTGAATATCTGACTTTGAGAAAGTTAGAAATAAATATCCTTCAGAACTTTGAAAACACACGATGAATAATTATCTCAGTTTCCTTTTATACTATATTTCCTAAAGCATCGTCTGTCTTTTTTTATAACAGAAATCTGGTTTGATCTTGAATATTGAAGGAAAACAGAAAATATTTCTTTACTTTTTTGTATTAATTATAGAATGCCTTCTTAACACTTTGTTATATTTTGAAAAGACTTTTATTTCCTGTTGCACTAAATTTGGCATAAAAGCAATAGAAGCTTGCTATGAACAACAACAAATTCTTTTCCAGAGATTAAGCAATACGTTAAAGGTTATATGATTTTCCTAAATTCAAGCAATTATAATAAAACTTTGATTTACTTTTAGACACAAAAAAAACTCTAATAAATTTAAACATATTTTTGATTTAAGTATAAATATCTTTCATATTTTTGAACATATGCAGTTTAAATTTGAAAGAAACCATATATGTTCATCCAGAATTTTTAAATAAAAATTCAAATTTTATTTCAATAACTTTTATTTTCATATCTGCCTCAGGCTTTTAGCTGATCTTGAAAAAGCCAATAGCAAGAAAATTAAAAATGTCCAGTACTTGCATGCATGCATTTTTTTAGCAGCTTCTTGGATCTTTTAAAGTTGATACCAATCATGGCAACAAAGTAATTTTGTCTTAGTGTAGAATATAGCATTAATTTTTCTCCTTTATCGTAGAGTAGATAATAGTTTGCATTACCTGTGTAGATATGTATCGTTCTTGATTTTTCTGCATTCTTGTTTTTATCTTTTTCTAATTTTTAGTAAAACTTATAAGTAGATTGGAATGACACATTTATATTTTAGTGGGTCAGTGCAAGAACCTTCCCTTTTCTCTATGAAGTAGAATACTAATTATGAAGTTTTATTGTATTTTCATATTATTCAAAGATATGTTGAGGGATTGAATAAATACTTTTAACATATTCTCCCTCTACATGCCCAGGTATTTGGTAATATTGCTCTCAACCCTGAACAGCAAATTACTCGTCATAATAACTTCCGTTCATTCTTTCAAGGACTAATGCTACTTTTCAGGCAAGTTGAAGTCTCGCAGAGTTTTTTCATGTTGTATTTGGTGTGTGGACATCATTGGCAGCTGCACTGCAATTTGCACGTTGTATAATAAAAGACAATCTAAACAAAATTATTGACGATCTGGAGCATTTAATACTGGATTAATTTCATTTGATTATATAACTAAACTTTAAATTTTTTTATATAAAAAGTAGAAAGATTTCATTACTTTTCATTTATATTTATTTAATTTTTTTCTGTCTAAGATTTATTCATGGTAATGAAATTTGTAAACGAACTATCGCCTTTTGAATTGTTGTTTAATCAGCAAAGGTTCCCCTTTTTAATTTCCACCAATATTTGTAAGTACTAAGTGATAAAAAAAAATACAACTTAAAAGTACCAACCAATATTTTGCAAATTATTAGCTTTGAATATGCTTTTTTTCTAAAGATATGCTATATAGGTTTCTTCAAAAGTAGACTATGCAATATGAATTCTAACCTTAAAATTATAGATCAATTGGTTGATGTAACTAATATTTGATGTGTATCTCATTTGAGAACATTCAAAAGAACATCTCAAATTAATGTGGAGTTTGTAAATTTTTCTCCAAATTCTGATTTTTGCTGTCATCATATTTTTTAAATTGAGTTTTGGAACTGATTTTTATATAGAAAGTTTCCAAACTAAATTAAATTTGATTTATAAGCATTAAAATTTATTGGAATACTTTTTAAAATTCTTTTGAAAAAAAAAAGAATTAGCTTACAAAAATTAAATTTTTAATCCATAAAATCTAGATTAAAATTATGATACATAATTTTTCTGTAAATGTATTTTCTTAAATTAATCATACAACAACATGCTCCAGATCTCAAAAGATGTCACAATGCAAATTGCACTCTATCAAAAATTTTAAACAGCATGCATGGGCTTCAGTATCACTTCTACATTAAATTGGAATAATATAAGTGATAGGTGGCCAAAAGTAAATGCATGTATGCTTCATGTGTTAACACAATTGTCATAGGTACTGTTTCAATAAACTTAAATGCTTCTTCTAAATGTTGTGTGCATGCACCTGGCATTCATGGTTTTAGTTGTATTGTGTCATGTGGACTCAAGAGTCTTGACATGGGTCAGGCTGCCTTTAAATTGTCAGTTCAATACATTCATTCAAAACTTAAGCTGTTGTGATGTGACTAATTTTTAAAGAATATTTTATAAAATGGTATTTTATAACTATTTGACTTAAATAGGCTTGATGTCTTAGACTTTCAACTCCTCAAATATAAACTGTTCATTTTAAACCTGTACTCAATTTCAGATAATTTTATACATAATTTCCAATATTTTTGTTAAATAATGCCTATACTTAGTGTAAAAGTAAAAACATACAAGTTATTGAACTTGTAATTTTTAAAAAATCTTTTGTCTGCAATTCTCAGGACAAAATTCTTTATATTGGATAAAAATTATATTATTTTTTGTTTATTTATCAAAATTTTCTTAATTAAATCTTATCTCTATAAGCTAAGAGAGTCTAAAAAGCTTCTATACATAATGAGCAAAAAACAAAATGTTATATTAAAGTTTACAACAAATCAGAATTAGATGGCTCCTGAGTTAGTACAATAGTATAAAAATGCAAAATCTAATACAAAATTTTACTAGCATATGTGTTATAATAATAATACATATTATTTTTACTATCTGGCCCATGCTTGAAATTAATGCAAGAATATGAAGTGTATAATTAATTGTCCTCTTTGAGGTTAAAAGATGTGAAATATATAAATAAATATATATATATGATGAAGAGAGAAGATATTTTCTTTTTTATTTTAGTTTATACTTGAGAGAAATGCTTCCTTTTTGCTGGAACCTTTGTTAACTAGAAAAATTAATGGTTGTAAAAATTCTATTAAATTTCTAAATATAAAATTTGATAATTTTTCTAAAAAAATTTATCTTTTATTAAACATTTGTCAACATTTTTTTATCTTAAAATTTTGAATTCTGTTAATGTTGAGTAATTTCCTCTGTTCTATCTGTTAAATAAGCTATTAATGTTTTTATTTTCTATTTCAAAAAAGAATATATGTTTGATGAAAAAAATCTAATTAATTTAATTTTAAAATAAGAATAACTGCTTATATAGAATGTAATTATTTTGGAAAGAAATCAATCAAATACTTATTTAATTAATAAATAATTTTATAAAAGGTATTTGAATTTAGTAATTCAGATTTTTAATTTTTAAATTTTTAATATCTTTGCTGGTAACTTGTGCCTACCTTTTAGAATGCTTATTAAGCATTAATACATTATTAAAACCTTTATATTAAAGCTATAATATAAAAAAATTAATGCTCATGTAAATGTATTCTTAAATTATTATTCTTTTTAAACAAAAGAAATCTTTGATATTTACTCTTTGAATAAAATATATTCCCTAGCAGGATGTAATGAGAGAGACATTCTTTTTCCTCCACTATTACTTCCTGACGTCTATGTTCAAATATTTTTCTGTTTGAAAAACCTGTAAAATCAATTATTATATATGGTCTTAGAATTGCCTTGATTGAAAAAAAAAAGCTTTTAAATATTTTCATTTGATTTACTATTTGCATTTCTCTGGTATTATTATGTTAGATATAATATTTCTTTCAGCGTCAGCAAAAGACATCTTCCAAAAAATATCAAGGACATTTTAATATTTTAATTTTTGTTTCATTCAATGTTCATCTAACTTATATATTTGGTTGATTTCATTAGAGTACTAATTTATATATTGCTTCCAAATTTGTTAATAACCAAAGTAAGTCGTATTAAATTTAAAAGTGTTAAGTATTTTGCGAAATATGTAAAGAAAAATATAATGTACTTAAAAAAATTTTCCTTAAAATGAGAATAATTAGTAATTAAATAAGATTAAATAATTATTATGCATTCTGAGATTTGAATATAAAATAAATTTTGTTATTTTATTTGTTTTCTTTTCTATTATGATTGTGTAAGACCTTTTTACTTATCATTGTATGAAACAAAAAGAAAAAGAAATTTTAATCTGTGTATATATGTCCAAAATATAAAAATGATTCTTGATTTATTTTTTTTAATTATTTGTTACTTTTTGTTATCAAATATAATTTTCATTTTTATTGAGTTTCATGATCATTATTATAGATAATATTGTTCCAGAATATTTAAAAAAATATTTCCTTGTGTTTATTTGAAGAAACTTCTCTTTTCATACACTCTGTAAATAGTTAATGGAGAGACATTTACTTGTAATAAAATTAAAATACTATAAATTAAACATACTGAGCTATTAGTATTTTATAAGAATAATCAACAATAAATTTGGGGGGGTTGTAAAAATCAAAGTCTACTTACTACTTTTGTGTGAATATCATTCTTTATATTAAATTTACATTGTCCTTATCACTCCCTTGAATTTGATTTAATATTATTCCGTTTAATTTAATTACTATCTGAAAAAAATCTACATTGTGTATAATTATCTTGATATTTCGTTATACAACAAAAAACAACCCCCAGTTGTCTATTTATAATGGCTAGCGCTGACCCATTCATTTTCAGATACATAAGCAGCATGTTGCATTTGCATTTTTTATATAGTGCATGCTTTGTGTTGCAAGTTGCATGCCATAGTTGTAGTACTGCATGATACATAAATTGAACTGAGAACAGATATAATTAAATGTGCTGTATAGTAAGCACTATGTGCATTATTATTTTTTAAAGTAATTCATATTTAAAATTATACTTTTTTTTATCTATATTTTTTTTTTGTACTTTTTTATTTGAATAATCTTTTGCTTTTAAAATTCAGTACTTCTGGTTTTATACAAAGTTAAAAAAACTCCAAAATTCTATCTGTTCTCAGTTTTTCTTACTTATTAGCCTGAAATCTAATTGAAATGTAACATTCGTTAGGTGTGCTACTGGTGAGGCATGGCAAGCAATAATGTTGTCATGCATTAAAGGATCTCCCTGTGATGAACGTTCAGGAAAGGGTCCGAAAGAATGCGGGAGTAACTTAGCATATGCTTATTTTGTGAGCTTCATATTTTTCTGTTCATTTTTAGTAAGTACAAAAAAAAATTGCATTTTTCAATTTTTTTAGTTGTAGTCTTAAAAATGTTTTCAAGACTATTATAGAATTTTTTTTTTCTATATAATTATTTATACATTATTTTATATTTTTAAATTAACGTAATCTATAACAGAAACATAATCTATATTTCGAAATTGAAGTTCTTACATTGTGCTCATATCACTATAAAAGTTTCTGCATTTCTTTTTCTTTGTGTCAGTTTTATTTCTGTGCGCTTGCTTTAAAAATTGTAGTACTGTATGTATTAATAATTTTAATATATCTATACATCGTGTAATTTATTTTTGTCTGCATTGAATTATTCTTTAAATAAAAAAGGTTAATTATTTTTAATTTAAAAAAAGGTTTTAATTTCATGATCTGTTTTCATATATGTTTTTTCTGATTACTTGGAATAGCTAGAACATCCCTTTTTAGAAATGTGATAGTATAAATTGCACTTCCTTGTTTGTTGTTAATGCAATAATGATAAAAAGCTTCTATATCTTTCTAGATGATTAAAGCTTCCAAAACTTAAACAGAAAAATTCAGACAGATATGCTAGATTCAGTTGTGTTTATGATTTCTCTTTCTTTCTGTTTCATCTATTGCTTTAATTTGAATTCAAGTGAAAGCTCAGTAAAATAGTTATTCAGATGATATAGAAAAAAATCTTAAATTTTTGATATTCTGATATATTCAATCATTTATCATAGATGCTGAATCTTTTTGTTGCTGTTATTATGGACAATTTTGATTATCTTACTCGAGATTCTTCAATTCTTGGAGCACATCATTTAGATGAATTCATTAGAATGTGGGCAGAATATGATCCCCAGGCAACGTAAGCAATTTTCTCTAAATTATTCATATGCATTAAATGTGTATGCAATGAGTACTATTACAAAACAACTATATATATTCATTTTACTAATTGATGAAACAAATTCCTATCTTAAAGTTTCTATATTTTAAACTAAATCATTATTTTTATATGTATTTGTGATAAATATTCAAATAATTTTTAATGTTATTGTCAAAAATTATTAGTTGTCCAACCAGTTATTCTCATTTCAAAGATATAATTAACAGAGAATATTTATCTAAGCATTTTCATGACCTTAAATACGAATTAAAATAAAAACCAATGTATGGCACATGCATTGAAATAATATAAAAGATAGAAAAATTATATTTTTATTGACTTTTTATTATAATTTTCTGAAAACTTTGTGATTGTGTAATAAAATTAACAAATTAAAGTGCTATTTTAGCAAATACCTTTGAAAAATTTAGTAAAGAGGAAGTTTCATGAAAAAAAAAAAAAATCAGTACCGCAAAAAATTGCTATCCTTCAAATGCACCAGGAGCTTGTAGTGCAAAATTAAATAATTCGATAATTGCATTTGCCACAAGCTTTATCCTGTTCAGCTGTTAGAAAGCTTCTAATAGATTCTGTAAATTGTTATATAGAATATCATAAGTTATATATGTTCATAAGTTATTATTGTTGAATATTACTTTCAATTGAAAATTGAAGAATTCTTGTCTACAACAAATAAAAAGTTTTTCCGAAGTAATGCATGTTTTAATTGTTACATTTTTTTTTTCGATATGTTTTTAAATATTTGTGAATTTTTGTTCTCCTAAACACTATGAAATACCAAAAACATACTTAAAATCAACTTAATATCGAAAGTTTATTTTCAAAATTTAGTTGATTAAAATGCATGTTGGTAGAAAGTAGGGATAGTTGCATAAGACCAACAGATAGTCCATCATAACTCTAATCTACATATTTCTGTTTGTATGGTCTGTTTTTGTACCTTGACATAGGTTATTGACTACTGTTGAAGTTTTGTGATCATTTAGCTGTGTTTAATATTTTCATCATCCAATAGACATATTTTCAACTTAAAATTTCATAATGTCAAATTCTGCGTATTGTGTAATTCGTAGCAATATTCTGGGCACCAATCTTAGAAAATGCTGCTGTTTTTATATTAATTTTATATCCAAATATAAAAGAAGAAATGAAAAAAATAAAAACATGCCCTAGACGCCATTTACTTTTGCCAAGATATTGATGGTAATGAAATTGAATTATCGTATTATATCCCAGACGCTACTAATTTTCAAGATGCTTTGGGAAACGATCCAACATTCCAAATGCAGCTATATATAGGCTCTTAATTGGAAGGAGTTGTATGGTGAAGGAGCCTGTATGTCTTATTCGAGAAATCGCATTGCTAATTAGTATTTAATGTTTAAAAAATCAACTAAAAAATTTGAATATGCGATTATTAGGCGTTCTTTAATAAATATTTATGTGTTTTTGATAACATTTAATAAAAAATATATATATATTTGAGTATTAATATAAGTTATATAGAAATTTTTTTTACATTAAAGCTTTTAGTTTATTGGAAATTTTATTTGTTATATGTTTAAAATATATAACTAGTGAAATTTCTTTGAAAATATGAACTTAAATGGTTTATGTTTATGATCATATACTTCTAAATAACAAAAACAAAGTTATTGTTTTTCTATCATCTAGTAAGAATTTTGTTTTAGGCTTTTATAAGATCAAATTTTATTTCTGTCATTTTAGTAATAATAATTTGAGGTATTAATATTAAAGTAAAAACATGGATTGAACATAGTATATATTTGAATCTAGGAAGAATTTTATTCTATGATATAGTTCATTGTTATTTTTATCATTATTTATTTTTAAATATTTTCTAATAAATTTTATTTATAAACTTTTTCAGTGGTTGGATTCATTATACAGAAATGTATGATATGTTACGTAACATGGATCCACCTCTAGGGTTTGGAAACAAGTGTCCTTATCGATTAGCATACAAGGTATGAATTTTCAAAATTACTTTTTTATATTGTAATTGCGTTAATTATCTTTGTTATTGCAGGTATTACATCACATATAGTTGTAGACAATTATTTATGGCTTCCCATAATATTTTTATTATGATTTTCTACTTTATTTAAAATTCTCATATGGGTGTATTTAGAATAGAATAATTTATTCATTTAAATTGTATATCATAAATATATCTAAATCTTGCTCATTTTTGCCATTAAGCAAAGGAAGTATAATAATGTTATTATGGCTATCACTTCGTAAGATTTATGTTGTTTTGTAAAAAAAAATTATCTGGAATTATAAAAAGAGAGCTTGAATAATGATAGCACAAAGTAATTTAAAAATATTATTAAAATATTTTAAAGAAACAAATCTGGACTGATGTTGTTTTGACATTAGTCTGCTATATTTATTTATTGTTTCTCTTACACAGCTGATAATTACTTTGAATTACATAATTTTTGTTCATCTTCTTTTGTTCATGGCTCTCTTAAAAATCATCTTATCATAAATTCAAATGATTCATTAAAATTCTGCTACCATTACATAATCAATTATATTTTTATTGTTTATTGTTGTATACCTACTGGGTTATTCATAGTGTACTAAATTAGAGTTGTTGATAAAGCTTTAATTCAATAAAAGCTTGCAATCTACCATTGCACTGTTTGATTTTAAAATGTTGTCCAAGAATTATATTTGGTCAGTTCTAAACTGCTAAAATTTCTTTATGTTGGCACTACGAATGAAGCTTCAAACAATGTTTCACAAAAATAAAATCTCAATTCCTTCTTTTGATATTTTTTTAGAATATCTTGGAAACTTACTATAAACTGATGACTGACAAACCATTTTTCACTGAAACTCAATGACAACAATGATTCTTTAAGAAAATGCCTTAATTTAACATGTGTGACAGGTAAACTGACACATATCCAAAATAAGACAACAAATAATGCTAACTTTTTATGAGCACGAATTTAAGTGTTAAATAGAGTTAATCGTTAGAAAATCAGGATTTCATATATCATATTAATAGACGTTAATAGTCTGAAGGTGACAATTTGCAAAAATGAGTTCTCTGTTTCTCAACATCCAGTGGTTGATGACTTATAGTTCTTCTTCCAGGCATTTAGATATCTTAAGATATATTAATAAAAGATATATTTAGATATCTTTTATTACATATTTTTTAAAAATTCTGAGTTCAAACTTTAATTAAATTTTAGTAATTATTTCTGAAAAAGTTTCAAATGTTGTTTCCTGTAGAACAAGATTAGATAAAAAATATCTCAATCTTATAGTATACTAGCCGCCTTTGGCGACCAGCCGGTTCGCCAATCTTAACGTTCGTTAAAATTTTAATAATTAAATATTTTATGCAATTCCATTTTTAATAGATTCTTCAGCAAAATATTTTAAAACTTCAAATTTTGATAGTCATATAATTCACTCATAATATTATAAAGGCCTTCAGTCATAACGTGATATGTATCTCTCTAATTTTCTGTTACCCCTCGTAGAATTTATGCTTTAAATTAAAGTGTAAAGGATTAATCTGCAATTAATATAATAATATTTTTTACTGAAACAAAGCATTTTTTTTAATAATATGATTACTGATAATAGAGTCACTGAGCATTTAAACTTTATGGGCACTAAAGAATATCTTTCTTAATTTATGTAATATCTCAAGAATTTGTCAACAAAATTTTCTCAGATTCATCATGAACGGATCGATTCATTAACAATGTTTCATTTTAAATGCATCAAACACTAAGAAAATAAAATGAATCGTTTAAAATAATCGGCCGAAAACAGGTTTAAAAAAACTACTTAAAAAACGATGTACTTAAAATTATAAGCATATATAAAAAAAATATATAACTAACATAAATACAATTTAATTATAAAAGCAGGCAACTAACCTAAAAATAATTTAAATCATTGAAATCAGGTTAAAAAAAACTACTTAAAAAACGATGTACTTAAAACTATAAGCATATATAAAAAATATATATAACTAACATAAATACAATTTAATTACAAAAGCATGCAACTAACCTAAAAATAATTTAAATCATTGAAAACAGGTTAAAAAAAACTACTTAAAAAACGATGTACTTAAAACTATAAGCATATATAAAAAAATATATAACTAACATAAATACAATTTAATTACAAAAGCATGCAACTAACCTAAAAATAATTTAAATCATTGAAAACAGGTGAAAAAAAACTACTTAAAAAACGATGTACTTAAAACTATAAGCATATACAAAAAATATATAACTAACATAAATACAATTTACTTACAAAAGCATACAACTAACCTAAAAGTAATTTAAATCGTCCGTTGATAATGGTTGCCATGCCAACAATCAGAACACAGTGCGCATGCGTGAATTTTCTTCGCCTTTTACGGTAACGCAAATGAGTGAATTTTTCTACGCCAGTTGGGGTAACGCTATGCAGATTATACATTTTTAATTTCCTTTATTCTGTGTTATTTTAATTCAAAAGTACTTCAGAATGAATCTGAAACATGGATTAATTAACAATGTTTAATTTTAAATGCATAAAACATTAAGAAAATAAACAGAATCGTTTGAAATAATCCGCCGAAAAATCTTAACCCTAGCCTCATTACTGTTGGGAGAAAAAAAGAACTAAAGCCTAAATCATTTGGCGTTGGGGAAAATGGAAGATTATTTTGGCGAAAAAGTTGGCGGTGGGGAAAATGGAAAATTTTTTTGGCGGGAAAGTTAGTTTTTAATTAATAATTAAAATTCTAATTAAAATTTCAAAAAAAGGGACCCCAGGTGCACATTCCCGACCTCTAAGGTATACATGTACGAAATTTGGTAGCTGTATGTCAAATGACCTGGCCTGTAGAGCGCCAACACACACACACACACACACACACACACACATTGAGCTTTATTATAAGTATAGATATAGATAACAAACTTTTTGCTAAAAGAGAGTTCTAAATTTAAGATACTCTGACAGCTGAAGAATTAATTCATCACTATTGTTTTCATACATGGGAAGGCATTATTGAATTTAGTTCACAGATTATTAGGAAAAAAGTATAATTATATTGCTATGACATTTTTAGGAAATAAGTTTTAATCTACATTAATAATGTTGTATATTATTTTAACATCATTTTTTTTCTGTGTGTGCATTTATTAAATATATTTTTTTAAGGTTATGTCGATAATCTTTTTGATATTTCATGATTAAATTGTTCCATTATCTATCATTCTTTTAGAAACTCATCAGAATGAATATGCCTCTTTCTCCTGATTTAAAAGTTAACTTCACAACTACTTTATTTGCCTTAATAAGAGAAAATCTTAGTATAAAAATCAGACCAAGTAAGTGATTTTTACAGTTTGGAATAAAATAGTTTTTATGATTTCAAAACTAATTTTGTTTAAATATTACTTTAAATGTGGAATTTATCATTCTAAATGGCTTTTGTTTATTTATTTCTTTACTTAGTTGTGATTCTTGAAATTTAGTATATTTCTTTTTCATACATTTCTAATTCACTAATGTTTACTTTTTTTCTTTTTATAGTTGATGAAATGGACCAAGCGGATAGAGAATTGAAAGAAACAATTCGAAAAATATGGCCATTGCAAGCCAAAAAAGCAATCGATAAGCTCTTACCACCTGATGATGGTGAGTTACATCCTTTTAAAAAAGACCTTTCAACTTTTATTTTGATAAAAAGTCATTAAAAGTAAGCTTATTGAACCTAAATATATATGTATATATATATATAACAATTTTTTTATTTTGGAAATTTTCAGATTTGCAAGGTATCAAAATAACAGTCGGAAAAATTTATTGTGCTTTGTTAATATTAGACAATTGGCGAACAACTCGATTTGGAAAAATAAATACTGGACCGCGAATTCAAGTAAGTTGAGAAATGACATTTGAGTATGAAAAAAAATTATAATATTTTGAAACGTGAATAATTGATATTTTATCTTTCTAATGCTTTACATGATTCCATTAATGTTTTTAAAAAGATTTTACCATTTACAATGTTATATTTTATATGAGAGTTGACATTTTTTTTCACTAGACAATATTGCTCTTATTATTTTTTAGAAAAAGGAATGGTCTTAATTTTTAAATAAAGTATTCTATATAACATTAAAAAAACTATTTGATTGAAAACATTTTATTTATTTTTTAAATATGAATTCATTTAATGCAGAGAAGTTTTATTTTATTTTTAATGATGGACAAGCTCCAAATTTTGGTATTCATTCATAACAGTTGTTCTTTCTTTTAATTAAGTGCTTAAAGAAACAAGAATTTGCCCAAAGTAATAATCTGATTATGCTTTATTCCAATTCATCTAATTTGATTTTATTTGAGCTAAAAAAAATCTCAAATTATGGGTTGATCTATTATTTATGATCTTTTTTTTCCATCAAATGATGAATTTAATTTTCTGTGTTACAATTCATTCCATTTCCTCACAGAATTAGAAATCCACTGACAGTTAAGAAAAATTATAAAATTAATTTATGCTGAATTAAATTCAGTATGGAAATAATATTATATGTGTATAAAATCATATAATGTTTTTTTTTATATCGGAACATAGAAATGATGGTTAAAGCTTTATGTTCAAATTCTGTGTTGAAAAATTTGAGATATTTTGATTTGTTTAAATGTTTGTCTTATGCCTTCAAAAATACATCTGTGTTATCAAGAAACCAAAATATGAAACAGCTAAAGATCTTACCTTAAAAAACCTTAGATTTGAGATCTTTACAAAAGAGGGTTGATTTCAGAATTTTCCTTGTTTGTGTCCGTTTAATAAATAACAGTGCTATGCGCGAGATGTCGGTACATTATACTGGAAATATAATTTTTGTCTCTGATTTCAGCATTTTTCATCTTTAAATACAAGTAATCTCAAATATTTATCCTTCTATTAAATATAAAATAAAATAAATTCTAAAATTAAAAGGACCTTCTATGCAAATCTTAGTTATAAAAAAAAATTTACAAATACTGTAATGAATTGATTGAACTGTCCATTGGTTAGAAAAAATTTTTATTTCTGACATTTTTTATTGTTAAATATGCATGTTATTGTCCAAGTTAAAATTTTTACAAAATACCAATTTTTCAAAAGATGATAGAAAAACATTGAGTTACCTAAATTAATAAAAAAAATGATAGAGACATGTGTCAATGATTAATTATAAAAGCTTTGTTTATTTTATTTTTCATTTTAAGAAAAAATTTACATTGATCTGTATTTCAGAAGGCACTATACAGTACTTAAAAAAAATTAACTTATATAGAAACTGTGACAAAAAATTATGAACAAAACAATTATCATATTTTTTATTTATTATATGTTTTGCATTATTTATAGATATTATAATTTTTGAGAAATTAAAGGTTTTTAAAAATTTAGGATACTGTGACATCAATATATTTATTTGTTTCAGGAAAAGAGTCCTACGCCTCCACCTGATTCTCCGGTAGTGTAGACACTCTCTATCTTTAATTTTTGTATTTTTACACCTCTTCTTCTCTCTTATATTATTATTTATCCATTTTTCTCTTTAATTTAATTTTTTATGTTTCACTTGCAGTATATACTAAATAAAAAAATTTCATGTTTCAAATTCGGCAAAAAATGAACTTTAGTAAATTAATTAAGATATAATCTAGATTCAGAAAATAAATTCCTATGCATGTATTTCAAATATCTCTTTATCATACTCTTAAAAGACATATAAAACAATTCTTAATTTTCATTCTTGATACTTTCTTGAAAAAAAATGTAAATAATACTTGGTTTAATAATTCAAAAAAACTTTTCTATCTTCCGAAAATAAAATTATTTAACGAAATTGCTTAAGGAAATAGAAAATTATTTTTAAATTAATTTTTTATCCATTTTAGCTTTTATGTTTATAATATAGCTACTAATTTTCAATAAGATCTTAAATCAAATAGATTTCGAAAATGATTGGCCATTAAGCAGAAATTATTATTTTCTTTAGAAAAATTAAAATATAAGAACATGTTCATTTTTTTTTTTTTATCAATGTTTTCCATTTAACTTTTTTTTTAAACTTGCATTCAGTTATGCTCACTGCAAGTGAAGTTGCATGTTATAGTTTTTCATCTTCACATATGTTATAGTTTTTCATCTTCACAAGCATGCTTTCTCTCTATTTTTTTTTTTTTTTTCACTTCTTAAAAATTCTGTAACTTGAAAATGGTTTCTTTTCTATCACATTCATCTCTAGAATCAGCATCTTTTGCATGTGCTATGAAATATTTCTAGCTCATGGCACGAACTTCAATTTTCATTATTAGATAGAGATTATTCACTCAGCACGTAATATTGATATTACTTATTATGCTGTATTTTTTACTTAATCTGATGTTTTATTGTTTCATCATTCACTTCTTATTCTTAAGAATATTTATCTACCATAATATTCATGAAGAAGTGAATATTTCTCTTTTATTAAAGAGACATCTGGCTTAAGAAATATCTGTGATACTATGATAAATATGATAAAAACTTAAAAATAACTGATTTAAACGAAAGTAATTGCGTAAATAAACAATTTATATATTCTCTCTAACTTGATTTACTTTTTATTTCTTTAATGTGGAAATATGTTTATGTTATATTCCTTCATGCATGATCTGGTGCATGGGTCCTTTTATTTCATCTGGAAAAAAACTTGTAAATTTTTACGAATTTGGGTTTGGCTTGTGATCTCATATTGATTCTCATTGATTACATATTACACATGCTCAGCAACCTTCAATACTTTCTCGTCTGATGGGAGCTGTATGCAACTCCAACTCTCGTAACAGTCATGCACGCTTCAATGTAGATAGTTATTTTGAGGATGACAAAAGTCAGCTTTCTCGGTCTCCAAGGGGATCAATTTTACAGTCAAATTATAGGTAAGTTATAACTGTATATTAATATGAATTTTTAAAAATGCCAGTTTCTTTTCTAGCCTTTCCTATTTAAAAACTGAAGTAGTTAATATATATGTATACATCTCTCTAATCTGAAATCCTTAAAAGCTATACTTTATAAATTATATTCATTTTAATATCAAAAGATTATACAAAATTAATCTGTTATTGTTCCAAAAGTTTTGTAAGATTTCTTTTATTTAAAATGGTTTTCCTATAGTTATGCTTTGAAATTCAAAACTAGCATATTTTTTCGATTTTCTAATCTGTTCTATTTTAATATGGATGCATTATGTAGTACTTAAAAGTAATATGGGCACCTTTTGAAAAAAGGACATGTTGAAATAATTTCATGTTGTAACAAATTGATCTCAAAGGAAGCATTGAAATGATTTTAATATCCCCTCAAGTATTACCACACACATGAAAATAGCAAGAATTTGAAAATCATTGTATTATGATCATTCTGATGCAAGTAAATATTAAATTTTTAAATTCATTATTTTATTTTATTATTTTAATTACAATAATTTGTGTCATTCTTTTTACATTTTGGAAAATTATCATGCTCTGTTTTGGCACAGATACAGTATTATTTCTGTAACAAGATGCCTGGTAAAAAAAGTGAACAAAAACTGCCCTCATGATAATAAATATACTTTGACAAATTTCTATCTGGAATATATGAGAGATCAAAAGAGACAAGAATGGTCTGTTTAGTGTAATCTGTGATATGAATTGTTTGTATCAAAAGTTTATTTTTATTATTATTTTTGCTTTTATAGAAAAGCAAATGCTATTTTGAAACTGAAACATCTGCAGCATATTTTCCATCTATGATTTGACAAAACTGTTTTCTAAATATTGCTATATCGAAAAAGTGTGTGTGTGTGTGTGTTGTGTGTTGTGTGTTGTGTGTGTGTGTGTGTGTGTGTGTGTGTGTGAGAGAGAGAGAGAGAGAGAGAGAGAGAGAGAGAGAGAGAGTTGCATAATTCTGCTAATATTCTTAATGTTACTATTTACTTTTTTAATAACAGAAGTATAGCCCACTTAAGTTCGTTATAGTTACTAATTATGTCTATGAATCTATTTTATTACTGCATATATTCTCAGAAAAGAAAAATATTTACACTTTTTTACATACCTAAAAAATCAAAGCATAAAGGTGTATCTAAGATAAAGTTTATTCCGTGATTTTTTTTAATCGTTAAAATTTCTGCGAATGGTTAACAATATTGATAGTATACAGAATTTAATAATACCAATTAGCATTTTTAGTTTAAAGCGGCTTATACCTTGAAGACATTTGTTTCTTTTTTCAGTTAAATCATTTCTCATATAGGAATATTGAATTTCCCACTAAAATGGCTATAATTTTGAATACTCTATAATTGTTTTCATCTCAAGACCATTGTTTTCGTCAAAAATCGTTTATTTTAACATTTCTTCATTCAGATACGAAATAGAACCCGGAGAACAAGATGTCATCTTGACCATGTTTAAAGACAAGATTACTAAGTCCTGATGGGTTATCATGCTTTTAAATAGAAGCTGTAATCAATAGATTTACTTTTAAGATGTGCACCTAAACCTTCTTGAGCCAATTCTTTTGGTCTGTTAACACAACTTTTAGAAAAATAAAAGAAATTTAGATTTAGATTTTTTTTCATTCATTGAAATATAAGTATAAATTAAAATAAAGTTAAATATTTTGTAAAATTGTTTCGCGAATTAATTACGGTTGTTACGATGTATCAGGTCATTTTGGAGGTATATTGTAATCAAGTTGAAAACATGAATCCCTATATCCTTATCCTATGACTTTTAAATGTCTAAATTGGAAGCTCATCAATTTTGTTTCTAGCTAATTTAATTTCATTGTGTGCTATTTTTAAAATTTTCTTCTAAATAAATGGAATTAAATATTTTCTTCCATCCTATGAAATCATATATGTTTTCTATAATTGACTCTTGGTAGTTTTAAAATAAAAAATGGTAGTAATAAAAACAGCAATTGCATGTGGATTCTGTCATATTCCCCCTTTTTCCTTTTTAATGCAATTTCCTTTAGTATTTTATTGTAATGTAATATGCAGTTAATAAAACTCAAATGTTTTTTTACACAGGTTTCATTAGATTATTTGAAAATAAATTACGAATCTGATATTGCTTCCGTGCACAATTAATTTCATAATAAGAAAGAGAGTTTACAGACAACTCTAACACGTACTGAATAAATGCCAGGTTAATGGCGACCGGCCTTGGTGAGAAAAACTTGGTGACTTTAGCAATAAAAATGAAAGCTCTAGAATATTCGAGAATTTTGACAATACTTCTCTTAGGACACGAGTTCCACCGTTTGTCCTAGAAAATTCGATAATGTAGCGGGAATTATAAAAGTAGAGGCTTACAAACGAATGACGTTAGTAATGAAGAAAAGAGAAGTAACTGACAGAAGTATCACTTTTTGAAGTGTTGATTTCCGGCGAGTACTCTCTAAACGCTGTTACAGATCTTTACTAGCGATTTGATGTTTTTGTGTATACTTTGCTACCCTGTCTTCGTCTAGAATAATATTTAGTTATCCATTATTGCGCTTGTTAGACTTTTTACTACAGAACCATTGGATGGGTTTCCCTTAATATACATTTCAAATATGTCAAAAATTAGATGTGCAGGATTTCTTCCGCTTTTGAATAATTCATTAATTTGTTGGTGAATGAGTTGTCAATACCACGAACCTCTGATTTTTATTATTAATATAAATGATTTAAAGGAACGTTGTTCTTTATTTTTAATTAAAAGTCGTCTGTAATGAAAATTAATCAAAAATTATTGTTAAAAAAATTCGATTATCAAGAATGATTCTTATTTTATGTATCGAACAAAAGTAAAACAATAATTTATATTAAATCTAGACAAAAAAGATTCTGAAAGAGCTACAGGTATAAAGAAAACAGTATATGCAGAAATCTGAATAGCTTGTTTTTGTGTAAAAGTAATGCTCCTTTTCATTCTGTTATGGATAACACATTATTCAACAGTGAAATTCCGGTCTTTCACATTTGGTGTCCTTGAACTATTTTGAATTCTTAAAGTAAGAAACATTTAGTATGGGCTAAGAGATATTCAACTTTCAATATTCATTTAATTAAAAGCAATTCTAAGAAAAGAACATTGGAAATTCTTCCAAATTCAACAATAATGAGTATATAAATTGTAAAAGTATGTAAAAAAAAAAGTTTCGCTTCAAAAATAGCAATTAGGTTTGTTTGTTTTTTCAACCATCACTTATATATATATATATATATATATATATATATATATATATATATATATATATATATATATATATATATATATATATATATATATATATATATATATATATATATATATATATATATATATATATATATATATTTAAAACACTATGTATTTCCAATTCATTGTTGAAAACATTTTTTGTTCACTTTGTTCCTACATCCTAAAAGATAAAAATTTTAATAATTTTCTTTACACCATCTTTTTCCTACCTGTTTAATTTTTTTTTTTTTTTAATGGCATGAAATTGCAACATTGCCCAAAAGTATATTTTAGCTAATGATGAATAATTTGAGTATTTCTTTACAGAAACTCTTGATTACTATTTGGCATATTAAATAAAAACATTTCTGATAAATTTATTTAAATAAAATAATGGGGGTTTTTTTGTTAATTTCCGACTAATTAATATGAATTAGCCACTTTTGGTGATTGACTAGATTGTTTGCCAGGACTATTATTTATATTGTACTAATTTTTCTAAACTTATTTTGATTTTCAAAGTTCCTTGAGAAAAATACTTGAAATTTTGAGCTGAGATATATATTTAACCTGAATTATTTAAGGAGTCTTATATCTGTTCAGTTTTCTAAAATTTTTGAGTTTCAGTGTAAATGTGGAGAAATAATGAAAATCAAGTAACTCATTAGTAGGCTAACTTAGTCTAAGCATGATGATATAAATAATATATTTGTATCCTAGATATTTGTATACTATTCTAATGTAATATTTTGGGTGTATTTCCCAAGTACATTCAGACACTTTTTATTATTATTAGGGATTTGTTATTGCTATTGCTAATTGTTTACTATTATTGCTAATTGTTTAATTTTATTTAATGATTAACTTCCTCTGAAGGGTCCCTTAAGCATTTTTTATTAATTTTAAATTGCACTATTAAACTTACTATTTTAGGAACAAGTTCTGTCTATTGTACACATGTACCTGTCCAGTTGCAAGTGTGTGATATCATATAAAATTGAAATGTTAATGTAAAAATGAAAATGGTTACAATTTAATGTATCGAGTTTATATTGATCTAACCATGGTATTAAAGGGTTTAAATAATACCAGATATAATCATCAAGAATAGCAGATATATTTCGTAATTTGCTTAATAGCGTAGAAGGTTTTGTTTTTAGATTCCATTGAAAACTTAAAGAAATAAAATAAAATTCGTCATGATATTTTCAAAAAAAATTAAATGGTCGATTCTTAAATTCCTTAAATTTTAACAGTGGAATAAAAATGTACGATTAAATATTTTTGAAATAATAAAAAAGATTTGAATTTCATAAGAGCAATAAATAGATCTGTTGCAAATCATGCTTTAAAAAGTTTTGAATTTTTTTAAATTTTTTTGAAACAAATTTACACAGCAATTAAATTGGATAAAAGGATAACTTTTTGAATTTTAAATTGTGTAAAAGTCCTTTTCGAAAGATTTTTTTTTTTTCCAATTTCGCCAAAAAACGCTACGTTGTAATGCTTAGTTTTAAATTTGTTAGAAATTTAATTTTATTAAGGAAAAATTCACTTTGAATTGTGCACATGAATTGTTTCATACTGTACATCTTCCTGCAGAATATTAACGCACATATATATATCCTCGTTTTTATTATTACTAGAGACTGTTCTAATCTATGCAACTCATCATAATTTGAAATTAATGCGTTGTTATTTCCACTCTATGTAAATCATTAGTCTGATCATTCATTGTGTTTTATAATTCATTTATATTACTTAAATATTTAATTTTTTTTCTTTATATTAATCTGCAAATTTCGTTTTTACAGCTTGGAAAAAATTCATGAAGAGGAAAAACCCTGGCAAAGATCATTTAGTTTCTTGCGGAGAGGCAGTAGTCGTAAAAAGAAATATTATGAAAAAAACCAACAGGTGTGGTGCATGGAAAGACTTCAATGTGTTGTGTGCATTATTTTAAATGCACGATCCTCGATCCTCTTTAATGCATGGGTCCTTCTTACTCGTTGTCAGTTGTTATGCACTACCTAAATGTATTTATTGTATTGTACTTCCTGAAGAAATAAAACTTTTTTCTCTCCTGTGGTTGCACTATACCTTTGTTTTCTGCTTTGTCTGGATGTCCATGTGTTGTATTTGTGTGGCTTTCTCCCTCTCTGTTGTCTTGCCATTTATTTTATATACCTGCATATTGATGTTTTGTTTCCATATCTTGTCATTAAAAGAGAATTTTTAAAAATGTTTTTAAGTGTGGAATCTGAAATATCTGTATGAATGTTATGCAAAACTTTTATTGTGTATGTGATAAGAAAATGAAATTCTTTTTATGACAGAAAATTAATATGTTTAAATTTAAATTTCATGTAATTTTAATCTTTAAAATGTCTAATTAAAAAAAATGCATGCTGTCTAAGTTTATTTTAAATAATATTTAAAAATATTTTATTTGGAAAGTATGATAATAATTTTTTTTAAATGTTTCAAGATGACTATTAACTATGGTTATCAAGATTTTGTAAATTTGATATCCAATGCCATTTTGTACAAATTGCATTTTTTTAATCATTTAGGCAATTCTCGCCTCAAAAGATTAATTTTATTTTTCAATTATTTAAAAAAATTAATTTTTCAAATATAAATTGTTCTTATTTTCCTACTTTTGATTGATTATTATTTGCGCTGTAAAATTAAAAATATACAAGCAATTGTGAAGTTTTAGAAAAAATTCATTTTATTACAATTGCTTTATTTATTTCATCTAACCATTTAAAATTTTCGCAATAATTGTAATTATTCACTTATGCAGTTATTTTGCATTATTTTATCTCGAAAAAATTTAATCTATTTTGCAGCTGACAAATTATATCAGAAATGCATTCTTAAAAATTGAAGTCAAAAGTGATAATAAGTAATAATGTTAATTAAAAATGTGACTGTGAATGAAAATGGCATTCATATGTAGGATTGTATTATTCTGTATAATAACTATTATACTATTGTTGTTTAATATTCGAATACTGTGAATACATCAAATATGAAGGTGATATATTGCTTTAAATGTTATTTCTTGTATACTTTAAAGCATAAGTATTTTTTTTTTTCTTTTTTAATTATTTAGGGAATGGAATTACTTGGAATTGATAATTCATCTAGAAGACCATCAGCTATTAGCCTCCGTGGAGCATCTCCTAATAGAGGAAATGTATGTTTGGATTGAATTGTTCTTCTTGTTTCTAAAATAATAATATTAAGCTCAAAGTTTATTTCTTTATTCTCAGTTTATTTCTAAAAAATGATATAATTTTTAAATATCTATTTATTAAAGAACAATGAAAAATTTGTGTAAATAACAATTTTTTTATTCTTTTTCATTTCAGATTTTTTCTACCGAGAAAAATAAAATATTATTAAAATTTATATTTCAGAAGTTAAATGATTTTATGTTTATACTTTTAGAAAACTCTCCGTGTCTTTTAGTTTCCAAATAGTTTTCACTGTAAAAGACTATTTATCCCCAATAAACCGATTACTAAAAACGAAGTAAAGAACAGTTTTACTTAATTCAGAGAATATTTTCTATCGTCAAACACTAAAGTGAAGTGATTTAAAAAGATGTGGAAATGCTATTAAGTTCCACAGTCCAGATAGAAGCTAATGAACGCATGTTTTCCTCATTTATGCGCTATTTTGTCTTGTGTACTAAACATTTCAAAACTGTTAAGAGAATCAACCTATTCAATGATGTTTTACAGAATGGGCAATGAAAATGTACTATCCTGGATTTTGTCATATTTTATACACGAGATTGAAACACCTTTGCAGAAATGATGATGCAAACTTGTGTTGCTATTACATAACGATCAAAATTATCTCTTTTTTTTAACAGCACTATAATAAATTTTAGTAGATTATTAAACTCTCGATCAAAAAAAAAAAATCGGCTGATGTTACGAAAAAAGAAAATAATATGTTTTTGAAACAATGCGTGGTGATACTGCGACATTCACCTCTGATGAATAAACACGTGTGTAACACATATGTGTTATTATTTTTTTTGTATGCGTCATTTATTACCATTAAAGTTACTTTGGTTTCGTGTAAAAGGTGTCTCTAAACTGCAAACAATTTAAGTACTGTCTTAAGTACTAAACTGCATATAAGATATTAGTTTTTTAGAAAAGACAATAAGTATTTTGTTTTTCTGTGAGCATCAGCATGCTTTCTTTGTGTGCAGGATGGTGATCACTTACGACCAAATGGATTTAGAAGGTCCCGTTCGAGGTCTCCTGGTCGAGGGCGGTCGCCTTCTCCACGATTAAGAGGACGCTCACCAACACCAATAGGAAGATCACCATCTCCAAGGAGAGGAGGAGGAGGAGGAGGAGGACATGATATTGGTTTTTCGGATGCTGTAAGTGATGTTGTAGATTTAGTGAAGTATGAAAGCTCTCGCAGGGAAAGATCGAGATCTAGATCTAGAACTAGAGGTGAGATATTTTAGTTGTGATTCGTATTGTTGATATAATATTTTAAGTTTTCCTTTTAGATTTTTTTTTTTTTTCAATTCACCTTTGAATCTAAACTTTATCTCATACCTACTACATATACCTACTTCAGTTTGGTTAGTGACTAAATTATCTAATCGACTTGATTTGTTTCTATTTTAATTATTCATTTTTTAATTTCAACTTTATAGTAGCTAAAATATTTACCTTTATATATGGATCAAAATGTTTGCTATATCAAGTATTTATTCAGCAAAAATGACTTTCAAATCTTTTCGTTTTGGAAGTTTTTGAAGAAATCAAGAGAACTTTACAAATCAATTATTGACGAACTAATGAAGATTGGAAAAAAAAAAAAAAATGCTATTCGCATAGAAGGGTGAAAATGAAATCGGAGTCTCGAAGTCAGGATAGATAGATAATATAATTTGCAATTTAAATAACTAAATAATTCTGCAACTGCTGCAGCGATATGCTGTTAGAATAAGCCACTGAATGGAGTAACAATTTACACATGTTGAATGTATTGAGCTTCATTCAGGAAATCAATTGTCAAACGTGCAATGACGTAGTGATCTGGAGAATATATAATTCCCAGGTGCCAGCATTGTGAGGCGTCATTGAGATAATATAGTAATGCGTTTACATCATTTTTTGAAATAAAAATATCACAAAGAGGCAAAAAATAAAGCGCTATCTGTATTTTATCAAACCATAGATAACAATCTATATCTGTTAAACCACTGGTGACAACTGAGCGCGAAAAAATTATATTATGCGGTGATCGCCTATTACTCTCGCTACGCCATTGTAAACAGGAAACTACATTTTTCCATAGTATTGAGTATCACTTTTAAAAGTATGACAGAATATGAGTAACAAAAATGCTCCCTAATATTATTTTAAAAAATCTACAACTATGGTTTATTGTTTGAAAGCTAAACTTCTGAGAGAGTATGCACTGAACATTGTAAATTGTTACTGAAGTCAGTGCCTTATTCTATGTAGCACATCATTTTGCAACAACGATATTATCCAGCGTTTTCAATTTTTACAGGTTTCACTTCCATTCTTTTTGTGGAAATGATGTCTTTCAGTCTTCATTCATTTCCAAATTATTGATTTTAATAATGTCTTCATATTTTCGATCCACCTTGTATATGCAATAATACATGTCCATTTTTCTAAATAATTATTTATTCTTTAATTAATGAATGTATTGCGTGTGAAAAATTTCTTTTAAATACTTAGAAATACAATCAAAATTATAAGGAGTTATTGCAGCTTCATAATCGAAAGTTAAGGGTCCTCCTTCTCATTTCGAGAGTTTCTATCTGCATGAGAGAGACACACTGTTCACTGAATCGTAGAATATTCAAACTTGATTTTTGGGTTTGATAAAAGAATAGGAAAGTAGCTTAAAATTTCAACATTTGATAATGATTCAGAATAACAGGCCCCATTCCAAATTCCATATGACTTAGTTAAAAAAAATGGAGCTAACCTGAAGAAAAATAGATTTAATTAATTTTATATCAAAGTTCTATCGTCAAAGTAATTGTGTACATTACTCTGAAAGATAACTACTAGTGGAAAGTTTAAATATCGCGCTTTATAATTAGTATATATTTACTTTTATTATTTCAGAATATTTTCAATTTCTAGTTTGACTTTCACTTTTATCTTACAGATATTTATTTAAAAGTTAACTTTCAAGCAGTTACAAAGCTACAGAACATGCATTAATACATGTATTGTATTTTTTAGAATGGAATGAAATTTAAAAAATATTTATGCAAAAAAAAAAAAATTATAGCAAGAGTGCGCTTTTCACTTACCTTGTTTGTTTACAGTATTAACTTTTTAATTTTACTTAGAAATTATATGTAGATACAGTTCTTACTGTTGTAACAAAATTAAAAACTTTTGGGTATAATCTGCTAATCTTTGAGTTTTAGAATTTATATATCGATATGCACTAAAATGTCATGAAACAGTGCTGTATGTTTTCTGATACGTATGTGCTAGTTGGCCTTGATTATGTCAAAATAGGAGATGAAAGATGACAGAGAAGATATTTACTTTTTATTAAACAATATATGGAAATATTACACGAGTTTCGAACTGATAATATTAGCAAGATTAAATGCAAAATATTAACAAGATGTAAAATAAAATAGTAGAGAAGAGGTAGGCAGGGTTTTTGAAATAGACAGTACAGTAAAGTGTATTGTGAGAAACAGGTTTGGCAGCTTTAAAATTCTGATAATGTACCCTTCAAAATTATTTCATTCATGTTATAAGATGGATGTGACTGAAATGCTGAAAACAGTGACATAAACATATCAGTTAGGTTTGCTTATGATAATGTATTAATCTGGTTGATTATCTTCAAAATTTTGATAAATTTTTAGTTTTTTTAAAGATATTAATTTGTTGATTTGATGTGATTTTAGATAAAATGCGAGGCGATGAATACAACATGCATCCAAACGAGTCTCCTACGCGGGGCAGATCTCCCAACCAGTGGACTAACAAGTCCGGCTGGCAGGCCGGATCTCCTCCTCGGTGGAGCCGAAACAATAGCCCTGAATACCATTCTTCGTGCCTTGACAGAAGATCCCGCAGCCCAAGCCCTAAACCTACGCCTACCCTCAGCGACTATCACTACCGCATGGGCGTCACCCAGCAGGAGCATCGCTCTCGCAGCCCAAGCCCATCCTCCGCCCACAGCCTTCCTCCTCAGAGGCGTCCAGGGGGTCGCAGGCTACCTCCTACCCCGAACCAGCCCTCCCGCCTGCGTTTCGACGTGCATTCTGTGGAACGAATGAACTTTCCGTCACAGATCCACTCTCCGATGCCCCAGCATCGCGGGGTGCAGAGTGTTATACATTTTCCGCGTCTGAATCCATCACCCACTCACTTGCCAAAGCTTCAGATGCCTCCCCTTTGGCGTGATAGGACGTCAACTTACTTGGAAACGCAGCCCCCACCCCTCATAAGGACCGAATGGCAAGGTGGCAGCTTACCGGGCCACCCACCCGGCCTGAGAGAGCGAGACATGCATTTGTATCCTTCTCTGTCATACCACCTGGGACACGATGAACCTCTCAGCTTCGAAGTGGCCGCCAGCATAGGTAGGGGATCACGTCATCTTCCATCAACACTTCCTAATGGTTATAAACCGGGCCAAAGAGATCGAATACTGCACAGAGATTCATCCATGGCTGGGTTACGGACAGGTCACGTGGGACTCCGAAGAAGTGATTCGGACGAAGATGATTGGTGCTAACCAATCGTTTCAATAGCATTTCAAAATGTAGGAAATATAGAATGCTCTAGCCAGAAAACATCTGAATTATATATAGGAATTAAATATTCCCATCACAGGCATCATTTGTGCCACATATTGTACATAATGTTAAAAGTTTATTTCCGATTGTGATTGCCATTATCAGGCCCTAGCAAGAAATAGTTGCTTTTCTAGAGCTAAACCTATTTCTGGTCATATCGTCTAGTATCAACCCATTTGGTCTTTCATGCTGAGAATGCTGTGATAACACGGCTTCAATATAAGGTTTTATTTTAATGCAATACTTCAAGAATGAAAATATGTGTATTTGTTAATGAATCTGACTTTAATTTGAGGTAACACATAACTTCCCTCTTTCTGTCCTGTAAGTGAGGACAATTACAAGTGTGCTCATTTATTTAAATTTTTGAGTGCTTGAAGTTTAAATTCTAACGAGACTATTCCGTTTTCAGAAAGATTGATGCAGTGCTTTATTAAAAGTATTTTCCAAAATAATTAAGACATTAAAAAATCTATATTTGTTATAATTATAGTAGAAAAACAAACTATTTAAAATCAATTATTAAAACTCTCAACAAAATTATTTTTCATAATTATAGTAAGGGAATGGTTTTAATTGCTATTCCACGATTTCTTAAGGCTCCAAATCGTATTAAATATTTCACAAATGAATTTCAAATTTTTGATTTTGGTTTTAAAAAAAAATAGTATTATAAACAGTTAAATTGAAATCAAAATTACACACTTTATTATTTTTACATAAAATTCATTAATGCAGAACAAAGCATCCAATAATTTTTTTTTTTTTATTTAAATTTACTATTGAGCTGTTTGTTTAAAGAAAGAGTACTAAAGATAATAATTCTCTCTAAGACTTGTTCGAATTTCTCTGCTGCCCCTCCCTCTCCCTCTAACTTTCTGTGTTTCCCCTTATTACCGGGTTTCATTCTAAATTAATGTTATGGAAAATCCGAAAAATGAAAGAATGCACATTTAATACAGAAGCAGTTCATTATTATTATTATTATTAGTTTGTATGTTGTAACTATCACTATTTTTAAAGGACCAAAAGGTATTGGGCGAAAAGTATGAAGAGCTCACATAAATACAAAATATTTCTCTCATTTTTCTACTGCATTAAATTTGCAACTATTGTAAATTATCTCAAGGCTTTTAAAAAGCACCGAAATGAAATCTAGATGGAAACCATCCAAAAAAAATTTTTTTTATTTTTTATGTAAAAAATGCAAAATCTGTAAAGGCAAATTTTTGCAATTTAGGCGTTTAATTAAATAATACCAGAGTTTGAAATCGTTTTATTCCATATCTGGTTACAATGCAATAAAAATTTTTTTAAAAAAGATGCATTGAATTTGTTTCAAAAGAAAAATGTATCGAAGGCAATAATCAATATTAAACTATGATTCATATTTCCATCTTGAACAAGATACAATAATTGAAGTAGGCACAGTTATGGCAAGATTAAGCCACATCAGGAGTAAAGAATTTTTTTTTTATCCATCATCCATTTTGTCACATTTATTGGCATATGGAATTTGTCTGGAAATAAGTAGTTCAATAAAACTTTTTATGAATTTATATACACAAGTATTATTTATATTAATAATTTATAATAATGTTATCGGATTATTTAAGTAGATTATTGCTCGTGGATTTTAATTTTTTAATAAAATGTGCTTAAAAATTTCCTGCCAAAATGTAATTAATTATTTTAATAAATGAACCAAGAAATCGTTTCAAAACTAATTTTAAAACGACCGAAAATCTAAAATTGCATAAGGATTTTCGTTGTGGTTGCTTTCGAAAATGACAACGTTGCTTAAGTTTGTTAAAAGAACTTTCGTAATTAGCTGCAAGCACTTGTGTTATTTCAAGTATAATACTTTTCTATACACATAATCATTTCAAAATAAATTTTTGGATGATCGTCTTTTTCTTGTAATGCAGTAACATTTTGCAGTCGTATTTACATATGAAATTCTGATTTCTCAAAGTCTATGCCGTGAAATTTATTCAGATTTTTATTTTTTATAAATAGATCTCTGTGACAGTAGTTTTTATAAGTTTCCTATATTTTGCAAAATTCTAAATTTTGAATTAAAATCATGAATGCGAGTGAATCATGCTTTGATTTTCTGTTGAAGAAAATCAAAAACACTTTAATGCTTACCCTCTATACAGAAAGTTTAGCATCTCGAGCTAATTCTCTTGGCATTTTTCATTGCATTCAGGGGGTTGGAAGAGAAATATACCTTTTTTTTCTCTTGTTAATTTTGTAGTATAATTATTTCTTATGGGTTTGAATTTCAGTTCGTTCAATTTCTAATGAATCATCTAGGGCAATTCATTTTAGGGCTTTATAATATTATCAAACCTTATAAAATTCATTGGCAAAAATAGATTAATGTTATGATGCACTCTAATAACTCTACTAATTTATTCAGTTCGTCAAAACAGAAGAGCGTCTGCTGCTTCAAATTTAATTTCTTGGTGAGTATTTTATTTATTTTAACACTTGTAATTGGGCATTTATACACACATATTATCTCAAACAATCAGTAGACAAAAGCAATCAAATGAAGACATTCTGTTTCATAGCATTTTTACCAAAGATATCTGAGTATTGAGGAGATCATTATTTCATAATTCATTATAATTCGCAAGAGGTTAAAAGTTTTTTTTTTTTTTTTTTTTTTTTTTGTATTAATTTGTAGCAATCTGGCCTATGAAGAAAAGTAAAAGCATAGTAAAATTAAATCGAAGCAAGGTCTCAATCAAATTAATCAAGCAATCAAATTTCATCAATCCGAAATGAGATTTTTTTAAACACATGTCTTAATTTTAAAATTGACTTAATTTAAAATTTCATATGAAAAAGATCTTAGAAAAAAATTTTAATTTTATTTCTTATTTTCTGTTGGTAAAATCAGAAATCCCTCCACTGAATTATTTACCACTAATCTCGGAATCAGCAGGCATCTAATCAATAAAAATGTAGATTAATATGTGTAATAATGTTTCATTATAATACCTGCCTTTTCTCCTGAATATTGTGCACAAATGTTGCTTTGATTATTCAAATTACAATGCTTTTTTTTTTCGTCAATCTAATAATAGTTTTAGTTATCCAAAGCTTTCTATTTCATATGATCAAGTTCGCTTTTACGAAACTGGTCCTGTCCACTGACATTCTAATGTAATAAAATTATTTTTCATAATTATATGTTTTGCTCTTTCCTAATCTAAAGAATGCAATCCTCATAGAAGAAAATACGCCATTAACTGTTATGCCGTCTAGCACAGATGATCTTCTTAAGGCATATTATAGGTAATTGAGAATTTAAGGAACATTGAGAGTTAAGGGAGCCTGTTTCAGTAATTAAAAAAGACTAAATCGTTTACAGTTTTTCTTTATTCTGAATAAAATCTGATGATAACAGAATTTTAAAAGAAATTTCTTTCATTAAAATTCTGAATTCTAATAGCACTTCAGAAGATAATTTTTAATAATCTGAGAAAAAGTGTTATATGATGGAAAAAATAGCAATTTAATTTTCTGTCACTAAACTCCTACAAATATTGTGTCTTTATGAGATCCCCTTACAACAGCATACAAAATATAATTTTCCTTTTTTTGACCTCCACACCATCCCCCTTCTCAGCCCTCATCCACTTTTGATGTTAGAAAATGGATAATTCAAATTTTCAAATGATCATGCATATATTCAAATAATATCACTCACTTCTCATGATAATGTTTTTCAGAATTTATTTAAAGTAAATGTGATAGGACTTTTCTGCACATTTTGATATAACCTAAGACATAAATAAAACATATCAGAGAGATTAATGATAGACATTAAAAATATGTATATTTATGGACCTTAGAGTTTTTTAAAACGTAATTCCATATATCTTTTTTCAAAAACAAAACGTTTAATATTGATTTTTTTTTTGGTATAAAAGAACTAAAACGTTTTTGAAATTCCACTATTTTGTGCCCTTAATCTAAATTCAGTTAAAATTATTGGGTGTAATATGCGTTACCTCTAATTAAAGCTTTCGTGGTTTTCATTGCAAGTCCTTTTAATGTTGTTACTTTGCTATTGTCCTAACATGTGGTCGATTTATGTCTATAGTGGTACTTTGTTTTGTATCCTCTCATTGTCTTCATAGATTATGCAGCTATTTAAATTTCAAGTGTTGGAAATCAACCATTAGTGCACTTCATTGCCAGTATTTCCAACTTGAACTCATGTTTTTCACATCATATATGCCAAAAGTGTAAACTTTTTTATGTGTATTGCTGCTGTTTTTAATGTATTGAAAACCATCCATTAGCTCACATAAGTAGAATTTTGTTGTCTAGATTGTCAGTCACTATCTTATTTTATCAAATCAACTATGCCAAAATATGAAAAAGCAGTAAAAGATAACTCTAACATGTATTACAATTGTTTAATAATTGAAAATGCATTTATTTTTCTACTGTTAATTTAAATGATTTTAGCATGTGAAGTATATTTATTATAAAATGATTTTATCTTCGCCAATCCAGATGCTAAGCATTTATTTCAAGTAGTAATAAATTTAAAAAATATGAATAGGTTATACATATTAATTCATATTAACACTAATATTTGAAAAAGAAAGATCTCTAAGCCCAATATCAGTTTTGGGCCAAAAGTATACCAGAGACCTTTTTTACTTTGAAATGCTTTCTCAATCCATACATTTTTTTTTTTTTTTTCTTTCTATTCTCTTACGGGTTCCTGGTAATATAGAGTGTTATGTAGATGATTATCTGTTCCTCTCATTGAAATCTTGCCATTTTTTTAAAAAAATATATGCAATTATTTATCCAAATCTAATAACAATGGATGCCTGAAATCAATTCCTTCCACAACAGTTTGAATGTATTTTGTGTTCAGAAAACTTCATCCACTTTGAGCTTTCCCTTGAATGCTATTATAAATACCTGCCTTACTTTGTGTTCACTGTAACCACTACAGGTTATTGAGACTTAATTGTAAACGCTTTGAACAGTTTAGTTGTTAAAGGTTACATAGAAAATAAATTAGATTTAAATGTACACATTAAAATGTAATTAACTATCCTTAATATTGAAAATACAAATGGGCCAGCTCTTGAAATTTATATATAAAAATAAAAGTCAAATGCTTATATACGAGTTGCATTTCACTATAAACTTAACTAAAAAAAGAATATTCGTTTTCATTAAAAAAAATTAGGTAGAAATTTTTTCAGTTTGGGGATTATTTATTAATGATTATATAAACAAAATTTTAATTTGGTAAATAATGCCTTTTATCGATAAAAAAAACTTGAAATGCTGCTGAGATTTAATAAGAAATAAATATACTACAAATTTTAACAGTGAATAATAAAATTTATTTTTAATATTTAAAATATAAATTTAATGATATATAAACTTTCAATTTTTTTAACCCTTAATTATTTATAATATCAAAATAAAGAACAGCATTCCTTAAAACTACTAATTTTTAACATTCCTTTTTGTTTATTTCTTCTAAATAATAATGCAAGAAAAAAATATTATTAAAGGTTTATACAAATTCAACAGAAAAAAGATGATAATCAAAACAATTTTAATTAAAAATTCTCTAATGTAACATCTTTTACTGTTTTAAAGCTGGAATTTTTTTATAATATATGACATCTACAATATTATAAATTGATTCTGAAAACTTATATGCGCTTTTATATGAAAACTTATTACCAAATTTATTCATTAATAAACATATTGCAGCCTTTTTCTCGCTCTTCAGGCGTTATCTTCGAATACTGAAAAAAAAAACTATGCAATTTAAACCATATAGCTTTTTCCAAAAGTAATTCTTGTTTTCTTTGTAAAGTTTATTGGATGACAATGTTATATTTTTTTTCATATACATATATAAAATAGTTGTTAAAAGTCTTGCCATTTTTGCAGTCTTGAAGCTGTGATGCAAGAAATTTTGTCACTTAAACCCTCCTGCACATGCTGCAAAATATTTTTTGCACTGTAAATTAGGAAAAAAAAATGAAAGCACTCCATTTATAGATAATCTAACTGTTATTCTCTAATGATAGTTTAATGTAGTTCACAAAAAAAATAGATAAAAATGCCAGGTTGATATACAACTTGATAGGATTGAGATGAAAAAAAAATAAAATAGAATACTATATTAGAGTTATTCCAAGGAGCAGAAGAAAATTAATCTTATGGAAATGTTTTAAACTGTAAACAATGATCCTGAACTTTTCTATTTTCTTTATTGATGCTGTTGTAGAAACATCAAGAGAATTTTATCACTGTTGCTGATGTATATAAACTTTTTAAATGAATAACTTATGTAAAAATATATCCAGCATTTAAAAATTATTTAAATTTCATTTTCTTAATGACATGCATTTATACTCACTAAAGTTTTCATATTGCTGTGGCAGAAACCGTATATTTGGATTAAAAATTAATTTGGATACATTTTAAATCATTTACTTTGAATTCTTCACTTACCTTAAATAGATTTGAAAAGTGGTGTCAATTTAAAAAAAGTGTAAAATTTGTATTTAATTTGTAGATAGTCAGTGCATTGCAAACATTTTTTCTTAATGCATGGAAACAGTATTGTTTTGCTTGATTAAAATATGAATTCAATCGCAATAGAATCTCTCTTTAATTGGCAAAAACAGGACTAAATGCATTACAGCTGAGCGTTTGTTTGATTTTTTGTAGCCCTTAATATTATACATTTATTAATAACACACAAAATTGATTTTCAAAATTAAAAACATATAAATATAGTCCAGATTTTCAGGCAATTAATAAACAAATTTATCACATTTAAACTATTAACCTTTCTCATATCACTAAAAATTTAATTTTGAATATTTGCTTGCTTATAAAACCTACTATGTTTTATGTGTAGTATATACCATAAATTACTATGGATATTACACATTTAATAGTTTTACTAAAATGCAAAAGGAGTACATGATTCTCTTATGCAGTGATTAAATTTAAATCAATTACTTTTGTAGTTTATCTTTGTTAAGAAAGATTTTATTGTAATGAATTCAATTTTCTTAAAGCATATAAATTGACTTTTCTTGTGTGTGCTGGAAGGCAAGATGTTGTTTAAATATTTCAAAAACTGTTCATCCTTAGCTTCCTCAGGTATTGAGAAGATAAGTATCTAAACCTATTTTACATCAATGTAAATAATTATCACAAATCTCGGCATGTTTCTAAAAACATATATTCATAAATCATTATAAATAAATTTTTAATCCACTCTTAGATTATAAATAAACCAGAAAAGTCTTCAATGAGCAGATTCTTAACTTTAAAAATTTCATTCTTTCCACCTGGTGATTAGTGAATAGTATTCTTCTTCTTCCAAATGTACCAGGTTGAATTTCCGATTAGAATCAGAAAAGTTTTGAATCCATTTTGCAATCTAGCTCTCAACCTAACTAACTTGATAATTAATACAAATCAAATAGTCATATGTCAAATATCCCGATATAATTTGAGATACAGAAAGTCTATTTTGAAGCATAAGATCAATAATTGTTAGTAACAGCCCGAGTGGAATATATTTAATGTAGTATTTTATAGAAATTAACAAAGCATCTATGTGTCATTTATAAGTTTTCTGTTCTCTAAACTGCACAATTATAGCTGTTCGCAAGAGCAACACAAAGAGAGAAAAAAAAATGGAAAATTGTTCTTCAGAAAACCAAAACTCAACATTCTACCTATTGAATTAGAGTAGTCATTTTCTAATCTCAAGGTTTTTCTATATATTTTCTAATGCAAGTCCATCCCGTTCAAAGTGAGAACTTTTAAAAGCTTGCAATCACACTTCCCTAACTTTCCCCTAAACTCTTTCAGAATGAAAGTATGTTTCTATGTGTATTTGAGCATATTAAATGTGAGTGCGTGTGGGCCATTTCTTTTTAATTTCCCACCAGTTAGGTGGCAGTCCATATGTTGAGAGGAGTTCCTCTCTTATTTGTAAATAGCAAATGAATAAAATATGACAGGAATTCTTGTTAAAAAATGTGTGTATTTGCATGCCTGTGTATATGTGTAATGTTTCCTTCTCCAACTATAAATATATATATATATATAAATATTACATCAAAAGTTACAAATTCTGTTTCTCATTTTTTCTAAACTAGAAATCTATGCACTGTAACATATATACATGCTAATCACACATTTTTCTGGCTAATTTTTTTACCAGCTAACTGTAAATCTGTCTTTCCCCCTCCTTTATATCTTAGAGTTATCAAATCATAGTAATCAATAAACCGATCAAATTTGAATGTCTCGGCATTCCTAATAGAAAATATTGAGAATTTGATGAAGGACACGATTGACTTGTACTGCTGAAGTGCCAAGTGGATTTATTCCTTTAGTCACTAAACTGAGAGTTGTGTTGAATGAACAGTTACTTGTCACAAGATCTGAGTTTTTTCCCCACTTGAAAGTTATGGTTATGAAGCAGACTGCAAGGTACTATGTTGTTGTGCCTTATTTATGTTCATGTGAATGATACCTCTTTATGTCATTGTCTTATTTCTGTTAAACATTCATGTTTGTATATGCTACTTCAATAATTAAAATTAAGAAAATTTGCAACGAATAAATTTTCCTTGCTGGAATTGAACCTTAGAGTGTTATTGCCTTTCCAAGCTGAATACTTCTTGTAAGTACTAAGACTGCATTCATTTCTTAGAAATGTTTAATCCAATAACAACACGCATATTAAAAATTACATCACTCATATTAACATCAATGCTATTTTAACAATGAAATCATGACAACTTGTGATTTTGTTCCATTAATCATACATTATAAGTTTCATTAAAAACTGCTTATTTTTATTGGTCCTTATATAATTTTTTTTTTGACCAGGTGCTTATTTTTCTTTTTGAAAATAAAACTAAAGACAATTGATAAGAAACCTAATGAATTGAAGGACTTGAATAGCAAAATATCTGCTACATAATTAATAATTTTTTATTTACTAATATTTATAGAATGGTTTTTATATTTTCTAATATTCTTAACTTTATTTTTCACCTTAACACGGCTAATTTTAGACATGCAATGAAAGAACTTTAGTATGATTTTTCATAAAAAACTAGCATAAAAAAACATTTTATATAACTTAGTTTCAGTGTTCGTAAATCTATTCAACTGTTACAAGCAATATTCTACTTTGAAATTTTCATAAAATTGGATACTTTCAAGCCCAAATTAATTCCACAATAAGTCATAGTTCTATAATCAAAAATATTCCATTAAAATTGGCTTTTTTTTCCCCCTCTTTCTCAAGAATTGCTTATTTTTTAAGATAAACTACTACTACTCACCTACATTTTATATATTAATTGTCCAAAATATTTGTCTTTTCAATATAAAAAATGCAATTAAAATTTCGCAAATGAATGTGTTTAATTAAATTTCTTTTATATACATACAATCAGGGTTGTGGAATATTTTGATAGCCAAAATTATATTTAAAAAAATTTCAAACTATCCTAGATTTTTCTCCAACACTTTACTGTTGGTACAGGCCAGATACCACCCATGGTGCAAAGCAACTGAGTAGATGAATGCTGGTTAGCCTTCATCTGAAATGAATCTCAAAAGCATTGCAAAGGTGAGTTGTTTGTGCATAAAATTGAAGCTAATCTCACTATTTTATATACCATCTGAGAAAGGATAATTTAAATTTATAATGCAATGATTAATACTACACTAACATTTTTAATTATATCCAAATTTTATATTACCAGTTAAAATTTAGATAGAATTCTAGACAAAACCATTAGAAGTCATTACATGCATTGCATTAAAAGGCTAAATAAATATTGAACCAGATTAGCATGGATACTTTAAATAGGTTTCCACACTGAAATATGTCATTCTCTAATTGTTGTAAATTTTACGAGTTGTGAATAGAGCTACTAAATCTATTTTCTTGTGCAATCTGTTAATTTTGTTATTCATATTTAATAAAATACTCTTGACATGCTAATATTTTAAACAAAACGAAATTCCACTTTTTTATGACCAAATTATGAATATTTGAAATTCATTATTTTAGACCAATCAACAGCTGGAGTTAGCTTTTGTGTGTGTGCGATTTTAGCAAAGCAGCAATTCAAATGGCCTAAAATAGTGACAATCAATGTTTTGTAATTTGGTCAGTTACAGTGGCAGAAAAGTGGAATATTATAATAAATAAGATTAATGGAATTTAGTGTGCAAGGATAAAGACATCGTCATTTTTTCAGCAACGCATTTAATGACTGAAAAAATATAAAATATAATTCTATACATTCATTATATATTTCAAATTGAAAAGAGTCTTAACTTTATCGAAATTAGCCCTTGGACTATGAATAATGTGGGCAGACACCCTGTATATAGAAAATCCCCAAAAAATGGAAAAAGCATTATTTTCTTAAATATTGCACACAGATATAAAGTTTCATTAGATAAAGTAGGCAACTGCTGAATAAGCATTGAATTCTGTGGAAATTTGACAGTAAAAAATTAAATTTTTGTACTGCTTTCATTAAGTAAATGTGTCAGTAAAATATTTCTCGCATTCATTTATGGACACAAAAAGTTTCATGCATCTATCTGAAAAAATTTTAAAGTTATTTAATTATAACTTTTCATACTCGTGACAAAAGGTTACTAAAAGAATGGAATCAAAATATAATAATACATTTATTAGCTCTTATTAATTTTTTTTTAAATCTCAAATAATACAGTATATGAAGTTTTTTCAAATTATTCCTTGCTGATAAAATTGTTGTTTTTCAGGAAAGTAATCTTAATATCAAGCACATAAATGCAAGCAAAAAAAATCTTATTCAGAATTACACTACTTCTCTGAATTACCTTAAATGCTCAGTTTCTAAGTTGAAGTTGCAACTATCAACCAGTAAGGGTGAATAATCATTTACATGAGTTACAAATTTCTTTCAAGTCATGATGCAAGAATGTGTACTAATAGAAAAAATCTGCTTTTGCTTGTAGTAATAAATTTACATTCCTAAAATAAGTACTTCCTTCTACATTCATGATAAAGCCTCTATATTTAGAAATAAGCATATCCATGCAAATTTTATGGATAGATGCATGAAACTTTTATGTGTGCATAAATAAAAGCACGTTACTCTCATTGGCTTTTTACACACAATGGAAACTATATATTTTTTAAAAAATTGAACTTTTTTGTAATCAACCTCTACAGAAGCCAAAATATCCTCACACAATTTCCCACATAATTAGGATAACAAAGTTTCTTTAAATAGTTGTCTAGGTGTAATATTTAAGAAAATAAAGGCTTATTCTCCTTTTTCAAGATACCTTATATCAATTGAAAATCCTGTGTTTCCTATCATTCTTAAAAAATGAAGTTTTAATTTTGTTCCAATGGCACATTACCACTGTCCTCTTTAAAATAATCATAATTTATGATGCTACATAAAATCATGTGTAAAAATCTATTAAATAAAATAGCATCATCTACAAGAAAACTTAATAATAAATTATAGATACTCCCACCAATACTATTTAATATTCAGCTGAAGATAATCTAGGCATTTGGAAAGGTTTTTCTCGTCTTGATAGAAATGCGAAGTCTCTTCTGAAATAATGCCTTTATACTATTGTAATAAATACATTGCTTCATAATCTAGAAAAAAGAAAAACAAGTATTAAGCAGAATTTTAGACAGTGTATTATTACTAATTATTGCTAAGTGTTAATTTGAACAATGGAGAGCTTATGTGCATTTCAGCTCTAGAAAATAGATAATGCACAGTTATTTTTCGTATGACACAGAAATAAAATAAATACTGCATAATTTACTAAATAATTTAATAATATTCTGCAATCACAGTTATCCACTTTTTCTCTCAGACATATTTTCATCATCATTAGCTTGCTGTTGTTTAATGAGATTCCAGTATACACCTTTTTTCTTACTAAGAGTTGAATGGTTTCCTATCTGTAAATAAATATATATATATAAATATTAATATTCTTCAAGTATTTATATATGTATGATAAAATGAAAAATAAAAAAAAATACCTCAACAATTACTCCTCCTTTCACAACAGCAATCATATCAGCATTCTGAATTGTACTGAGGCGATGAGCAATTACCAGAACAGTTCTCCCTAAACATAATACAAAATAATAATTTAGTTTTTAATTTTAGTTTAATACAATTATATTTTCAAAGTTAATATTAACTATTAAATGAAATTTATTTACCCTTAAAGACAACAGTTTTTTAAAAAAATTATTCCCATCCTTTTAAAATACTTACATTGCCTAGTCTTTTTATTACTATTACTTAATTCTGTTATTGGCTGACTAACAGCTATTATTTTACGGGGTTTTGGAAATCCTAAATGGTAGCAAAAAGTCAGGATTATAAATATTAATCACAGTGTGGACTATTGGTTGATGCAGGATAAACTAAATAGCCTATATATCTATTTATGAAATAAATTTGACATAACACAATAATTATAAGCTAATGTAGAAATATGGTGCAAGTTTAACTAGGTTTTAATTGCAGCAACAAAATATTTTAAACGGATGAAAAATATAATTTTATTGAACACCATAACAAAACCAATAAACTTGCATAATGACAACATTTTATTGTTATATCCATAATAAATCTAAAGGGGAAAGAAACAATGGCCAATTATATAAATTCACATACTCGTACTCATTTAAAAAAATCTTTTTTACTATCTATTGATGTTTTTATTTTATTTTCCACTATTTTTATCCTCAATAAAGACATAAAATGATCTCATTTATTTAAAAACCATCATTAAAATATATTAATATTAAGAAATTGATTCTACAAATAGACTAAATTATAGTCCCTCACAATCCATATATAAAACTTTTAACCAAAATGTATTCACATAATGGAAAACTTTGAAATGAACAAGCTTTTATAAAAAAAAAGAAGAAGAAATACCTTTAATCGCATAATCTAAAGCTTCTTGGACAGCTTTTTCTGATTCAACATCAAGAGCACTAAAAAATGAATGATTATTAAAATATAGCATTATTTTAAATGAAATTAAGCAAGGAAAGTAAATATTCCATTTAATAATTTATATTCATGAAAACACTGTTCTTAAAATCAATATACTAATGAAATAAAAAGATCAGATGTTGAATGAAAGTTAAGCAGAAAGAGCTCATGAAACTTGATAAAAATGTGTATCATATAAATATTTTTTTTAATAAATAAAGATTGTACATCAAACTATCTTCCCCTCTTTCAACATTCATGAAAAGGAAGGAAATGTTTTGTTGTATAATATTTCAAGTGGGAATAAATTATATTTTTTTAAAAATGAAAATTTATTTCCAGTTATCACGTGCAAAATCCCTCATAAATTTATCATTTTCCCACATCCTGGAACAATTTCAGAATAATCGAATCTCAATATCTGTCTGAATTCCAAATCTTGTCTGTTTATTGGCAAGTCTTGTAAAATAGAAATTTTAATAAAAAATTTTAAAATCCAAATAGAAATAAAATGAAACATTAAAAAAATATTATTTCAACTCATTTCATTATTTATGAAAGTGGTCTATTAATAATGGAAAGACAAGGACAATGATTATGCTTATAAATCAATTTTGCACAATGTGATACATTTAAATATTTAAACATTGAGTTACATAAAGCAATGAATTTGTATCATACCTTGTTGCTTCATCCAGAATAAGAATTTTCGGATCCTTAAGCAAAGCTCTTGCAATAGCTATTCTTTGCTTCTGACCTCCAGATACAGTAGCACCTCGTTCTCCAAGGACAGTGTCATATCCATCATTAAAATTGCAAATAAATTCATGTGCATTGGCTAATTTAGCTGCCTCCATTACCTAAAAAAAAAAAGAAAAGAAACAATTCATTTACATTTTTTTTTCTTTGTACATCAAAGTATTCAAAATATAACAATGCAGTCTGTACCTAAAGAAAATTTTAAAGCAAAATTGGGGGGGAAAACCATGTTATACTTAGCAACAAACATATCATAGTAACCTATATTGTAACGTCAAAAAGAAAGAAAGAAAAAGGTTGATAATATATATGTAAAATAAGACAAATTCAAATGGTGTTTCCTTTTTTACCAAACATGAAATTAAAAAATTAAACAATATCCATATATTTTATATGCTTTTATAAATTAAATATTAACATAGAAAATCAAGTTAGAATAAAACTAAAAAGTGTTTTACAATAAATAAAATAGAATTAAACCATTTAACAATCTCAAACTTCCTTGGTTATTATTAGATAAATAGTTTATTATGACTCAGGCATTTATAATGTATTAAATGAATTACTACATAAGAGCTCCCAGTTAATTCTGAATCTGAAAAATATTCAATAAACAGAAACACATAAGCTCAGTTAAAAATTTACTTTATTAAAAACTTTTAATATTTTTATTAATTTCAATTATATTCTATTTAACATCATTTATTTATTTTCAAAATTACCTCTGCATCAGAAGCATCAGGTCTACCGTACCTGATATTTTCCATGACTGATGTAGCAAAAAGTACAGGCTCCTGAAAAATTAATATCAAATGATTAATAAAATATGTGGGGTAACAAAAATATCTTAGAACAAATTTAGTTTGATTTAAAATGATTGTACAAACAAAAATAATAATAATTTAGATTCTAAAACCAACCTGATCAATATAACCAATTACATTTCCACGAAGCCAACTTGGATCTAATGATTTAATATCACAGCCATCAATAGTTATACTTCCATTTTCAATATCATAAAATCTTTCTAGCAATGTAGCAACAGTAGATTTGCCTGGAGTAAAAGAGCAAGGAATATAGAGTTCCATAGCCCTCGTTAATCAAAAAACAGAATACAAAATATGTCTGAATACATACCTCCACCTGAGAGCCCACATAAGGCAACCATTTTTCTAGGGGGCAATGTGAGATTAAAATTTTTCAAAACAACCTAAAAGTGAAAAAATATATTAATGAATATATGTACTTTTTACTAATTCAATGATTTTAGATTCAGTGGTTGCACATACCTGATCTGGACGTGATGGATATGAAAAAGTGACATTGACAAACTTTACTTCACCATGAAGATCACTATCAGTCAAAATTTTACCTCCTTTTAAAGGTATTTCTGGGGTCAAATTCATGTACTAAAAAGAAAATATTTAAATTAGTTTATTATTGTTATTATATTGGTAAATGGATTAACAACAAATTAAAGGAAAAATTTATTTACTTGGAATATTCTAGCTCCTGCAGCTAATCCTCTAACAAACTGCCCAAATAATAAAGACAGATGTGCAAGGGATCTAAAATGTACAGTTAAGCATTAGGAATTTTGATTTAAAAATGAATTTTGTAACTATATAAATCTAGTATAATTATGTGATTATGGAATATTAAATTTAAAAATATTTAATGTTTTTTTTTCTGATATTATAGCAACAAATAATCATCCAAAAAGTAATTTGCCATCAATATAAAAAAATTATAATCCTTTAACAAACTGTCCAAATAATAAAGAGAGATGCATAAAGGATCTAAAATATATAGTTCAGCAATAAGTTTAAAAATGAATTTTGTAACTAAATAAATTTAAACTTATGTGATTTTTGAATAATAAATTTTAAAATAGTTAATAGTTTTTCTGATTTTATAGCAGAAAATAATCAGCCAAAAAGTAATTTGCCATCAATATAAAACTCTACCACAGTCACAATCTGAGCTTTGTAATCAGAGAGTTGCTTGTTCAAAAGACATCATGTACCTGGTACAAGTCAAAATCCATCCTTATCAAATATTTTTCTACAAATATAATGTAAAAATTTGGGAGCAGGAGTTAGGCTTAAATTTACTCCTCTTGGCTCAAATTATCAAGATGACTCTCCTAAAATGTTCTCAAGATAGCTTCAGAATGAATCATAATCCAATTAACTACTGTAAATCCAATACTGTACATTAATGAGTAAAAAGCTTTTAAATGATTAAAAAAAATAATCTAAACTAAATCCAAAAAATTCTTTCCCTTAAGAAACAGCAATTTATAAAAGAGTAAGCAAATTTGATTTCATTGTTCAAATAAATATTAAGTTAGATATATAAGTTAGATAATAATATCTGTGCTAAATTTTCATATTCATCTAATAAAGATAAAAATGTATACAGTCTTGATTGAAATCCTTAATAAAGAAACCTATTCAAATAAAAGGATGACATCCTGTTCATACTCAATCTCGCAAAGATAATGTATTAATAATGTTTTCTAGTTCTAAAAACGAGAAAATTTGCAGCCCTCTAATCATAAACAAATATGTACCCAAATGATTAAAAATATTCAAAATATCCCATATATGAGAAATAAGAATAAGTGAAAGTGACTTAGAGTAACTTCACTAACTTTTTGCTTGAACTAACACAGTTAAAAATATTCTTTTTAGTATATTCATTTAGAAAGGCACATTAAAATAAAATTTCAGTTTCTTTTTTCTAAAAACAAGAACAACACACTAAATATTATTATATATAATCTTACTTTTGTATTGTCTGAGTTGCAACAAGAAAAGCCATCATACTTCCAGGTGTCATTTCAGCTGTACACATTAAAGATCCTCCAACACATAAAACTCCTAATACAATACCTTTTTAAAGATAAAACCTATGAATTCAATATATAACTAAATCCAAAAAATAATAATAAACTTTCATTACAATTTATTTTTGCTTAAAGTTATGAAAGTCTGACAATAACATTTATTTCAGATAACATTTTCTATTATAAGGGCATTGTTCTTTTATATGAATCAATCATGAATATAAATTTTCAAAATTATAGTACATCATTATCACTTAAAAACAAATTTTTGTTAGATTTGGTGTTCATTATGAAATAAACAATTCAAATTTCAGTCTATAACAAATGTATTTGCAAATATTTCCATGCTTAATATAAGAAAACAGATTTTAAAAAGTTAATATTTTATCTTCCAACTACAATTCTGCTTATTTTTCACATTTTTTCTTATTTTAACCATGGTCAAGAATTTCCTTATAATAACCATGGTTAAGTCATCCATAATAGAATCAAATTTATCACCAAAACAAAATAGCTATCAAACAGAAAACGATTTTAGAAGAATAACATTCATTCATTTCAAAAGTGTCAATGGCAAGTTTTTGTTCATCTTTGAAAAATGTTTATATGCCTTCCAAATTTAGAATTTTATTTAAATTGTCATTTTCAATAACTTCCTAATATGGTAGTTCTAAAATATTTAACTCTTGCATTTTCTCGAATGAAAATATATTGTTTTAATAATTTTTGATAAAGCTTCGATTCTATGTGACTAATGCCATCAGGTAGTGTGAGAAAATAATTAATTTCATGACATAAAAAAATTTAATTTAAAAAACATTTTTATTGTGACTATTCCTTTTGTTTTAATCTAAAATATATGTTTTGTGAACAGTTTTATGAAGGAAATTTGCTCCACAAATGTAGACTGTAAACATTTTAAAGCAGGTGTCAAAATATTTGAAGCATCAGATATGGGAAATATTTCAAAGCATTTCATTATAGCAATGAATTAAGCAAATTGTCAACAATGTTAGGATGAATATAGTATTCAGGTGGATAGCCTATTAATGAACTTAAATTTGGGAAAATTTAATTAAAATGTTGGAAACAAGTGCAAAATATAAATCACTTACCATTAAGGGCTAAATTTGCTAGACCTTGAAATATTCCAATTCCAATACCTAGTTTACTATTTATTTTCTGAATTAATTCAACCTGATCATTATACAGTCTATAAAATATTGAAATAAAATGATTAGAAAATCAGTTTTTGTTGTTTCCTTTTGTAATTGGTATATATTTTATTCCAGAAATGAATATAGTAGAGCTCATTACTTTTTCTCTGATTCTTCCATCGCAAAAGAACGTACTGTTTTTATATTGCCAATAGCCTCATCAGCAACAGCAGATGCCTGTGCAATCTGTAATAATATTTTGTGAAAATAGTTTGTTTCTGTTACATATATAAAAATATTCAGGTATGAATAAGTTGAAATAAATCAAACAATGTGAAAATTTAAATTAACAATAAAGTTATTTATTTTTGATACTCAAAAAAATTTATTTAAATTTTCTTTAAAATGCACTTTTAAATATATAAAAAGTATTTAAAATTCTTCTATTATTTAGTAAATAGCAATAGCAATACATTGAGTCAAAGTAAAGGATAGGATATAGTGAATTTAAAATATACAAAATAACAAATGTAAGAGATTATATCAATTAACACAAGTTTCAAAATCCGTTGTTCTGAATAATAAGAACTAGAAAAATGATTCTAAGAAATATTTAAAATTTATTCAAAGCAATCGAGCTTTTATTCCTTTTTATAAAGAATTTAAATGTCAAAATTTCTTTCCAATATGATTATATATATTCTCAAAAACTTGTTTAGAATTCAAAAAAGTACAACTCTATAATTTAAGAAGAAATACAATTTGTGAAAAGTTATGTAAAATAAGTGTTAAAAAACGATTCATATAAAGTTATGTATTTCACAGAAAGTAAATGTTTAGTGATGCTGCAAGTGCTCACTGAGGGATGAATTACTGAATATAATTAAATAGAATATATAATTAATATAATTAAATGGAACATTAGCATAGATAATTATATTTAAAAAAAGTAAAGGAAATTCAAAGCTCTAATCCAAAGTTATAAAAGCATGGTAATTTTTTTTTCAATCATCTGTCTTACAATTATAAAAAAATCTACACTTAACTGCATAGTAATGATAACATTTCAAATTGCCTTAAGGCAGATTTCAATAGATAGAGAAATTCAATAAATAATAATAAATAAGTAGCAAATTACATAAAAAATAAAATACATATCAATGAAAAGATAAAAAGAATTTTTTATGATGGTATAAAAAAATTTTTTACACAGTACTATGCATCAAAAGAAAAATCTAAATTCAATTAATTTTTAATTTAACAATCTAATAAAATTTTTGAAAAACCTTTCGCAGTAAAAATTTATAAACTCAAGAAATAATCTTATTAATAAATTTTAGATCCAGTGGTCTGTTTCGTAAAATATTTTGAGTGATTTTTGCATCAAGTATAACAGATAGTATCCAGCCAATATATATATATATATTAAAATCAAAAGGTCTAGTTAGAAAAGATAGAAGCAAATAAGATATAGCCTGTGAATAAAAAAAAAATCTTCTTGATAAATAAAAATATTACTAAAAATATTTAAAAATAAAGCAAAGGAAGTAAGGATTATAATACAACATAAAATTCAACAATTTAAACTTTTTATTATTTTACTTATACAATTATAACAGATTATAATTCGCTAACCTGAGATTGGGCATATTTTGACATATTCCTTAAGGTCTTTCCAATGCAAGTACCTGCCAAGACAATGACAGGAACGACACAAACCATAAGTCCAGTCATTTTTGGCGATATTAAATACAAAGACACTATGCAGCCAGCAGTCTAAATAGAGATAAAAACTTAATAAATGCAAATAAAATCAATAAAATATAAGACTAATTTTATATAAAATGTTTTTTTAATTTAATTATTTTGCTTCACAGTCTGTTACATCTAAAACTAAGTCATCACTAAAAATCTTTCTTAATTCTTTATTTAAAAAAAGAATTGCACAATTACAAAGTTTAAAAGCATTATTTTATAGCCTTATTCAATCTTAATTTCTCTGAAATGCTTTCATTCCCAAAGTCATATTTTTAAATTATTTTATAAGCATTAAACAAAAAATACAATATTTATTATTTTAGATGGGCATCAGGTGTTGAAAATGTTCTAAAACATTTCAGAAATATTCTATAAAAAATAGATTTGGACAATAAATTATAGAGGCAAATTATATAAATATTAATGCTAATACTTTAAAAACACAGAGAATAATTTAATCAATAAAAAAGAGTAAATTATTTAAACTAATATTGTTATAATTCTCAAAAACTTAAAATCTATATCACTCGCGTAACTTAATCCATCATCCAAGCAAATGCGATAACTAATCTGGAATAAAAATCACTGTTTCACTACCTGTTTTCGTGAAATAAACATTGATAGCAAAATATTTCTTAAACTGGTATATATTCATAATATTAATTTAAAATATTACTGAAATATGTGACGAAAAGTTAAAAATTATTCTGTCATGAGAATAATTAATGAAATATGCATGTTTTTCAAATAACAAAAATACCATTTCATTCTGGAAATGAAGGAATATAAATGTTTTTTGTAAGACATTTTTGAAATACAGATTTCAGTATATATTCTAAAGGCCATTGATCAATTGTCACAACTTCAATCCTAAATATACATAATAATTATATTGGAAAGGCAAATTTGTCATTTTGGTTTGAAATTAATTCAGATTATAGCAGAAAAGGACCTAAGTGAACCTAAAACTTAATACATTTTTGGAAAGTAAAGCACTAAACACTTTTAGCAAAATGTCCAATTTAAAAAGAAAACAAAAATCAAACAAACAAAAAGCCTTTTGATTCTTCTATGCACTAATAGAAATGCATTCATTCAATATTAATTAATAATAAAAGATCTTTTTATTTCAAGTTTAAATTTACTCCTCAAAAGTATTTTATTATTATTTAAACATTTTATAGCATATTCATAATTTCCAAAATTTATAACAATACAGTTGAAGACTTATTAAATAAATGTAAATAATCAAATGCTTAAAATCTTCAACTCCACGATGTTATAACTAAAGTAATACCTGGGCAATGCTTCGTAACCCTTGAGAAATGCAAAGCTTGTAACAACTTTTAAACTCTTGTACATCATTGGTTAATCTACGAAATAATTTAAAAATTTTAATTAATCACAAAGTAAATCATTCAATAACAAGGATGCAATAAATTACAGAACAAGTTTTAAAAGCATTTTCCTGTAAAGTAATTATGGAAGTAAAATAAAGGACACATTCAGCTTTATTCTACAGTCATTCATTGCATATGAAAACTAGAAATTCCATTTTAAATGTAGCAATATATATTAAAAGATCTATACTCAAAAAGTTCGTAAAGGACAGTTGACATATTTAATTTTGAATTCCGAAATTTCCTATGAGAACATCTTTTTTTTTTAAGTCAGGAATAAATTCTTCATGGAAAAATAACTGGAGTACAAATTATGGCTAATATGGCATCTTAGGCATTGTGCTATCTTTAGTTACAATCTATATTTTACAATCAATTACAACCTGATTCAAGACAAAATATTTGCAGTGAAAACTTCTGGTAGAAACTTTATTCTTTTTTGCAAAAAAATAATCAAAAGCATTGAAAGTTTTGTCTAAAGTAAACCTGGAAATTAATCATAACAATACGCAAAGCACCAAAATGGAAAAAAATTGAATATATTTCTTTATTATTTGAAAAAAGTATCAATTTTGGTGTCAAAATCGATAGAGAGAAAAATGAACATATTTTAATAATTTTCAAACTGTTGTCATGCATTTATCAGCAAATACTATTTCTATTGTCATTATTTACCACTTACAAATAGACATGAAATGATATATTACTTTCTATTATGAGCATACAAAGAAAGGTGCATTTCATGCATGGATTAAAAAAAAAAGTTTTCTTCCATGCTGCACCAGCAATTTTGTGTTCTAAACAAATGCTTTTGGATTATGATATAACAAAATTTCACTACATGAAAATATGTATACAGGATATTTGTGTTTTACAGACATGGAAAGCAAATTGTAAAACATTCTAAATGTTCACTCATTTATTCTACAAATCTTCATTTTCATTATTTTAAGACTTTCTTAACTATTATTCATCATGCATTTTGCTGCTTGTGTTAAGAATAGCAATAAAAAAGCAGGTATAATTATAAGAATAACTATAATATATTTAATTATAGATATAATTATATATAACTATGAGAATAATTATTCCAGGTAGGATGTCTTTAGGAAATAATCAGCTTAATAATTGAAATATATAATACAGCCTTTTTGATTAAATACAACAAAATGAATTAAATTATCATAGAAAAATTAATGGAATTTTATCAACTAAATTTATAAATGGAATAATAAAAAAATTAAAAATTAAAATTAAAATAATACATCTGAATGTAATTTATCAAAAATAACAATTGTATTTAAAATTTTAAGAATAGATGTAGGTTTAATTTTCACATTCATTCTTAAAAATTTTAAATTCTTTTCAAGAGGATTTCAGAAAAGTGCTTTAATTCACTTAAATATAATCATTTGAGGAATCATGATTGTTAATGCAATTGAAATAAAATACAGAATAACTGAAATTATTTCAAAAGTCATTTAAAATCTCCTGTCTACTCTGAAAGCATAAAATTGTATCTAAAAAATAATCTTAAAAACGAATTTCAATCAATATTTTATGAATTATTTTGCAATATATATCAAAAGAAATTCTTTCAAAACTTTTTTTACAGTTTTAATTTTTTTTTAACATTTAGCTAGATTAACTTTTTTATTTCAACATTTAACTAAAATTCTATTTGCTCCACTTCTGTCTTTCATTAAACTACAAAGTAAAAAAAAAAAAAAAGCATAAATTTATGCTAACAAAAATAATGTTAATTAAAATACTAACCAATACTTCACAAATTATTACTATTATATGAAATTGTTCCTTTTCACACATGAATAAAATTAAAATATTTTTGAATCCAAATTAGTTATAATCTTACAATGTCTTTATCTGAAAAAAATATCATTTGTCATTGGCTTCTTATATTCTGTAAGTACCATTCTATGAGCAACAAGTAAAAATTATAGGTTGCTAAAAGTACAGAAATTCTCCACCAACAGAGAAAAATAATTTCGACCATTGATAAAATACTATGGTACCGGAAAGAGATTTTTTATTATTTTTATTTGATATTTTAAGCAGCCAGTGAAATTCTTTATATGTTCTCACATTACAATGAGGAGGGGGGGGATAGTTTGTGAAGCAAGAAACCCATGAACAGTAGCATTTGAGTGCCAAATAAAAGATGTCAGCAATTCGTGAATGCATTCTTAAAGTCATTGTTTTAGACACATTACAAAAAACTTAACTCAACAAAAAAAAATTGCTCTTAGGAATGAGCTGATATTTTACATGGCCAAATAAAATGGCCTTATTGATTGATTTATATCCAAATTTAAATATGTTGCCATTTAAAAAATTTTAAATTCTAATTTTGAAAAATATTGTATGTTAAGAATTATTTTGTAAGTATAAATATGCATGCAAATTATGTAGAATGCCTTACATTTCTATAACAAAAAAATTTGAGGTCAATATCTATATTATTTTTCAAGACATAAATTAAAGTTCATATTTTAACATTAGAGGCTCAAAATTTCATTAATTCATAATTTCTAAACAAACAGATATGGACTAATGAAATTTGGTTTCCATGTATAAGATTTGATCTAGTTTCGAAATTTAGTGAGAAAAATGTGTGTTACCATTTGAAATTTTAAAAAATTTTTCCTTATTTCAATATATAGAAGATATCTTCTGAAATTTTTAACTAAAAAATATTTAAGAATAAGTTGATTCCTATCAAATGATTTTGATTTTCATGACTGTATGTGGAATAATACCAGAATAAAGCTTTGAAGCTTTTTTCCCTCTATATGATTGCCTATCAATCTTGCATTAAAATATATATAATGGAAAATTTAAGTAAATATAAGTGAAAATTGTGATAATATAAAATAAATGTAATGTAAAAAATTTATAGCATGTGCTTGACACTAATATTTTTTATAAGATTGAAAGACTATATACCTGCTTGAAATTTCACCGGTTTTGTGGGCATCAAAAAAAGCAATATCTTGTTCAATAACCGAGGCAAAAAGTTCTTTCCTCATATTACGAGCCACTCTTTCACCAGATACAGACAGTATTGAAATATAAGCAAATGTAAATAAGCTCTGTAAAAAATAATTTTTACTGTAGATGAAGAAATAAAATGTGAAACATTGAGTACTTATTTAATAACAATCCTTACAAGGACTGAAATTATAAAGTAATATTTTTTTTTTCAAGGGAAATATAAAGAAAAAAAATTCATAATGAAAATAATGAACACATGAAAAATGATGATTCTTCAAAAAAATTTAATATTTACTTATTTTTTTAAAAATATTATTAAATTTCAATTTTATGCCTAAAGAATAATTTGTTTAATATTTATTTTTCAAATTTTAATTAATTTCAAATAGCTTTACCATATTTAAAATGTTTCATTGATTTGATTTTATTCTAAATAATCAAACCACAATTTATTCTAAATAATCAAAAAATTAATAAACAAGAATCTCAGATGAAACTGAAAAAAAAACAATTAAATTATTAATTATTTAAAATAAACTTTATTGAATATGTTTCAGTAATAATTATCCGCCTGATTTTATATACTATTTATTTATTTGGAAATAGAAGAATAACATTATCTTTTGGGAATATAATCATCAGATGGAATTACTTTTAGAAGTAACATGAAGATAAATATCTTTTTGTTAGACTAAAACCCTGTTTTAAAATTACATCAGAACTACTTAAGAATGAATCTACCAATATAAAATAATGGTTAGAAAATGAGAGAAATATGAGATTCAAAACTTCTGCATTACCACAATTTAATGTGTAGCAAGCCCACATATGCAGTTAACCTTTGGTGGAATTAGATTTTGCACTTAGTAGCAATTCGTCATAAAGATCAAGGATGGACTTCCGTATTTTGCAGTCCTAGGCAATATAAATTATCCTAACTTTTAATATATGGTCAATCTAATATTTAAACTATTAAGCTTAATAAATTTATAGTTGCATATTTTTTTAAAAGTAATATAATTAATTAATGATTTCCTAATTTACAAATAAAGGCATATGTTAAGAAAAAATATAAAGAAATAAATTTTTAAAATACAAAATGAAAAATTATTATTTTGTAAGAAATATCAAGTAGATTTTATTAAAACTAGTTAATTTGATGATTAATAGTTCCATATGTTATAAATATTATTTATGCTTTAGTTTATTTAATATTGATTTTAAAAATTTATTCTAGACATTCATGGTAATTCAAATATTTTTAATTCATAGAATTTGTATTTTTAATAAATTTCTTTGTGTAGCAACCAGGTTAATAAGATTTTTTAAACAATCTATCTGCAACCCTAATTGGCTGCATCATCAGAAATTTATTAATGATAAAGGTGTTAGAGACATTTGCTTTACAGGCCTTTTGCTGCAGAGGCATTGAAATTGTTTCAATGTACATCATAGCTAATGGCAAAATTAAAATATTAAATAAGAGGAAATGCTTTAAAACAACTTTGCATTAAAATATACCACTTTTCTTTTTTTTTTTAAGCTTTCCTAAAGGCAGTTTTAAAAAAAAAAAAATCCTTCTGCATTCAGTGATACAGACATTAAAAATAAATAAAGCTTTCATAACTTTACTAATTATGATTAAACCTTTAATTTACTTGAAACAGAGGGAATATTTATTTCTAATGTTTCCATATTTACCTGAGCTAAATACATATACACAAGTTGAATGGCAGGCTCTCTCAGTTCACTAAAAAATGTCGCAGCATCTTTTTCATAGCCATTATCACTTAGAAATGAAGATACAACATTCACCATATCACCCAAAAGAATTGGTATTTTAATATTTAATAATGCAACAATCAGAGCACTCTAAAAATAAAGAAAAGAAACAATGCAAGTTTTTATAATTAAATCACAATAAGAAATATTTCTAAAAAAATTTAAATCATGAAATTACAGACTTTTGTTTCAAATTTGCAATAGAGTAATGTCGTATTGATATCTTTGATTTAAAATACTTCTTACACTTTCTTAATTTTAATTATATTGCAGTATAAAACAGCCATATACTTGGCAGTGATTATATATATCTAAATACTTGATAATTTAATTTTATAAATGGCTACAAAAATTTAAAGAGTTAAGGAAAAAAATATTAGTTTATTATTAATGCGATTAAATAATTACGAAAGAGTTACTCTGCCCTGCCTTGGCAGCTGGGGTAAACTGAATGGTTATTATTGTGACAGCAGAAAATGAATATTACAGATGAAATCTTAAGGCCAACATGAATCATGGCACCACAACTGCTGCCAAGGCCAAAGAAAATTGTTATAAGTGTTTTTATTGTAATAGATAGTACATTTATATATGTGTTTGACTGCAGTATGCATATATTTTAAAAAGTTCATTAAGAAACAACAAATGCACTTTTCATAAATAAATAAATAAGATTCATTACAGATAAATAAATTGAAAAAATTTATTTATGTTTCACTATACTATTACAGAAATTACATGACTTTTAAGTTTTTTAACAGTTAAAAAAATTATAAAGTTTAGCATTTTTTTCATTATGATTTTCAAGTTTTAGGAATTGCTGTATTTATGTTTTCCATTGTCAGGTATCGAAAATTTGATAAGATGAAAAACATTTTGATGTCAATAATGATTTTCCATTTAATCCTTAAAGTATTAAATTAGAACTTGAATTTGATTAAAAGCCTGGAAAATTTATATAAAGTCAATATGATTATACAGAAACCAAATAATAATTATTCATTCAAATATTTATTAGTTTTAATAAATGAGAAGAGCTGGAAAATAAAGTAAGCAAATCCATTAAAGTATTTGGCTTTTTATCTAATAGCATTTTATTTATTCATATTATCTTAATATTTGTATCCATTTTCATAAAGAGCAAAAAATATCAGGTTACAATTACAAAACAAGGTGACAGGATCCCCCTCCCTTGTTTTTGCAAAGGCTTTACGAATTTCTAAAGTATGACAAGAAACTCAAGAACAAATTTTTATTATTTGATCACTTATTATATTATTATACCATTTAATAAAGATTAATTTTTAATTACTTTGTTTCATCATTCATTATTATAATAGCATTATATTAATATATTTATAAGATTCTTACCACCACTGCCAATAATATGTATACAATTTCAGCTTTTACGATTTTATAAAATCTCTTCCAGTCAAACTTGGCTTCTTGATGTAACTTTTCAATGCTATTAACTCCAACTAATCTTGAATGAGATGATTGACTTTCACATAATACAACTAATGACTTCAGAGGAAAAAACAGACACAAACTAAAAGTACTTCCATATAATTTTAAGTTTTTAACTGCCTTCCTAGAAAATGAGTTTTGATATTTCTTAAAGGCATTTTTTGCTTCCTCTATTAATCTCTTAGAAATTGTCAGTTTGTATGTTCTGATGCAATGAATTTCTTTAGCATAACTACGTGAAAACCTGCAAAAAAAAAAAAAAAAAAAAATAGAATGACATACAATATAAAAATTAAAGCAGTTGAAAATATAGACAATTTATATAAAGAATTTCTGACATTATAAAATTGAAAATAATGATTAATAGTTGAGAAATTTTAAAACCAATTTTTTTTTCAAAATAATTTATTTCAGTGACTTAAAAAAAAAATCTGAATCCGTTAAATCACTTTTAAGAATGGAACACATTTATTAAAACTGCTAGGAATTCATTGAAATATGCTTAATTATGCACAAGAATAAAATGTTCATTTTTTTTTTAAAGTTTCTGTTACATTCTTTTTAAAAACATGTACAACATTATATAGATAAATGATTAATTTACCTGGATGAGATTAATACATCTTGAACTGTCAATATTCTGAATAGGGCATTATGCTTTATATTCTTAAAAATGAAACACAACATTCTGTTTCCCTAAAGTACTGTAAAAGTGTTAATTAATTTACTATTATTTTCAGATGTATTTTTTATTTGCATAATTGCATTATACATATAAATTCATAGAACAGTATTCATCTCCACAAAAAATTGCTGATCACATTCACAATATTAAAATGTACAAAACATTAAGAAATAAAAAATTTTTAAAAAGAATAAGCAATAAAATAATTTTATTTAGAAAATGACTATATATATATATATATATATTAATATCCAACATTAGTTGCAAATGCTGTTTCTGATATTAGATTATATTCATCATAATCTAATGCATATTTATTATCGACAAATTAAAAATATTGTCGATAATAAAAATCTAACACAAATTCATTTAATAGCTTTAAATCATAAAAGCATCAAATCATTTAACACCGTTAAATCATAAATAAAAATAATAAATATTACAGTACTATTATATGTTACCTGAATTTAGTATTTGACTCTAATACTATTACAAAATTGAAATGAGAAGGAAAAACTTGTGATCAACTGATCCACAAAATTGTAAAACATTAACTATTAGGCTCTGATAAGATATATATATTAAAACGCAAAAAATAGAGTTATAATTTTATACAAATTGGCTAAATTTATTATATTATTAAATATAAATATTCTTTCTCATTTTATTTTACGTAACATCACAGTGGATTTCAAATTTCCTTCAACTAATGTTTATTTTTATTTTCAGCTGCAAAGTCATGGCCTGAATTAACTACACACATACTTGCAGAAAAATAAACACATAAAACGAAACTACACCAAAAGTTTTTTTTTTTAAGTAAGAAAAAAATTAATTTGTGATCCTACAAAAAAGCTAAGAATTAAATTTTAAAAATTCTTACTCATACAAAAATAAAAATTGATAGAATATTTTATTTGCACTTAAAAACATTGCTCAAAACTGCTACTTTGTTGTAGTGCGACATCAGTACAAAAGTTGAAGGGATGATGGTATCTGGCGTCGCGCCAAAAGTAGAGATGCATAATCCACGATTTTTTGAATAACAAATAATTTTGCTATTGTTATTTTTAAATATTTGTTTCAAATATCTGTTATTTCAATCATATTATTAATTAAAAATTACTTATTAAATATAAAATTTATTAATTGTAATTAATACTTAATTTACTAATTTAAGTACGTGTGATTGAATTAATTTATCTATTTCAGCTTACTTCTTAAATTTGATTTTTTTTCAAAACTATTTATTTAATTTCTTTATTGGAGTAAACCACTTTCTGAAGAATTTGAATTAAATATATATCTCATTTCTTTAAATTGTTTACTTTAGTTCTATATTTTACCAATAGATGGCGCCAGCAGTAAACGAAATATATGCAAAGTCACAAGCGATTAAAAAGGATTTGTATGGAATACTGCATCATCAAATGCGAATATCGGAAAGTGAAGGTTACTCTCATGAAGTGGAGCGACGACTTCACACTTTCCAGTAAAGTCACCGCTCCGATAAATTTCAGTGATATGCAATTCAATGATACGATAATTCCACTAACCGGTCCGTTCACTTTTCAATCCATTCACAGATTTCTCCTTTTCTGTTTTGTTCGAGAGCTTCCATTGGACAGATCGTATCGATTGTTACTTTCCAGTGAAATCACCACTCCGGTAAATTTCAGTGATATTGTATCGATTGTTACTTTCTGTCGTGATCCAAAACCTGTAATCGAAATATCACCAGTAAGATCGTATCAAGGATTTGAATCACACCCCTCTTTGAAAAGTATTGATCATTGGTATTTGTGATTTTATGATATTGGTTACGTAATAACCGGTCGTAAAATATTCATCATCCCTAGATATAACTCCCTTTGAGGAGTTTAATGTCGGGCGTGGACTAACTTTAAAAGGAATTTTAGACAAATATTTAAGCTTGGCAGTTTGCTTGGAGGATCCAACTTCAACTAGCAAATCGAAGCTTCTTTGTGGATCTCATTTCAACACTACCAGAAATTGATTTCTCGACAAGAAATGGGGACACAATATGAAAAGACTCGTTTAATTAGAAAGAAAATGGTTCATTTGAGGCTTCGAGATAATGTTGCCCACTGAAGAGATACGGTTTTTCTTGCCCATACGACATTGGTGGGGATTCAGGCCCGACGACACCGCCTACCACAGAGCCCAACAAGGGAAGGCAGCCATCGGCGCTTTCATTAGTGCTAATCGGTACCTGTACGCTGGGAATTACCCCCCCCCCCCGAGGACAGTGACCTCCTTAACGCCAAGCCCAAGGAGTAACCTCTTCGCTTGATCCCTAGCAAACTAACCACTCAAGTTTCTAGCTACCAGCCTTGCCTTTTATAGATACATTGCCTTTTATAGATACCAAAATAAACGACTAAAATTTTTGTTTTTGTTAGAAATTTTGAATATATTTAATAACAATATTTTCATTGTACGGAAATTCACCGTGTTTTCACATTTATTAGAGACTAGTTGCTTCAGAAGATCGACTGATTCGTCAGAGGGATATTGGTTTATCGGCGTATGACTCCGCGTTTTAAAGTGCAGATTGTAAACGCTCGATACATAAAATAAACATTTCTTATTTTTGGATATTACGACCAACGACTGAAAGTGTTTTAAAGAAATTTAAATCAAAATACAAACTACGTCAAATTCAAGCAACGGCGAGCATCTCACTCGTTCTATTTATTTTTACAATATAAATCTCGTTGCCAGATGCAACAGCAGAAAAATAGTTTCATTTAACACAAAAATAATATATAAAATATTTTTGATGCAATTACTTCAAAAACAAACATGAACAATTATAACAATTAAACAAATACAAAACATTAATAATTATTTATAATATTTAGTTACGTGTGAACCACAATAACTTGCGATGATGTGTTACTCACAACCTGTTCCTACATCACTCCCTTGCCAGTAACGAAGTTACGCTAATTAGAAAAAAAAATTGAAAATGACATTTAAATTGAATATGAATATAATGCACTAGAACAACATTTTAGGCATTGTCTGCAAAACGCACAGGTCGTTTTATTTTTCTTCCACAACGTATTTGTGTGGTTAAAGCCGGCAGTTTGTCATCCTTTATTGAATCACTTAATGTATTCTTATGTTGCATCCTTTCAGTTGAGCCACTTCTTTTGTTTTCACAAGGTGCAGGACTGTTAACAGTTGATGGCAATGGAGCATCAGAAATGTCAAAATGTGTTAACTTATAGGCTGGTTTAATTCGATCAATAGAAATATTTACATGACACCTCTAATTAACAACGTGAAAAATTTTTGAGTTCGTTGTAATACTAAAAAGGGTCCTTCATATGGCGGTTCTAAGGGTTTTTTTACGCGATCGATCCTAAGAAATACGTGAGTAGCTGTATTTAAATCTTGTGGAACAAAAATGTGTTGTTTACATTTTTGCTTGGGTATTCTTGGTTTTACTAACTGCATCTGTTTTCGCAGATTATCAACAAAAGAATCTGTAGTTGACACAGTTTTTGAATCTTCAAAAAATTCACCAGGTAATTTGATAAACTTAAATACCATTTCGGCTATTGTAAAACTACAATCGTCTCGAAGAGAAGCTCGTAAACCCATGAGAACCGTAGGCAACGACTCAGTCCATCGAATACAGTTGTGGCATCTAATGGCTGCTTTTAGCGTGCGATGTAGGCGTTCTATCTTTCCATTACTTTGGGGATGATAAGACGTCGTATGCCGTAATTTTACACCACAAATGATTGCTCATTTTCTGAATAATTCTGAAGTGAACTGAGTTCCCCGATCCGTAACCACGAGAGAAGGTACTCCAAATCGTGTTATCCAGCATTCGTAAAAAGTTTGTGCAACAACTTCAGCAGTGATCTGCCGTAAAGGAACCACTTCCATCCAAGATGTGTGTCTATCGATGCATGTCAAACAATAGATGTATCCATCCGATGGAGAATACGGCCCAATCAAATCAATATGAATTACACTAAAACGATCATCTGGCGGTTTAAAAGTTCCAAATTCGGATTTTGTATGCCGCGAAATTTTATTTTTTTGGCAATGTAGACATGCCCGTGTCCAGTTGCGAACTTCCTGTTTCAGTGAAGACCAAATGAATCGTGATGACATTTCTTTAACTGTTGTACGAATTCCTGGGTGAGCTAAACAATGGATTTGTTGAAACATCCGCATATGGAAAGGCTTTGGAATAAAAGGTCTAACCTTTGATGTAGATGTGTCGCACCATAAAGATTTTCCGGATGGAAGTTGACACTGCTTAAATTTCGAGGATTTACTGTAAAGTTGCAGTTGTTTCAGTTCGTCATCATCAATTTGATCATAGTCTATAGATGGCAGGTTAACATTAGCAATTCTCGATAATGTATCTGCGACAATATTTTCCTGACCATTTACATGACATATATTTGTGGTAAATTGAGAAATATACTGTAAATGTCTCAACTGTCTTGGCGACGCTTTGTCATTCCTTTGCTTAAAAGCAAAAACTAAAGGTTTATGATCTGTGAAGATTTGGAAATCTCTTCCTTCCAAATAATGCTTAAAATGTTTTACGGACAAATAAATAGCCAAAAGTTCACGATCGTACGTCGAATAATTGATTTGTGCCTCATTTAACTTTTTTGAAAAAAATGCGATAGGTTTCAACCCATCAGGTTCGTGTTGTTGCAAAACTACTCCTATAGCCAAATCCGATGCGTCTGTGTGAAGAGACAGAGGATAATCGGAATTTGGATATGTCAACATTGCAACTTCTGCTATATCCATTTTGCATTCTTCAAATAATTTTACAGTTGCCTCACTCCAAGGCACTTTTCTCTGATCTTTCTTTTTGGCACCTTTTAAAAATTCATGAAGAGGGGCTTGAGTTTCAGCAGCATTTTTTATGTATGGACGATAGAAGTTTAGCATACCCAAAAATGTACGCAATTTTTGGAGGGTATTTGGCAATGGATACTCTAATATGGCCTTTACTTTTTCAGGCAGGGGCCTTGATCCTTTAGCCGAAATTTTATAGCCCAAAAATTCTAGTGAATCAACTCCGAAAACTGATTTGCTGACATTTATGCGAAGCCCGTAATCATTTAAGCGTTGAAAAACAATTTTGAGATGTGAGCGATGTTCTTCTGCACTAGAAGAGGCAATCAATACATCATCTAAATAAGGAAACACAAAGTTTAAATTTCGAAATACTTCGTGAATAAATCTTTGGAATGTTGCCGGAGCATTCCGCAAACCAAAACTCATTCTGTTAAATTCGTAAAGTCCAAATGGTGTAATAATAGCTGTTTTTTTCTTGTCCTCCTCTGCAACAGGAATATGAAAATAGGCCTTAAAAAGGTCAATTTTAGAAAATATGACTTTGTTTGGCAAAATGTGCTGAAACTCTTCGAGTCTAGGAATTGGATATCTATCTGGGATTGTTTGGTCATTCAACCTTCTGTAGTCTCCGCATGGTCGGAAAGATCCATCTTTCTTCGAGACCATATGCAGTGGACTGGCCCACTCTGATTTAGATGGACGAATAATATTATTGTCCAGCATAAATTTAAATTCCTGTTTAGCAGTTTCTAATTTCTTCGGATCTAATCGCCTTGCTTTAGAATATACTGGTGGTCCCCTAGTTTCGATGTGGTGCTTTACGGTATGCTTTACATCAGAAATAAAATTAGGTTTTGTAATAGATGGGTACAAATACAATAAATCTGAATATTTACAGGCACTGTACATTGTATTTACACTGACGTTTAAGGCAGGTGCAACTTTACCTTGAGTTGAGAGGTTAGTTATTCCATCAATTAATGTTTTATTCCTAACGTCAACTAACAAATGGAAACGATTTAGGAAATCTGCTACTAAAATTGGCTTTTTTTATATTTGCTATGACAAAAGGCCATTGGAATTCACGACGTAATCCCAAATCAAGGGTCAATACTTTCGTTCCATATGTTTCAATTTCAGTTCCATTTGCAGCATATAATTTATAGTCACTAGTTGAAATTTGTTTTGTGGTATTGGGAATAATGCTAACATCAGCTCCACTGTCCACAAGAAAACGCAAACCCGTTGTTTTGTCAAAGACAAATAGACGGTATTTACGGCAATCCTGATTTACTTCCGCAGCAGAACTCGCCGTTAAGTCTGCTGCTGATGCTAGTTTTCCGAATTTGCATTTTTCCATTCACAAGGTTGTTTACATTTATTAGGATAACATTTTGCTCCAAATTTATAATGAAAAAAACAGTACTTGCCAGCAGGATTAAATCGTTTACGAGACGTGCTGCGACCCCGATTGTTTTGATTAGCAGCTCTGCTCCTTGAACGACTGCGTTCAAGTTGTAAGCGGTTGATTTTACGCTAACCTTGGCTACTTCACCATTATATGCAGTATCCGCTGCACTTAGTTTCGGTTCATCTTTTTCGCTGGTCGCCATTACAGTTCTGTTTCCGGGTCACCACTTTATCGGCGTATGACTCCGCGTTTTAAAGTGCAGATTGTAAACGCTCGATACATAAAATAAACATTTCTTATTTCAGGATATTACGACCAACGATTGAAAGTGTTTTAAAGAAATTTAAATCAAAACACAAACTACGTCAAATTCAAGCAACGGCGAGCATCTCACTCGTTCTATTTATTTTTACAGTATAAATCTCGTTGCCAGATGCAACAGCAGAAAAATAGTTTCATTTAACACAAAAATATATAAAATATTTTTGATGCAATTACTTCAAAAACAAACATGAACAATTATAACAATTAAACAAATACAAAACATTAATAATTATTTATAATATTTAGTTACGTGTGAACCACAATAACTTGCGATGATGTGTTACTCACAACCTGTTCCTACATCACTCCCTTGCCAGTAACGAAGTTACGCTAATTAGAAAAAAAAATTGAAAATGACATTTAAATTTAATATGAATATAATGCACTAGAACAACATTTTAGGCATTGTCTGCAAAACGCACAGGTCGTTTTATTTTTCTTCCACAACGTGTTTGTGTGGTTAAAGCCGGCAGTTTGTCATCCTTTATTGAATCACTTAATGTATTCTTATGTTGCATCCTTTCAGTTGAGCCACTTCTTTTGGGTTCACAAGGTGCAGGACTGTTAACAGTTGATGGCAATGGAGCATCAGAAATGTCAAAATGTGTTAACTTATAGGCTGGTCACTTGTTGATTCATCCTATAAATTAACAGATATTAAATAAAATCCTTCTTTACCTTTAAATAATTTTAAAAAATATTGCGAATTAAATATTTGATAAAACAATGAAAATGGTTTGAATTTCAGAAAAACAATTTAGTCTACTCCGCCTACTAAAGAAATATTTTCAAAAAAATGACAAAAAATGGGGAAAATTTACACGAATTTTAAAATGCTAGCAGTAAAAGGATTTTTTTTTTTTAATTTTGAAGTGGCGTAAGAATTATCCATGTGAAACAGTTTTCGGAAGTTATTGTGGAAAACATCAAACTTCAGCATTTTTAAATTAAAATTTCAAAAAATATCGTTACGAAATGCACATTCCTAACTTTCTAAGAATTATAAGAGCCAAATTTAGTCGCTACAGGTGAAACGGTCCAGCCTGTAGAGCGCCAACATACACATTCATCTTTATCATTAATACAGAATCTTTTCTGAATATTTCCTCCATTATACACAAGTTAGGGCTACTGAAGTTGAATCCTTCATTTCCCTTTTAAAATTAAAATTTAGTTCTTAATTAAAGTCTCTTTGAAAATTAAAGTTTTAGGTGAAATGACTAAATTGGATTGGCGCATGTTATGATTAACATAGCGGTGCACATTTTCTTAAATAATACGAGCTGTATGTCTCAAAATTTGAAATCAAAAATTTTCTGCAGAGGAAGCCATTAAGAATAAGTTATTAATTTGATTAAAATATTTCGCGACTATATTCAGCAGATCACTAATGGCGATTGGCACAAAAAAAAACTTTCACTTATATTGTTGAAATGAAAATTTTTAAATTCAGCGAGTTAAAACACTAACGTCAGGGAGGCATGCAGTTAGAAAGAAAATAAATAACAACTGTCATGCATAGAATTAATAATAAGAGATATTTGCCATGCAATTTAACTTATATAATTATGGAGACTGCAGTAAATTTTATTAACAAAAGCACGATAAGGCAATTACATTTGTTGGCACCGCAGGACAAGTGTTAACACCTGCGGGGTCCATTTAGACAATACTGGAAATTAGGGCGGCTAATTAATAAACTTGCATCGTAAGGTTTTTTGCACTCTTCTTTACAAATTGGAGTGAATAAAAAAAACGCCAAATGTTTTAAAAAAAATGCCAACTGAAAAAAATTTGACATATTTCTATCATTTTTTTTATTATCTTTTAAAAATGGAACTAAAAAACTTCGTTTTATTTTCAGTGTAATCTGTCTATACAGAATTTTGACTTTATAATAAAGCGAAAACAAATTTCATTCGGGAAAAAAAATTATCTAGAAGACTAATCCAGCGAACACCCATATCAGGCTATAAAAAGATTGGATATATTAATTTATCCTATGTGTGGTTGTTCAAAATTTTTAAAATTTTGAAGATTTCGAGCGAAGGAAAAGAAAAAAAGATGGTATTCTTAGAAATTTTTAGTCTTCTGATGGGGCCCTCAGTTACTGCAGAGAAACAGATTGCACTGTCGCAAGGTACGCAATTAAGAATAATCGATTTAATCGGTTACAGGCCAGCTTTGAGTATCAAAACTTTACAATCAAATGAGTCTTTGCGGTCTCTAAAACAAAGTTCGTATTAAAATTCAACTCTGAATCGAATAGAGTTGTCAAAGGTAGATAATACCTGCATATACACGAAGATTTCAGAAGTTGAAAAATTAAAAATATATATAAGCAAAATGAATATTTGGTTATTTCAGGGGAATACACAATATTTCGTTTCAGATTTAAATATTTTACAAGTTCTTAAAAAAGGAAGACCCACAAACAATACAGAAGAATTGATAATTTTATTTTATTGATGGGCATCTGTGGGCTACGTGGAATACAAAGAAAAAAGCAGCAAATTAGTTGATACGTTTTCCAGTTCAGAGCATCATATTAAGAATTGAAGGCCGATTAACTTCTTTTTCCTTCAATCATATCCGTTTGCAGCAGTTTAATTTCACTTGGGAAGATGTACTGGATCTTTAATACAAGTTTCCTCGCGATGTGTGTAGACTTAGTCGATTAGATTTTTGCATGTAGCTTTCAGTTAGGCTGTAATCTCTTATGGTTGCAAATACGATATCATGGTCCATCTTCATGCTCACAGCTTTCTTAAAGGTAGAGAAACATCCCGAGAAAAGTCTCTAGGGCAAAGGAGTCATCAAGTTCAGGATATGAAAAAGAAAAAAAAAGCAGTATTAAGGATTGAATTTTTAAATATTTTTAGCAATCCTATGAGCACAATATATACAGAAATTTCTAATACAAATGCATGTCTGTTGATAAATAACGAGTAGCATTTAGTAGAATAATTCATTTCTTGAAAATCATAGGCGCACAACATTTTGTTGACAGAACGTTTAATCGATAGACATTCATAAATGCATAAAATCTATAAACTTAATTACTATTTTAATTTAAACTGGATTTTAAAACCCATCAGCGTTTTAAATACTAGTTTCTGAATTCATTTCAAGTTTAAAGTTACATGGTTATTTTAAGACAAATTCAATTTTAAACTGTGATCAAATATCCGGAACGACATCTAAACCGATCTAAACCTCCGCACCACTTCAGAGGAAGACAACGGATTTTATGGGAATTAGACCTGCTTATGCAGCAGTTTTTTGTTGGAATCTGGTTTGGAACTGGAAACTTCCACTCCAAAGCCTAGACCACACCACCGAATTATTTCAAATATGGCTGTTAAATATGCGCAAAACTTATTTGGAATTTGAGAAGTTAACTTTTAAATCAGAATCTACTTCCCCATTTGCATATAATTAAGCATCTTTAGATAATTATTATTACTCAAGTACATATGTAAAATATTTTTTGAAGAAACAGACATGGAGTTCTTAAACAAATTTTATTCCTCACAATTAAGGAAATTTTATTTTTTTTTTCACTGTTTAACTGTTATTTTTTTCAGTGCAACGTACCAACTAGAGATGTAGAAAGCGGAGAGGGGGGGAGACAATAAGAAAGTATTCTGATCTAGTTTTAAATGAATTTGCCGGCACAACGTTTTGGTTCTGTGAGAAAAAAATACAACCCATGCAACTCAGAAGTTAAACTTGCAGTGAAGTAACAGTTCTAGTAATTAGCAAATTCTACTTAAAATCGTGATGGCACAAAAAAATCTTGGTTATAATTTCATGTAATTTATATAATTCAATGGAATTCAACTTCAACTGACTGTGACCAAGGTTCGTGTGTGAACTTTTACAACATATTTCTAAAGAAACATGTAAAATGAGATGAGTTCTAGAAGAATATATAGAAGAAAAACAGAATATAATAGAAGCAAAAATACAACGTGCCTACAGTTCTAATATCCAATCATTATGATGTTGAGTGTCTGCATCGTTTCGCATATAATAGTAACAGTATTATTTTAATGGGATGTCAAACGTTAAGAAGATTTCTTGGACATTAATTCAAACCGGATGAAAGTTATTAAAAAGCATTCTTGTTACCAAATAATTTGCATTAAATGCCCAGGCAATTCCAAGAGAAAGAACACCGATTAAGATATTTATTTTGAAGAAACATATTTGAGTTCAGATTTTCGCAACACATTTCGAACTCCTTTGATTTTTAGTGCTATAATTTTTTTCTCAAAGGCACACTATTTACAAGTGCAGGGGAAAAAAAGCTAACGACCGGGGTCATCGCAGTTCATGTACTTTTCTTGCACGGTATACTGCTGGCTGCCATGGCTATTCTCAACACAGGGGTGCATGCGACGGTCCTCATGGTAATTGATTTTTGAGTAGCCAATGCGTTAATACTGTAAACATTTCAGGGGATATCTAATATATTTATTTCACTGGTAATTTTATTCCGAGGAATAAATTCTGACAATTTAGAGGAATGGAATGTAGATGCGATGTTTTAAATTGAGAAGTTATCCATCCCGCCGAATGGTTATGCGACACCTAGTCCCTGTAACTCGTTTGATATTATTTCAAAAGGTGCATTTTACAATACCCATAACATCCTTTGAATAATAATTTAAAGATAAACGTGGAAGAACAATAATTGGGTATTGTGAGTAATATTTTTAATTTTATTATTTGTTGAATTTCCTAGAATTAATTTCTACCAGAAAGCTTTTTACGGATTTACAAGACTTCCACTATCGCCAAGATAGCTTTTTTACCCCACAAGAAAAAGGACCAAAATTGAAAGATTAATTTTTGTCAAATAATCACTTAAATATAAAATATGTGTCAAAGGTTGACTGTTTATTATGTATGCTGAAGGAAGATTTGTGCATGCCATATGATATCACAAGACCCGCCGGCATCATCTTTACGGATGAGGGAAGGCAGTCACCGGGCTCCGGCCATTCCCAACTTTGGTGCTTATATGATCGGGATCACTTGTAGGAATAGTGAACCACTCTTTACGCTAAGCCCAAGAAAGTGACCCCATTTCTTGATCCCTAGTAAACTAAAACCTCTTTGATGTCTAATTATAAGTCGAAATGATATACCGGTGGCCATAGAGTACTACCTTCCTTATGGATCTCCAGGTTTCTGATGGGATTTTGAGCATGAGAAGAAATAAGCGGAGGGGAAGTAGGTTTTAATGGTGAAGTTTCTCGGTTGCCGGAATAGGGAGAGTAAAAGAAACAAGCGAAATGCAGAAGACAAAAAGGAGGATAAGTTTGAAGGGACAAAGATCCCTGGGAATCTCAGGACTTAAGCTACCTGTGCCTACCTAAAGAAGACGAGACCAAAGGTACACAAGCTGCAAGAAGATCGAAATCATATCAATATCATTATCTTTACTAAAACTTTGTGAAAAAATTAAGGCCATATAGAACATAAATGCATAACAAAGGATTCCTTTTCAGCGCCATGGGGGGGGGTCATCGGCAACCTGAGTAAAATAAATGCATTACGAATGATTGCACAAATTAACCTGCCTGTTACAATTAATATTACATCAGAATATTTAACGCATACCGAGAAATTCATGTTGGCCAGACGGGCAAGCCATGTGAAATTAGTGAGGCATTCATTTCAGCGTGTTAATGTTTTGTTAATTTATAGGCATGGATTCACTGTCAAAAGGAAGGAAGAACGCAGTTTATCTGCCGATGCAGAAGCGGTGTCTTATCTTGTACTGTTGAAACTTTACATGGCGGAATTTAACCGAGGTTAAACTTTCTCATAAACCTCTTAACATTTTGGCGAAAACTTTCATCCATGATTTAAACTGTTTACCATCATTTACTATTGTTTCTGGTTGGATTTGTTTTTTGTTTTTTTAAATTTATTTATTTATTTTTGAAAATCATTAAGATCTTGCTAAGCAGCTTCAGGCTTTCTTCTCTTTTCAGTTTAGAAGAGAAATTAACAGATCGATAACATTTTTTTCTGCTGCATTTTAGAGACTGATGGGAATCATTTCTTTATATGAGAAACTAAGTGAACAGTAAAACTATATTTAGCGGTATCAAAGTTTGAGTTAATATCTGTTGTCAATTTTGACAGACCTTTTCCGGAAAATCGCTTTTTTTTACGGCAGGTGAATAACTAGTTCCAGTTGTCATTAAAGCAAGTTTTAACAATACGCTTATCTTCAAGATATGAAATTAGGTTCTTAAATGTTTTGATTACGAATTTTTCAAATTGTGTGAAGTGTATGGCCAGGAATAGAAGAAATGCATTTATTTGCAGTTAACACAAATTTTAGAAGATGTGCACTGAGAACTCGTGGTTTACTTCCACACAACAAGTGCAAGTATACTGCAGCAGAAGACTTAGTATGGCCAATTCTCTGACATTTAAAATCTCATGAAATTCTATATATAATGTCTAACAAGTGTTCATCTGTCCTGACGTAATAGGCTCGAGAACTTACGGGGAATGAAAAATCAAAACGATATGTTTTCTATCAACGAGCCATTTATATAAAGAGAAAAAAAAAAGGATAATGCATGTTTTTTTTTCAGTTATTTCTTCCTCGAAACATTAATTCCCCTCAAGATGGTTGGTTGGTTAAGTTTTTTGGCACAAAAGCCAGATCTGGTAATGATGCGTTAATCAAATGGTAAAAATGAAACTCAATGATATTAAAATTCTTTAAATGAGGTAAAAGTACAAAAAATAAGCAAATGCATTAAAACGGCACTTGAAAAACATTCAAGAAAAAAGTTAAAGTGCATTAATTGCAGAGATATGAAAAGCATTTTTGAAATGGATAAAAAACCGAATTAAAATTCAACAAACCAATAGTTTGTAAAAATATTAGGATCAGGAATGTTACCCACTAGTTCACGCATGTCTATGGAAACCATTAAAAAAGCGTAACCTACGATTATTTAAAACAGGGCAATCAATTAAAACATGACGTACACTTAAAACTGTATTTCATATCGTACATGTTGGACGGTTCCCCAAATAAAAGGTGTTTATGGCTGAAGCGGGTATGACCAATACGGAGCAGAGTTAATTTTACATCAAGCCCACGCACTGGGATGGTAGGCCAAAAGCGAATCATTGGAGATAATGCAGCTTATTGGAAATCTGCTGCTCCCACGATCGTTGCCACAATTTGCCGAGAAAAACATGTGTTTGCGTCTCCAATGCGGAAGCGCTTGCTGATGAAAAATGACTGCCGATTTTGCTGCAGCATCTGCCATGTCATTTCCAGGTATTCCGACATGGTTCGGAACCCAGCAGAATCAAATATAGAACCCTTTGTTTCAAAATTTTATTCTGCTGGGACCATAATTTCCAAAGCAACCGGATGCATAAGATTATTGAAACTGGAAAGTTTCCAAAGCACTCTTACTGTCAGTGTAGATACAAAAGGTGCGTGTACAAGAAGTCGAAATTTCTTTAAGAGCGTATATTATTGTAACCAGTTTAGCAGTCAAAACAGAGAATGTGGGAAAACTGTAGTTATATGTCTGAGTAGTTAAAACAATTCCGCTACCAACATAATTATTAGATATTGATCCATCAGTGAATACTTCTGTGTACGATTATACCGGCTGCGATGATCTTTAAAGAGCTGCTGAAAGATAATGGATGTTGTGGATTTATCAAATCCCGCAAACGGGTTCAAGAATGAAAAATTTGGAGTATCCCAAGGTGGGAAATAAAAGTAATTTATAGTTGAATTGAAGCATCATGAAGTCCCGAATCATGCAGCAGAATTTTAACTCTCATTAAAGGGAAGAATGTGAGAGGCGCATGCATCATATAGTCTCCGAAGACCAGCTGGAAGAGACAAATGACTAACAGGGCGTTTCGGAATCGACTACATTTGGAAATATTGTGCAATTAATTTCCGATGTTGCAGATTTAAAGGCATTTGATTGCAGATGACACACAGGCTTACTACAGGTGACGTGCTGAAAGCACCAGAGGAAATTCTCAGGGAAGAATGATGCCCCATATTAAGCCTGCTGAAAACAGAAGGCTGTGCAGAACTATACACCATGCAACCGTAACCAATACGGGATAAAAAAAACGTCTTGGTATATTCGGAGAAGGGATAGACGATCGGCACTCCGAGAAGTATTGTTCACACTTCTGCAAATGTAGAATATGTGGAAGGAAAGCGAGTCTTCTATCAAAAATAACTCCCAAAAATCGTACGTCGTCATCAACAGTATTGGCGTTTCCTTGAATGCTAATTATAGGGTCAGGATGCAGATCGAGCTTCCGGCAAAAAATGTACGCAACAACTCTTTTCTGTGGAAAGAGTATCCATTTCTTTCACACCAGGAGACTAGTTTGTATACTGCATTCTGCAATTGCCGCTCAATCAAGTGCATGTTACAGCATTGAATAAAAATCTGCAAATCGTCAACATATAATGTCCCTTAAAAAGATGGAATTTGGAATCGAATTTCGCTAAAGTGAGTGGTAAAAAGCATAACACTGAGAACACTTCCTTGTAGAATACCCTCGGCTTGGATAAAAGTATCAGAATAAAAATTACCGATACGTACACGAAAAATTCAAGTAGTCAAAAAGTTTTGAATAAAAACAGGGAGATTTCCTCTAAAATCCAAATTTAAAAGTGTTGAAGAATACCGTAATGCCACGTGCGATCGTAAGCCTTTTCAATGTCGAAGATGAAAACAAGATGATTTCTGCGAGCAAAGGCATTACGAAATTGTCTCCAGAAGTATTTATGAAATGTTTAGCGTCCTCGTCAAAAGTCCCTCTGCGACGGCGAGATTCATCCGTTTCTCTAACTCAAACAATAAGCGGGCATTGACCATACGCTCGAGCTTCTTGCATATACAACTCGTTAGAGCGATTTGCCTGTAGTTCAAAGGGCTGACTAGACCCTTTCCTGGCTTAAGGATTGGAATCATTGCCTGTTGCCATTGTGACGGGAATTGACTCAGACCAGATTCAATTTAAAAGTTTTAAATTGGAAAGAGAAACCGCATCTAAATGGCGAAGCATAATGCAAGTGATTCCATCACGACCAGGCCTAGTTTCATGTGCTTGAGACAAGGCTTTCTCAAGCTCAAGCAACTTAAAAGCGCTATTATATGCAAGAAATCTGCGTGCAGTAAAATTTAAAAATTTCTTTCGCTCGATTTTTAGTCACTAGAAATTTGGGACTCAACGAATCAATAGCTGAAACTTTTTCAAATGCTCGCCCGAAAACATTAGCAATTTCTATAGGCGAGGAATAACATTTCCCGATTTCAACACAGGAAATGAAAATTCAGAATAGATTCCATTACCTTCCTTCACTTTCCTCCATAGTAATTTGCTAAAAGGTAGAGTACGTGATGTATAAAACATATTTAAGCCAGGATTCCCTCTGACTACGTCGGCGAATGCAGCGAGCATAAGCTTTGGCTCACTTAAATGCAACAAGATTTTCCGTTGTCGGGTATCTACGAAATCTGTTCCAAAGCCGTTTGTTTCCGTTTCCTATAACTGTAGTGACAAACCTTGTTCCACCATGGTCTGCGGAATTTCCGTAGATGTGGTGAGCTTTTGGGGACACTTTTATTTCCTGCTTTCATAATACAATCGAGTACAAGCTGTACTGCTGTCGAGATGTCTGCTGTGTTAATCATACTTTCAGTAATTTTGGTCATTTATGAGAAATCAGCCCAATTCGTATGCAGAAATGGGAAACGAGGTTGACCTTGAATCATACCCCCTCCCCCATCAGCATGGGATATTATAGGAAAAGGGTGACTCATGCAAATCATTTCCAACTGTAAAATTTAGCAACAGCAAAAGCACTGGGGAACATATGGCGAGATCTAAACTGTTAGATACGCGAGGGTTCTGGGAATAAGTTGCCTTCATTATTCCGTAGATATAGCATTATTGGTAATGAAATGTTTGATCTGTCGCTCACGAGAACTTGTGCTGTGCAAACCCTACAAAATACCTCACATTCACGAGAGATAGAAAGTAAACAGCGCAGTAGTAGCTTCTCGTGGAGATCTCCCTCACTTGCCGACAAAGGATGAAAGAATCCAGTGGTAAACAAAGTGAAGGACAGAATAAACTTGAAAGGAATGAAGACCTTTGGAAACCTCCCGATTGGGACATTCGTACCCACCTAAACAGGCCGAGTTTCTGAGTATGCTATAGAGGCCTGTACCGACCTCTTGGAACCGAAGGTTTGATTCTATCACTATGCGAGACAAAAGTCGTTATGTGGTGTCAAGGTTTCCGATAGTCAATTTAATTTTTATTTCTTGGTGAAATGTTTATGGTATGGGATTATCAATCTCTCCCTTGAAAACCCTTAGGATATAAATAATTCGATAATTAGGCCTTCGATACCATCTCTAAAAGGTTATAGTCCAAACTCCTTACTACGAGCTCCATTCCTAGGTCTCGCAGCTCACTTCTCTCGAATCATTTACCAGCCAGATATGTAGCCTTTCTTTGTTTCATCTCTAGAAAGATACCAATGCATTCATGGAACCCAAAATTTTTCATCTAAGGAGGTTGAGAAATGCTGGAATACATTTTGAATTTAGTAAATATTATAAATATTTTATTTGGATAGAAAAAAATTGTTCTAGAGTTTTATGGAACTGAAAAAACATTCACTAATTTTCCAAAACAATTTCTCTGTCCCTTTCAGAAAATTTCATATTTTTTGCTAGTCAGTTCTAGTTGCACATCTCATTTAACCAATCAGAAACGGCACCGAGAATTGATTATCTGAGGGTACAGAATAAAGGAGTTTGACCCCAACCAATTTGTTAGAATCTATATTTCCAGCTATATATTCCCTTGTACATTTCCCGTTCTCTCTATATATTAATTGGAATACACACGACCAAGCGTACTTAGAATAAGCGAAGATATGGCAAAGAACTTATTTGACACGATAAATTGAAGATATTGATTAGAAGCTCATTGGGTCGAAAACTTCGGGACGCCTTTTTTCTTGCATTCGAGTCATGTTTCGTAGATGAAATTACTTCTTGTTGTTTTGAAGATTAGATTCTACATTTGAAGATTTAAGTGAGTTCTTCATGACATGTAAAAATAAAAGTATTAATTGTTGTAGATTTTATGATTAAATATTTATGTAAAGTGATCAAAAAATATATTGCTGCGAAAGAAAAATCGTGTTTTCCTAACACTGAAGGTTTAATGAAGATACTGCCATCTCTCAAATTAAAATAATTTTAATTTGATGCATATTAGTACCAACAATTCTACTGAAGATTTAGATGTAATTTAGAAGATTTGATTATCTCTAAGGCTTAAAATGTTTTAGCTTTTGTCTTTAATTTCAGAGAAGGTTTTTCGAAAACTTTGTTAAAATAGAATCATTTTATATTTATATGTCTCATAATTCAAGAAGCATCTACCATGTTTTCACCGAATTTTGTTGAATCTCCATCCGGGTAAAATTTCTTAAACAGTATTATTTGAATATATTTTTTATAGAAGTTCTTTTTACTTCTGTCGTAAAATAAATATTCAACATAGATTATGATATTCATAATACTTCATTTTAAACAAATTTTAAATCAATTCCAAAATGGATAGCTTAAAAGCAGTTACCAAATTTTTAGCTATTTATACTATGTCGCAAATTGACTTTACCTGTTCAATTTTTAAGCTGTTGCCGTGAAAATATATACATCTCTGGACTAATTATGGTACAATTTCTCAATTCAATACGTATTTTACAGTCGATAAAAAAGAATGCAGTTTTTCCTCATTGTTATCTATGGACTAACATGACAAAAAACTTCCCTGCATATATTACCAATACTGCTATATTTGTTTCTTTAATCCTTGTATCATGCACAGTGCATTATGCTTATTCCTTGTTAATACTGGTACGAAATGTTTATTTTGACAATGTACGCTTGTAAACGTTGCCATGTTTTGAAGACAAACGCGTAAACAGTTTCAATGTGTATTGACTTAGCATAAAATTCTAGAAAAGCCAGAATTCAGAGCATGATGAAAAACATACAATTTAATCCTAGAATCATCCCTTTTGTCCCCCGTAAATTATATTTTGCAATCGATAAAAAGAATGCAGTTTTTTTCCTCATTGTTATCTATGGGCCAATATGACAAGGAGTTACCACTACGCATTTTACCAAAGCTGCTATATTTGTTTCTTTAATCCTTGTATCATGCACAGTGCATTAGGTATGTAATTCCCTGTTAATATCTGGTACGGAATATTTATTGTGACAATGCAAGAGATGCCATATTTTGAAGACAAATAAGAGTGAACAGTTTCGACATATATTCACATAGCAAAAGATTATCATGTAAAAGCCAGAATTCAAAGTATCTGGCTTTTACATTGTAGTTGAAAAATCTATACAACTTTACCCTGGAAGGTAGCTGTAATGATTATTATGCACTCACTTGAAGCAATCCTATAGATATGCATCCACAATGTTAGATATTGGCCTGTAACAGGATGCTTTATTGAGATATTTGATGAATGGCACAATGTGTACACAAGAAAGTAAGTAGGTGAAGTGTATTAGACTGCTGAAAAATGGATTTTTAAGAATACTCAAATTTTGTATCTTATTTCAGAGAAAAGATTGGATTTAAATGCGAGCGGTAAATACTGAGAAATTTAGTGCGACCCATTGAGAAAATTGCAGTATATTCTTTAGCGGCTGCAACACTTCATGCATTGATGTTCAAATTCAGGAAGATACTTTATCGTACTGCTATTATTTGAAGGAGCCGAATTTCCTGAAGTATCGGCATTCTCCGAGACTTGGGTGCAATCGAAGAGTTGAGAATTTGGATTATGCAAATTTTGCATGAAGTATTGCGATTATTAGATGCCAGACAAGATCAATGATTTTCTAAATCGGCAAATAAAAAATATCTTACAAATATAATACAAGATGAGCGATATATATACTTAAAATTACTTGCATTATTGTTCGAAATGCTTTTTAAAACGAAAATAGAAAAATATATATTCAAAGAAGTCATTTTTAAATTTGTTTTATAACCCCTGAAATCCGAAGCTTATTTTCTCTTGTGAATTTGGAAACGATGGAGCTTTATTTCAGCATTTGTCCTTTTCAATCAAGAAGGAAATTTCAAAGAATGTCATTCATGTTTATCAAAGAAAATCCACAACGGAGATTTTATTGAAAAAGGCTGAAGAGAACTGAAGTTAGAAAACAATCAAGTAACTGAAACAATGAAAATTATTGTTGCAAATGTACTTTGAATTATTTTTTTAATTCGTTACATTTTAAATATGAAAGACCGTAAAAAATTAATATAAGTAATATCACCGACAGGCTTTTCAGAATTTTTATGTTGGGCCAGTTTTTGTTCGAAATTATCGAAGAATCGCGTCGAAATATTAATAAATTTTTGATTAAAAAAATGCCCAAGTTCTGCAAACCTCTTAGTGCCTACTATCTAAAAAGTAATTGTTAAAGTTCTTTCTTGTAGACGTTTTGAAAGTCTACAAGAAAGTGCATGGTGCAAGAAGATGCATTTTTTGTGCATGTTGCAATTTACAAATAGTATGTCAGCCTAACATTGTTAAAATAAATATTTACAGCCATTTTTAATTGAAAAGCGCTGCACAACTACACATTACTTACAAATAATTAGAAATATCTGTTCGCCATTTGTCAAATTTCCTCATGAAAAACCTCCAAAATTTTTAGACGGCCACGAGACAGTTTATCCCAGTGCTGAATTCCCTCTCTCTTCATTGTCTCAATTGGGTAGAGTATCTCAATGTTCGCCTTATGTTAGTCTTAATAGCTCATTCCAAACTCTTAACTCCTGGAACTTAATAATAAAATAAGTATTCCAACACTTCCTTCTGAAGATTATAGTTCCCTATTCTATAAATATATGTTCATTGCTTTTTATTTGGAGCTCCATCTCCTGACACTGTCAGGACTAGTCTCATGTTTAAGTTCAACAGCTCATATGCCTCTAGTCATTGATCATTGGAATTGTTTTATACTCCTTTCCGACATCAAACAACCAAATTCACTCAATTGAATTCAATCCACCTTTTGAAAGGCATTCCTTTGTCACGTGATGCGAAACAATGAGACAAAAATTTAACAAGATGCATACGATGTTCGACTCATGAAAAGCCACATGGAACAGCCATATGAAATAAAATACTTGCATATCTCAAGAATCGTCTCTAAACAAAAAAGCAATGCTAAATTCTGCCGAGAAGAATAATTAAGAATTTATAAAATTTTTTGCTCTCCTCGTGATATATGAAAGGAGGAGGAGAGATCAAGAATCATAATAAAATAAGAACATTTCAGAATTATACCAAAAAAGAACTTTTTGTGCAATGTGCAATACAGCACGGCAATGGAGCAACACAGGTTGAGAAGGCAGTTTTTTCCAATTTTTTTTAAGAAACGATAAATCGCACCATATTTGAAACAGATAATATGGAGTAGAAAAGCTAGATGTGATATTGAAAGTTTTCAACCACCCTTAAAAATCCGAAACTGGCAAGAAACATACTTGCCATTTCGGATTTTCGAATTCAGTAACCAGTGCACGATACTAATCCCTGCATGTTAAACCAAGCGATGTGCATACCATATAGCATGATCGTGAAGTGTTAGGACTGCAGATTCTCAAAAAGAGAAAAATGCGAGGAAAGAATGGTGGTGACAATGACTAATTTAATTAAAGAACCTTTTCTTCTAATTTTGGAACTCTTGCATCCTTTCTATAGATTTTAGTGGTATGGGATGACCGAAGGATTATATGCTATTCACCACAGACTCTCCCTCCAGTGAGTCGGAAGTGAGACGAACGATATGGATGTTGAGTGGTGATCTATTTAGTTATTAGCTGTTGTCTAATGGGCCTGTACCCAGTTAAGTGGCGAGTGTGTGTGGTTGCTGCGTCAAGCGAGTCTGACAACTTTGGTTTTGCTGTGTCAAGCGAGTCTGACGACTTTGGTTTTGCTGTGTCAAGCGAGTCTGACGACTTTGGTTGCGGGTAGATGGAGCACAACAGCTGTATGAAGGTTGAAGGTTCATTGTCCGAGGTCACCAATTTAGCGATGTGCTAGGATAGAACCTGGGACCTTGTGGTTAGCAGTCCAGTAACTAAACCATTATACTAAAACAATTGTTCCCTATTCACCACAAGATTATCAGAGGATTGTGATTTTGCTGTATTTCCAGTTAGTATCTTGAAGTTTTCTTAATGTGAGGCAGTATTATGTAAATCCCACCTAATTCTGATAAAGGTTTTCGATTCAATACATATAGTACAGTTTTTTTGGTAAATTCTTCTCTCGTTAAAAAATAATCGAGTGTTTTCCAGTTATGTATATGGTAATGTAACATGGGAATTTCCACTTGAACCTCCATTGGATGGTGCAGTAACTGAATTTTAACGGTACAATTAAAATCACAATATTTTTAAAACTCAAATAATCTTTTTTTAAACCACAGCATGTGAAATCCTACAAGGCCTGCATCCTCAAAATCGCATTCAGGCAATTTAAATAAAATATGTCTTATTCAGAAAGTTTTAAAGCATTCAAACTAAGAATTGCTTCAGCACTGGCACTCGCTCATTATTCATGCCAACAAAGCATTTTGCATTTTTTTTTTCTTAGAGTTTCCATACGTGGCCTTTTTTTAAAAAAAATTATCGCATCATGAATAGAGCAAAAGATCCGTTATTCTTTGTAAAACTTAAGTATATGACACTAAGCGTGCCAAAATTTTTTTGTTTTGTAACCTCATCTTTACAGGACAAGGCTGCATTTTGAATAGTATTAGAAAGTGGAAATATAAGGCACACACCATAAAATTATCAATCAAACCAAAAAACCAGATTTTAGATTATGGCTTAAAGAATTGGTAACTTCGACCGTTATACCAGCCTAATAACCAGATTTTAGATGAAAAATACGGCTCTCCCTTAATATAAATTAACGACCGCACTCCATTCTCCAATATTACGGAGCTCCTGTTTACTAAACTCGATTATTTCCGTGCAGCTAATTGCCGGAGTGTCCGTATTCTCTTATAAAAAAAATTCCAATACTGCTGTCAAAAAAAGATATGGCTCAAAGAATTGGTAGCTTCGACCGTTATACCAGCCTAATAACCAGATTTTAGATGAAAAATACGACTCTCCCTTAATATAAATTAACGACCGCACTCCATTCTCCAATATTACGGAGCTCCTGTTTACTAAACTCGATTATTTCCGTGCAGCTAATTGCCGGAGTGTCCGTATTCTCTTATAAAAAAAATTCCAATACTGCTGTCAAAAAAAGATATGGCTCAAAGAATTGGTAGCTTCGACCGTTATACCAGCCTAATAACCAGATTTTAGATGAAAAATACGACTCTCCCTTAATATAAATTAACGACCGCACTCCATTCTCCAATATTACGGAGCTCCTGTTTACTAAACTCGATTATTTCCGTGCAGCTAATTGCCGGAGTGTCCGTATTCTCTTATAAAAAAAATTCCAATACTGCTGTCAAAAAAAGATATGGCTCAAAGAATTGGTAGCTTCGACCGTTATACCAGCCTAATAACCAGATTTTAGATGAAAAATACGATTCTCCCTTAATATAAATTAACGACCGCACTCCATTCTCTAATATTACGGAGCTCCTGTTTACTAAACTCGAGCATTTCCGTGCAGCTAATTGCCGGAGTGTCCGTATTCTCTTATAAAAAAAATTCCAATACTGCTGTCAAAAAAAGATATGGCTCAAAGAATTGGTCGCTTCGACCGTTATACCAGCCAAATAATCAGATTTTAGATGAAAAATACGGCTATTTTAATATAAATTAGCGACAGCACTCCATTCTCCAGTATTACGGAGCTCCTGTTTACTAAACTCGAGCATTTCCGTGCAGTTAATTGCCGGAGTGTCCGTATTCTCTTATAAAAAAAATTCCAATACTGCTGTCAAAGAAAGATATGGCTCAAAGAATTGGTAGCTTCGACCGTTATACCAGCCTAATAACCAGATTTTAGATGAAAAATACGACTCCCTTAATATAAATTAACGACCGCACTCCATTCTCCAATATTACGGAGCTCCTGTTTACTAAACTCGATTATTTCCGTGCAGCTAATTGCCGGAGTGTCCGTATTCTCTTATAAAAAAAATTCCAATACTGCTGTCAAAAAAAGATATGGCTCAAAGAATTGGTAGCTTCGACCGTTATACCAGCCTAATAACCAGATTTTAGATGAAAAATACGATTCTCCCTTAATATAAATTAACGACCGCACTCCATTCTCTAATATTACGGAGCTCCTGTTTACTAAACTCGAGCATTTCCGTGCAGCTAATTGCCGGAGTGTCCGTATTCTCTTATAAAAAAAATTCCAATACTGCTGTCAAAAAAAGATATGGCTCAAAGAATTGGTCGCTTCGACCGTTATACCAGCCAAATAACCAGATTTTAGATGAAAAATACGGCTATTTTAATATAAATTAGCGACAGCACTCCATTCTCCAGTATTACGGAGATCCTGTTTACTAAACTCGAGCATTTCCGTGCAGTTAATTGCCGGAGTGTCCGTATTCTCTTATAAAAAAAAATTCCAATACTGCTGTCAAAGAAAGATATGGCTCAAAGAATTGGTAGCTTCGACCGTTATACCAGCCTAATAACCAGATTTTAGATGAAAAATACGGCTATTTTAATATAAATTAGCGACAGCACTCCATTCTCCAGTATTACGGAGCTCCTGTTTACTAAACTCGAGCATTTCCGTGCAGTTAATTGCCGGAGTGTCCGTATTCTCTTATACAAAAAATTCCAATACTACTGTTAAAAATATATGGCTCAAAGAATTGGTAGCTTCGACCGTTATACCAGCCTTATCATCAGGTTTTAGATTATGATGAAAAATACGGCTCTCTTTTAATATAAATTAGCGACAGCACTCCATTCTCTAGTATTACGGAGCTTCTGTTTACTGATCTCGAGCATTTCCGTGCAGCTAATTGCCGGAGTGTGTGTATTCTCTTTTACAAAAAATTCCAATACTTTTGTCAAAGAAAGATATGGCTCAAAGAATTGGTAACCATTATAAGTATTTTCATTTAATAATCGTGTATGTCAATTCAAAAAAATCATTTTATGCGACCTTCTATTCAGGAATATTTGGTATGATAACGCATCTGGGGAAAGAACAAATATACTTGGAAACATATTCCTGAAACCAGTGTTCTCCTTTCTTGAAATATTTCGTAACAATAATAAAAGGTATTATGTTCATATTTTATTTTACTGTGAAAATATTTGAAGTGAACGTCACTAGCAGAAAATTTGCCTTATTTTTGTTTTCGAAACTGTATATAAAATAAAAATTTACGTATATGGGTGCTTAAAAATCTAAAAGCTTTTCATTAACTGGAGATTAATCTTTATATTTAAATTTTTAAATACGAAAAGATTGAATTTTTGTCAATGAAATTTATATATATGTGACTGATATCATACGATTTCCAATTTTATTAAGTCAATTTTAAAAAGTAACATTTTTTTTCGCTGCAATCCTTTATTTGGTGAAATATTTTGGGAACGAAGAATTATATAATATCAATCAAATTTGCTTTTGTTTAAATTTCAAAAGTTAATTTCATCTAAATATCATGATAAATAAAAACAGTTGTACATATGGCAAACAACGTTTCCCCTATAAATGTTTTTAAAATTATTAACAAACTTCTTTATTTCCTTAAGAAAAATATGCATCTATAATTTTCTTATCACTTTTTTAAATCAATCGAAAAGAATTGATTATGCCTCTTATTATAAGAAACTGAACCCAACAAAATAAATCGAACTCATTTGCTGATATTCAATATGAACTGAATTTTAGATAAAGGGTTCAATAATTATTTTGTATATAATCTTGTACCTGCAATGAGTTATTTAAAATTCGAAATATTAGGAGAGGGAAAATTCAATACCAAAATCAGTTTTGTTCAAAATCCAAAAGCAAAAAAAAAAAAAAAAAAAAACCCTAATTCACAAAATATTACTGTCAAAAAATATTCTCAAAAAACAAAATTGGAAATATGCTTCAAAATTCCTGAGCGCTTTCAAATGTAACATGACAATATTAACTTCATTGTTAAACCCTACAAAAGAGATTTTTAGTTGGCTCTAACTTTATAACCTTGAATAACGGCTGCCCCCATTAAAGGGTGGCACCAACTTTTGCACGGTCTCCGCCGATCCCCGCTTATCCAAGCGCCGTGGACACGCCGTGTTTTCGTGTGACGTATGTACTCGGGATTTTATGACAAAAACTGGTTTGGAAGACCAACAGAAACGTGCACATCCCATGGAGTTCATTAACGCCATGAATACTGTAAGAACAAAAAGCATATAGAGTGATCAGGAGTCCCCCCCCCCAATGCTAGCAAAGAATGCGGCGAAGTTGACCTTAAAAAGATCCGTTTTATTAATCGGGAGCTAGCCTGGATTTTCCAGGAAAGGCCACGGATTCCATTAAAAGGAAAAGATAATCCCGGCCATTTAAATAATTTGTTATATGGCTTCTGGAGGTCACGAGGAAACTCGGGCTCGGTTCTCCGATACAACATCCAATTACGTAACACGACCTAAACTTCCTCCACCAGTTCAGGTCCTTTTACTGAAGCTCCATTTGCTTGATCCTCAATCCACAGGAGGATACTCCGGCCTACTCGAAATACAACGTATCCTGGCATATCATGGCCTGTAACTGACAAAAGAACAAGATCTAGATCATTTGATGTGGCACTTTTAAGACAGCTCCCTCCAAGCGCTGGTATTCACACCTGAGAACATTTTGCAATTTCCCAAAGACTCCAAAAGAGGTCTGCCTTGAACACGCGGTTTCAACATCGTCCAAGCAACAGGGTCGGAAAAGGAACCGCGCTCTGATGGCCACACAGTCCGGCTCAGAATCTTTACAGAAAAGCCGACAATACTGCTTGTTATAAGTTTAAAGACCATAAATAATGATAATAGTGTGATTTAACACCACTGGATTTTCTTTTTATGAGGTTATTTGAAGTCAAAGGTCTATGCCAACAAGCTCACAAACGCGTGCGAATTGAAGGACGAAATTCAACGCTGCATCAACGAAATTCAGCCCCATTTATGCAAGATAATCATGGAAAAATTCGACAAAAGATTGCCTATGTGCCAGCATAGCCGTGGAGGTCATTTGCCCTATGTGTTATTCCATACATTATCCTATTCTGTGTATTTTACGACTAAATAAGAAAAATAGCAATTTAAAGGGGGAAAAAATACTGTTTTTTTAGTTTAAATCTTGCATAAATTTTGGGATACCTTTATTATAAACGGTACGCTGGTTTCCGATTTTAGAATCATTCGTGCCCTTGCAGAAGATCTCTGAAAGAATATTATGACGTCTACAATTTTTGCTTTGTCGGACCTTCTTGCAAGCCCATACATAAAAGAGGTTGCATTGTAAAGGACCCTATCATAATGCCACTAATAATGCCACTTATATCGCCACTAATAAATCACACATTTCAAATAATGAATCACTATTCAATAGACGCATAGACGTCTCCGGCTCGACGGACCATGTTTCGGCCCATGATAGCTCAGTTTTTAGAAAACTCAATCGCATATAAATTAAATTCTTGGACTGTATCTCCATTGCTTTATTCTCAACACACACACACACACTAAAAGTTATATCATTTAACCACTTGGTGGCGCTACAAAATTAGTAGGTGGAGTGTTCTGCTGACTTATAGACGCCAACACCTAACCACAGTAATTTTTTAATTGACGCTGGTGACCTGATGGCCTCTCTTCTAATGGAGAATATCCTTGATATCCATAACGCCTGCCTAAACTTTCACTGCCTGTTCCAGTGGTCCCATTTTATATTTGGTAACTTTGACTCAGTGTGGTGTCCAAATCCACGCTGTACCCAATTACCTGAGCGTTGAGGACTAGTGAATCATTTTTAAATGCCACTATGTCAGCCTTAAGGATACCAGAAGGCTGATGATAGATGTCCTCAATTACTTTGAAACTTTTTTTACTCAAGGAGCAGCGAACATAATTTGCAAGAGTACCATACCTCTTATCTCTTAAACCATGAGTTCGGAAACGCTTCTGTACCACATGGTTGTCTAGGATGGTACACCCCACCTACCAGTTTCTTAGTTTGTTGGGAGGTCCTCTAGACGTCTTTGTCCGGATGCTAAAGCATTAATACTTGCCTTAATCATTGATAAAATCTTTTCTGTATAAAGGAAGGCCCATTAGAGATCCAGATGTGCTAGCCAGTGGGTTTACATGATGCCTGGAGTGATTTACCATCAACAGAGGCATAAAGCCACCTGGTCCACATCAACCACCGAGATAACTTGCATTAAGATTAAAACCATCTAGAAAGAGACTTTTTCCCTCATTAATCGTTGTTATAAATATTCGATAGCCCTCCAGCAGGGGCAGATTTATTAAAATGGTTAAAAGAAAAGGTCAACTCCCCTCCCTCAAAAAAAGCTAAAAAAACAATGAAATGGTTTAAACAGTCAAGGTGGAGTCTCATTTCGGATCAACGGAGACGTGGCATACACAGGTCGTCGTCTGAAATGCAGTATAAAAGTAAAGGACGGGGTGTGTCGATCAGGAGGTCCAGCCATTTTCTCAGGTATCCAGTCATCACAATGTCGGCTTTTTTTAGTGATGAGGCATATGCTTTGCCCAAAGTCCATAGATAAGTTCCGGGTAGAATGTGGTACTTCAGGGGGAAAAATAGCCCTTGTGGGTGAAGAGGTACCCTGACTGAGGTCTTGAGCTTAGGTAGATGGTTTTCTAGGATTTTGACTTTTGCTTTCCCGATTGTGGAACCCCCATGCAGCCCCCCCCCTTCTCCAGGTGCAGGAATTAGGTATTTTCAACCCGGAAGAAACCATTTGCCACTTTAATTTTCTTGTATCCATTCTGGACTAGGGATACTGTAAAAGATTTTAAAATATTCTTGGGCTAGAGTACTAGGGACTTAGAAACATTCAAAAGTTTCTGCAAACCTATAAGACTATAGCACTAGTAAATTCACTCTAAAAATTTAAGAAAATGCAATTTCATTACATTTTTTTCCAATTCATTTGATTTTGTGATTTTGATATATCTCACCGATGATTTTGGATACCATTTTTGAAAAAAAAAATTACATCTTAAATTTTACAAAATTGTCTAATTAAGTTCATTTTGAACTAAATCCGCACTAAATTATGCATAAATGCCTCTAAAATTTTACTAGATAGAGTGGCAAAGAGTTGATGAATTCAATACTTAAAACTATATACATTTTAAGTTCCGCCAGAGTTGCAAGTTGCTCAATAATAAAATCTTTATAAATGTCTTGCTTCATGCAATTTGACTTGCAGAGAAGACGAATTCTTAACAAACAGATAAAAATTTCCGTTCCCAGTTATGAAAGATCTATTTGTCATCCATACGGCCGCGGTGACCAAACGATAAGGTCTCGATCGCGGGACCGTAGGGCTCTAGATACGAAACCCGATTCCGCATCGAGTATGCAGATCTGATGCAAATCATGGGTCAAATGTCCTCCCTTTGGTGTGGTGCAGAAGCTTGAAGAGCGGGTGTCAGCTCAAGTATCGTCGTCGTCGTCTAACCATTGTTTGAAATTACGAGTTCCGTCTTAAAATAGCCCCAGTGTTACTTTCAAACGGAAAGTTAATACAGCTAAATTTGTCACAAAGCCTATTGTGAAGAAAGTGAAAATTAAATTTATTCAACGTATATTTTATTATTATAAAGATAACATCGAAATAAATTTAAAGAAAAGGGAACGAAAAAAAATTGGATATGAAAAATCCCATACTTAATCAAGTATGGATAGATTAAGAAACGGGTTTAAAGTGATTTTTTATGTTAATTAAATTATATTTAATGATTCTTGGACTACTATTACTTTTCTCAATAAATATGAAAGAATTTCCAATAATCTTTAATTGTTTCAGGTGAAATGCAATACCAAATATTCTAAATAGCACTTTTTAGTCCAACCTTCTTCTCAATGTATTCATTTGAGTTCCTGGTCGATTTCTTAATCTAAATATTTGATGGAGTTTAAACCGAGAGACTAGAGTGGACTATGAAGCTATTGTTTAAAATGGCTGAAACAGTTCCTAAAAAGTCTTTAAAGTACCTGGACCGTTATTTAGCTTTAAAGTAAATGTAGTTCTAAAGGAAAATTCTGCATAGATTCAGAAGTTTAGCTTTAAAAGGCCAAGAAACATGTATAAAACCTAAATTGTCGACACCAGCAGCAGCCATAAACCCTCATGCCATCCAAATCTGTTTTTCAATTCCACATGATTTTATAGATGGCATCAATTGTTTTTATTTTCTCCAGACCATAAACTGACCATTTGACCTACGAATATTAAATTTTGAACCATCGCTCAAAAGAAAATGTTCCTGGAAAAATAGACTTTAAAAAATGCCTGTATTGTTATTTAATCAAGGCCATTTATTTTTTTTTTTTTTTCTGTTACAAAGATGTACACGAGTCGCATTCGTTGTAACCTGATTTATTAACCCCATGACTTACAAATTTACTTAACTTCCTAATTAAACGACAAATCCTCCTCTACCACCCCATCCTCATCATCATCATAATAAAAGGGGTTTGAGATATATTGAAACTTTTCCACGTCATTTTTCTATTTTTAAATATTTAATACTTTCGCTTGATTGCAAACATAAAATTAAAAATTCAGTAATTCGATTCACGTGTCCGACATAAAATTCCTCAACCTCATTCAAAATTTCTCCGACATACGTATGAGAAGAGGTTAATGATATTTCTCACCATTTGGCGGGGGGGGATCATTTCAATATTGCAATCGATCTAAATCGGCTGCGATTTGAGATGCATCTATTAGCGGATTTCTTTGAATATTGCGGACCATATTTTATCTCTGATGATCATCTAAATCGTTCGCTATCCTCGAAAATTAAAAGCTCATGATATCTTCCATTTATATACTTATTGTAAACTTAAATTTATTTACTATTCTACAAATTTCTTTGCATAAATATAATTTCATATCTGAATCCAGAGATGGAATTTTGACAAGCAGTCTTGGACTATCGGGCTGAAATGTGACGCAGTAGGTCGATTGAAAAAATATTAGGCAATTCTCAAACAAGTTTGTAAAAATATAAATTATAAGATATTTGGACTACAGCGTACATGGAATTATTAAAAACCAAATATTTTTTTAATAATTTAATTGTAAATGTATGCAAGATAATGTAATAAATTACGATTTTAATAAAGGAATATAATTGATTATTTATAATATACTGATCCTGGAACATTATGCTAATATATTACAAATATTATGCTATATTTCGTTTGACAGGTCTTGTAAAATAAATTTAAACGTTATTTTGTTTGAAGTTTTAAGATTTCCCTTGCAATCTATCATAATAAATAAAATAAGTGCAAGAAAGGAAATCAAACTTTATGGCTTTATTTAACTTCTTTTTATGGTTAATTTTTCTAGAATTTTATGAATTTCATTATATTTTCATAATATACAAACTAAAAAATATATAAAATCTTGTAGATTATCACATAATGTTAAAACAAAATTAAAAATCTTTAGAGCATGGTATTAAGCGAAGAATTTGTTGAAATATAAATTGTCATTTTATTAAAAGAAGAGTCGATATTACTCTGCGAAGGCCCAATATACACTTTGTTGTATAAATACACCTAAACGGCTTTCGGTATTTCGATTTTAAACAATAACTTATAAGCTAGAATTAATAGTTATCAGTCCTTCGCAATGCTCATATACCCTCCCCTATTCTAAATATTTAAATAAATTACATAATTGTAAAGAAATTCAGGATTAAGTTGAATATTGCTTATGGAAACGCTTTTTGCGTTACCCTTGGCCTTATCTTTTAAATATTTCATTTAAAATATTTACTAAATTTTGTAAAACCAGACGTTTATTATAAGTCCATTCTAAAGATTTAAATTAAACATATTTTGATAGTTTATGAAAGTAAACAGAAATTATGTCGCTTTCATCTGTTTTATTCACTTTGGCTTCCGCAAAGGATCAGTCAGTTTATACCGTCATTGTGTTTTTCGATATAAATGGATGACGCTTCACAAGGAAGTAAATGCGCCAACCAATAATAATAAAAGTCAAACATTTCAATTATTATCAATTAGATTAAAACATCCTTTAGGTGCTCTTTATTTTCCATACTCCAAATGGAATTTTATAATGTTCCTTCAATAGATTTCCGTCGATAAGCATAAAAATTGTCAGCAATTCAGAAGATTATCAAATTCAATTTACAAATATCAAAAACGAAGTAGCAGAATAAACCATACTAAAAATGAATTATTTTCGATCATTACCACTCAAATTCATTTTCAAATAAAAACAATATATGTACAAGCAGATAATTCGAATATAACAATTCAGAAAAAATCTCAATATGGCATAAAAAAATTAATTAAGACAGAACCAATGAGTGTAGTAATAATTTATCGAATCCTTGTAACAATCTTGGCAAACTAATTTGATAATTGTAAATATCTTTTTCAAAATAGCAAAAAAATATGTACAAATTAATCTTATGATTATATTTATTCAGAGAAATCAATTGGATTGTATTAATTTATTCTTAGTTTTTATTTTTCAAATCGATATCAGCATCTGAATGTACGAAAATCGTCTGATCATTTAAAAGTGAGATGATTTATTTTTTCAATTGCTACAGAAACCATTTTTTCCTTTAAAAAAAAAGGCGATTTCTGCCAAAGTTTATAATGTCTTTATAAAGATTTATGTTATATTATATTAATCTAGAATTAATTTTATAGCATTAATGCTAATTTATAAACTTAGAGACAACATATTAAAAGAAACCGGCACCATTTTATTGACCGGCAATGAACTATTTGCAATGAGTTCTAATTCTGAATTGAATCCATAATGCATAGAATTACTCAAAAAACGAGAGTAGACTCGAAGGGAAAAAAATCTAACCAATAAGTAATAATTAAATTTAAAACCTTATTTGTAATGCTCACTTCTTTCTTTTGATTAATAGCTGAAGTCTTTCAAACACTTAACTCAAAAATTTAAAAAACATTTTAACTAGAATGAATGAGAGTTTCTTTGAAAAGAAACGAAAATTCACTCTCATTGAATTTATAAACACATTTCAACTTCCTTTTTTTTAAGTAATTCATATTGGAATAAAATACTAAATATCATCACATCTCCAAGTCTTTTCAATATATTTGCATGGCAGAATACAAAAATAAATTATATATTCTAAAATATATTATTAAAATTCAAGTTCAGTAAATTAAAACAGTACATTGTAAAAAATTTAGCAAATAAATACAAAATAACATTTCAAGAATCACGACAGATAAAAAAAATAAAATAACTCACCCTTGGTCTAATAAATTCTTGCATTGGCAATAAGTCGACCTCATTGGAATTTTAATCTTTTTAAATCTTGCGAGATGTTATTTCGATTCATCAAAGGGAAAAAAATGTCCTTCGTTACATATTTTAATACGTTTAAACGATTTAAAGATGTCTGAAATTACCCAAGCACTACATGTCTCAAAATAATCTGAGAAAAGAATTCTTTTATCAACTCTTTATCTTTAATAGTATTTAACAATAATCTCCAACCCATCACAAATCCATTAAAAATTATTGAATTTCCTAATATTTCTATAGCTACCTAAATGGCGTAATGGATATCATTTCACACGCAATTGCTTGGATTTGAATAGTAACATAAAACTAATATTTCTTCATAATGTCCTCGATTCTTTCGATCAAAATCGATTATTAAAAACTTGCTTTGCTTGCTGAGTAATTAAAAAAACATACTATTATTTTACCAACAATTATCAACAGATAAAAAATTGCTATCAAAAGATACAAACTGAATTTATTGATAGAAAATTTAAACTCGATTGATAACCATGTAAATGTTGCAAACCGTGAGTCATAAAAATCTCAAATAATCAGAGTCCCCCCCCCCCTCTTTTTTTTTTTTTCCGAAGTATAAAAGTTAAAATAAAAATATTCATAAATGTGAAATTTTCACAAAAAAAAAAAAAAAAAAAAAAAAGTTTAAAATAAAGATGATATAAAATTGACAGTTTGAATGACTTAAATTAAAATTGGTACAAAAATTATGTCGAATTCGGAATTATCTATATTATTCTGTTATTTTTTTAGTTGAATTTATATGACAATGCGTTCTCAAAACAGTTCGTTTTAATAAGTTCCTTTAGTCTACTTGAAATGTACTGATTTGAAGTCATTTGAAATTATTAGGTGTAGGATCTCGTCATTTTGAACCATAGTCAGATTATATTTGAGCTGACATTTCCTTTCTCCAAACTTCCACAGAATACAAAACTGGAAGACATTTGTTTCTCGACATATTTATCATACACCAGGCCCGTATCTGTGGCAAATTTTCTATGGAATCGGGCTTCGAACTAACGATCTTCTGGGGTAGGGTTTGCTGGAAAGCCACTACAGAAAAAACAGATGTCCTCTAATTAGATAACGTAAAGAAAAAAAAATATTTGAGAACTGAGAAAGATTAGATTATTGTTGCTAAACATTTTCCCGATAGATTGGCAAAAAATACTGCATTGTCTTAGTTGATTTATTGAATTATAGTCAATTAATTTTTTACAAATGCAATCGCAATCCCATTGAGAATTATCATTGAATCCTAAAATGAGAATTAGATCAGTAATGCGTAAAAAAGATCTGCATTAAAGAATTGTATGCTTTTTTCCAAGGCGATTTACTCGTAAAGTCTGAATACGAGAGGTGAGAATCACAAGACCAAAACCTGATCTTACTGAAATTCCGCCTGTTACAAATTAGAGGCCTGTTTAATTTAGTTTTATTAATGCCCCGTTTTAAATCAAAATTAGGACTATTTCTGGATGGACCTTGCAATTTTGAACTTCAATCAGATGACGAATTCAACCCCTGATCTGGCACTTTCTTTCCCAAACTAGCACCACAACAACGGAAGGATGCTCAGCCAACATAAGATTTAGAACGCCTCAAGTCCCTATATACCTAAGATCATTAATGGATTCGGGTTTCGAACCCGGAAGTTTTCCTTACCACTACGCCACCGCGGCCCTCGAATGTAATATAGAAAGAAAGGGCTGTCTGTCTACGTTACTATAACTGATGAGGATTAGGTAGAAGTGTGAATTGTACCATCGTCCTATTTTTAAGAACAAACTAAAATGTAAGAAAATCTATCTTCTAGTAACTTTACTTGACAAAATTTTTATCGGATACATAAATATAGAATATTTTTCTCAATAAATTTACATGAATATTCTTCTTGGAGCTGAAAGCATTTAATAATTTACTTTTTTTTTAATTCTGAGTGTTGAAAGTGTAAAAAATCTTGTAAAAATTGCTAGTTTTAAAATTTACTAAAAATTATTTAACATTAATTTACATTTGTAATAAAAACAAATATATTATTAAATGCCTCTTGAATAATAAATCGTCTTCATTTGAATAAAACTATTAAAAAATATTTTTATAAAGGTCACTTATATTTGTTGCCTTGTTTTTAGGTCGACGGGGAAACATGGGTTGAAATAACTTTTTTTAAACAAAAAAAAAAAAAGAAAAAAAAAATCAAAAATGTAAGAATTAAATTTTACTCCATAATTATCTTAACGTTTTTAAGAGAATTATACTGAAAACCATGTTTTAAATTAAGTATGCATTAACATTTCAATCCAGTTTTTATAGAAACTACCTTAACATGAGAACAGTTAACAAGCTTCTCCAATTTTAAAATGTTCGTTCCAAAGTATGGTTCATGATGATCTGCGCTTTAATGAACTCACTTGAATCCCGACAATTTGATTTGGTCCTTGACAGTTAGAAACATTTGATAGACAGCTGTGAATCTCTTACACCTATTGTTTGTATTCCACAGCCCGTTTGCAATGTGCGGGAATTGAAAAAGGCTCAAGTATCGTCCTCGTCATCTGACCGTTATTCAAAATGACGGCTCTGGTGTTGCTTTCAAACGGAGCCTTAATGGAACTAAAATTAAATAGCATTTCGAAACAAGAGCATCGGATGCCCCAAATTATTCATAGAATCGAGGACGGGAGGGGTTATATCGTTTTGTTTTTCAATACATTTGTACTAAAAAAAAATTGACTGATTTAACCCTTTCTAGGGCCGTAGGAAGTATGCTTCCCATCAAATTTATCAATCTTTGTATGAAATTAAGTAGGTTGATAGGTTCTGACAAATTTTTTTAGAAAGACAGAAACTTAGAAGCTTTAGTTCTTTATTCTACACAAAATGATATGTTTTGATTTGATACTTTATTAATTAACCAAATAAATTAATGAATCAAATTAAATTTATCTAATAAGCTAAATGAATCCCCTTTTCTTATTCTCATTTCAAGCCTAAAAATATTTTAACATATGACTAGAAAAAAATGGCCCTTTAAAGGGTTAAAAAAGATATTGTTGTTACTATTCCTTCTTATTTATCGCTTCAAGAAAAGAAATAAAAATAGGGTAGTCTTCTCGAAATTTTTTTGCATTTCTGTAATAAAGATGTTACTCTTTCCTCCCCCCCCCCCTCTCCCACTAAAGCATAAAATAATGAATCTCGGGCAAGACCGGCAAGTGTTCATATTTTTATTTTCAGAGTTCGACACATGAAAGTTGTGTGCTTCTTAATGTAGCTAAAGAAACGGTTTTTGCATATTTGCATGCAAATAGTGAACAATAGTTACGAAAAATCAATTTCTGGAATGAATCGAGCTTGCGATCATTAGAGATTAATCGCCGGCATACTGCCAATATGCAAGTATCAAAAAATCGAATATACATTGTGGACGCCATTTTTCCAAGCGATTGAAATCAAAATTTGACGTAGTACTACAATAGTATTATAGTCTGTGTATTTTCAATGGGCGGTTCAAGGCACGACCTTCGTACCTTTTTACGACCCTTCGATCCTTTTTACGAAGGTTGTGTTCAAGGTCACATTTTCTACCTCGTTATTGGTTGTCTGGTACCAGTAACGCGGTAGAAAATGTGACCTTGAACCGCCTACAGAAAATACAGACTATAAAAAGATTAAATTTCTTTTATTTTAGTCAGGGTGTTTAAATGCATATGAACTTACAGGCCGACAAACAGTCAGCCTTCTGAAAGATTTGGTTCAAAATTTGATAAAAATCAACATATTTGAGGTTAAAACTGTGAATTAAATTTAATTCTCCTAAGTTATAATCGCATTTCTGCATGCAAAAGTACAAACCAACAGATAAATAATCACTTGATGGATTTGGTTCCGAATATGATTCAGATCTATATTTTAGATGCTAAACCTGTGTGCAAATTTTATCTACTATTATATCTCACTAAACAAATACTTCTCATAACGACTGAATCGCATATGATGAAAAACAAAAAGTAAAAAAAAGTGACTCGTTTAACTAGCAAGGTTTCGTAGAACAAGTGATAAGAAGATATCGTGAAGCATTAAGCCTTATTAATTATAATGCCATTGGCCTTATCAATCTATGTTGAAAGCCGGCTCGTTTGAAAAGAACTCTTATATCAACATGAAAGAAGTTTCGGCCGGAAAGCGTTGTCGAATGCGACTCCGAGGAGATTGAACAAATGCTTATGGTGTCTTAATCGATGAGATTGCGTCTCTATCCACGGTTATTGGGCTTGAGTTAAATAGCAATGACATCCACTAAATTAGAAAAAAAAAAAACATAGCCATAACTACCAAAGATCATATGGAACTGCATTCCGTGACAAACACACACACACACAAAAAAAAAAAAAAACGTTGGGGATTTGGTCAGAAGAGAAGGGGAAAATATGCTCAGCAGAGCAACAAACTACCAGTGAAATTAGGGAGAAGTTTAAAGCATTCGAAATTACTGCATCTTACGTTGAGAAGAACAATCCTAATAAAACAATATGTATACATGCTACAAATTCATTTAACGGTGGTGTTGTGTCTTATTTTCGCCAAATTGTGAAACGTAGTCAAAGGCAAACGTCTTTATACAATTTACTCGCAAAAAAATAAAATGTAAAAATGTGTATAATATTTTTTAAAAATAAATTACATTATTATAAATCCGTTGAGTATTTGTTCGAAAGGGAACACATTTCGTATCATACATTGATTCCTACAGAAAAAAAATTGTTTCCCTTAACAATTGTTTTGCATTACGCATAAAATTAGGGAGCAATTATTAAGCGAGGTTCCACTGCATTTAGCTCTCTACGTTTTATAATTAGTGTATTCACTTGTACTCGGACAGACAACTTCTTTTGAATAAATTTGTTCAAAATTCAATAGAAATAAACACATTTGGTTTAAAGATCACATGTAGAGCTTCATCTGTCTAGCTCAAAACATTTTTGAGTCAGCGCATGCACACACAATACCGCAAAGGTTTTTTTTTTCTTTTTTAACTCAAGAAGATCCGAAAGTAAAAATTCGTCAAAATCTCGACTTTGAATCTTTTTGACAATTATAATACATTTACTTTGTATAACTAAATACACCAGAGGTACATCTCCCCAAATTTTTCTTACATATTCTCGAGTAAAGGCGTTGTACCAGAAAACAACTTGCACGGCATTTACGTACAATAGTTACGAAATACTAATCTTTGGCGTGAATTAGTATTTTTGCTCAATATACCATGCACCCTTGGCGACTTATTTGGATATTAAGCCCTGGCATGCAGTGAATAACTTCCGAGAATCGAATCTGTATTTTAGATGTGATTTTCACAATCGACTGAAACAAAAATGTGTTAAAAAGCTACATTTGTAGTCATAAATCAAGTCAAGTAATGTAGTCAAGCCCATATCAAATTTAATATATTTAACTCATTGCGTTTTTAAGTTATCACATTTGCATTTTTTTAAAAGTACAGACCGACAGATGGTCAACCTCTTATTGGATTTGGCACAAAATTTGATAGGTGTCTACACAATAGAAGTTGAATATGTGCACCAAATTTAATCTATATAGCTCTCTTCGTTTTATAGTAATCATGCTTATACTCGAACAGCTTAACAAAGAATCTTCCTCTGAACGGATTTTGTTCAAAATTCGACATAAATCTACAAATTTCGTATAAAGACCGTATATCAAATTTCATATGTCTAGCTTAAAGCGTTTTTGAGCTATTTTTGTCACAGACAGACAAATGGACATTTCCCAAAAATGTGTTTTTCGATCTCAGGGAGCTTTAACCCTTTAATTTTTTTTTTTTAGTCATAATATGTTAAAAATATTTTTAGGCTTGAAATTAGAATTAGAAATGGGATTCATTTAGCTTATTAGATAAATTTAATTTGATTAATTAATTAATTTGGATAATTAATAATTAAGTATCAAATCAAGTCACATCATTTTGTGTAAAATAAAGAACTAAAGTATCTAAGTTTCTGTCTTTCTAAAAGTAATTTTCAGAACTTATGCCAACCTACATAAATTCATACAAAGATTGATAAATTTGGTGGGAAGCATACTTCCCACGGCCCCAGAAAGGGTTAAAATGTGAGGATTCGTCAAAATCTCGAGTTCTATTTTTTTGCCGATTACTGTACTTTCTCTATATAACGTATACGAGGAAATAAAAATGAAAGCTAAAAATGGAAGCTTTCCGATATATGCTGTTTAAATAACAATAGACAGTTTACCATATGTTCCGACCTGTCACTGTGCTGCCCTCTTGCGGCAAAGGGAAAAACACTTCAGTGTATCGTGCAGTGTGAGCGAGTGTGTGTGCGGTAGCAGGGCAGCGCCTGCTAAGCAATGATGACCAGAATAAAAGGAAAAAGAGTCCAAATTTATTCTTGTGTTGTGATTTTTTAATAATGTGATAGCTATCGACATAAATTTAGTGCATGTGTAATCACCATGCAATTCTTGATTATAATTAACAAGTACTCAAACTATCATGAAACAGTAATATAATGTGTATTCAGTATTCTCAATAAATATAATCTTTAAACTATAAAACGCTCAAAAATATATTTGACATTTATTATGGCATCCAATTGCACTATAAAACATAATTACACAATATACAATATAATCAAATACAAAAATTTACACAAGTAACAAATGACTGGCATTAGATACTCCATTATGTACATTGTCTATAAGAATTAGGCACACACATATTGTCTTTTAAAAGAAAAATCATAATAACAATTTTTCAAGTAAAAAGATTTGTACATTCTATTATCACTCATTAAAATACAACAATAGTTTTTCACACTAATAAGGCACGTTTTTAGTTAAAACATTTTTTTTTTTTTTTTTTTTTTTTTTTTTGTCTCTACAAAATACATCAATATATCACATACACACTACTGGAAAGAAGCTGCTTCTTTCGTTTTTAGTTTCATAGATCTAGTTTCTAACCATTTTTTACAGATAGATTGAATGGATTCTTGTCCACATTGTTCAGCTGCTATCATGATACGTCGTACATCCAGAGCGCTGTTCAGTTTAATGGCTAATAAGTAGGCTGATTTCAACTTGCCACACATTAAGTAAGCATTTATCTGAAAATATGCATAAAATAAATAAATAAATATTTTACTATTTGATCATAATGTTAATAGACCGAGATACTAAATGACTAAAATTCATGCAAAATACTGTACTAGTCATGTTTTTGGATCAAGAGCTGCCAAATGAAACAAATAGTTACTTCTCAAATGACAGGTACTCAAATAATAAAAGCTCTTCCAAAATTTCAATGAAAAATTAATCAAAATGTCAATGCTTTTTCTTCAATGGCTTTGAAGAATAAAACTGTTCAAAAAGTGATTTCACACAACTTTAAAAAAACAGCTTTCCAATGATATTTAAATATTATGTCTCATATTTTGTTTTATATTTTATTGTTTCATGTTTTATATGTTTTTTTTAAAGTTTATATTATATATTTTATTTTCACACAATTTTCTTCTCTAATTTTTATAAATACTTCAAAATGTTTTTTAATATATTTTATGGCATTATTTCTTATTAATTTAGATACTGAATTATTTAATTCACAGTTACACGAACTGTGACAATATTAGATGCATTTTTAAATGCATAATTAAAAGTTATTAAAACTACATAATAAAAAAAGACAAAAAAATTATCATGACACAATATCTTATATACAATTTTTCAACTAGAGATTCAAATCTTCTTTAATCCATATACAAAGGATGCACAAAAATGAATCTGTTGATAAAGATTTGGTACTAAAAACAATAATCAAATTATACAAAAAAATAAAATCCTACAGGATTTTATTGTGAAATTTTTTACATGAAAAAAGCTTTGGTACAATTATGAATGCCTTCAATTATATGAAACAACATCATATTACTAATTTTCATAAAAGAATTAGTTTCATTAAAATAAAAATTTATCAATGAAATGTAAAAATTCTGAAATAATTTCTTTTATCAGTTTACACCATATAGCCAACTTAACAATGACCATTCAGTGCTAAATAGAAGTTTATTTGCATATTCAAAAAAAAAAAAATTAATGATTGAATCTAACATCTAGCACTGAAAATATTACAAAAACCAGTTAGAATTCACTCATCACTTATTTGTATTATCATTACTAATGAATTTATGATGACCAAAAACTTTTTATTTAAAAGTCTTAATAACACACAGAATAAAAAAATCATGTATTACACAATTTATTTCAATCAGGAATGGAATTTTCATTAGATAATTGCAGAGTATATCTCAAAGCTTAAGTCTTTTTTAATAAATCAATGGAGAATATAATAAGAAAATGCAATTATATAATTCATAGTCATAGCATGAAATTTTAATTATTAGCAAAAAATCAATAAAGTATAACCTTATTTCAAATAAAAATTAAATTAGAGGTTAAAAAGGAATTTAGAATTTTAGAGAACCGCTCTTTTAAATAGCAGGTAGTAAATAGATTAATGGTTAGCATTTAAAAGAGATCTTAACATTAAAAAGGCATCATACTTCAATTGTTATTGTAAAGGAGATAAAATTGGGAAAAATATATAAAAAACGAAAGTGGTAATCATAACAAACTAATCAAATATAAGCAGCAATCAGTCTTACCTTATTTGATTCACTAGTAAGCATTCTTATAATTTCTTCAACCTCACCACCCTATTAAAATATGGAAATAAAGCAAGCAATTAAACAAGTAATAAATTCAGTACACACATTTAAAATAATGTTTGCAAAATTACATAATATAAAGATGATATTTTGAAAATATTTTGATAAAATAATATGACAAGATAGAAAGGCTATTAGAAAGACTAAATAGTTATTTCTCTTTGACATTTTTATAGCACATTTATTTCAATGAATAAGCATAAAAATTTTAGGTCTAATTTGGCTAGGATATATATATTTGAAAAACTCTAACTGCCTGCAAAAATTATTCATAACATTATCAGCTTATCTTATTATAAATAAAACAATGTACATGCAATTCAGTATTTCCAATACCTGAATAACAAAAATAGAATTTAAAGAAAAAATATTTCCTTTAAAGATTAAAAAAACTAAAATTTTAATCTTATTTTTTAAAATTTAAATGTTTACATTCAAAATTTTAACTTTAATTTTACACTTTAAAATTTAAAATTTTCACATTTTACAGAAAAGATATATATAATCTTCAAGATGAAATGTTAATCATTATTATTAAACAGAATCAAAATTTCATAATACAGCAAAGTAGCTCAAAACATATTTTATAAAATTTTATAAAAAGGAGCAATTACAAAATTTTTTTAAGAAATTGCTTACTCTATTATAAAACCAAATTAAAAGACTGTATTACCTGGGCATGTACAGCAGAAACACATTCTAATATTACATCATCCACTCGTACCATTTTAAAGAATACACATTTTACACAAGCCAAATAATGAGGAATTTGATACTTCTGCTTTATTTTTACCAAATCTCTCCCAACTTTGCATAAAATCTCCTGGGCATTCAAATTAAAAGTCTAGAAAATATATTTTCAAAAAAAAAAAAATCTATATAAATTTCCAGTAGTAAATTAATATGTGCAAGCAAAGAAAAAAAAAGGAAATAAAACTAGATTAAAATGGAAAACAGAATCATTTTTACACACAAACAAACAGAAATTGATGAGATGGGGAAGTTTGAAAAAAAAAAAAATGATTTTTTTTTTCATTCAAAATTATGAGGCCCATACACAAGTAGACCTCAAACTGCTTCAAAATGGCATGTTATGTTAATTAAAGTAAGCTAAATAAAGAAATGACTTCATGAATTTCAACAAAAAACTACATTATTTGATATTGAGTGTTTTATTCAAGACTCAAATTATTGTCACAGAATTCTACTGAGTACTTTTACATAAATTTCCAAAAACTTTCATTTTAAGAATATTTTTTATAATGCATCAGATGAGTGCAGAAAGGATATGCCAGAAAATTTGTTAGTGCTCTATAGGTCAGACCATTTGACGAAGAGCAACCAAATTAGATGCAAATATACTTTGAAGAGTTGTGATGAGCAACTTGGGGGGGGGGGGATTTTTTTAAATTTTAATTAGAATTTTAATAAATTAAAAAATAAAAAAGATTTTGGCATTTTTTTTACAATAATTTCTAAAAATATTACTACACGCAATTGATTTCCAAACCATTTCAAAGTTTTAAAAACTTTTTAATCAAACCTATTTAATAGTCAAACAAACCTTTTTTGAATTTTGGCACTTTTTTAACTTAATTTTTAACAATAAATTACATTGTTACCCTGAAATTTCAAATATTAGTACTGTTGTTTCACCAAATATTTAATTGCATGATTTTCTTTCATTTTTGAAAGCCAAGGTAGATAGATTCAGCTCAATATCTGTGTAGTTACATAACGAATAAAAAAAAATTAAAATACAGTGCTGCAAAAGTTAGAAGATAGATGAACAAGACGATTATATTTTTAATTGGTCTATAACCTTATGGAATATTTTTAATTATGCTATAACCCTATGGTCAAAACGTATGCGAGATGCGATAAAATAGCACAGCTTTAATGTTTATGATAATTTGAGGCTCACAAATAGTTTGTTAATGGAATTGTGGCTATAAAGTGATGTCTGAGAAATTTAATTGAAATTAAATGCAATCAATATCCTTAGCGAACAGCTATTCGTCTATATGTGCATACTAAACTAAACTCACAACACAACAGCCCATGTGGGCCAAGGCCAACAGTGCCCATATCTGTTTTCTTGACTGAGGGGTGCAAGACATATGTCCCGGTTAGGTGGTCAGCTTAATGTGGAACCACCACTGTTTATTTCCCAAGGGTTTATATTCCAGCTTACTTAGTCCTCAGTTTATCAACCCACTCAAGGGATGAAAGGTTGAGTCGACCTTGCCCTGCCCGAGATCGCACCTCAGACCTGTGTGTTGAGATCAAGAAGTTCTACCACTATGACACCAGGCTATATGTGCATACAGATAGCTTATATATGTTATCTGAATTTGGAAAAAATAGCATTTATAAAAAATTACCTTTAAAATTTTGATTGCGAGTTCAAATCCATCATCAACATTCACAGCATTAATAAGCACCTGAAAAGAAAAAAAAAAGAGAAACCATAATTTTCACATATTTTTAATTTGAAATTATTTACATATTTATTTATTTGAATTATTTATGCATATTTTACATGAAATATACTTTACCATTGAAACCACTGCACTTTTCATCTGAGCATTTCCAAAGAGTGTGGGAGGACATTTAGATTTGTCCTCCGAACGCAAATCTCCTTCATACAAGAAGCTGTGATTACTCTGAGATTCACATAATTTGAGAAATTTGGCAACTTCTTCTTGAAGGGTAATAAGTTGAATATAGCTGGGGGGAAAAAATTCTGAGATGAATAGAAGAATCTTAGAAATCAAAATTGTTTGTTATTTATGAAATATAATTTTCTCCCTTAAAAAAAGTTTTAAAACTTTAATAAAAAACCACATTTGTTAAATATTTTTTAATGGAAGATTATTAAAAAATTTTACAAAAGGATTACAGAAAAAGGAGCAAGCAAAATATTAAATCCATAAAATGCACAATATGATTTTAACTTTGAAAAGCTCAATGCTTTAACATAAGAAAAAAAATTCTACCTATACTAAACATAGTGTGTATATATTTTTCATGGGGCAATTATTACAGTCATTGACATAACAACCAGAAATAGCAAAAATATAAATAAGTTTTTTAAAAAAATTGTTGCATAGATTATTCTTAGGAGAATCACAGAAAAAAAAAGGAAAACAAAATATTAAAAGGAGACTTTGTAATTAAGTGATAATTAATTTTTCCAAAATTGATGTTCAATGTTTTTGCCTTTTTTATGAATTTAATTGCATTAATGTTTTATTTTAGTATGGACCTCATAATTTTGAATCATGGTCAGATGACGAGGATGACATATGAGCTCCAACCTCCTCTCCAAATTTTCAAGACAAAATAGCTCATTATTTGCAGGAAACTGTACATTAAGCTTTGAATCTATAAGTTATTCAGCATCAAAACTAGTGGATCATATTGAGAAATTGTAGCATTTGTTAAAAATATGTAAAACAAAAGTCTTTTACAAATAAAATTCATAAAAAAAAAAAAGCTAAATTACTTGATAATCTTAATTTAATAATGCAATAGTGTTAGAAATATATAATTACAAAAATAATGAACAAAATATTTAATATGATTTAATAGCTGGAGAATTTTGTATTATGTTAAGATTTTGATCAATTTTGGTAATGTTAAAATTTAAATAAATCAAAGTGCATAGAAACTGTAAAATATAATATAATGAAATCTATAACAAATAAATATAAGATTTCAGTATTATTTATAATTATTATTATAAATATTAATATATTTGTAATATTAAATATTATAAATATTATTTATTGCATTTATATTAAAAACTTAATGTAAAAATGTTTTGGAATGATCAAAAGATATCAAAGTGAGACAGTATATTTGTTTTTATATTCTTGACTTGAAATAATTATTATTATTTTTAAAAAAAATCCCAAATTATTTTGGATTTTAAATTTCTGCACAGAATTATTCTACTAATGCTAAATACAGGTGGTTATCAAAATAACAGAAACGCCGTAGATTTATAAAGACTCAATATGGTGTAAGAAGGCCTTTGGCATGTCACACAACTTGGATTTGCCTAGAAATCGATTCATACAAGTGTTGAATGGTATTTAGAGGAACCATTTGTACCATTCTACCAGGAGATATTGTAAAAGTTCTGGGGAGATGCTGGTGGGGGATATTGATTCTGTATTGAACACTCTAAAATAGACCATAACAGCTCAATTATATTGAGGTGCGGTGACTGAGCATGCCAAGGCAGTATTATCATCCTGGAAATTTCCATCTCCTGCAGGAAACACAGTTTGCATCATAGGATGGGCCTGGTCAGTTAAAATTTATCTATACTTCTCCCCAATAATCCTTCCTTTCAGGGTTATGATTGGTCCAGCAGAAAACCACGACATGGATGCCCATATCATCGCAGATCCACCTCCATGCTTGACAGTTGGAAGGAGACAATCACAATCATACCCTTGTGCAAGTGTTCTCCAAACGTACATCCATCTGTTGTAGGAAATAGTGTGAAACACGATTCATCAAACCGTATTACTTTCTTCCACTTATCAAGTTGTTCACTTTTTAGACATTACAATCCACTTCAATACCTGTCTCTCTTTCACTGAGCTTCTCTTTCCGCCCACTATTTTGCTTTGCGGAGCTTGTTTGCCGCGCTGTGTGTATGCTACCATCACATACTGTATCACTGTATCAGGTATTACACTGTATCATGATGTAGACATCTCTAGAAAAGCCTAAAAAGTTGAGATGTTTCAGTCACACTTGCTCCAGCTAGACGGGCTCCTACAATTCGGGTTCTGAAAATCTGAGAGATCTAACATTTTACACTTTTGAAATAAATCCAAGAATTACAAAACTTTAATAAAGCTAACACATACTACCAGAATATAAACATTGCTATTTATATAAAAAAAAACCTGGTGACTATTATTATATTTTAATACTTACAAAGCAAATTGAAAAATGTCACTTTTATTCACAGATGTTTCCATTATTTTGATAACCACCTGTATATTATCAATGTTAAGCATCATTATTCAAGTTTTAATAAATTATAATCTCTTTGAACATTATGATTTAAAAAAGAAAATAACAGATGAAAAATTGAGATGAATATACATAAATATAATGAAAAAGTAATGGAATTCTATAGTAATCAGGCAAAGATGGAATGCTCCATTTATAGGAAGAATCAAACAATTTTTATCCCATTACCAATAATGTATCTCATTAGCTGCAGCAATCACAAACTGCCTTATCTTCTACCTGCTAACTTGCACAAGGTTTTACATCCCTTCAAGTAAGATAGATTGGTGTGGGAATTTATAATTTAAAAAAAAAACTATTTTATTAATTTCATATAGTTAATATTTACAAGGGTAAAAAAAAAAAGATGTTAGTGATATTAATTTCAAAAGTTTAGAATAAATTATAAATATGTGCATCCAAATATAAATTATTTATAGAACAGGTAACAAAAATTATAAATTAAATAATAAAACTTCTCAAACCTTTCTACTTCTTGGTCAGATAGTTTCTTAATGTTCTTCCTTTTTTTCCAATGTTCAGTATCACCAACAGTGCCTTTACTATAAGACAAATATTTATGATAATTCTTCTTCGCATTATGCAAGTGATGGTGACGTTCAAACAGAGCCTTATAACATGGAGCTGGTGCGAGGTAAAAATTTATGGAACTTTTAGCAGCACGGACAAAATCCTATAAAAAAATTAGAAATATAATAAAGAAATTACACAAAAAACTTTAAGGGGTGGTGAAAAATGCATTAAATTAATATAATCCTAACCTCCATAAACACCTGAATCTCATACAAGACAATTGAGAACCTGAAACGTTCCAGATATCGGCATGTAGCAAAAAGATAAGAAGACCAAACTGTCATTGATGGATCAGTATTTAATATTAGTTGCTTCAGGGATGTTATCTGTGCATTTTTGAGGCAAGGCATAAAAAGTGCTTCAATAAATACATCTGAATCACATTTCTGCAACAACAAAAAAAAAATATTTCAACAAATAATGCTTTATAAATAAATCAATAGAAAAAAAGATATTTTTAAAACATATACTGTGCATTTGTGATAATGCCACTTCCATGAAAATGCTATATATATATATATATATATATATATATATATATATATATATATATATATATATATATATATATATATATATAAATTAACATCTATGATTTTGAAAAAGTTTTATAATTTATTTAGTATTTAACTAGCAGGTGCCATCAAATGAGGAAAAACAGAGTTTTTTTAACTGAGTATTTTTTTTTAAGTTTTCATTTTTTTATGACACACATAATAAATGAAGAATTCAAGAGCCCAATTTAAATTCTTTCAACTTATTTGAATTATTTTTAGAATAAAGAAATCAAATAATTGATTAATTAGTGAAATAACTAATCTTATTTTCACTATTAACTAATATTTTCACTATTTTCTTAGGAACAGAAGACACTAATATTTTCTCACCCTAGTTTTTCTTATTTAGTTCTTTAGCTAAATATTATTAAGAATTCTACAAATTGGATTCTTTGCTGGGTTTTTGGCGATTTGGCGACAGATTTTGGGATATATGTGGTGACTTGCAGCCCTGAAATTACTATGTTTTTCTGGAACTTTCTGAGAGACATAAAAGCCAGCTTTCAACTTCCAATGAGGCAGAATTGCTGTTGTGTTTTCACTGTTTAAAGTTGGTACACAATTGTAGTTGATTCTGATTGTGATGGTAATGTTGAATTTGGTTGAGAATATAAGCTGAGTTGCTCTGTAGCAGCTTCAGTTTTTAACATGCTCTCTGTATGAGCTAGTGTGTCATAGTTGTAGTCAGTCTATTGAAGCCTATATTAATTTTAGTTTGATAACTGTAAATATCTGAAAATAACTACTTCAAATAAATTTCTCTTTGCACCATCTTTATTAAAATGTATTCAATCCCCAAGCCTGTTCGAAATGTAACAATATTTAATTAAATAACAGGAAAAAATTAATTACTCTCATAAATATTCTTATATATTTTACTTTTACAAAAGAATTAGCTTTAAAACTAGTCATATTTATTTTAAAAGTAAATAAATATATTTAGACAGAATTTGACTGCTTATTCATTATTTATTGTTTCATTCATTTACTCTTCTTTTAGGCTTTACATAATTATTTTCTAATAAAATAATTTTTATAAATATATTACCTTTCTAATTCTTAACTGAAGGAAACTTGGATTCAAAAAGAGAGGTATTTAACTTAAGATTTATTTGATTTATTTGGATTTGGTATATTTTGCTAATAGAATTCATTTGAAAAATATATCTAAAATGTAATTTTATATTAAAAAAAACTAATAAATATTAAAACTAAATGCATCCTCTGAATAAAAAAAAACAGAAACTGATGCGTAACAACATTTTTAATAAATTAATTTTTAAAGTAATACACAAATTTGCAGTTGTACCTATAATTTAAAATGACTCATCTGGTAATAGAAGTGTTCCTGTTTCAAATCTAATTTCTTACAATTAACTTATATGCTATATTATATGACAATGAATAATTTTAAAACTTACCATTTGTATTATATATTCCATAGCTTCACTAAATAATCCATGCCTATGATAAAACTCTACAGTATTAAAATGGGTACCATACACTTTGAGGTAATAGAGACATTCCTTTTTAATCATTTCATTCAGAGGCGAAATTTCTGTTTCAAACTGGAATAAATGAAATATAAAAAGTGAATGAACTACAAATGCAAATTGCTGATTTGAATTAAATCTAGATATTTCTCTCTAGCATACAAAGAATATGAAATTTTAAAATAAATCAAATTTATAGTAACCAAATCATATTAATGATAAATTAATTAAATTAATGGGAAAATATTCATAAAATTCATCATTATGAAATTACAGTCACACACACACACATAATCGCATACACATCAGGTATCACAAAAAATGATAATTATTATATTACAGGAAGATATAGCCAGCTAAATAGGCTACTACCCCATTAACAATATCTCAGATATGTTCATTAATTTTAAAAAATTAAAGAAGAAAATCTCATACGCACACTGGCAGAATGATTAACCCTTATCAGACACAAGATTTTTATATATGATACAGCACTTTTATATATGATACAGCACTGTTATGAAGTGAGAGAGGACATACATTTGTTAAGGGCTGAGAAATAAAATAAAAAAAATATTATTTGCAGTTCAAACTTCAGATGCAAATATGCAGCACCATAAGAAATTTTGTCACTTATAGTGGAATATTCTGCATTAATGATGTTCACAAATAAACAAATGAAAAATAATTACTAAAATCAGTTTGAAACAAATAGTGGTCACAAGAAATCAAACACAGGTTAGGAATTTAAAAAAGCTGAATTTTTTTAAAATAATGATTTCTGTCAAACATAAACATCTAAAAGAAAATTAAGTATGACTAAATGAATAAGAAATAAACAAAAAAAAAAGTGCTAAAGATATTAAAAATATTAAAGAATAATTAAATAAAACAAAATTAATCAGAACTCAAGAATAATAAAATTCAATCTTGAAAACATTGAAATTCTATTCCAAAACGTTTTCGGGGAAAAGCAAATACAAAAAATAGTGTTGAAAGAAATTATTAGCAGATATCAGTTCTTTATCATTTTCTACAATCTGACATAAAAGATGAAATAAAATTTAAATAATTGCAATCCCATAACTATATAATATACCCTCATAAACATTTCCAGGTTCTAAATAATAAAAACATAGTGAAAACATTCTACATTCGTATTTATTATACACACAAATAAAAAAAACATATACTAAACAGAATACAGATGCTATAAATATACAAGTTGGTTACACAACAAAAGATTGTTGCCTTCTTCATGAGATTTTCATAAATTTTCTATGCTTTTATCAAAAATTACAACACAATGAAATGGTTATTTTTAATTAAAATCTCAACAAAATCTAAACTATTTGAATTTGTACAGATATCAGATATGGACATGAAAAAATTAATATATACATGAATGCAAAACCAATTCATATATACATGAATGCAAAACCAATTAATATATGCATGAATGCAAAACATTAAATGTTACCAATGTAAATGGAGACTATAATTCTTTTTCTTCCATCAGTACAATAGGTTTAATTTAAAACCCAAAGTATTTCATCTTCTCTGCCCTATCCCTCTCCCTCCCATACTTCAAGACAGATATCCATTTTTAAAAAAAGGATGTTTCTTAAACAAATAGCACTTTTAAAAAGTATTTATCACCTTTTTAAAGAAAATATTTTTTAGAAACTGAATGTATAAAAAGATATATCAATAGGAAAGCTACAATAAGAGAAATTGATTATTAAACTGAAATCAAAATTGTTCAATGCTTGTTTACTGAAGGAATATTTAAACTATTGATCAGAAAATTGTAATACATTATTGTATAGATATGTTTTTCTTACAAAACAGATGCCAAATTACAATCACTTCCTTTTTATTTACCTATCTAATTAAAATATTAGTCTCATACTAAATGATATACATAATGTCGAAAATAAAACAGCTGAATTAATACATTTAAACTAAAAAAATTTTAATGTGGGAAATAATTTTTTATAAGAATAAAATTTTTGATGTACCTGTGTAATGCCCATTTTTATGTTCCTCAAGGCTGACAATGATTTAAAAATATCTGCAGCCTATAAGTAAAAAGATTCAAATCAATAATTTCATATTTTTAATAACTAGAGATCAAATAATCAAGGGAAAAATATTCTAATAATAAATTAATTTACCTTTTCTGTTCCTGGATACTTTGAATTTTCTAGAACTTTCAAAATTTTATTTAGCAATGGATTTTCTTTAGTACGATCGTTTTTGTCATTTATTACCTGTTGAAATAAGAAACAGCTTTACCATATATACATTTAACATTAATATTTCATACACATATTTAAATTACAATCTCTTCATTCATTAGTTATAACTTATCACAATGCTTTTGTAATGGATGAGGTTATAAATCTTTAGAAGTAATTTCTGTTAAAGCTTGATAACAATCTTTAATCAACAAATTGAAATATATAAATACATATCAAAGCAAAATTAAATAAATTCTAATTAGCAATTTTAACAAATCAAATCACAAGAAATATTGAATACACAAAACAAAAAAATGGTAATTAAATATAAGAATAAAATAATTTTTTTTTTTGTAACAAACAACTACATGCACAACTTCATAAAAAGGAAATTAAAATCCATTATATACTGCCAATAAATTATAGTTTATTAGTAGATTTAAGTGACAGACTCTTGTTTTTAATCCAACAAATTAAAAATGACTGGTGTTGTTGTTATTTTTTTTGCCAATATTTATTAAAATATGTACAAACCTTGAGACACTGTTGGAATTTCTGCCTAGCAGTAGACCAATCTCCAGCTTTTAAACAAAATAACCCCCACGTTGACCATACACCTGTTTTATCTAAATTAAATTTTGTTGATATTTCCAAAGCCAAGTACATTCTTTCTTCTTCTAGCAATTTATCACGTAGTTTCCTACAAATAATAATAAAATAATTAGAATAGAGGTTTAAAAAATCAATTTTCTATTTTAAGGTTGTTATTGTTTTTTACCTAACAGTATCACTGTTTGTCAGAGCTTCTCTTGGTATGAGATGTCTGCAGTTAGCATTCACTAGTAAATTTATAACATCTGCATGTTGAAAATATAAGCCGGCTAAAGCTTCACTTTCAGTATCCTGAACTTGATGGCATTTCATTTTGGCATTTAATAACAAGGATTTCATCATGCTATAATAAAACATACTTATATAATATCAATATATTTCAGACATTTTCCAATGTTTTTGCAAAATAGGATACAGCACAAAATTATGATATAGAAAAATATTTTGAACTTCATAATAAGTTACTAACACACTTTTCTAAAATATTTGTGACAGTTAACCAGAATTTTAAAACAATATGATTTATTACACAATTACAATTTGAAATCAGGTTTATAATAATAATACAAATCAGAAATAAATTACAAATATATTTTTTTAAATATGTTTTTAATTATTTTAAAAAATCTAAAACCTAAAATAATTAATTCCACAGATATTTGTCAATCATTCAATGCTATAAAACTAAAAAATTTTTTTAAAAATTCAGTATTAGAAAAAAAAATTTCAGACCCCACCTATCCATTCAAATACAATTCTCTATCACAACCAAATGTCTCGAAAACATCTTTATTTAAAAATTAGTTCTTCAAGGTTATATTATATTCATTATTTCAGATTAACTAAAGGGAAAGCACACCAATTAAGAAGAGTCATTGAGATCTTGATTTCCCACTACTAAACAGAAATAAAAGCTATGTAATAGGACAATGAATTTCAGCTTTTAATTTTTTTTTAATTTAACCATTACTCAATCAAAAAAATGGCTGGGAAAATAATGAGCATAAATTAATGTTAAAGATAAATTCATATGTGAACAAGAGCTAAAATAATCAAAAGATAATCATCCAAGCACCCTATGCGAGTTCAAATTATAAAATCAAATTTTTTAAATACTCTTCTACAATGACTTTTTTCACTTTTTACAGCAAAAATCACTTTTATCATGATTTATAATTTTTTTCCCGGCTTCAAAATTTATAATATAAAATTAGGATGGTGAAAGAACATTAACTTATCACAGTAAATATAATAAAACATATTTCATGCTGATATGATTGAATAATTTGTTTTAAATTTGACGAATAAAAGTATTTCATAAAAAAATTTTGAAGGAAGTTTGAATTTCTTTTGATAATATGCCATTAGATGCTTGAAAATGCATCACATCAATGATAAATTCTTCTATGCTATCAATAAATATTTTAATACAAACTTCAATTGTAAAATTTACTTTCATAGATGTAATTTTTTAATACTTTTACTACACTGACAACAAAAATTATTTATGAGATGATATAGAAAATCACTTCTTAAACTATTAGTTAGAAGTCCAAACAGAGAGTTAAGTAGAGCAAATTTCAGATTATAAAATTCCCAATTTCAATTTCTTTTAAATATTCATAAGCAAAAACTTATCAGAAAATTATCAAGAATCTACAAATTTCAATAAAACTTCATCAATAGCTTTTTTAAATTAAACCTTTCCACTTTATTGTCAGTTAATGCGACAACATATAGATTATTTTTCAATTTGGTTGTGATTTGGTCCAATTTGATGTTCTTTAGTTTGAAAAATTAATTTGAAGTGATAAAATGTCTGCTTTAAAACAAAATTAAAAATTGAGAAAGCTCAAGAAACATTATCAGAGAATGACCATTACAACAAATAAATTTTATTGTAACTAAAGATTCTTTTTTATGATAAAACAGATAAATTTCTTTCTTTTCTTAAACATCCACTGAATTTCCATAATTATATTATTTTCAATTAAAAAAAACTATAACTCACTTAATTATCAAACCATAATCAACTTCTAATGGCAGTTTTCCAGAACGCTTCATCTTTATTTTCCCTAATAAACGATCACTGAGATTCATCAAAAATTGAGCACATCTTTTGTCATCATTGTGCAATTTTAATATTGAATAACACAAAGAAATACTTGGGGTCTGAAAGCAAACATTTGAATAAAGTTTACAAAGGTATCTTTTAAACCAATGCTTACAGAAATAATTTTTTTAAAAAAGTGACAAGAATAAAAACTGATAAAAAAAATATTGCAAATTATAAGTAGACAATTCTTTTAATCAATAAGACACTTATGGTTTTTAGTAAAGTAGAAGATAGAATAAATGAACAACTGTAGAATGCAAATCAGGATATTTTTTTTTTAAGTCAATAATATTCTTAATAGCTTTAGAATCTTGAAAGTTGCTTTTATGATAATTGACATTTGAGTAGTATGTGAACGAAAATAAGTGCATCATGAGATAAATTGTTGCTAATGTTATTGAAAATTATCTACTAGCTTTCTAAATTATACTAGTTAAAAACATAGCAAAGGAAAAGTACAGGAACTTCTTTTAATTAGGCTTGTCATAATTTAAGCTATCAAACCACTTATTCAAAATGAAAAGAATATATACATATATATTCCCACTGTAAAATATTTAAAATATAGCTTTAAACCAAAGGTTATTTCATATCAGAAACATTGTTAAAAAGGGTATTTACCAAAACATAATAAAACTTTTAGAGTTACATGTAACGCATACTAAGAATGATATTGACTTTTTAAAAATAAAAAAAATAAAAATTAGTCAGAAAATTGTAAAATATAGTCTATCAATTATTTTTAATAAAAAAAATTTCAAGTACATAGTCAAAATTGCATACCTGATCATATGAAAATTCGTTTCTCACAGATGCATTCTGTTCACTGTCTGAAGACAACACCCACCTAAATGCCTGCTGATTAATTTGCATATAGCTAGATCTTCTTCGCAAACCTAGGCTGTCTGACATATATGGTGAATTGCGTGGGCTTGATGAATAATGCACTGTAAAATTTAAGTAATCAATTGACAGAATTCAAATTCAAAACGTAAAAGTATTGAAATGACACAGTGTGTATAATACATATATATAAACATATTTTAGCAGTTGTGTGACCAAATCAAAGAAACTTTTGAAATTTTTAACTTTGATTTACTTTATTACAGGAGAAATTTTAGGTACAAGAAGCAATGAATAAAACTGAAGATTGTTTACATTCAGATACAAATGCAAAAGAGTCAGAAATTTTTCCTTTCAGTGGTTTTACAATGAGATTTTGATGGGGATTTCTTGTCAGTTTAGGAAAGGGAATCTTAGATATCTTTAAAAGAATGTTGTAAGCATTAAAGATTTTAGTCCCTTCACTCAGAGCATAAGACAATGCTAAGACCAGCAGTTTCACAGGGCTTGTGTAGAATTAATTAAATGAAAAGTAGGAATAAAATTAGGAAATAAGAGAACACTTTAGAATAAAGTTAATATGTGCTGAATTCAGATAAAAATTAGGAAATTAATTAGGATTTAAATTAGATTAAGAAATATATTACACACACTTTTAAATATATATATATATAAATTTTATAATTTCTTATTCATCACTGTGTGTATGTAATTGTGATGATAATGCAAATTTCTAATAAGGCACATGAAGTAGCTGCTTAGGACTACTGGACCAAGGCAACATGATTAAATATATGCTATTAGCCTAATAGTCAACAAATAAATTTGTAAAAAAAAATCAAATTCCATGAATTATACAATAATGAGATGACAGTTTAAAATGAGCACATCGTGTGGTATGGCAGCAATAAAGAAATGGAGTGAGTTGTGACTGCAAAGTTCGCTTATATCTGAGGAGCAGAAGTTGTAACATAGTTCTGTAAAGCAGAAAGATAGGTTTTTTTTTTAACTGATATGACAATAAATAATGTTGGCTGAAGTTTGCAATCTTTTTGGTAAATTAGTGGACTGGATCCACCCACAATAAAGAATAAAAATTCCCATGAGGATGGAAAAGAAGCATTTAAGCCATGTAAACAGAATGCAAATTAAAGGTTGGTTCAACTTCTGGTTTGTGCTTCCTGCATAATGCAGTGTTGGAAATTGTGGGTGATGAGAGCTGGACAATATAAACTGTCCTGCAATTTGGCAGGTATTGTTAATATGAGAAAACTTAGTTTGATGGATAAAACAAGTTAAATAATTAAGATGAAAAATATAACATCTAATTCAAAAGAATTATTTATTGGGAACATTTGGATATTATATAAGTAGGAATAATTAAGTAGGGTCCGAGTTTCAGTTTTCTGGAATGCCAGATGTTAGTGAGAAGAGGAGGTCAAGCTACACCTGAGTCTTGTTGAGGGCCTCTGAGTTCACAGAGGTTGAGGGCCAACCTCTGTGAACAAGAAAGCAGCTAGCAGAGAATGATAACTTCAAGAACACAACTGATTTGACATTGTGAGCCTATGGAGAAGGGGGAGGTGTCCGATTTCTCCAAAGAAACTGTTTAAGTCTGTAGAATTGGCAACTGACATAGCAGGATGGTAAATATCATATGAATTGGTCACAACAAATCCTGTTTTATAGATCTCTGCTCTGTAGTAATAGGATGACAGACTGTATCCAAATATAGGAAAATCCTGTGACACTCATAAATCCCTTACTGAGACTTTCTTTGCATCGATATAACCAAGTTTGAACAATATTTCACTTTATTTCCAATAATAAATAGACTTATTGTTCTTGCAGTCATTTAGATAAACATATGCTTCATCAAATATCGTAATGTGTTTATATTTATTTCCAATTAAATAATTTTAATACAAGGTTCTACAAACCTTTCGGCATGGAATAAAATGCATTTGCAAAAGCTTGCAAACAGTATGTTTCTTAGTATTTTTAAATAGTAAACCTTGGTTTATTATTTTATTTAATGTTGCAACAGATGATTAAGAATTTTATAAATAGTTTATACAATAGTACTTTTTACTGATATTCTTTTGAAGCCTTCTTTCCATATAGAAGTAATGATTGATTGTTTTTCCCTTTTCAATTAATAATAATCCTTATTTTACACTTGGAAATTTTAATACAATGTATTTCACAACATTTTTTAACTAAGAAAAGGGAATATTTCTATAGTAAAAAAGAAGTGAGTATGTGCATTTATTTAGTTTTAAAATGAAAGCTAATGGGAAAAGTCACTGCTAGAGAAAACTAATCATTAATAATTTTTAGATCCTCAAAACTATAAATGAGGCATATGAAATAAAATGCACGGACAAAAAAAAAAACTTTTAAAAAAAATCATTGTAAAAAAAATTAAGTAAGATGAATACAATTTGAAAATTAGGCTTTTAGTTCTCATCCAAATGAAATTTATTAATTAATCCATTCTCTATCATAATGAGAATTTGAGACAGTTCACGTCTAGTCTAAATCTTAGGTCCTTTGGAAATTTAGGACTAAATCTTTATCAGTTCTTAAATCTCATTAATAATTTTTATAACATATTTAAATTATCAATAATTTAATCCAATTTCCTTTCTTATGCTTCAACCTACTATAAACAATAAAAATTATTCTAACAGCATTCTTAACATCTAGACATGCTTTTTGGAAATTAAAAAATCTTATCTCATAGTTTTTACCAAACAGTATTTCACTCATATGTGCACACCAAGTACACATTTTTCAAGCATCTAATGTTACAAAAAGACAATTCATTGAAAACCAATCTATCTAAAAGACAGTTTACATAAATTCCAGGCATTGTTTGCTAAGTAGATATTCACTATTCAAAGAGAATTTCTTTGTTTCTCTTTTTCAACAGAATAACCTTTTTGTTGTCCAAAATTTGAAAATAATTTTTAAAAAAACAAAGGATTTATTTATGAAAAACTAATTTAACAATTAATTTTGAATGACACATTTCTTAATCTAAGTGTTTCTTTTTTTTTTCTACATTTTTTCCTTTTAAATACTAAAAAATCTGAAAGGAGATTTTGGCAAAAATTTCCAAGGCATAGCTCAAGCCCTAACGAAGAATGAAATACAAATAGCTTGAAGAAACACAACTTAATAAAGAGTAATAAAAATTGTACTACATCTACATCTTGGCAATTCTTAGGAATGCATTAGAGCCTCAATTTTGCCTTTCAACTTTAAAAAGAATAAAATGTTTTCTGAGACTAGCACTTTGAGTAACATGTTATTGAAAAGATTTCAATGATTAAAATAATTTACAGAAATTATATCAGCACTGAGAGTTATAAGCATTTTTGCAAGAAACAAAAAAAAATTCTAAAAATAATAAATATCATGTTATTATGTTTATTTTAACTGTACCATGAGATTTTTTTCTTCAAATAAAAATGAAAATAACTTCACCACACATATTTTTTAAGCTTATATTTATACTCTTTTTATTCTTCAGTCATAATTGCATAAATCTTTAATCAGAATGCAAAAAACATAATGGAACAAAATTAATAGTAAACTTGTATTTTTAATTAAAATTCAATAGCTTAGCAACTTCTTTACTTCAAGTGAAAAATATAACAAGTATTATATTTTGTAACAATAATGACATAAATAAGTACTTCACATCAATGCAATTAGATGTAAAAAAGAAATTTTTTTAAATACTTACTTGAAGATAAAACTTTGTATCTTTTTTCAAATGATGCTGTAGTAAGAGATATGCTACCAGTCATCCTTTAAAAAAGAAAAGAAAATTTTTAAATGCATTTTGACGAAGAAAAAAAACAAAAAACAGGCAATATAAACATAAAATACTGTTACTTTTTTCCTTTAAAAATAATTTTGTCTGAAGTTTCATTAAAAGAAAATTCAATTACATGATATCACTTTTATTAATTATATGATTGTAATTTCAACCATAAATATTTTGTCTAACACAATAATAATATAATAAACATAATAAAATTTCTATTCTATTTACTGCTTTTTAACAAGTAGTAATAAAATGTGATATATAATGGTTATAAATTTGATTAGTACAACTCAATGTCCATTCCACAGTCTTTCATGAGATTTAAAAGTCTAAAAAATTTGGCTGTATTCAGACACACACACACAAAGATTTTACATTTAAAGATATTTTAACTGATTGTGAACTATAAAAGCTTTGTTATATAAAATGAAGATGACAGAACATTTATTGGAAAGAAATTAAAAATTGATTATTTTAAGACATTTTACAAAAATTCAAATATTCAGGCAAGATTCTTAATATTTCTATAATATTTATCAAATGCTATTGACAATCCATCCTTATAGCAAATGAAAAATTTTCTAATTCCATAAATTTACTCTGATACCAACATGAGAACAATAATAATTAGATATCATTTGCAAACTTTTGTAGAATGAATGTTGTTACAGGCGAATAAACTTTTGTAAAGAATGCTCTAAAGTTTTACTATTACTGTAGACCTGCAGTTTGATGCTAATGTTATGAGAACATGAGTTAACTAGTAAAGATTTAAGAATGTGTTAAGTAATGCAAAAATATTTGAAAACATTATAAATTAAAATAATAAGTGACACAATTATTATTTAGCAATAGAAAATAATTTAATAACATTAAAAGCAATTATAGCCTGATGTTATATATCAATATCAGATGATAGATAAGAGTATTTAGACAAAACAACAGCAAAGATTGCCTGGCTTTTAAATGACTAATTAAATTATAAGAAAAGAAGAAAAAAAAAATTTCATGTTACAGGAATTTTATGAAATCAAAAGTTATCAAATACTTTAAATGCATTGTAATGTTATTTTAAATAGTTTAAACTACTCTTTGGGGGAAATAAAATCCATAACCAAAATGTATTTTAATAATATAAAGTATTATGTGTATTTTAATAATTTTGCCTGCATACTAAACCAAAATCAAACCAAATGTCCCAAAACTAATCTTTGTCAATATTTTGCACTCCATTATTTTTAACTCCAAATTTTTTTTTTAATTTAATTTCAATCCAAACGACTTTTACTTCAATACTAATTATGCAATACAAAAACAAAAACGTTGTAGTATTAGTTGATGATAAATTTGATGTACTTTTCACAATTATTATTTTAGCAATATAATGTTTTAACTAGAGTGATTGTTTTAAATAAGCTTAATTTTTCATGTTATTGACACCATAATGTTAGTAGCTAGTATACTTTTGATAGTAGTTCATGAAATTTTTTTTAAGTTCCAAAAGCAAGCGAAAAAAGTACATACCCATTGTAACAATCATCACAAACTCTAACTTTAACATTTCCATAACCTTCAACAATGAGAGCATGTTGGGAACAGTTGGCACATATAACACGGCCACAACGTCGACAGTGATGTTTTCTAGAAAACTAAAAGAATAGAAGAGGAATATATTATTACACACTAAAATGTATTTAATTTTGTAATCAAATACTGAAATTCAAACAAAAAAAATTTGCAGCAATTTAATCACATAATTAATAAAAATTATTATTAATAATTAAATATAGTAAAGAAATAAAAAATTGACAATTTTAGATATATACCATATTAAAACGTTCTTCTTTACAAACTTGGCATCTTTGAATTTTGGCATCAGGCACCCATTCCTCTTTAGTAGGTGCACGTAATGGCATTATAAAAGGCTCATCACTTACAAGTGTTTCTTCAGTGCTCAATACAAGTGTACTTGAAGAAGAAACATCTAAAAACAAGAATTAAATTTTTAAATAAAGAAACAATCACTTACAAATTATATTCAGAATAAGAGAAGAGTATGAGTTTAAAATTTTTGCTTTCATGCATCTATTCAATATAATTTATCTATATTTAAACATCGTCTTACCAACAGTCAATAATATTTTATCTATAAATACTTAGAATCATTTAATATTTTTTTAAAAATTCAATAAAAAAAGATTGATAATTTTTTAAAAACTTTTTCTATTTTTAAAATATATTAACAAGAATATTATTAAAAGACTCAAAATGTATAGTTAAAGCACAATATATATAATTTTAAGCATTAATACCAAAATATCATAATTCATTTTAAACATCATCTTACCAAGTAAAGCATCCAAGAAGTGTACTTCTAAGGCCTTTGAGGCATAATCCTCAACTAACTGATTTACAGAAGAACGAGTCAAAACAGGAGCAATTTCATTTTGAGCATTTAAATCCTCAGAGATGGCTTTCAAAGCTAATTCAGCATCTTTCAGCTAAAAATGTATGATTGGTCTTAATATACAAATACATTAATATCATCATTGTAATAAAAGTGCAAGGCAATTTTGGAAAAGTTTTGGAAAAAAAATTGAAAAGTGCTAAAATATTTCAACTAACTTCACATTGGGAGTTTCTTTATTTGACCTAATTTAAAGTGTGATCATAATAAAAAATATCAGAGCTTAAAAAATTTTTATAGGAACTATTTTATTTCCGACTCCTCATCACTAGAAAATACAAATAGATAAGATATTAGTCTTGCTATAAAAAATTGCTCTAATTTTTTAAATGGTTATTTTTGATTAGGTTGTTTTTAATTATAATTAATTCAAATTTTACTAAATGATACATTTTCTAACTTAAGGATTAAAGCAAATAATTTTTCAACCCAAATGAGGCAATTAGTAAGGGGGGGGGGGGAATTAAGAGTATTTAACATATATTTATAAAAATAAAATCAAAAATTTATGAATTTTTCTATAGTACCGAAATCCAACTTCTGTACTGTTTTTTTTTTAGTTTTTTCATAAATATCCTGAACAATAACAAAGGTTCTTGCAATTTCATGATATTTAATTATTTAACTAGCTTTTTTGATTACAAATTATGTTTCTTTAAATAGAAAAGATTATCTTATTTCAGCAATATCATTCCTATTAGATTAAAGTGTTACAGATATTAAGAAACAAATATTTATTTACCTCTTAATTCCCATTTACAATGTTTAATTAAATTTTATATCATTCTTTAAAAATTATTGATAATCTAAGTAAGAATTAATTGTTAGTGGTATTTAAAATTGTTCAGTATTTTGATTATCTTATTTCGATAAAAAATAAAGTTGCAAATTAAAAGAGGATTTAGTCCTTAATGATATTTACAGCCCTAGGTTTATTTAACAATTTTCAGATTATGCTAAAAATGCAAGACAGTTATTTTATGCATAATGTGTTTTATTTGCTATTGAATTATCTTCGGTGACTTCAGGCAGCTATGTTTTTAATTTTTTGGTGATTCATTGTGGGGCTAATAAATATTAAGAAGTACCAACAATTTTATGTAAATTATAAATAAAAGCTATTTTAAATAATAGTTTTCTGAACAATAATAGTGTTTACACGTTTTGAAAGTACACAAATTTGTTTCCACATGGCTGGCTGAGCGCCGTTAGTAGGAAATGATCGCAATGATACCTATAAAAAGGGGAAGGGGACTTCATTTATGAATAAGAAAATCTCCTTCACACATGTTGACAGAACGGCGCAACTTCTGGGCGCAAGTGGTGGTCAGAAGTTTAAGCTGATGCTGGTTTCAAATGGACTCGTAAATCATCAGCTATTTACTTTTTTCTACATCTAACGTAAAATTTTTAATGCTCACATCTGTATATGTTTGTTTATATTCAGTTGTTCAAACAAAAAGTAAAACGAAGATAAATAAAATGATCAACTCCTAGCAATGCACATTGCATTACTGCTTCACCGGTCATGACCGGAATGAAAACAATTAAGAAAGAAGTTTAAATGTAGCAGTCGACGGATTTGGAAATATACGAAGCTTACAGTATATATTAGTCTAGTACAAGTGTTTATTATTAATATAAGATGAGTAGATTTACAGTCACTTACCTCACTTATTAAGTAATAGCATATAGTAATTTGATAATTCATTCTATAATTTGCTTAATACTGTTAGATATAACCATGTCCATGCTAAGGATATATCCCTCTGGGTGTCAAAAAAGAAAATTTATCAGAAAAGAAAAAAGTAGGAAAGCTAAACTTCAAGAAGTCACAAGTAGATCTGTTTTCTTGACTACGAAGTACAATTCAAACTTCAACTGGGGAAGAAAATTTTGCGCAAAGTACACAGTGTTGCAATGAAAATGTTGAAACGGTGAAATTTGTTGAAGAACTGTGTGTTTATACAAATATGACCGAATCAAAAAATAATGACGAAAATGGCAATAACAAGTATGATCAAGAGAGTACAAATGATCCTGGGTAACAGTTAAGTATTATAACTGATAAATTTAGAATGTTTTGTGTTAATATCGGATCTGTACAACACAAAGGAGTTTTTGCTAAAAATGCTGAAGATAGATCATTTTAAAATTTGTACTACTTTAAAAAATGCCAACTTTGCAGCTGGTTAATTTATTCAAAAATGCAAGATTCTGTATTATGTTTTTATTGTATACTGTTTTCCAAAAGACGAGGAAAATAACCAAACTACACATTTTATAGGTGACTATAATAACTGGAGAAAGCTGTCAACTATAATCCAAGATCATGAGAGTTCTAGTTGTCATTTTAATTCGTTTATTGCTTGGAAAGAATTACTAAAATGACAAAATTTATGTTCGACTATTGAAAAAACAAATCAAGTTAATATAAGTAAGGAAGCGGCACAACTCAAATTACTATTTCAAAAAATTGCAGATATGACTCTATTTTTAGCATGTATTAATCTTACACTTCAAGGAACCAATGCAATTTTATTTTTTATTTAATCAAATTATTAAGTAAATACGATCATGTGCTAATGGATCATATAAACAAAATAATAAATTCTAAAAATAGAATTGTGCATCATTTAGTACATAGGTCACAAGAACAAATGATTTCTGTGCTAAAAAATGAAGTCCTTAACAAAATTAAACACGGTATAAAATCAGTTATGTATTATAATATCCAAATGGATTTACTTCTGATTTTCCCAGAGAGAAGAAACTTCAATAATTATTAGGTATGTAAATTTTGAGGGAAAAGGTTAAATATGAATGAGTCATTTATAAGGTTTATTGAAGTAATTGATCTGACTCGAGAAGGACTAGCAAAAACTCTATTGGAAAGGTTAAGCGACCTTGATTTAGATATTATGAATTATAGAGGGTAAGCACACGTCAACGGTAGCAACATGAAAGAGAAATATATAGAATACTTTCTCTAAACTCACATGCAATTTATGTGCCTTGCCTATCACACTTCATTAATTTATTAATTTGTGATGCCGCTTCCAGCAGTATATATAGTAAAATATTTTAGCAAAAATAATTTAGGGGATGCACAAGACCTACTGCAATACAAACTAAATAATAATTATAATGAGTTATTTCTAAATGTATTAACTGCGTTAAAACTTTTCTTTACGTTGCCTGTTACAATAGCAAGTGCTGGACGCTCTTTCAGCAAATTAAAATTAATAAAAATTATTTTCGGTCAAGTACATATTTAGAACACTTAAATGCATTTGCTATTTTAAGCATCAAAAAAGAAATTGAAAAAAAAATTTTAATTTTTTTTAAATAATTGATGCATTAGAAAATCATAATCATGCATTAATAATATATGTTCGTGTTTGTATATAATTTTTTCTTTCGGCTTTACAAAAAATTAGGGCCCCAAATGGGTTATTGCACCCGGGCCCCTTCATAGAGAAGACCGGCTGTGGTTGAATGACAATGTTGAATGTATTTTTATTCTCTGATATATGGAATTTGCATCAAATAAGCATCAACAGTTAATTTGAAATTATAACCTTTATCATCATAATTACTTTTAATTTTGCTCATAAATACTGAAGCACTGGAAGGGTTCGTGAAAATTTAGAGAAATTAGTTATTTAATTCTTTTTATTAATTACAAACATGAAAATAGTTTCAACCAAAGCAACATCTGCTATATACAATGATATATATTTATTTTTAACACACACCAATGAAGTATTAATTATTTCTAAAATAAGAAAATTGAATTACTCATGATAGTGAAAAGCAAAAATATTCCTTTTGAAAATAATCTAAAAATTTCAAAATAAATGGAATACAATGATTACATTTTACAACATATTTGCATTGTAGTATTGATGTTGATGTATCATCAACCATCTCAATTTAACTAGTAACTTACTTGAACATTCATAAGCATTTGTTCTAAAAGCAGGTAAGGATGTGCAGCTAAATCTAAATAAAATTCTCTGTGTGGTGATTTAAGAGCACACAACATCTGTAAAAAGTTGAATGAAATAATCGATAAGTCCCAATAAATGATTAAACAACTAATAAAAATCAAATGCATCACAAAACTTTATTTAAACAAAAATCAATAAGCATAACTGAATAATATAAATATCAATGAAATTTTTCTTCTTTATTTTAAATATACCCATATAAAAATATAAGGATTTTTTATTCTTATTCTTGAATATTTGGAATATGATTTTTAAAACTATTAGTTTCAATATCATGGGAAGAAATAAGAATAGAAAGTTTTGAAGAATAGTGGATATTATAAATATCTTTGAAAAATATTGAATGTCACAAAAACCCTCTCAGTAGAACTTTCTACATAGAACTTTCAACATATATCATTTTAATAAAATTGGTATTAAAAAATCATAGATTCTTAAAGGTTTGATTAAAATTTGATACATATTAGCATTTCTTTTAACCAAGATTAATTAATAAATAATTTACTTATTTATTTTGAGATCTGGAGGGTGCAGTAAAAATTTGTCCCCTTTTCTAATAAGTAAATGAATGCTAAAAGTTTAGCAGAAAATTACAAGTGTACTTAAATTTATAACACATACTTTCAATCCAAGAGCCATGTTGAAGTAATGATGTTGCTTCTCAGGTAAAACATTATTTTCAACTAAATATTGCACTAAACACAGTTTAGCTTCAACAGTTGGAAGTTCTGGTAAAACCACATCACACAAAGTTAAGCACTCAGATGGATCTTCAAATGAATCTATGATCTATAAAAATTAAATTATATATATATATATATATATATATATATATATATATATATATATATAAATCAATGTATGGGAATACAAAACTTTTATAACCAGAAATCAATATAATGTGTTTAATTATTATGATGAAAGTAAAAAAGGAAAAATCATATAAAAAGGCTTTATGTTAAACGTCATTTTTTAATCTGCTTTACATTTCAGTATTAATCCAAAAATTAAATAAATACAGGTATAAAAGTCTGCAATTTAAAAAATCATTATTAAATATATAAAAATGAATCATTTTAACATATTTAATTTTAAAATAATACATATTTTAAGCTCATTTCAACAGGAAAATTTCAAATCAAAAATTCTTAATTTGATGATAATTAAAATGTCATTTTTATATTTTTGGCATGAAATTGTCATATAATATAATGTTCTTTTTTTTAAATAAAAGCATATTATATATATATATATATATATATTAGAAGAATTGGGAAAGAACTGTAGCTGATCACAAAGTGAAGAGTATAATGCAATTAAATTAATGTTTCTGAACCAGCCATTCTTTTTTGTAAATAAATGAATGCAATAACTCTTTAAATAGCATTTTCAAATATCAATCTGAATATATAAAAAAATTATATTAAATTTAATTTTACTTGAAATTATATTGAAGAATAATTTATGAATGACTGAAAAATACCTAAATAATATTTTTTAATTTCAAATTAATGCAATAATTTTATTAATTAAATGACAGATAAACTATAAAATATACCTGAAATACTTTCTGCTCTTGTGGAGGATCTTGAGTTAAATACCAAATTATGCGCATGGACAAAGCAAGCTAAGATAGAAAATACAGCAATTATTAGATGGCTGCAATATCCAAAAATGAATCTGAAGAATTCTTATTGACTTTAATGAGATTCTCTTTATAAGAAATAAAACATTTAAAGGTTGTATTAAGGAATAATTTGTAATTTCATACACAATTTACAGTTAAAAAAATATTTTTTTTTTTTTTACAATTTAAAATTATTTAATATTGTGCTAATTCAAAAATTGTCATGATGTTGCCAACTATGCAATATAATTTGAAGAATGCTTTTGAAAAAGAAATATTTTTATCAATTAAAAGAAATATTAATTTATATGCCTCTCTAGTATTTTATATGAAAAATAAAAATCTGCAACAATCTAAATACCATTTTCTGTTCTCTGTTGATAATATGCAACTCTGACCATTGTACAGCCAGGTAATATTTTTCAGATGATTTAATAAAATCAAAAATCCTTGATTGATCCCAGATAGAACAATCAGCAACTTCTTGCCAGTTATTGAAAACATAAACACAATCTTTTGCATCCGAATCTCCAAACATTTCAGAAGCATCAAATATCTAAAATAAATATGAACCATTCAATATATATTTGAAAGAACACAAATAAAACAAAATTACGAGCAGAAAAAATATACTTTGAAGCATACTTTAAAACAAAATTCAAAATTTAAAAATATTCTAAATTATATATATATATATTTATTAATTCAAATACTAAAAAATTATATATTAGTTATATTAAAATCAGAAATATCATATCAGTAAATAAAGTACATAACTTTTTGTAAACAGTTAAGGAAACATCTTTACCTTTTAGGATTGCAGGAATAATTGCGATTCAATTTCAAAAATTTGAAAAATTACAATTTTGTAGAACTCCAATATAATTTTAAGTATTTTAAAATATTAATACAAAACACATTTTCTAGATGTGTATATATATTCTGGAAAAATTTTCAGAGTAAAATAATAAGTATGACATTATTTTAATATACACCAATTCCTAAAATGATTTATCCTTCTGGTTGCATAGCATTTTAAAAAGTAAATGCAAATTTCAAAGTGCCATTTTAGGAGAGAAAATAAGATTATTCATTTTAAAGAGTAAATGAAAATTTCAAAGCGCCATTTTTAGGCGAGGAAATAAGATTTTTAATAGGAATAGATATAGAAGACATGTAATTGCAGAAAATGTTCACTGAATATAAAGAATTTAAGTTCAGACATTCATTTACCCAATAAAATATTCCTCAAGATGAATTTCTGATCCAAACAATGAAATGTATTTTTGATGTTAAATACACATGAATGTTTTTATTAATCAAAATAAATAATTTCACTGTCTGCACATAGCATCTATGTTCTGATTATTCAAGGGATTTTTGTATGTAAATCATAATATCTCTCAGGTAATAAACCTCAGAATGATAAATGTATTAAAACAATAATTAAACAAGATAATGAATTAATATTTAAATTTAGAAATTCTGGATATGTCTGAACTACATTCACCCATGCTTTTGTTTATGCTAACAATCTTAAAAGGTAAGATATATGAACTGGACATTCTTACTGCAAATATTATTATTATTTTATTTATTTATTTTTTTTACTTCTTACTACCTTAAAATGCAAGAAAGATCCAGTAAATTACCTTAGGTTTTTTATCAAAGAACTTTCCTTTTAGGGAATGCTGCAAACTGTTTTAAAATTCTAAAATATCTTGCAATCGATAAAGAAACAGAAATCATTAATAAGAATAATTAGTTGCTAACAGAATTTTTTTTTTTTGTTCCTAATCCCTTTCAAAATTAATAAAACACCTTTTCTTCTCCTTAAATAAAAATCTTGTGAGAAATATGAATCATCTAATTCATCATATTGGATGATCCTAAAACATAACTCTAGTTTTTCCATTACTGTGCATGGATAACAAAGATTTACAGATTTTTATGATAAATGTTGTAACTAAATTCACAGACTTAATTCAATACTGCTGTAATCAGCAAACTTACAAATAATATAAGTGACACTAAAGAAGATTAACAAACTATATACGGTTAACTTTTTTTTTTTCACGTGCCACCATTGATCCGAAGTAAAATGCAAAGATTAAAGCTTCTCGTTTAATAACAATTTCATTCACTATAATCTAATATAAAGATTAATATCACATAATACAGAAACCCTCTAAAATTTAATATTACTTACCCTTTTATACAAGAGAATTTCTTTCAATTTCGTCTTTAGAGCTTTATGAATTTCAGGATAATCTTTTAGTCGAGAGTCAGATAAACAAAATTTTAAGGCTTGAATAGCAGAATTATCTTCCCATTTATAAACATTTTGCAAAACAGTGTTTGCTCTGTAAGCAAGATCATTAATACACAATGCATAGTTGTAAGGTTCCATTGAACATGTGCATTTATTAAGAGATGCAAGATGTTCTAAAATTAATTTCCTCAAAAGGGCATATGTCTCATCCTTTTCAAAACATTCAAGATACATATCAACAAACAGCAAAGCCCTGTGCCACTCATTCATTGAAAAACAAGTTTTAATCTGCTGGCTTAAAAATGCCTTGTCAGGAGAACTTAGTGCTGATGAAAACCATGAATAATCATCACTGGTTGGAACAAGCATATTTTTATGATATATTAACAAATATGTAACAGGAACTTTAGCATAAGGCTCATCAGTGCAAAATAATTTTTGAGCAGATGATTCTAAGCATAGATTTTCCACAGATGAATCATTAGAAGTGCATTCACTTCTGAATATCTGATGGAGATCATAAAGAATTGAACATTTTTCTTTTAAATAATCTAATACAAATGGCTGAGTATCTGTAATAAGAGCAGTATTCATTGTAGGATTAAGCTGTGGTAAATTACTGAAATCTGGATATCCCAGCATTATACCCGAAGACAATATTGGGGGCCTGAATTCCAGAAGAAATGGCAACTGTTTTTTCCCAGATGAATCTGAAAAAGTAACACAGTTCTTTGTTTTAAAAGGATTATTATTTATTTGAATTTTATTAGAAGTTTTCCAATATAAAAAGATTTATCAATATTGGAAAATAAAATAATAATACCTATATTCTCACTGAAGTTATGTGTGTAGTCCCCAGAGAATAAATTTTTAAATGAATCAGCCAGATTAGAACTCACGGATGTAGACAATAAATCAAGCAGTCCTTCATATGGTGCTTTGTCCAAATCACTTTCATCTTCTATAGAGAAATCAGCAGCATACCATTCTAATAACTTTGGGAGTGAAACCTAAATTACCAAGATAAAAAAAAATTGGTGATATATCATTTCTTTGAGTAATGGAGGAAATAAAGGGGGAAAAAAATTCTGAAATCAGTACACTGTATATTTTGATAAATTTAAACATATTAGAAATTACATTTCATTGCTATAAATACAGCTGATTTCTTTTAATTTACCTACAATTTTGAAATGAAAACATAACATAAAATAATTTAATGTACAATCTCATTTCAAATAATATATCTAGAAACTAGGAAAAATTTTAAGAATCAATAAATTATAAAGAAATGAAGATAGAAAGGGACTATTTACATGGATAGGTTGGATATAAAATCACTTCTTTATCAGAAAACCCGAATTTATTGACAGGATAGATATCATTTTAAACCAATATACAGCTATTGATGGAGCAATTAACTGATTATGGTAAGATGTTAGGCAATATAAAGATTTACAAATGCTGACGTTCAACCTCTTTTTAAGAAAATAACTACTGGATGAAGAATCACTCTTTTTCATAGAGACGAAGCAATCATTTTTTAATATCATGTTTTGCCATACTAACAACAGTGAGTTATCAAATGATAATGACTTGTGACATAAAACATAAGTTCATGGGTAAACTCCATGCTCCAGGTAGCTACATGAAAGTAAGAAACCTAGTAAAATTTTTTGGCAAAAAAGACATTTGACAAAAATTCTATGGGCAGAAAAGGATCTAATATACATAAAGCATAAGACAAAAAAATACTAAATTAATTGGCTGTATATACTCAAAAAGAAGTGCTTTTTCAAAAACAAACTTTTTTTTAGAATTTGGGAGTGCAGACTTTGATAGCATTTTTTTTTTTAAGTAGATAGCTCTTAACTGTATCATATAAAACTTAAGATATTTTTGAATTTTAAAACTAGTCTCCTTATTCCATACAGCAACTTAATGGCACATAAATATTTTGACAAATCTGCAATATATAAAATAAATATAGCATCTTATTTAAGAAGACATTTAACATTTTAAAAATGCTTGGTTTTTATTTCAGTGGCACATTGACCATTGATTGGATTTAACATTTGAATGCTTGTACAAAAATTTCACTATTTTCAAATAATACCAACTTATTATTCCTGCACTCAAGCATTTATGTAATTGCATCTTATCTGATAAGATATTGTTCAGAAATTATTAATTAATTAATTGTTTTTTTGGTGTCAATATATATTTACTAACCATTAGCTTTCAAACATCTTACTCATACGTCCTGCATTTCTCAAAAATTCCTCTCCTGAATAATCTGCAAAATAAAAAAACAACTTTCGAATTCCCGATTTCATGCTAAGCACAGGGAAGCGACTCCAATTTCGATCCATTTCATTAAGCGAGTTAACAATTTGCAAGTCATAAACAAAAAAATGAAACATGGCAAACTATTAATACAGCAATTAATTTTAAAAAATGCAGCATTAGAACTTTTTTTTTGTAACATTTTGCAACAAGAGCTATATCTCAAAATATGTGTAATAAAGTTCATTCTTAACTGTGTAACTGCATCCATCAGTATGAGGTCCTATATGGTCTATAATGCAAGGAAACACTGATATTAAATGCAGTCCTTGGGAAAAAGAAAATTTTGCAATTGTTTCACTTTCCCTCTTTGAGAAAGAACTATTAAATTACATTCTCTTTCTACAGCACCCCAAAGCCACATAAGACTCTAAATCCCTCAAATTTTGTTATTTTCTTGAGATTTCTAAACTACTACATTGAGGAAAGCTTGGCAAAGTAGCTGGGAAGTCAAGAAGTAAAACAAACTCAGCATATTAACATCCATCACAATGGTGTGCTTCTGCCAACAAAATACCTTGACTTTTAACACACTTAAATCGCAGGAAAACATACAAGCAGGATATGTTCCATGTTCTGTACATACCCATGAGTGCCTAAACTTTTATTTTCAGAATCCTGCGCACGAGAATTTCGTGTTTCGGAAGTATAGAAAAGCAAACCAAATACGTATTTTGTAAATCTTCTTCTTCACGATCTTCGTAACAAGGTAACATAACAAATTTCCTTATTTATATTTTTATAGTTTTCTGTTATCGAGTTTATATGCAGACGACAGACGATCAACCTGTAGATGGATTTTCAAAATCTGATATGGATCTCTATATAGATGCTAAATCTTGCACTAAATTTTCTCTTTCAACTCTTTTCATTTTAGTAATTACTGTGTTCATTTGCACTCAGACAGTCAGATAGTCAGACTTCTTGTGAATGAAATTTCGCTAAAAATTCAACATAATATTGCAGCACTGAGAATGACATACTTTGAAACATTTCCAGAAAGATGTGCTGCAGAAAGACAAGACTTCAGGCGTTCCGGCAATAAGTAGGGCACCAAGAGATAATCATCAAGGATTCTGTCCATATTATAACACCAGCTGAAATTTCCATGGTATAATGGAATGAGGATTATACATCGCCCACACGTGTGCATTATGACATGGAGTATATAATGCACACAGTATTCTGGATTCGGAATCTACTGGCATTTTTCTCGATTTTCATTCTCTCAAAGTAGTGTCGCTAAACACGATCCATTTTAATACTGTTCCTCTTGCTGCCAATTAGCAACTCTCTGCGTATAATCCCAGAAAACGCCTTGCATGATATTGGTGATCCAATAGATACGAAATATCAACCTTTGACCTGAATTTAGTACTTTTATTGAATGTCTAGGGGCATCCTTGATGATTTTTTTTTTTTTTTTTTTTTTTTGCAATTAATCCTGACATGCGGTTAATAATATCCCAAAATCGAAGTTGTGTTTTAAACACTCTTTCCGAATCGAATGAAACAAAAATTTGACAGAAAACTACACTTGTGATCATAAAATCCGATACTAAATTTGATATATATAAATTATTGCATTTTCGTGTAATAACGCTTATATGTTTCTGAGGGTACAGACTGGCAAACCGTCAGTCCCTTTTTTGGATCCGGTTCAAAATTTGATTGGTGTCTGCTTAATAGATATTAAATCTGAATACCAAATTTTATCTATCTAGCTTTTTATTTTGTAGTTATCGTTTTAACATATTCGAACAGCTGGACAGACATACGTCTGAATGAATTTTGCCCAAAATTTGACAAATATCTACAAATTTGATGTAAAGACTGTAAACCAAATTTCATTCATCTAGCTGAGCATTTGAGTTTTTATCATAGATAGACGGGCATTTTCCAAAAATGTGTTTTCTCAAGCTCCGGGAGGTCTAAAACGTGGAGATTTGTCAAAATCTCGAATTTTGACAAATTTCAAAATTTTTTAACGCATACTATACTTTCTCTATACTATGCAATACTTATATATACTTGAGAAGATAATTACTTTTCTTGTATGCAAAGAAAAGTAATTATCTTCTCAACGATTTGTAGCCAATATACGTAGTTGTGGTGCATCCCCCCCCTTATTTAAAAAAAAGGGGGGTATGTATAATTTGTAACAATACTTGCATTATTGAAATGATAGACAAACGAATTTCATTCTTTCATTCAAATCTGGAATCGCATGTTATTCCTTTGTTTAAAAGTAAGAAAGGAAATAATTATTACGAAATCTAAACAATGTTGTTATTTTAAACACTACGCAACAAAGAGCTAATTATTGCTCGTTTATTATTAGCAATAGTACTTTCTTCAAAGTGTTAGTTTATCAGTTGGTTTCCTTGAACTGTGCTTAAACTGCGAATTTCTATTGAAATCGAATTACTGAACTGAGAATTTTCTTGAGAGAAGAGTAATATTTTGGAATAGAGCTATTGAATTTTGATTTACTAGGATAATCGAACTGAGAATTGTCTTGGCAGAAAAGTAACATTTTGGCGATGACTTGGGCAAAAGTAATTGCCGCGTTTGTCATGCTCCCCTGGATATGGGGACTTTTTCAAGTCATTGTTTGTGGAAACTTGTGGTACATTCTTTATCTGATGCCTTATCTTTTACTCACTAAAAACCAAAAAGCAGCCCAAAAGGGTACAAAAGCTGTCCTTCGTGATACCACTACAGTTCTCACTATTGAAGATGAAAGTCCTCATTTGATGAACGAAGATCAATTTATACAAGAGCTCTGCAACAACAAAATGATAGATATATCGATTTTCTGCGCTTTTCTCTAAGCTATCTTTCATCAAGACTGTAGACACCTTTAAGCTGAAAAATTATATTTCCATCGAGAATTTTTCCCACTATGCAGATGGGTAACAGCTACTAAATTATGAAAGAAGATAAGAAAGAAAACAAAAGGGAAGTCGGCAAACGCATCGCCTTCCTCTGCTTCATTCCGCAACGCCACTTAACAGGATTATTGTTTTATTCTTAAATTTACTTATAAAAATATGCTCATGGAATGACTTCAAATGTTCGTCCTTCAAGAAGCAATTGGCTGAGAGTTGCTGGATTGAGTGGATAAATGAAAATTTATTAGCAACTATTATTTGACGACTTTTTTTCTGAAACACTACTATTCTGGATTATCACTCCTTTAAAAACATCTTGCTATATACTAAGAAAACTGTTCTGGAATTTCCAAAAACATCATTTTCTCATAAAGCAGTTGGCTGAGAACTGCTATCTTGAGAGATAAATGAAGAGAGCACAAGCCAACTACTTGTGACAAACTATTTCTTCCTTGCTTCCATTTTCAAAAACCACTACTTTGGAATGACTCTCTTTGAGAACTGCTTCGAACCTTAAAAAAATTGATCATGGAATGTCCTCGAATATTATTTCTTAATAAAGCAGTTGGCTGAGAACTGCTGTCTTGAGGGATAAATGAAGAGAGCATGAACCAACTACTTGTGACAAACTATTTCTTCCTTGCTTCCATTTTGAAAAACCATTACTTTGGAATGACTCTCTTTGAGAATTGCTTCGAACCTTAAAAAAATTGATCATGGAATGTCCTCGAATATTATTTCCTAATAAAGCAGTTGGCTGAGAACTGCTATCCTGAGAGATAAATGAAGACAACACGGACCATCTATTCATGATGAACCATTTCTGCCTTGCTTCCATTTTTAAAAACCACTACTTTGAGAACTCTCTCTCTTTTGAGAACTGCTTTGAACCTAAAAAAACTGAAAATGGAATGCCTTCGAATATTATTTCCTAAAAAAGTAGTTAGCTGAGAACTGCTGTTTAAGGGGATAAATGATGACAGCACGACCCATCTATATGTGAAAAACCATTTTTGCTTTGCTTTTATTTTGAAAAACCACTACTTTAGAATGTCAATCTTTTGAGAATTTTGCACTTAAAGAACTGATTATAACTTGATACTGATATCATTTCTGAATAAAGCAACTGACTGAGAGTTGGTAGACTGAGGAATAAATGAAAGTATTCCGAATTAACGAATATTTATTTCTGCATTGACTCACTTAACTTTCTACTTTCTACTTGGGTCAAAGGAGTGACCCAACAGTCTTGATGGTCACTCCTTTGACTTTAAGAATTTTTCTTTGTTCTACAAGAACTGCTCCACAATATGTCCTTGAATATTATTTCCTCATAAAACAGTTGGCTGAATGGGGAACAATAGACAGTATGAACAAACTAGTTGAGAAGAACTATTATTACCATGTCTTCTTTCTGATACACCACAATTCCTACCCTTTTGAGAATTGTTTCGTACTTAAAAGCCTGATCTTGGAACATCCTCGAATGTAATTTCCACATAAAGCAGTTGGCTGAGAGCTGCTTGATTGTGAGAAAAATGAAGTCAGCATGAACAATTTGTTAATGAACAGTTCTGCATTGCCTCACTTGGCTCCTTGCTGAAATACCACCCTCCTAGAATCCAACTCTTTTGAAAACATCTTCATACTTAAAGAAATCATATGCCTTCACACACACACAGGTCTTCAATATGGCTTTCAAATAAATTTTATTGCATTTATAAAAAAATTTAAAATTGTTTCAGCAACTTTGTTATTTTATTTTTTATGTATTTCTACTCATATGTTTTTGATATTCTATGTACAATCATTTGGTTTAAAATAAAACAATTAGGCCTTCCTCGATTCTGTCTGATCTTTTTATTTTTTTAATTTATATGCATGTTTCCATTGTTTTTTTTTTATTTTATGAAATTCAATATTTTAAGTCTTTTCCCAGTTATCAAAACAAACTAATAAGTACTATCTGATAAATTTTTATAATTGTTGAAAATCGAGGATGTGAATAAATTGAACAAGGAAAATTTACCAAAACTATGTCTTTAAGACTCAAATTAAATACTTAATAAAAACTAAATAAATTTTAATCTTAGCATTTACTTTCTCCCACTTGTATGTGCAAAAGTGTAGGGAAGGAATGCCAACTCAGGAGTTACTTTTATCATCAGATATGATTTAAAATTAAGAGATACAATCATAACTACCTCATCTTGCTTCAAAATATGAGATTAATACAATTAAATTTAGCATTAACTTCTTTATTATGAATTTAACACTAGTCACAATATTTACAACTTTTTTTTATTTGTTATGCATGTATTTAAGAAAGAGTAACATTATTTGCAGGCACAGTACCTACAAATAAAATAAAAATTGCAAACCTACAAATAAAAAGCTATTAGTATATACAAAGTCCAAATAGCCTGTTATCATTAGAGCAGTGTAATCAAACAGCATTCATCGCTGCCACTTCTCCAAATTTTCACATCATGCTAACAGAAGGACGTTTGGTCTCAATGGATTTAACATGCATTAGACCACTTACATAGCATAGTAGAATTGGGTTTTGCACTCAGAACCCTACAGATCTGTATTAAGATTACCTTTAGGCCTACACAAGTAGAATAATAATGAAATATCCATTTTTTATTCCTAAATGCCTATTCCACTTAGTGAAATTGATCTCCCAACATTCATTGGTAACTGTTCACGCAATAAACTTTTTCCCTTTTAAAATCATTTGAGGGCTTTTTTCCTGCAATTTACATTCTTTTTTGCTCTTTTCAACAAGACATCATTTGAACATAATAATTTATATACCTTCAGAACCTTTTTTAAATTTCTAATCATTTAGACTAAAACTTATTTAAGAAAATGTATATTTTACTATATGTTTGGAACAGTATGATTAAAGATGGTTCTTATTCCAAGAAATAAAAACAAACCAAACCAAAATAAGTAATGCACCAATGTTAATTGTAATTTAAGAGAATAAATAATGAAATGCTCCTGAATTTTTCCTATTTTCAAGAGAATTATCTTATACCTTCAAGTAAATTAATAGAAATAGTAAAAAATAATTTTATTTCACAATTACTTTAAGAGTCTTAACTATTTTTGATTGAAGGAAAGGGATAAAGACTTCAAAACAACAAGAATTCACACAATAACTTTTTAAAAAATTCAGAAAATCTATTTTATGTAATATCAAGGAATTTGGTTTAAATTGAAATCATTTAAATAAATATTTGATTAAAAAAATATCTATTCTATTAAAAACAGACTCAAACTACACAAATTGTTATGAAAAAAAGTTTTTAAAGTTACAGAATTAAACTAAAAATAATGATAAAAAGAAAAATGCTTTTAAAATATTATTTAGACAAATGAAAGCAATAAACAAAATGAATTAAAAATGATATCATTTGAGAGAGATACATAATGTTAAGTAATAATAAAAGGCAAAATTGAAACAAAAAAAATCCATTACAATTCTTCTATAAACATCCATTTCTTTTTTTTTTCTACATAAATATTTTCTTTTTAATTTTATATATTTTATGTTTCAGCCATTCATCAAACAACTTGACTTTACTTATATATTGAAAGTATTCTTTTGTAGCATTTTCTCAATCTACTCACTTCTTTTACGTTTTACCAAATGATTCATTTCAAAGACATATTTATCATTTTACAAAGCTTTGGATTATTTAGTCACAAAAGAAGAAAACTTCTATCCTCCTCTCATTAAAAAAATATATGTATTTCAATATCTTACATAGTTAACACCAGACGGCATATTTACAGAAATCTTTTTCTTAAATATTTATTTACATATAAAAATAAATTATTTTTTTGCTTTTGTTTTCAGAGGGAAAAAGTGGTTTTCTTTAACATTTCAAAATTTAAAAAAAAAATAAGTAAAGATCTACAAACATAAAAATTAAAACAAAAAAATCTTATACAAAACTGCTCCACATTCTACTTGTATTAAGCATGCAGAAAACTTTTGAAATTAAAAATGTAAATCAAAATTAAACTATTATATCTAAAAAAATCTTTTTAACTATTTTAGATACATCTTAAGTTTTAACACTGAGATTATTTAATTAAATTTACTGCTTCAATAATGAATCAATAAAAATTTTTTCAATATAAGGAGAAATGAATAAAATTGCTTCAAAAGTTTTTTAAATGTTTGAAATTCTCTTATTTTCACAATGTGACAGCATTACAAACCTTCTCTTTTTGTAGATCAACAGTGATGGTGGCATCAAAGTAATCTTTCATAGCTTCTTCCAATTGATAGTCAATACTGTCACTATACAATGCCTTAGATAATAAAAAAGAAATATATAAGATCACAGATCAAAAATATTTTTAAAATCTCATAGAATGTTAAAACCGTACAAAATCATGCCTTAATTGAAAAATAATTATTATTGCAAATAAAGTTCTTAATAATAATGAAATTTATTAATGCAATATTCTATATAATTTTAAGCTAAGTCAGCAAGAACAATAATAACGCAATAGGAAATTGAATGCAGCACAACTCACTAGCTGTTCACACTTATTATCTAACTATATCAAACAACCTTTATAAACTATAATTAGAAATAGCAATGAAAAGTCATCTAATTAGATAATGGTTTGAATATCAAGCACGAGTCATGGCAATGAATATGCTAATAAAATTTATTTTAAAATTTTAAACACTTATAATCTGCATAAATGAAATTTTTGAGAAAATAATATACTTGGCAATAAATTAAAGTTCTAAAATATTATCTTTTGTTTCCAAAAAGATAAAATATACATTCATTGATGCATTGGTTATGAATCTAATCAAACACAAAAAGTTTTTAATGATGAATGTGTAAAACAGAAGAATGTACAGCAATAGAGAGCCATGCAGAAGCAAAAATCATTACAAAACAAATATTAGTCATTGCCAAAATGTAAAATTCATTTATTCACAGAATGCATGGGATCAAACATACTTGTAATTTAGGTGAATGTAATAAACCATCTACCAAAACAAACAATGTTCTAGGTTCTACTGGTGGTGTATATTTTTCCCATGCAGATTTAAAATCACCTAAAAAAATAATAATTACATCTTTTAATAAAAAAATATATTCTATTACAAATATTAAGAGCAGAAATAAACTTCAATCTACCATTTCTTTTTTTTTTTTTTTGATATTTTAGTGCAAAAAAAAATTAATAAATCAGAACAGACATTCATTAATGGAATTCGTGTTTAATGGACTCCATAGGAAATTTTAATCAAGAAAATATATGATATCACAAATGCAAGAAAAAGAAGAAAAATAAAACTGAATTTACTAAAAAAAGTACTGTTAATAAATATGACCTAAAAAGTAAAATTCTATTTATGATTTATTTAAATTCTTTGAAAGTAATTTTCAAAAGAAAATGTGGTTGTAAAATAAATTTAAACCTTTATAAATCATGCAGCAAAAAATCAGCGGTCAGATCGTACAAAATTTAAAGCATATTTCAGTTAGAAGATTTAAACGCCTGAGTGAAACTACACAAGAAAATTCCAACTTTTTCAAATTAAATAAATAAGATAAAATCCTACATCAAAAATAAGGATTAAAGATTTTAATTATAATTGTATGGTTCAGTCAAAACTAAAAATATATGTTATAAAATTGCTCACAAAATATCTATCATTTAGCACTCTATTTTACTACTAGTGACCTTCCTACTAGCGATTTACAAAGTTATGCCTTATTATATGGCATAAAAATTTAACATTGCAATTGAATCGAAACTTTAAAATAATACACTACAATAAAATCTAAATTTTGAATCAAAAATTAATAATTATTACTTTTTTCTAAGAACAAAAAAATTAATTTGCAATCAAATTTTATAATTAATTTAATAAATTTTTCATAAAACAAATGCATACAAACCTAACAGATGGTAAAATGGGGGTTCTTGCAAATGCTTTGGTATTGGTAGTTGAGCATGCAGCAGCTGATAGCGTAAATCAAAAAGACTACACAAATAAAATAAAAAGAAAAGATAATTTCTTTTATTCAGAACTATGAATATATAAAATTATTTTTAACTATAAATAAAAACAGCAAACTTTTTTTTAATAATATAAAAAGTGCAAATAATTCAGATTCCTGAATTAATTGCACTCTGATTCCTAACTAATTCAGACATGCCTAATGTAACTATTCCTAACTAATTCAGATTTCCTCTTTAATTCCATTAAGAAAACTCTTAAAACAAAGAAAAATTGGGAGAATCATGATTATAATTAAACTGCCTTGAAAATTCAGATTTATCTAAAATAATAGATCTATCTTAATTATATACTGGATTATAAAATCCAACCTTTTAACAGTCTATATGGAATGCAACCATAAAAAATATATAACTTATTGATTATTTCAATATTTAATATTTGGTTTTAGCTTTTATAAAAAAAATGTTTTAATATTTTTCTGTTTAATTAAGTAACAAAACTACTATAAGATTTAAAAACTTGATATTTATATTTAGGTACGAGGATAAAACTTTAATTAAAACATGATGTCAATAGAACATATGTATCATTAAAAATTTAAAATAATCTAATTATTATTGGGATGCTTTTTAAGGAAAATAATACCATAAAAAAACTTAATAATATAAAAAATCAACATATTGCATTGTTTCTATAGACTGTAAACACACTCACTAAATTTCAAAACGAATTTAACTAATAAAACTAATTTCATAACTTAAACATAAAACAAAATATCAATTGTCAAATATTTAGTGAATATTTGAAATGCATATGGCAAATGAAATGATAAAATTACCTAATAGGACCAATTTGACCCACGCAATAACCAAGAACTTTCTGCATGGTAAGACGTTCTAAAAGATTTGGAGAAATCAACTGAAAGTGATGCTCAAAGGAAGCATTAAAATCATTTGATGATGTAAAACTTGGGGCAAAGGGGTTTTCCTTATCCTGAAAAAAAATTAATTGATTCCATTAGTAGACATATCTAACAAAAAGTTCAATACAAATAATCAAAAGATCTTTCATCATAATGAAATAACTTATAAATAACAATGAAATTTTAGATATAATATATGCAGCAACTCATCATACGATTAAAACAAACTTTTAATGTCATATCTCTAAACTTTAAATGTTAAATAAGAAATGTTTTCTTAATTTTAAAAAAAAATCAGTGCTTTTCCCTCAATCATTGGCGTGTTCTTTCGAAATTCTATTTATTATTTAAATGTTTATTAAATAGAAAGAGATGTGCCAAATAATTATTATGAATAAGAAAAATAATTTATTTTTAAAGGAACAGTTAGATATATTCATCATCATTATAATCATATTTGACTATACAGCCCAGGGTGGGCCAGTGCCTTCCTCTGAATTCTGCTCCATCGCATTCTATTTTTGACACTTGTGCGCCAGTTTCTTTCCTGGATAGACAGGAAGTCTGTCTCCACTGACTCCATCCATCTCATTTTGGGTATACCCCTTTTCCTATATAAGGTTTGTATGTAGGTTTATGTAAAAGAATTTTTTTTTAATATGGAATCATCATCCATTCTAAATACATGAGCTGCCGCCCAGTTCATCCAATTTATTTTTATGAACTTTATAATGTCTGGCTCTCTACAGATTTTATATAGCTCAAAGTTATATCTGCTTCTCCAAACATTGTTGATTTCTATCCCACCAAGAATGGCTCGCAAAATTTTTCTTTCGAAAATGGCTATTTTATTTTTCTCCAGCTTTGGCTAGGGTATAGATCTCCGAGCCATAGGTAAGTATTGGTCTAATTAAGGTTTTATATAGTAAAAATTTTGTATTTCATGATAATAGTGGGGATTTAGTTAGTTATATTACATTTTTAAATAAGCTACTCAAAACTTTAAGGTGTTAATTTAAATTTAATTTTATAATTGTGACTTAAGTTGCCTTGGCTGAATCGACTAAGCGAGGTGAAAAATAACTGCCAGAAATTTTGGAGATGTAATATTTTATATGCAAAAGATATTGAGATAAAGTTATTAGATGATAAAAATGGTAATTTAGGTTGTTGTTTTTTTTTTTGGCATTTATCTTATTAAAATAACATGATTTAATAGTGAACCTGTCTGGCTGGAAAAAAAATACTTGCTTTGCAAATTTGAGATAAAATTCAGTGTTCTTGTAATTTTATTTGGCAAACTGTAGAAATGAATAAAAATTATTTTCTAAAAAAAAATATTTTTGTTTTAAATTTGGTGGCTTGCAGATTTTAAAAAATGAAAAAATCATTTAATAAATGGAAAACAGAATTATACAAGCATGTATTTAATAAAATATATTTGGTATTGATTCAAGAAAATATTTATAATGAAAGGTTTAAGATGAAAATAAGGAATGTCATATAATGTCAATTAAATTTATTACTAAAAACTTTTTTTTTTTTTGAAACTCAAAAATTAGAATACAATTTAAATTCTTCAATCAGATATATAGAATCTTCAATTAAATAGGTTAAAGTAATTTTACACCATTAAATAAAATTTAATTTTACAAAACTGTACGATAATAATGAAATTCTGAACATAAGAAAACTAGGAAATTTACATAGCTGCCCGTCAGAAATAACAAAAATGCATATTTATTTTTGAAGAATAAATATTATTAAAAAATATCAGAGGAATAAAAAAAAATCAAAACAGATGAACAAAAATTATGAGATAAAGGAATTTTCAAAACAAAAAAAGAAAAGAAAGAGAGACAGGGTAATAGTTACAATCTCGATTTTTAAAAATACAGTAATATTAAATGTTTTTAAAATGTTAGGTTTTTAAAATATAAGCTTACTTGTGATTTCCAACTTATTACTTCTAGCAAGATAGCATGTAACCATGCAATATTAGTCAAATTAACAAAGAAAGCTAATTTTTCTTCCCTAGACAGCAACAAATCTAAATCAACAAAAGCTAGTTCAGAGCACTCTTCCATCCAAGTAGAAAGCTCAGAGTGTTGGGCCAAAGAAAATAATTCTGCTACAGTAAATACTCCACAAGAATCATTCGCCATTGTTGTATCTATAAATAAAAGACAGAATTTTAATTCTTTATTGATTAAATTATGAAAGATACAATGCTAGGAACATTGTCTAGGTCTTCAATAAAACATTAGCATGTTAGTAATTTCTATAGTAAAAGCAAGAATAATGATGATTATAACTGTGAAATATTTGTTACAAATAACAAGAACTATAGCAGCAGGGGTGTTTGTGGGACCCCAAAAAATCCCCTGAAACTTTTACGGACTTACTACCGGCATTTTGGAGTTTCGAGAAGGGGGGGGGGAGAAATGAAAAATTACAATTATGAAGTATTGAATGACCTAATTATAAAAGTTCAATGAATTACTTTTTTTGCAAAATTAATAACCATAAATTTTCAAACATATAAACTACTACATTTTATGCAAATATTTTAAATTACCTGAATTAATTCTTTTAAAAAAATTATCTAATTTCTGCTACTATTTTTTTATTTTCTGATGTTTGTGGGCTTGTCTTTCTTTTGTGGTGAACTCCATAATTGCAGGAAGGTTGACTTTTATTTTCCTCATTTACAGTTGAAGAAATTTCCTCGAGAACTGCACATGCAGAGGTAGAAGCAGTTTGCTTTTCTGCTAATGTAGAAGGTTTTTCAGAGACTTTTATAGGCGACTCATCTGAAATACATGTTTTTAAGTCCTCTTCATATGTTTTCCAACTTCTGTTCATATTCAGTAAGAGATCTTTGTGAATTGGATCAGTCATTGGATTTTTTGAGCCATATTTTTCACATGAGGTTTCTTTAGAAGCCATTAAATCATATTTAATAGTCTGCACTGCATCTAGGGAATCAATCTTAAGAGAGGTTCTATAGTCAGTGACAAGTGTACCCATTAAGTTGAATGCACTTTCCACTAATGGGCCATGGAAGCAGCTAAGGCAGGCTTTGACCAATTTAGCTAATGTAGGATACTTATAATCATTTGTGAAATCATCTTTTAAATTAAAAACTTTAGACCAATATTTATCAATTGTACACTTGACTTGATTTCCACTTTCATCAGATGTGTAGAGCATTTCTTTGGTGATATCAATATCACTCTGGTATAACCTTATTTCAGCTTCTACTTTTGACTTTTCATTATCACTAAAAATATGGGACATAAAAGATGATAATTTTTCAAAAGCTAATATTGTACTGGTTTTACCTCTTAGCTCTGGATCTAATGCTGTAAAACTAATTAGATATGAATTTTTAAGGGGTAATTTCTGTTTCATATGCTGAAATTTCAAAGTGAAATTCTCTTGCGTACATAAATAAAAAAATATTTCAATAAGCGAAACGAAAAATTTACACGTGCATCAATAAATGAAACGAAAATTTTACACAGCGGAGAAAAAAAAGTTGCGAAGCGATCAATGACAAATAGCTAATACGGCGAAAAATCCCCCTTCTCTACTTATTGGTGCCACGCCAGGAGAGATAAGACCTTTGAACCCAGAGTCACGTGATCGCACATCTGGTCGAACGCAGTCTCTCCCTTTTTTTTCTGCCGCGCCTACTTGCCGAAAAGCAACCAGAAGAGAATGTCCGAGAACCGGGGGAATGAGTCATAACTCGCAATAAGGAAAGAACAAAAAACAAGTTTTTTCCCCCTTTTCGCGCATTATCACTGCCTTTGGAGAAAGAAAGGAAAAGTTTTCACCACACACACTGACCTTGCGTTTTCTGCTTTCAAAGCAAACAAAATTACCCAGATCAAAATAAATAATTCATTATTATTCCTACTTCCTTTTGAACGACGATCCCCGGAATTTCCGGGTATCGAAGTTCAAAATCCCCGGAATTCCGGGGTTTCCCCGGAGCACAAACACCCCTGATAGCATTTAATTTTAAAAATTTAATTAAAAAATATAAGTAACAAGGAGGAAAGGATTTGCATTTATTTTTGAAACTGAAGTGGCAATCATTTTTAAAAGTTTAATTCATATGACCAAATTAACGTGAAATTCAATTTTTAGAAAAGGAAAAAATTCAGAAAAATTTCTTATGAATGATTTGATTTCCTTCTTATTTACATCTGTATTATATATACAAAATAGTTACTGAATATAAACTTCATAATTTTATGAAGTATGAGTAAATACATGAGCTTCCAAACCACATCAATATGAAACAGCTTCTACGATTATTAAATACTATAAAATTTTATAACAAAAGAAAAATGTTAATTATTTATTAAAAAATATAATTAATTGTTAAAAGATATTTGTACTTATTTTTAAAGGTTTAAATGATAATTGATAAAAATGTTCAGTCTATATGATGAACAAATCTATATGAAATTAAATTTCAAAAATAAGAGATCAAACACAGATTTCAAAGCTGTTCTCCACGCACTAGAAGTGTGTATTTCAATTACTTTCTTAAAATTCAAATGAATTTTTGATAGAAAATAAATATTTAAAATAACTGAAATCAGCAGAAGTGTCCTCCTCTTGGCTTATGAAATATATCACATGTTATTTATAATTTCATAATTTATAGAAGACAATCAAGTATACATTTTGGACTTCTTCCTTTTGTTAAAGTTAGATAATTTAATAAAGATATATTATAGATTCCTATTTAAATCTTATAGATCTGTATCTATAATTTTGATATTAAGTTCGTTTTTGCGTTATTATATTATCAAGCACACAGATGATCTAATACATAATTCAAAAAATGTATTTAAAAACATAAAAACTAACAGACATCATATAGTTGAATTTGTTGAAGATTACAGTGCTTTTTCTGAAGTACTTCACTAATCGTGGTATTCATTTTGGCAAGCTGAAATTTAAGTCATAAAGAGGAGAAAGTAAAAGTTTCAATAATTCGACTTAAGTATTTCTATCTAGTTATTTAAAAGTCTCCAATGCCCTCATATCTATTCCATTCACAAATATAAATCATCCCTCCTACCAGAAATCTTATTCAGAATAACATAGTGCCTTTTGTGCTTTAAAATATTTTAGATAGTTTCATTTCAACTGATTTGATTCAAAATTTGATACAGATCTATAAATATGGAGTAGATACTGCAGACAAAATTTTATTTATCTATGTAACTGCAAGTTTGAATTATCACTTATATACATGTTTGAATTATTACTTACACTTATACAGAAAATAGACAAGAGGGAATCATCAATCTTCAGACGAATTTAGCTAAATTTTGAAACAAATCTATAACTCTGATAAGAAAACCATATACATTCAGCTATCTAATTTCTTGCATTTTTAAGTTATGGTGTTTACATGCATATAGATAAACTGATAGACTTCTTGTAAATAGATTATAAATCAGTCACAATTCTACAATAGCACTAACTAAATTATTCAAGTTACTATGAATAACAGAAAATGTCACACTCCCTTTTTATTATGAATCCTTTATTCACGACTTAGCTTATTTGTGCTTGTCCAAGAGGAGTTAATTAAGATTAATAAGCAAATAAAGCCAGATTAAGTCAGTTAATCTCCTCCTACTTACACATACATATAAATTCAAAATATTAAAAAAAAAATCATGAAATCTAGCAGCTAACAGTATTTAATGATAATTATAACACATTTTTTAAAATTTATCTTTCTTTCTGAAACATTTTAAACTAAACAGACAAATTAAATAAAAGAAATTTAATTATTCATATTCATGATTTTTTTAAAGAAAATTGTTTTCAAAACCTAAACTTTTTTTTTTTTTTTTACCTAATTGTTTTACAGACAAAATGTATCTTCAAAATAATAAACCTTTTTATTACAAAAAAAAAATGAAATATAGCTACAATTATTGATTAAAGAAAAATTCAAAAAATTTAAAACACAGAATGTAGTGTACCTTGTATCATAGCTATTATATCCCTCAGCAAATCTTTAGCAACCACATCCGGATGTCTAGGATTTGGATACTCTCTATTACCTTTATTCAGTATTAATGATGGGAAACCTAAATAAATAAACAAAAGAATATTTTATTTTTGGTAAAATGATCTTCAAATTGTAATTCAATACATGAATCAAGATATATTTTTTAAAAGCAGGGACATTCATTAAGCATTCAGAATATGTCAAAATAATCTAAAAATTAACATTAAAATATAAAATAAACCAATGAAACAAATTACCATTATTATTACAATAACAAGATGATTGCAATAATTTATACGAAGAAGCTCTTTTGTCCAGTAAAGGTACATGAGGTAAACAAGCCTGAGCAAGAACGTGAACAAGATCAACCTTCATGCGAACAGCGAATTTTTCGATTCTGTAAAGGGAAATAATAAAGTAAAAGCTAATTAGAAAATGTAGCAACAAAAGCATACAAAAAAATATCACATAGAAAAATATTTCAAAAGTTTGAACAATTATAGGAATGAAGAAAGAAAAAAATGCAAGAATTTTAAATTCCATTATGAATTATAGCCTTTCATCCACAGGCAATAAAAAAAAAGATGTAGTGATTATTTTGAGTACACAAGGTTAATCACAAATTTTTTTTAAAAAAATAGAAATTCAAAGTAGATAAAAAAATGAAATTACAAAATGAATTTTTATTTATTTGTATTTAAGCATGACAATACATATATGGTTGTTTCTTTTAACATTTGTTTATTGTTTTATAGAAAGCACAATCTAAAAAAACACCAAAAATATATAGTTGTTATATATTTTTGTAAAAATAAATAACACCAAGAAGAACTCAGAATTCCATTATACAGTGACAAATGTTTTCAAATACATTTTTGAGGGAAGAGAAGGCATTACACAATTAAAAATACACAAAAATCCTCTTATAAGACGTTTCCATTAGTATTAAACTAATGTGAACGAAAGCCTGCTGCAAAAATCCTTTACAAAAAAAAAAAAAAAAAAAAAAAAAAAAAACCATATTATGGAAAATTACATAGTAAGATATGTAGTTTTTAAAAATCTTCATATAGTTAGATAACATGTAAACAACAACCAACATTTTTTATCAAAGCACCATAGGAAAAATCAAAACACAGAGTTTATTTTTGAATTAAATATTATAATTACATATCAAATTCATATACATTCTGCATCAAAATTTTAATAAATTCACTTTTAAAAGATAAGTTTTGTGAATATTAAAAATATTATAAATAACAAATTTATTACTAAATTATAAATTATTAAGTTTTTAAAAATTATTAATGAATTAAATTAAATTATTGAAAAATTATAATAGTATTATTATTTATATTATAAAAACTGTAGCTAATTCAATACCAAAAAACAACAACATATCTCAAGTTTTTGCATTAGAAAATATAAAATACCAGCTTTTTGTCAAATCTAAAATAAAAAATATTACATTCTGCAACTAATCATTATTCTACAATTTGCTTTATGACTATCTACAACATTTGAAAGGACAAAAACTTCAAATCTATAATAATCTTGAAAGCAATATTTGATGAAAATCTGTTGAAAACTTAAGAGTGCAACAAAATTAATTTTAAGATAAGATGAGTCAGTATGTTTGAAAATAAGCAGAAACATGATATTGAAATCTTTGGAGTCAAATAAAAATTTTGTCTATTTAAATCAGAACATTAATAATTTTCCAAAAATTTCAAAAGTGTTCAATTTATGAGAACTATAAATGAAAATATAAATTACACATAAGCACACAATAAATGTTAAATTCATAAATCAAGTTAATTTTAAGCATACTTTTCTGGTGTTACTCCACTCTGTAAAATTATTTTTTTTAGTAGCTCCACAGGGCTTTCTTTCAAGATTGAAAAATCAGAAGAATAAATTGTAGAATCTAGAAGAACATATTTAACAATATAAAAAACTATTTTTTAAAAAAAACTGCTAAAAATAGTAAAATTATGAAAAAATTAAAAGTGTTTTACCAAAAATACCAATTAATTTTCATGTCCTCTAAATTATTATTGCTGCTTATGAAAAAATTAACATTCAAACTGTTGCAGAGAAACTTCTATTTATTAAATGCACTTTTTCCCTAACAAATTCTAATCTAAATTCAAAACAGGCTTCTGAAAGAAAACTTCATATACTTAAATAAACATTTTTTAAAAAAAAAAAACAGAATATTACATAGATTGAAAAATAAGCAAAAACCATCAAAGTCAATAAATATTGAAAGGAGAAAAGGAAATATACCATGAGAAAAAGAAATGTAATTTACATTTCATTCAGTTGCTTGAATTAGCAACATATCAATGAAAAATAAAAATAAAAAGATTGAATGAAAATATTAAAAAAAATTTAATAAAATGCTACATTTATAGATTAATAATAAGTTTAAGTCAAGTAAAAATACTAATTAACAAAATCTCAAATATAAATTTCTTGATAACACATGTAAATTTTAGAAATTGAATTTTGAAAATAAATTTCCTTGTGCAGATTTAAAAAAATTTATGAAATCTGCTATTAAACTATGAAGAATTTGAATACTAGAGGTTTAACCACAAGCACTGGCAAAAGAGTCATAGATGTGCATACAAAAAGTCTACTATAAGTAACAGCAGGTCCACAAAAAGTATCCGACAGCTTATAATAAACAGAAAAGATTTATATCTTCTAGAAGAATTAATTTTTGCCCTAAGAATGTGCTCCTGTAAGCAATACTCAGACAAACAATCTCTGTTGATGGGTTGCAAACATCATTTTTACTTTTGCAATAACTGCTTGTTGACATGTAGAACATGCAATTGACGATTTTGTGATAAAAGGATTTTAATGTGTGCAGTATATTTTTCCAGTACAAAGTTGGGACAAATTTAACTAATTCTTTATTTACCAGATTATTTTATCATCAACTTTCCAACTTTAATTTTTGCACCATTAGTTAAGTTTCGGTACAAAAAAAAAGCTCAGAAAAGAGGAAAAACTTTTTAAATTAAAATAATTTAATAATAACTAAATATTTTTATTTCTGCATTTAGCCGACATCTGCTGCTTGCTTTCTAAGCTAACTTCTATGGTGTTCTCTTGAATACCATCAGAAAAATAGCCATGTTATAAGGATATCGACCTGACTTAAATGACAGTTTTAAGTACCATCAGTAAATAAAGTGCTAAAACAAATTAGCAAAATATTTCTACAGCAGATTCTTATAACCATTATGTGTAAAAGATAGAAGTATTTCTCATCAGGACATCAGAGATATCCTAAGAATGTCATCATGTGTATAAGAACTTCTACTAACCATATAAAAAGAATAAATTAATTGTATAAGTTATTTGATTCCATAAAATGTTAAATTTCAAACCAAGCACCAAATTGAAATATTCACCAATTAATCCATATGTACTTTAAAAACTGAATACTAATTAACGTCATGATAGAATAAGATATTTATTGAGTAAATAGAAACTCAATTTCTCAAAAGAGTAGAATCTTGTAAAAAAAATTTAATGAAAACATTTTCAAAAGAAATAATCTATAAAATATTTCTAGGAAACTAAGTCTCAAAGGAAAGTAAGATAATTCAGAACAGTAGATATTTAGTAGTTTTAACAATTTAGAAATTTAATAATGACAAATTTATAAATAGCTCAGTGAAAAAAATGTTTAATTTAAATTTAAAACTATTTGATACAATAAGATATTGAAGTGAAAATGAAGTTTCAAATTAAAATAAATCATTTAATTTCTACAAATATATGGACAAAAACATTATCAACAAAATTAATATAATATCTCACCTGTATCACTACTATGTTTCTTACAGTCTAAAACAGCAGATGTAACCTGATGCAAATGAATCAATAACTTGCTAAGGTAATTATCATATCGAATTTGTTGTGGACGAACTGTTTCTGATGACCAATCTCTCAACTCTCTAAGAACTTTGGACAATTTCTTGTACATCATGTGAAGCTTATTTTCACGATTAATATCTTTTTGTAAAATACTATTTTTCTCTTTAATTTCTTCTTCTTTCATTAATTCAGTGAAGTCTCTGATTAAGTTTGACGTTTCTTTCCAGCTATTAACTTCTTCTTTAAATCGATGAGCATCCAAGCTACCAAAAAAATTTGACAACACAGAAGAAAAAGGAGAAGGATCTTTAATTAAAGGCAAAAATAAAGATTTTAAATCCTCATGAGCATCCTTTTCAACAAAATTATGAAACTCGGTTAAGAAAGAGTTCATCATACTAAGAGTTTTAAAAATTCCCCTGATTAAAGGCATTTTCTTTTTAGATAATACTTTAGCATCTAATTCTTGAGGTTTTTCATTCGGAACACACCAAGTCTTACAAGCCATTTCCAGCAAAACAGAAGATAAATCAAGTGAAACACCAGAAGTACTACCCAAATCTGCTAAAATGATAGAATAAATATTCTTAGAACCTAATAATAATTCTGGATGTTTTACACCATCAGTGATATCTATGAGTTCTGGTACTTTCAAACTACTGAGCTCTTTATGGACAATTAGGCATATCTCTGAAGAGCGCAATCCAGATGCTGCAGCCTCCTCAATAGCTAGAATGTTTGATAAGAATCTTTTATTTTCAGGAACAGATTCAATCATTTTTCTTGACAATTTTCGTTTCATCTTCTCATTTTCTGCCAGTTTTTTAGATATCCTTTGTAGTTCATGAATGAGAACAACTTCTTTGGCTTCACTTGAATCTTCTAAATGAAACAACTAAAATAATAAAAATGATACAATTAAAAGTAAAATTTATTCTAATCGCCCAATACAACTTCATATATCACAACAAATTAATAACTTGGGCATTTATTTATAAAATGCATGTAGGATGTTAAGATTTAAAGACATATATAGAAAAACAAGTTTTCATTGTTTATTTTCTCAATATAAAAATAGAAACAGAACAAAGCTTTATAGAAATTACTACATTAATTCCAATATTATTATTTTTTAATTCTTAATATTACATATGCACTGAAAAGAATAATGGAACTGATATAATGCAGTTTGACACATTTTTATATTTATAATATTTAAAATAAATTTCAAAATAATGTAAAATCATTTGAAAAAAATGAAAAAATTTTATTTAAGCCTTTTTAAATTTTTATTAAGCTATAACATATTTAAATATAAAATAATGAATGATTGAGAAAAACTGTGAAAATCATCAATATCATTTAAATTTCTTTTTCAATCACAAAAGATGATTTAAGAAAAGTCTTACAACAAATTGCTTCTATTTACAATTCCTGAGAAAATTGGTTATATTTAATCTCAGATCAATCTTTTCGATGTCATAGCCATGATTCAATCAAATAGTAAGCATTTAAAGAAGTGTGATTTTTGTTGTCTTACATATGTTCTGTTTATTGTGTACATGAATCTTTTGAAAACAAACCAGTCTAATAACATCATGAGGTTATTAAAAACATAAATTGTGGTTTCTGTCTTCTAAATTTAACAGTACTGTAACTTCTCTTCTTTATTTGTCTTGTAAACAATACCCATATTAAACATAATCTTTTTTTTTTTTTAGCTTTTAGAAAAAATCATAATATCAAATATTTGCAGAAACATAGAAAACGCTTTCGATTTCAGTACAACAATGTAATTTTTTGTTGGAAATAAGGTAAAAAAGCATTTTTAAAAAGCTATAAAAATTCAAGGAAAATTCACACAACTATTTGTTATTGTTGGAAAAAAACAATTATTTAAATTTCGAAATAGTATAAAATTTATTTTTGTGCAATAATATCTTTGGAAGTTATTGAAGAAAAATACCAAAATTCAAATTAAACTTTAATTAATTATAAATCTAATTAAAACTTCAAAAAAAACAATTCGAGGTGTACATTCCCACTCTCCAAGGTATATATGCACCAAATTTGGTAGCTGTAGGTTCAAATGGTGTGGCTTTTAGAACACCAACACACACACACTCATACAGATATACACACATTCATTCTTATTATTAGCAGAGATAACTATAAATATAAAAAAACAATTTTTTTATAAGTTGACAAATGTGTACTTAGCATGCATCCTGACAAATATCATGCAGTAAAGCTGTTCCCAATGAACTAAAATTAGTTTTGTATTTTTTCGCCCTTCTTAAGCTAAATATATATGTAAAACTTCTAAAATTAAAATACTTCTAAAATTCTTAAAGAAATGGCTTGTTTAAAAACAAAGCAGTATACTGATTTCAGGGCTCTTCCTTCACAAATAAAAGTGCCCAAAGGATAGATGTTCTGTTATACAAGAAAGCTTGGAAGAAAACATGAAAATCTAAAGTTTAGGCCGAACACACCACTGATAACAATTTGCTAATTCTGCATTTTTAGATAGGTGGCAATCAAATCAAAGTCAAGAGCCTTTAAAGTTAAAGCAATTAAGAAAATCCAAGCACACTAAATTAATATTCACTACAGTTCATAATGAAGAAGAATATTTTTTTCATGTATGTGTAACATTTGTAAAAATGAATACAGTAAGTAAATTCGTAGTTAACAAATATATATAGTTTTCTTTTTTTTTTTTACTGTGCCATGTTTATAGGATATTTTATAGATTATCTTAGATAATTGGTATGCAACTGCACTGCCCATAATGTTCTGCTGGAAATACATAATCCATTCCAGTAAGTCAAGAATATTATTTAATCCTTCCCCACACACCAAATAAGCATATATATGTTATTTGTAATTCTTAGATTTAACAATATAAATAAGTTGGTAATCAACAAGTTATCTCTCAGTTGGCAAGGAAATATAGTTTGCTACCTTAGATATTTTCATAGATGGAAGGAAAAAAATTAAGATAATTTTTCAAATATAAGCAAAAAATCTGAAATAAAGTTAGATGAATTTTTATAAAATTCTATCAAATTACAATAAAAAAATATATTGATGCTGATTAGCAACTCAACACAGATCCTCAATGAATAAATGGTTAGAAAATATTTTTTGCATGACAAGTACATATTTTGAGCACAATAACAATATATAGAATCAATCCTTAAAACAGCTTCTTTTAATAACATAGATAGAAAGAAAATAGTTAGATAGAAAGAAAACTCAGAATAAATTAATAATATTTGAAATAAATACCTGTATAACTTGTTCCGCTTGTTTGAGATTTCTGCTCCAAAGAGAATAGCGCAAAAGAGCTGCAGGTGAAGATAACATGCATTGAATAATGCTTGATTCTGCAAAAGATTCTTTTTTGAAGTTGGAGTAGTTTCTCTTTTGTCTTCTTTTCTTCCTACGTTTCTTAGATTCTACATCTGTCCCATCTAATAACAGAAGTAATTTATATGGTAATTCATTCATGAAGTATAGATGTTAAGCAATAATTTAATTTATGGAAATACATTATATACAAATTGCCAGTTGTTTTTAAAAAGAATAAAGTTCTTCAATTGTTATGGTTAATTAACCTCTTATATTGTAATTATCAATATATCAATATTGCATGTATAGTAATCACAATATTTTAGATAAGCTAGAATTTCAAACTGCTTAATTACTAACATTTGGAATTTCTGGAATGTGAAAAGGTATTTATCATTTTCAAATCTCCATGGTAGGATCAACTAATCACTTGAATTAAAAATTGCCTATATGCTATGAGCTATTTAATTTTATTACAGAAAAATATATGTAAGGATTTTGGGTCTAAAAACATTTTTTGATAAATTTTGTTATGAATCATTATATTTTATGAAGTATTCTGTTCTACTAACAATTGCTGCTAATATACATTCTTCAGATTCTAATCTAAAGCCATAATCTAGATCAAAATATCTTATTCATTATATTAAACTTTAATTTATAAGCTATAAAATAGCAATTCCCAGAACATAGCATCTTCAATCTCCACTAAGAAAAATATAAACATAAAATTTATAATTAACTTTGAGAAATGATAAACATAATATGTATATAGATATAAATGAATTCTTAGTAAATTTTAAAATATATATACTTTTAAAATTTGTAAATGAAACTGCTTAAAAATATTTGTGTACAATTATTCTGTATTATTTTTTAAGCAGAACTAAAATTACTTTTGCACAGTGCATGTATGTGCGAGTTATGATCTCGTAATCTAATTTAAATCTTAATTAATTTCCAAATTTTATCTTAATTCATATTGTACTTCATTCTAAAATGTTCTCCATTTCCTGATCCAATTCCTACTTTTTTCTTAATTAATTCTACACGTACTCTATAAGACTGCTGTATTCAGCATTTTATCACATTCCAAGTGAAGGGATAAAAATCCTTTATGCTCACAACATTCTTTTAAAGATACCTAAAATTCCTTTTCCTAAGACTACACATATCATAAAAATCCCTATTAAAATCTTATAGTAAAATCATTGAAGAGAAAAATTTTGTAGCTCTTATGTAGTGATGTAGATTGACGCATATCTTACCCCTTATTCTCTGTACATAAATTATGCCTCCCGTGGTAAAATAAATAAAAGTTTTAAAAGTTTTTTCTATTCAGCCAAGCAAATGCTAAAATATGTTTTCCTTGTTGTTCAATGGAAATCAAAAATAACATCTGAAAATCAAAACTCAACATAGTTATAAATGTTCAATTTGAATGCCTACAGAAATACGAATGATATCAAGGTGATACAATAACACATTCACATTTTTTAACATGCCTGATGTGATGCTTTGAAAGGCTATTGACATGGATGTATGGTGATAGCTATTTTTTTTCTTTTGGAGCTACATCAAACATCAAATTTTTGTTTTAACATTACCAAATGACATTGGTAAACTTAAGATATGCATATCTGCAGCTTTTCAAAATATCACACCAAACATACAGATAAAAAGTGTGGAAAAAGTTATATAACACATTTTTCTGGTTAAAAAATGCAGGCAAAGAATTTGAGTTCTTTTTTTATTCTTTCATGATTATTACTAAAAAATATTGTGTTTTTAGATTTTTCGTAAAAGTTTTTTGCTTAACCCATAACAAAGCAGTAAGATATTCTGAAGGCAGAACAAGGGAACAAAAAAAATATAGAAATGCATTCAGAGTTTAAACATAGAAGAATTTCCAATAAATTTTATTTGCATTAGCATTTGTTTTTTTATAAATATACTAAATTACTAAAAAATATTGATAATTTTAATTAATAATCATTATAATTTTAATTATAATGATTATTAATTAATCATTAATCATTATAATTTTAACTATCGATCTGACAATATGAATAATAAGTGCCACAGAATTCCCAAATCAGCAGTTTTCTAATGTTTCCTTTTTCAGAAGAAAATTTTCGCCTTGAGTGCAAAAACGCCTTGACCATAGTGTAAATTATATTTTTCTGTCTGGTGTCTTCACTGACAGCATATCATTTATGTTCCTTATCATAGTTGCAAACTATAACTTCAAAATGTCTCCAAGACAAAAATTTAAAAAATTATTTCTTTGAACTAAAAAGTGTTATTAGAGAAAATAAAAAAAAGTGATTAAACATGAAATTTCAGTTTTAAAATTTGCTATACCTATATAATAAATACAATTAATCCATATTCTTAAAATTAATCATTTTATAACCATTTAAATTAAGAATTTTAAAAAAACACATCAACTCTAATTCTGGAATTCTGGTTTTCCCTATCTTCTCAGAATCTAACTTTTGAAATTTTACTGCACAATCCCAAACTGCGATATTATATGAAATCATGCTGCTAAAATAAATGCTTACTCAACTAGATTTTGGGAAAACAAGCCTTTAAAGCTATATAAATTCTGAATATGCTCCCATGATTCCTTTTCCTAATTTCTTCCCTGCTGAGGTGACAGTATCACTCTGTGGTTGTAGATTTAACAAAGAAAGTTTAAAAGCTATTTAAAAATTGTGCCTTTTCTTTAATCAAGAAAAAGAAGATAGTAGTGATTTTAAATTAACTGCCATCTTGCTTATTTATCCGAATCATTATATTATGTAACTTTTGTTTAGCACAAAAATAAAAATGCACTAATTAAGCTTTTACATTAATGGAAATTGAGTCATTCCTATTTAAGAACTTTTACACCATTTGTTGCATCATAATTTCTACAATATGCATCACATAAAAATGTATGGATATAAGTACATAATAAAAAAAAAATCTGAACTTCTACATAACAAACATATAATTTTAAGAAAAACTGAAAAACTACAAAATCAATAATAAAATTAATAGGTCAATGTGATTAAAAAAAAAAAAAAAAAAACTTTAACTCAAAAAAAAAAAAGTTTACTTCTTACATAGATTTTTTTTTAAATAATAATTTTTAAACTTATAAATGAAAACAGAATCTCAAAACTTTTAAAAGAAAATTAGCAAGAAAGAGAACTTTAAATGCAAAATTAAGAGGTTATGCAATATACCTGATGAAGATGCACTGTGCTGACTTTGAAACAGGTATGGCTTCTTTTTCTGTAGTGAAGTCCCAAATGCACCTTGAAATATTCCAGATTTTACAACCTCATACCTCCACAGAGCTTCATTTACATAATGAAAAAGACGAGATGTGCGTCCAGGTAATTCATTAGAGCTGATGGATAATTTTGAATCCACAGCAGTTTTGTCTTTGGATTCTGTCTTTTCAACAGAAACCTGAAGAAAATTCAGAATAAAATTGTTTACAATTTAATAAAATCATCTGATCATCTAATGTAAAATTATGAAATTAAAAAAAATAATTTTAAAAAAAATTTTAACATAAGGAATCATTTCAAAGAAAAATTCTTGGAACATGAGGAAATATTATACTTGTTCTGTCAAATTGAAACCATTTATATTATCAAGAATTTAAGAGAATAATAATAAATGTTACAGATTTTTTTTTTCAAATACAGAATTTACAAATAAAATTAATCTAATAATTTTAAATCAAAAAGTAAGAATAACTGAACTTAATTATACATATCTTTTGTTGATATTTACAGAGAGTATTAATCTACATATGAAATAAAGCCAAATTATAGAAATTAATTAATTTAAAGCTTTTTTTTTTTTACACATAGTAAGAATCTATTGAAATAAGTATATTGTTGAAATAATATGCACTTCTTTAACTTTCACTACATGTTGGATAGAAATTCCCTATAAATGAGAGTTTTTCAACAGTTTTCATATTGGTTGAAAGTTAAAAATGCAGAATAAACTTTTTAATATTTAATGCAAAAAAAAAAAAAAAAAAAAAAAAGATTACAAATAATCTTAATGTATAGTAATAGACAGCCATTTTTATCTCAAGCAATAAATACATTTTCTTTTCATATTATTTGTTATTCAAGGTATATATTTCAGAGATTGTAAAAGAAAAATGCAATTATTTACATATTCATTCATCACCTGAATCGAAAAAAAATTCTTCCTGCATTTACTATGTATGTATATATTTTTTTGACATCTCCAAATATTAGTCTTCCTATTAAAAGTGTTGAGAGATTAATTAATGACTTTTCATTCAATCAAAAATTATGCTTGAAATAATTATGTTACCACAATAGATTATGTTTGGTTTCTACCCTAAGCATAGTTTTTCTCACATACACAACACTTAAAAGGTAAGGAAAAGCTTGCATAAAAATTTAGAAAACAAACAGAAATAGGTTGAATATCTAACAGCCAGAATCATATTCCAGAGAAAATTCATATATAGAACTGTAACTGGAAATGAATTACTCTGGCTATGTCTAAGAATTCAGAGTGGTTCACGTAAATGTCATTGTGGCAGCATGGTAGAATCTGAGGCCGAAGATATAATGATAGCAATTGTATTCCTTGACAATGGCTGAAACTTTCCTGGATGTATATTTCTTCATTAGAACAGAAATAGTTTGATCCAATATACTGCTACATCTACCAGGTAAATAAGAACCAGCTTACTTATATAGCAGCGCATTACATCTACAAGCTTATAATGCAGTCCAAAAAGAATGAATGCAGCTACAAGTTGCAGTTCCAAAAATATATACAGGATTTTCTCTTGTATTTATCCAGTAAGACATTCATTGTTTAAAAAAATAAAAAAATAAACTCTTTCATAAGCGTGATCAACATTTGGTTTGTTCACAGACTGTATGGTTCATTAATGATTTATTCACTGCATTTATAACTATTATCCCTAATATACTGCATATTTTAAATGAAAAACTTTTTTACAAATTCATATTATTTCGAAATTTAATAAAAAAATCATCAGAAACAATTCTATCATCTAATACTTGAGAAGAGACTTAGAAAAAAATAGACTCAAATAAATAAATTTTAAAAAAAACTTTTAAATCTACAATTTTTCTTACAAAGTTTATTTCAACAGTTGAAAAATTACCTTGTTTTTTATAACATTATCAGTCAGTCCAATAACTTTGTACACTTCAGCTTTTGCTTCTATGATTAAATCTTTCAATAAATACAAAAGATCTCTGGTAATGAGCTCATTACAAAGAAATGTGGGTGATTGCAATGCAGATGAGCTGTTACTTTCAGTGCTCTTGCGACTCGTTTGTCTTGAGAAATGAGATTCAGAATTATCTTTCAGCTTCACAGTACTTACTAAAAATCGTCCCGAAAATATTTTTTCATTTTCAGATGAATGAGTATTGTCATTCTGTGATGACGGATAGTTTGTTTCAGATATTTCACCTTCATGGCCCTCATCTGAATCTGAATATGCCCCTAAAGAATCTCCCAAAACATTAGACATCATAAAAAGCAGAGAAAAAATATTTTCTAATATTTCTACTCTGAAAGAAATAGGAAAAATTGTTTTGATCTCGTTCTTAGCTTTGTTAAGTCTTTTAAGAATGTACATCACATAAGCTTTTTCGGCTCCATAATCATCTATATACTCAGAGAGAGATACATGAGTTTTTTCATAATCTGTATTATTTTCTTTACTTAACATTTCCTCTAAAACTTTCATATCAGTGTGAATCACATCTGATAGATTTATTTTTTTCATGCTTATTGTATCTTTGTATTCACAACTAAGATATATTGCTTCCATTATTAAACTCAAAGTCAAATATCCAGAATATACAGCCTTGTGAGTAAGATGCAAACCATTTTCTGCAATGCTACCTGAAAAATAAAAAAGTAATTTTGTATACAAAATGGAAAAAATATGAAAATAGACAGTTAACGAAATTAACATGCGTCAGATCTATATTTCATTACTTGAATCAATATCATGATCCATCCCTCATGCACAAAAATTAAAAATGCATATAGAACTCATAAATATCATTCTACTATATCTAAATAATTATATATAAAACTCTAATATGTATGAAGTCGATTAGGTAAATAAAATATTGAACACTTACAAGCAGAATTTTACAATAAGAATGGTAAAGAAATTTTAAAATGTATAAAATATAGCTGATATAATTAGACAACTATTACATATAGTGATTCACTAAAAAAACACACACTTGGAATTGTTGAAATTCTAAATGAGTCGGTCAACATAAAAAGGCATAATAGTTTGCCTTTTAACAGATAAGGGGAATAAATAATAAATATCAATCAGGATTAAAGTTAGATCACAGAGGAAGATTGGTGATCATTGATTAAAACATGAATTAAAGGCAGATATGCATAAGAAAGACAGCTAAGCTGAAGCTTAAAGGATTGCATTTAAATAATTTTCTTATGTACCATGGGAAACAGTTATATAATTATAAGAATTTACATAACTGATTATTATTACTGAGTTTATTTACATTTTTAAATGCAAGATTATATTTTTAATTCATTTAAATTCATAAAATTTCAATAATATCATATCCACACTTAAGTATAAAAATTAATGATTCATTACTTAGCTTTCTTATTATTCAGTCTAATCATCACTATATTCAATTTTAATATCTAGCTAAATCAGAAGTCACTAATTCTCAAAATCTGAAGGGTCATAAAAATATTAAAAAATATCTTTCATATTTTAATGACTTATGCACTTAAATTAAAGATGACAAAGAGAAATAGCCAAAAAAGTTATTAAAAATAAATGTAGGTCAAATTCTGTCAAAAAATATTTAAGTGCAATTGAGATGATTTAAAATGCACTATTTTGCATACTGACCAAAATACCATCATAAAATATTTTATACATCCCTCAGATATAACACATTACATAAATATAATGATCATAAAAAGATCTTCATAGTGCAGCAGTTGCATTACTCTTATCTTCTCTTTTGGATGATAGATGACGATGCCTGATCAGATATGCACCCCATAGTGCCTTGCAAGTGTAATTAGAATGAGATGATATGCCCATTCTGTTAAGCTGCATGCGTGAATGTCCTGTTTTCATGTTTGTGCATTTTTCAGTGGCACCTAGTTTTAAATGTGTGTTTTTTTTCAAAATGAGTAGAGAAATATCTAAAAGAATTTCATGTTTCTATAGATAACACATAATGTTGATCATTTTTTTTCAAGATAATTCATATAATTAATTTTACAAATAGCTATTTGTAATAATAATTAATATATTTAATTATTAATAATCAATTAATTTAATTATTTGTAATTAATTTAATTTAATAATAATTAATCAGTTTAATAATTAAGTTATGTAGTAACTGGTATCCATCCATTTTCTTATATATATATATATATGCATAATTATAGTAATAAATTAATTAAAACAAATAAAATTAAAACATTTCAGAATTAAATACTTCACTTTTGAAATGGGTATAATCATTTAAAAAATGACAAAGTAAACAAAAATAATTTCATCCAAACATCACCAAATAATTAAATCAGAATTTTCATTACCTTGATTAAAATTTAACATTTCAGTTACTTTTTCAGAAGAAACATTTTTCAAACCAAACATTGAATGAATTACTTTCAAAGCAGACTGTGTTTGAAGATTAGAAAAAATGTTTCTAGTTTTACTCTGAATTTCTGCTAGTGTTGCCTCAGAATATAAGCTTCTAAAAAGGAAAATTGATAGTATTAAAAATTCATATTATTCATCTAAAAATATAATTTTTTTAAATTATTGAAAAATGAAACAATTTTAATTAAAATAAACATGGTCAAGATACTTACTGATATAGATTGACACATAAATCTGTCAAAGATGCATTTAGTTTCAATTGTTCATAGGCTTTCATAAGAACTGGATCATAACCATTCTGAAAATTTAACATATATTAAAGAAAATAACATAGAGAAATAATCAAAATTAATTTCCAAGTGTTACGTTTTTAGAAAGAATGCATTAAATAATTGTTTAAAAGATTTTTTTTTTTTTAATATAGCTACCATTTATAGAATATTTTTGATTTTAAAGGCGATATTTATTTAGAAAAAGCAAAAACATTATACTTGATAGTATTATTCTTTCAATTTTAAAATCTATATGAAGATAGCAATTTCTATTCATCTTTAATTCGGATCTATCCAAATATTATCTTCATATTCATATACATCTTGATTTTTTTATGTATGAGTACAATAATATAATTTATAGAAACTTTTTCAATATCAAAAAGCTAGATACTTCATCTTATCAAAAGTGACTCACGCAGTTAAGCAGATGCTATAATTAAATGGATAGGTATTAAAAATAACAATAGCAAAACGAAGCTTGCATTGAATGTCAATGAAACAAAGATTCAATCTAATATCCAAAACAATTGAAATATATTCAACTTTCATTTCGAAATCTTAAATAAATCCTATATTAACCTTTGTAGCCCAAGAGAAATTAATAATTTGAATAAAGTACACTTGATATATGCATGAAGGAAAAAAGTTTCTCACATTAACCAATAGTGATAGTCAAAAAAATTATTATATAACTATGCTAACTCTTTTTATCTTGATAGAAAAATTACAAATGGTAGAAGATTAAAATGGTCCTTATTAGTTTTTTGCTTTAATATATTAGGAACCTGTTGCATCAATACTCCTACGGCTGCAAAAATAATTTTTAATGGATTTACTTTCCTAATTTTCTTTCTCAGAGAAAGTATAAAATTTAGTTCATTCCTTCATTTATAACAAAATAAAATTTGAAACTGTATAAACTGCATTCTCCATTTTTAAGAATTATATACATTATCTTGTATCCCTTTGGCAATTTTTAGATATAAAATTTTAATCTGATAATAATTGATCTTTTTAATTATGGTGTATAATGCTCTGGCTTTTCATTGAGGGTCATATTAAGGGGTTTAAATATGCCACTTATTTCCATTATCAAGTAAATTTCTCCTGATCTGATAAAAATATCAAGTGGCAAAGAATTAAAAAAAAAAATTCAGAACACTAATGTACATATTTAATTACATATTTATAAAAAAAACTAATAAATCAAGAACAAATTAATTTCTTAAAAGTAATTTAATAATTAATTTAAGAAACATTTATCATCAATTCCTTAGACATTGATGTAATTCAGATTAAACAAACTCAAATTTTGCAAATGAACAAAAAGAATTATTCAACTGAAAAAGTAATTGTATATGAACTAGAAAATGATAAAACATTTAAGTAAATCAATATTTCTAAACTAAAAGTTCAGAACTGATGAAAAAAATATCACACAAATCAAATTTTTCTCATTAGGATATGCATTGCAAGATTTACCACATAAATCTTTTTAGCATCGACTTCACAATCAGAGTATAATAAACAGACCATATAAATATGGACATACAATTTAAACTGCATAGAAATGTTACTTACAGGTTATTTGGTAATTGTCACATGAACATGAATTGGCCCCATAAAAAATTAAGTGAAATTTTATTGCTTCTCTGTTATAACTTCCAAAAGTATTCATGCTCACAGCTGACTTTTTTACCATTTTATAAACTCACCTTTGAATGATAACAGAATTTCCATATAAATTTTGCATGATTTTTGACAATTTTTTAAAATGTTTTTTAGCATAATTTTCAATAATAAATTCTGTTATTGAACTGAATTTCAGATTACTTTCTCTGTTTCAACAAATATTCAATCCAATGATTTCCTTCTGTTATTGATAGCTACGAAGGATTCTGCACAATGAAGATAGTTGTAGTTGACATGAGGAATAAGAAAATAAAGTTATAGGGCAGCAAAAATTAAAAGATAGATTACCAGTAGCTATGCTTTTGATGTCATGCGACTAAACTCTATTAGGATGGTTCATGTACATAATGAACAGAATGGGTGTAAGGCTATTAAAATAACATGTTTTTAATGTCTGTCACATTGACACTTAAAAGCATTTTCTTGGATAAATCATCAGCATGAAGTTATGCATAAGAGTTTTAATCGAAAGTAGACACAACCAATATTCTCAGGAAACAAGTTGGTCGCCAAAGGCAGCTAATAAACTCATTTTCATTAACACATTTTACACACATGTTTTAACACATTTTTTTGCCAGTTAACAATAAAATCTAATATCTGTAAATATACTCTTGATACTACTCTCTTTAAAGTAAAAGAAACAGAATTAGCACAAAACTAAACATGAAACATCTTACCTCATTCCAGCTTTTTATTATTTCAATAATATTCACAGCAGAAGCATCATCCTGGCAGATATTCCATGATAAAATCAAAAGCAAAGGTTTTAGAAGGCTTAATAATGAATCACTTAAAAGATCCTGAATGTATGCCCATTTGCCATTCAAAATATACTTGGTGCAAAATTCCTATAATGAAACAGTGCACAAAACTAAATATCTGCACATAATTTATTAAATAATGTTTATAGAGAAACATAAAACATACTGCCATTATTTTAAAAATAAAAACAAAGGCATTAATAATTAAAATATCAAACACTGCAAAAATAATATATATATATATATATATATATATATATATATATATATATTATATAAAAGTGCATTATTTAAAATGACTCTTTATGAACACTTCTAAAACTTAAAAAAATTAGCTTAAATAAATGCCAAAATAATTATTGGTTAGAATTTCACTTTTTAAAATCAACAATAACAAAAAAGACAGCTACATTAAACAAAATGCAATTTAAAAATTTCAAATAAAGTTCTCATCATAAGACTTAAACAAGGCCATCTTAAAAAAATTTCAAAAATAAAATACCTGAGCTATATTAATTTTTAAAAAATTATGCAAGAAATATTAAAAATTAATGAAATTTCAATGACCAAAGAATAGAACTACAGTCATTCATAATGTTTTGATTTTGATTGAAATTTTCAATCTAAAGGCTCTTAATGTGGTAAAATTATATATATATATATATATATATATATATATATATAAAGCTTTTGTTGTTGTTATTGTTTGTTTTTATGTATCATTGTCCTAATAATTTAATTTTAAACATCTTTAAGCTAGTAGGAAAATGTGCTTTGTTAGTACAACCACTGTCAAACATGCATAACTGATCAAATTTTTGTTATGAATGTTAATATAAGCACACATTTAATTTCTTTTCTAATCACTTGTTATAAAACATAGAGCATATACATTTATATAATTTTATTCTACATTTAATAAAATGACCTTTATAGCAAAACATAATTATCTTTGTAATAGTGTATTGAAGAAGGTAATGATTTGTAATTTTTATTGAAATACAAATATAAAATGAGTACACAGTGATATGCCATATAATAAAAAAAAAGTTAATAGCATTCAAAAGCTGAATAAAATGTCATATCATGTAAATTTTTACTTTGTAAACAATAGTTTAACAGCCTTTTAAAAACTCATTTTATATATGCAAATTCTGTACAAAGTCACATAAATTTAATGCTTAATATTCAATTATTTCTTAAAAGGCAAAATTATAATCCTCAACTTCAATAAAAAATAAAATATATTTTAAAATCTACAGCATATTAATTCTACAACATTAAAGGAATTTATAATACCTAGTTTTAAAGTATTTATTTCCCTTTAACATTCTATGACAAAATACCACAGAAGAAATACATAAAAACTTTTTTAAAAATCCACTCCATATCAAATTTATTATATTTTACTACAAATTTCCTAAATATTAATACTTAAACCATTTAAAACATTCAAAATTTCATAATCATTAAATGTTTTATCATTTTTATGAATTCACTTCAATAAGTGTTATATGAATTTACGTACTCCTTCATCATTCATTATTACTTATTATATGATTTAAATCATTTATATTATATCATTTTTTATTTCAAATAGATATTAATATACATATGCCTCAATATAATTAACTGAGTAATTTAATACTATTATGCATATTATATTTATGTATTTTTAAACATTGTTTTTAATAAATAAGAGGAAAATTACCATCAGATCCTTTAAAAAGTGTGATGAGGAATTCACACTGCATAAAAGAGCATTCTGGTGAGAAAATACACTATCAGATGTAAAACATTTTGGAAATTTATCTAAACTGTATATATCTTCATTGCTGCCAAAGTTCGATTTCTCTTGAAAGTTGTTAAAATATTGGTAAAGATTAGGCGTTAGTCTACATAAAAATGACTGATAAACTCTATCTAAATCTAAAATTTTGGATTCACAAAGCCAGATGACAAATAGCAGTAATTCATCAAGGTTTTTCTTTTTGTTTGCATCTGTTATGGACTCCGGTAAAAGACTAAGCAGAAGATAAATTTTTTTTACTGAATCTGATAAATTACAAGATTTGTTTTTCTCTGACTTAGATTTCACTGCATTCAAACATTTAAGTAGGTGCTGACTATGAATATCACAGATAACAGAATTTATATTGGTTTTTATATTTAAATCTTTATGAATATAAAGCATATTAAGAAGCTTAGAAATTGCAATAGGATTTTCAGCGAAAGCATTTTTAAGAAAGGACAAACTTTCATTTGAAATGGTAAAAACTGAATATTTAGATAAGGATGCTTTCTCTTCTGCTCTTAAAAGATGTGAATGAATAGATGACAATTCCTAAAAAAGAGGAAAGAAAAGAGAGTATTATTAATTTCTAAAAATGTCATAAATTATTTACAAAACATATATTTAAAATACTTCAAGCTTCTTTTCTTATATTTTTACAACTATAACTAATATAGATTACATTTAAAGAAATTATAATCTCCAATGTTAGCATTAATATGTAGCATAATGCATATTTTCTAATAATTTAAATTCTTAATATTCTTGAAATTGAGAATATAAAAATTAAAAGCAATCATTTTTAAATCTATTACAATGCACATTAAAATTCCAATTAAAAAAAAACAAAAAGTAATAAATGAACATATTACCATAAGAACAGCTTTTGAATTTTGGAAAAAGGTCTCCAGGAAAATATGAAAATCTGCCTGCTTTCTGCAAATTTCCAATCCATCCTTAGACGGAAAAAAAAATCAAAATATTAAAATAACAATATGCAGACTTAGTTAACTATCATATTTTGCTTTGCACTTATGAAATGTTTACTATAATTATAACTGAAAATCTATAAATATTTTCAATTAAATGTTCCCATTAACCCACCAATAACAACACTGAAAAAATTCATCATATTTGAAAAATTAAAATTGAAATCCAGAATGATGCTAAAATTATTTAAAATCTAGGCATGAATGTTGGATTTCTATAGGCTAGATAGTTTCATCTTGACCTATCAAACTTGGTACATACATACCTTAAAGGGTTGGATTATACATTTCAAAGATTTTTTTAAATTTTACTTTAATTAAAGATTTTTACTAATTTGGAAAAATAAAATTATCTATCATTTTAATATTTTTGTGATCACAAGAATTTTAAAAATCTTGCAGATTTAAAGGTAAAAACCAACTATTGTCTGATGTAATATGATTACCATTACTGTAGTATATTATATACACTACAGGGCCTAGTTAAATGGTGTTATGATAAGAATAAAATTCGAATATTACACATTGTCTATGAGACAGCATCACAGTAGAAATATTCCAGAAATTCAAAATTATGACAATTATTATAAAGGTATACATAATTACAAATATATATTTTGATTACAAAAGTTATATGAAAAATAGAATACCAAACACTTACAACTGAAAACTAATTTTACTTACTTGACATTTCACATCAAGAAGCAACTGACAAGACAGAAAACTAAAATAACTGGGACATGATAGTGTTGTCCAAGCAGATCTAAGATTAAAATCAGAAAAATAAATAAAGAAACTAACATCATTCATCAACTTTCACTAAACAAACAGAATTTTAAAAAAGTAATGGAAGTTTTTTTTTGAAATAAAATTTATTATAAAAAGTTATTTACAATAAAAGGCATACTAAACATTGCAATGAAAATTTTTGCTCCTAAAATCCATAGCAAAATTCAGGGGTGTTTTTTTTTATTTAATTCGATAACCTTACTGGTTAGTAATCTGACATAAAAAGTGTTGGTATTGATTAAAAATTAAAGCAAATAAAATACACATAAGCATAGAATGATTTGAATAATTAAAAAAAGCAAACTATATTCAAAATCTCTAAACCAAAATTTAGGAATTAAGTAAGCAAAATTAAACTAATAATTTTAATTTCAAAAGATATTCATTTTTACAATATGTTAGTTATGTACAATTTACTGAAGCAATGCAATTTTTACTACAGCAGTTAATTTTAAGTTATTACCACTGCTTAAGAAGTAAAATGATTAGGAAATGTAGCTATGAATATTTTTAATTCCAAATATAAGGAGATTAGTTTTAAAAATACTATGAAATATAAATATGCTAGTTAATGAATATGGATTTAACAACACAACAGATACCGGGAAACTGTTAACTTCAGATAATCTTGTAAAGAAACAGGTGAACAAGAATTAAACCTATATCTCACAAAAGAAGTTATTTCTGTTTCAGCAAACAATAATTAATTTTCTTTTTGTAAGTTTTTTTATTTAAAAAAAAGGCGAAAAACATAAAAAAAATACATTAATGAAACTAACATATGCAAGCACATTGGTAATTTTTTAATGCAAAGATATATGACAGATTACCTAACAAAATGAGGATTCTTAGCTATTTTTCGTAGTGTTGATAACAATCGTTGTTTGCTACTTTCATCTGGAACTTCAGCTTTTATTAAAGCTAAAGCACATGCTCTAGCTAGTTCCCATTGGCCTAAGTATGCATGATTACTAAATTCTCTGAGCAAAAATTCCGTCATGTTGTTTTAAAATTTAAGCTTAAAATTTTCGTCTTATTATTTACATTGAATTCGTCATTCCTGTCATCCCCCTATGCACATGACAAAATATTTTCATAAACATTCTATTATGTTGCCAAAATAAAAAACAGTTTTTCTGCGAATAATTTATTTTGAGAAGAATAGTTTTTAAAAGGGAAAACTTAATGTTTTCCCTCGTCTGTTTTCGCAAAAGTAAATAATGATTGATTTTTATAATTTTCATTGGTTATTATGATTTTTTTCAAATTTATTTAACTAATTCTCCGGTATCCAGAATTTAAAATGTTCCTATTCCAATTTGAAATTCTGGTTTGGCAATTCAAATGTAAACACACAAACAGAAAGCTTGAAGGGTAAATAATTCCAATTAAATATTTCATCATGTTTTCGTCTGTCAGTCGATTCATTCGGCCAATAAAATATGTAAAGCCTTTATTTATAAGTAATATGAGATGCTTATCAACAACTCCTCGAATTTTATCTAATGTTGATGCTAGCAAATCCGATCTTAAGCCGACAATTAGACCAACCAATGAACTAAAAACTGCTCAGTTAACTGAATATGGAGTATATCTAGCTGATTGTTTACCAAAATATATTCAGAAAGTTCAAATAGCTCATGGAGATGAATTGGAAATCATGATATCGCCTGATGGAGTTATACCAGTTCTCACATTTTTAAAAGATCATCATTTGGCTCAATTCGAATCACTTGTTGATATTGCTGGAGTAGATGTGCCTACAAGAGAGTATAGATTCGAAATAGTATATAATTTGTTAAGTTTGCGATACAATGCTAGAATTCGAGTAAAAACATATACTGATGAATTAACCCCAATTGATTCAGCTTGTGATGTATACAAGGCGGCCGATTGGTATGAAAGAGAAATCTGGGATATGTTTGGAGTCTATTTTGCCAATCATCCTGACCTTAGGAGAATTTTAACCGACTATGGATTTGAAGGACATCCTTTCAGGAAGGACTTCCCTTTGAGTGGATATGTTGAAGTGAGGTATGATGATGAAGTTAAACGAGTTGTGGTAGAACCTTTAGAGTTGGCACAGGAGTTCCGCAAATTTGATTTGGTTGGACCATGGGAGCAATTTCCAGCTTACAGAGCAGAAGATGCAGCGGTTAAAGAAATACCATTACCTGCTGAAGCAGCCGAAAAGAAATAAATCTAATAATTGGACACTTTGTTAATCATATCTGATTAGATATACAAAAAAAAATGTTATGTTAATATACAACTGATATCATTACAATTGGAAATATTTATTTGAATTTGGAGCATTTAGTTATAATTCATGAATAAAAGCAATTATGCTTTAAAGTTTTTTTCATCATTGGTTTACTTTCGGTTAATAGGGTTTTATGGTTTTAAAAAATATTAAATAAAAAGTAAAAATTTTATAATATAGATTTCTTTAGCAGCCCTATCAAAAACTTAACAAATTTATATATTAATGTTTCATACAAAGTAATTAGTACTTTTATATATTTTTATTATTGATTCACCATCACTAAGTTTTAGATTTTAAAAATTCATATAAAAGTGCATTTCAAATTATAAAATATTTCTACTTCAACAAATATCTGTTGTTTATTAATTATGAAATTAAGCAAATAAATGGCAGCAATATATTCAAGTTATACTTAAACACATGTCAGATAAAATTCAATTTTCAATAAGATGTTGTAATTTCTAAAATTTTTATGATTAAGAATCGGGTATACTTTATTTTATTATATAGGAAATTTCTTATAATAAGTAACTTAACTTAATTTACCAAAAATATCATACTTGTTAATAAGTAAATTTTATTTCCATTTTTAAACTTTGAATATACCTAATCATTATTTATGTCATATAGTGTACAATATGTGCAATAAATTCTTTGTTTAAAAGAAGAATAATCTTTAAATATTCTTTAGATTTTATTGATTTTTTTCTCCATATAATTAGCTTTTGTGCATAAGATTTAATTGCTGTGATTTGTTTTACTCTGATTTTTTTTCCATTATCGTAATAGAAGAGCATATGTTTCATTACATAAAATAATTTATAATGATGTGATCAATATGATAAGATTATTTTTCTCCTGTTACCTTTTTCATTTTTCTTTCTCTTATATGAATACTGCAGATACTGTAAAAAAGTAAATAAATTTTAAATATAATAGACTTTGCTTAGTTAAAAAAAAAAAAAAAAAAATTAAATTATTTTTTTTATTTGCCTGTCAATGTTTTTGAATATAATAAAATAATGGTACAGTGGATTAGATGAGTGAAATTTGACATGTAGATACCAAAGCTTGGATGCACATTTATCAAAACGAAAGAAAAAAAAGATTTCGACATATATGCTAAAATTTCTTTACTATGCTCTAAAAATAAACAACCCAAGTATAATATTTGCTAGGAATTTTTAAACATGCATGTTGGCATTGACATTGAATGGATATCTTTAATAATTGCATTTATATTCGTGCACATTACTGCTTTGTTGGATAAATATATGTTTATTTAGTCCAAATTATCATAGTTATAGCAAATGAAGCTTAAAAGAGTTATTGAAATCACAAAAAAAGTACACAATAATCAAATTAATACTGAGTGGAGGGAGAGGTTATAATATAAAAATAATTTCAAGGAGGAGCCTTGTATGGCTAAAATATATTTGTTATTGAATACACGCCACTGCTGTTTTATTTATCGACACCAGTAATATCTCAAATAAGGAGCTATAACTGGTCTATCCAATTTATCTTTTTACAATAACTGTACTTTATCATATTTTTAAATATATTTACTTAGGTTCATGAAATATTAATTAAAATACTTTTTATGAATTTGTAGGGGGAAAAAAGTTAAAGAAGGGAAAAAGGGAATTTTACATTCTAAGCTGTGAGCAGTTTTATTTTATATACATAATAATTATCAAAAAACAAAATTATTCAAATTTCTGTCTAGAAGTTAAAAATAAGAAAAGGTGCATGAATCATTTGTATGCCTTATATATTCTATAAACAGTCTGCAAATTAATATTATTGAAATTAAGAGCAGGAAGTAAAAATAAAAAGGATTTTCCATGCATTTGTAGATGGTTTTGACTATGCTTATGGGATGTAATATATCCTTTTAAAATGCAGCATGCTGAAATTGAAATAATGATGATAAATTCTACAGCTTAAAATTTTTTGTAAGGATGATTAACATGCAGATTAAAATATCAATATATTGGACAGACTTTATATCAATTATTAAGTAAGTTGTTATTTTAAAAATCTAATTTATTATAGATTTAAAATATCTAATAAAATATTCCTTTTTTTTTGTAGGGAAAATATTAAATTAATCCTAATAAGACTTTTTTTTTGTTAGTTTGTTGTTGTTTTTTTTCTTGCATACACATATGATGATGATATGCTACAATTCTCTTATCTACAATAAAAAAAAACATGCAGAATTTATGTTGTAGAAAAATGTATTGTTTTTATAATAAAATTTATATGGATATTCTTATTTTTATTGCACCTAATAAAAATAAGCATTTCCATTTCACAAACGAGAACGGAGTATAAAATATGCACCCTAGAAGTATAATAATATGAGAGGCATTTATATATTATTAAATTTACATAAGATGCACGAGAAGTATTTAAAGACTGAGGAAGAAAAGGAAAATTTTCAGCTAAGAGAAAGATTCTTTCAGCAGTTCCTCGTAAATCTAATAAGAGCATTTTGTTCTTAAATATTTTATGAAATAAAAATACGCATATACGATAAATGAATCTTTTTTTTTTTCCCTAATTAATATATTTCATATTTAACTAAAGAAAAAATTTCGTTAAAAAAATTTTTACCAACATAAATTAAGATTGATTTTTATCAAAATGTTTTATTTGCATTCTTAACTGATAACTTATTTGAACAAATTGAGTTTTTCAGCTAGCTATCGGAAAAGCAATCATGAATCAAAACAAATGCAACTGTCATATCAAATTCGAAACTATTTTTTTTCAGTTATTGGAATCCGGTCTAGATAATTGTAGTAATGTTCTCGAATCTTTTTTAAAAATTTTTAGATCTCGTAAAAATGATATTCTATTAAATTAGTTTATTTATTGATTAGTTTTAGTTTTTAAATAAAATTTAAATTCTTTTGTTTTATCATTGAAAAGAGATATTTAAAGATTTGTATTTTAGAAGAAGAAAAAAAAAATGAACAGATATTCAACTCAACTCATCTCATAAGTAAAACTGAAAACAAAACAAATAAAGTGTGTTTGAAAAATAGGCGCGCGTAATTTTTCTTTTTCACATTTGATTAAAGTTTTATCAATGTCTATTTTTATGCAAATGTGATTCCAAGAAAATGGGATCATATAAAATTCGTCGTTTGCATTTACCAGAAAATATTGCGGGAATATTAGAAAAGAATAATTTAAATACGTGCAAGGTAAATATTTTGAAAAAGTATGAAAATTTTCTAGAATTTCTGTTCAAAAATTATTCTACTTTAGCTTGTAAAAATATTTCAAAGATTATCAGTGGTATTTTCCCAATATTCTTCGTAGATTAATGAGTTAGTCCTTTTCTTATTTAAATAAAAGCGTTAATGTTACAAGATGCAGACCTAAAGGAAGCAAATTTTATTGTCTGAGCTAGTCTTGATTTTAATACAATTAAGAAAAGCAGCAAAATGAAACTTATTAAGTAAAGCACAACTTTCTGGTTGTCATAATCAGAAAGGTTACGATTTGTCACATAGAGTTATCTCCTAAAACCATCCTACATTTTTGTACTATGTCTTTAGTATATGTGTTTCCACAATGTAAGAAATGATATGTACGTTTCTTTTTCTGTTTACTTTTTTATGACATTCAAGTTATTTCTTCACCTTAACTTTTTTACACTCTGTTATTTATTCAGAGTTTTATTTATTTATTTTTTTTAATTATTTGAACTTCTAACCATTTTTAAAATTATTCTTTATTGAACTTTAAATATTTTAGAATTAATTTTGATGTAAAAAATTATCAAATTACTTACAGCATAATATATTATATTCTTGCACTTTGTTTTGCAAAAATTAGTTTCTCTTTTTTCATAGATTGACTACAGTATCAATTTTGTCATAATTTTTATTTAAGTAAGCATATATTTTAAGTTTTCAATTTTTTTGGACAGCTATTAGATCTCAAATATATTAAATATAATGTGTAATCTAACCAATCACTTGAGAAAATTCAAATTAAGACTATAGAATGTTTTTAAGTCGAATCAAATGTGATGACTGATTTTCATTGCTTTGCCTGTTCAAAAGCCTTCAAATCTGGTAAGTTAGCAGGAAATTTTCTATGCAGAATAAAGATGCTGTATTTGATGCACTTTAGATGCCTTTCTGAAGTTGAAAAATATCTTTGAAAATCTTTCACCCTGAATGTATTTAATTTATAATTGCAATTTTTATTTTTAGGATGTGCTATCTCTTAGCAAGTTAGAGTTGCAGTCACTGTTAGGAATTAATCGAAATAAAATAGAAAATTTGTTACAAGAAATATCTAAAAAATGTATTACAGATCCTCAAACTGTAAGTTTGATTGTTTTTATAAGTCAAATAAACTCTATGTTTGCAAACCTTTGTATTAATTTAATTTTATATTGTGTGCTTATTAAATTAATAATCATTCTTTGTAGTTAATTAGTTTTTGTGAGGGCATTTTTATAATTTTTAGACTGATTAGTTTCTTATATTTATTCTTTGTAATGCTTCCTGTGCATTAATATAATTTTTAATTCTCTATTTTTTTTTTTTTTTTTTTTTTTTTTTTTTTTTCATTTTTCCCTTTGAGAATTCAAAAAAAGTATAGTAAAAAAACAATCCTCTAGAATTTTTCAAGCTAAATTATTACATTTTTTCTAAATGCTTAATTTTTTTTAAAAAAAAAAAAGCTTTAAAAAATTTCTATTAAAAATAGAATGATCTTTTCCATTATTATTTGAGTTTGAAATGTGTAACTTATATATCATGATATTACATTGACAAGGAAAGAAATTGAGTTAGTTGGAAAGTCACATTATTTATAAACCTTGTATAATTGCATAATATATGTTATATATCCATGTATGTATAAGCCATAAATGTAAGCTGCATCTTCTCTTTTTCAAATAACATAGCCTTTATTGAGGATATTTTACCCTATGAGCCCTGACAGCCCAATATCGCCCCATTCAACAGAAGCCTTACTCAGTTGCTTTGGGGTGGCGTCCTGGCATAGGGGTAGCACATCCTCCCCGTGACCTGGGCATCCTGGGTTTGAGTCCCGGTTCGGGCATGGTTGTTCTATCTGTGAGATGTGTGAATGTGCCCCCCCCCTCCCCCTGTAAAAAGGGGTTGTGCAAGCGAATGTGATGCATGTGTAGCTAAGACGTACTCTTGCCCTTGTTGGCGCTACTAAAAAACAAGAAACACTCCCTTGGCTTAAAATCACTGACTTCGTCAGCGAGCTTGTCCATGGCAAGTGCCATTATAAACAACAACAACAAAGGTTGAAAGATATTTCTCGACAAGCACTCATTTAAACTTGTGGGTGGTCAGGGCTCATAGGGTTAAATTCAACTTTTTTTTTTTTTTTTGTAATTTGGTTTTGAATTTCCAGTTTTGCTGCTTTTATTAGTTTTATAGTTTGCTGCTTATTTCTTTTCTAGTTTCCTTAAAGATTGGTATTTCATTGTGGCTATATTTAGCTTTGATTGATTAGGTTTTAATATGAAATTCTTTAAATCAATGTTTTTTTAGTGAATTAATCCTTTTATTTATTTGAATTTTTTAATAAATCAACTTATTATCTGTAAATTATATATACTAATTCTTGTCTTCCAAAAATCGCAATTTCTTGATATTTTCGGCTTATGAGGGTTTCAGTTCTTTGACAAAAGTCAGAGCCCTAATAGAAAAAAATCCTTGGTAGGAATCTCTGCTTGAAGGTGACCCTTGATAAAATTTTCAGTCCAGATTCATCATTTTTTTATTTTATTCTGTTTTAATGCAATATAAACTTAACCTTCTATTCAAATTCAAATACCTCAGAATACTGGAATGCCAAAACTTCATATTCAGAAATTAGAACATTTCCCTCCCCACCCCCTCAAAAGCAATAATGACTGCTCATGTTCTTAATGAGTTGATATACATAAGTGGACATTGCTTAGCTCATGGCTATTAAGGAAGACTCTATGTTAATTTATCTTGGTAAAAGAAGTGCACATACTTTGATTTTTTTTTTTTTTTAACGTACTTGAGATGGTGCAAATTACTGGAAATCGGTAATAACGAATATAGTACTTTAATACTTGTGAAATGATAACAGACTGAATAGTATCAAAAATTTAGGAATATTAGTTTCTAAAAATTATGATTGTATTTCACACAAAATTATTGCAGAGCTTCTCTTGATTTAATTCTTCAAAGCTAGACACAAATTTTCCTCTAAATGAAGGTGAACATCTTTTTCAGATTTTTTGAAATAAATTTGAACTATGTTTGGTATAAATATATTTGAAAATATATTTTATCCTATTCAGTATTCTCGACTGTTACCTGTTTAATGAAAGAATTGCTAAATCAAATATCATTATATTGACTTCTAACATTGGATGCCAAAAAATATTCATCCAATGTTAGAAGTTAATAGATTCTTTTTCTTTCTTTCTTTTTTAACATGTTAAAGGTTATTTGCTTTTGTTATTAAAAATTACTAATATTTATCATCCTCAGATTATTTATATATAAGTACATAATAAACATTTATATAAGTGTATGCAAGTTGAGGTTCGAACTCGCAACGGTAGGGTTCATAGCCGAGTAACAAAGCCACTAGACAAAAGTGTACACCCGTGTCCGGAAGTTGTTATCTGGCTTATGATGTTACCACCACAATAGTTCCCCACCAGTGAGTCGGTAGAGTTTATCGCGCCAGTTATGACGAGCGACGAACGTGATTATCGCGCCAAGTGTTTTTGGCGGGCGACGGCGAGCGTGTGTGAGTGGTTGTTGCCGGTAGATGGAGCCACGGCAGCTGAATGAAGGATGCGGTTGTTCAGAACCAGGGTCACCAATATGCAAGTTGAGGTTCGAACTCGCAATGGTAAGGTTCATAACCGAGTAACAAAGCCACTAGACAAAAGTGTACACTCGTATCCGGAAGTTGTTATCTGGCTTATGATGTTACCACCACAAGTGCATAATTAATAATTTATATACATAATATATTATAAATATGAAATATCACATCATATTAGTTAGATAAAGTATACTCAAAAATTTATTTCAACATATTTAGTATACATGCATAGTAGCATTCTCCTAAACCCATCTACCTGATAGAAGGGTTGTTTTATAAAATGTCATTATAAAATAATTTTACTTATATTATGTTCTTTTTTGAAGCTTCTTTTAGCCATTTAAAAAATCAAAAATATAGACTTAGGGATAGAATCAACAACTATTTAAAATGTAGAGTGCTGTGTGGTTTTAAGAAAATACATCCTAAGAACCCTCTTCCATCACTAGAACTTGTCTGTTTGAGCATTGTTATAAGCAAAGCACATACCTTGGATAGTTAATCAATCTCAACAAAGTGGGGAAGGGGGTGGGGATTTCACAGTGATATTTGGACAACACAGGTAGGTCTGAAGCTCCATTGAATGGACATTGATAGAGTTAAGACTAGTTGATTAATTCGCCTTTTAGTTACAAAATAAAATAATTTTTTAAACTGTAGTTGCTAAATTTTATTTAATTAAGAAATACTGTACAACCAGTTTGTAGTTCATTTAGTATTTTCTCTAAATTGTATAAATTTAATAAATAATTTATCTTTTTAGGGCTAAATTACTGAATATATTAATTTAGAGTATCAGAACCTCCAAAGCAATAATCACAGTGCTTGCATGTTGTAAAACCTATTTCATGTTTAATTTATTTTAAATTTTACTTTCAAATAGGTTTATAATATTATTAAAAACCAAGAGTTAGCATCAACTAATGTTTACTTGCCATTATCGTTGCCTTCTCTTGATCTATTACTTCAAGGTGGTTTACCATTTGGTAGCTTAACTGAGGTAAATACTTTTTTCTTTTATTTTATTTTTCCAAAAAATACACTTTTAAATTTAGATACATTGCCATTAAATATTTATTTTGATATCTGAGGTTGTATGTACGCTGAAAATTTTTTAATTCCAATGGAAGAATCTAATGATCTTGTGATGAACTGTAATGACTGTTTTAAATGCATGATTTAGAGTTATTATTTTTTTGTATTAAATATCAACTTTAAGTCATGTAGCTTTTAGTTTTCTTCTTTATATTACTGTTCATTTCCATGTAATTAATCATATAAAACACAGAACTTATCAAAAGTTTAAATAAAAATACTTGACAAATTTTGTTCAATATATGTTTATAATGTAATAAAAGTGTGATACAAATTAATATATGTTCCATCAAACTGTCTGTAATTATTTGTATTTCTTTAATTTAATAGTTGACAACTGCAAATATTTATCTGTTATCATGTATTATTGTTGTTTAATGTTTCATACTCACATCTGTAGTTAGTTTACAGGCCCACCTGGAGTAGGAAAAACTCAGTTTTGTTTCATGTTGAGCTTACTTGCTGCCCTGCCTTCTCCCTTGGGCTTAGAAGGAAATGTTATTTATATTGATACTGAATCAGCCTTTTGTGCTCAAAGGTATGGCTTTCTTTTTAAATGTGCTGCTGCAGTTTTTGTCTGACCAATTAACTGTGGAATTTACTTTTAAAAATTCTTCACACAGTGCATAATCAAAATCAAACAATGACATATATACACATCGAATGAATTACAAATGCTTGCATAGTAAATTTTTCAAAAAAAAAAAAATCATAGTAAAGATTTCATTTTTACTATATAAAAAATACACATTGAGCACATTTTATTTTAATTTTCACTTCAGAGCTATTTTTAGTTGCTAAAAAATTACATTAAATTTTTATAATCACATTTATAAGAATAAATAAAACATATTTTTATATTAAAATTTAAAAAATTTAGTATTGTAATGCTTATTTTTCATTCCTTAGGATTCGAAGTATTGCTTTGAAGAGATTTCCTCAAATAATTAGAAAAGATAATGATGTTATTCCATTCTTGCAAAGAATTTTAGTGCATAAAGTCAATTCAGTTATTGGATTAAAAGAAGTGTGAGTATATGAGAATATACAATCTACATCACAAGTAAATATTTGAAATACTTTTTTATTTCCTATTTGTATCAAATAATATTTAAATCAAGATTTATAAAATGTGCCATGATTGTAATTTATAATTCTATTTATTTAGTATTGGCCTTTAAAAAATTAATTAAAATATAGTAAAAATTGTGATTTTTTTTAACACATATATTCAAATTTTATTTGATTCCTAAACTAGTTACTTAAAATCAACATGCCAACTATAACAAGAAATAAGTTGCTTTTTTTTTTTTTTTTTTTTTTGTAAATAAAATCAATGTGAAATTTTGTAACACCCTGCTTTTAAATCCATAAAAAAAAAAAAAAAAAAAAAACATCTAATGAAATGAGTATTTCACTCCCATGTTCATGCTATTATTTTTACACAATTTTTTTAATCATTTACACATAATATTTTTGTTACTTACAATAATATACCTGAATTTCAATTCTAAGAATTAATGTATCTAGATTCAGTGTTATTATTTGTGTAAGAAATTCATATTTCTTGTAGAAATAATTTTCCATTTAAATAATATGTGTTTTTATATATAAGTTGCTTGAAAATCTTACCATAGTTAATTAGAATATTTGAGTAATTTTTTTTTTTTTTTTTAGTGTTCTTCAACTGGAAAAAGAAATCATCAGAAAGCAAGTTAAAATAGTAATTGTGGATTCTATTGCATCATTGATAAGAAAAGAATTTGGAACTGATGACATTAGCAGCATAATGGAAAGAAATAAAATCCTGGTGGAGCAAGCAGCTATTCTAAAAGATTTAGCTCAAACATACAATATAGTAGTAAGTTGATTTCTAAATTAATATTAAGAAATTCCCCCAATGCTTTTCAAATTTGTTTATTCAAGTAATATTTTATGAAAATAACTTTCCTGCTCAGAAATTAGAAATTTAGTATTAAATTAAAATAATATTGTGAATACGATCACTTTTTTTAAAATTAAATCTGAAAATAAATAGGATGTGATTATAATGATTATTTTGTGTTGTATTGTTTTTTTTTTTTTTTTTTTTTTTTTTAGTATAAGTGTTACTTTAACCAAAATGTATTGTTACTAACTAGAGAAGTTAAGACTTAATATCATTCTCTTAAAATATATATTATATAATTAATTATAACTATATTATTAGTCTCCTAAGAACAGCTTTTAATTCATATTGTTATATTTTAAATTTATGGACAGAATTGGTTCATTTGAATTTACAATTTTTAAAAAATAAAAAATTCCTTACATTGGCAAGATATTGAAAACAGAGAATGATATGGATTCAGATATTATTTCATTATTTCATTTGCTTAAAAATAGAAAAATCTCTTCCTAAATAGTTTCAAAATAGGATTCTAAAATAATTGACTATAAGAAATTTTAATCTATATGCATTTTGTCTTTCTCTAAGTGTTAAGAAATGTTTCTTTAATTTTGCAAGAAATTTTATTTATATATTTCTTTAACCAAAATGTATTGTTACTGACTAAAGAATTTAAGACAATTAATTGTAGCTATATTATTAGACTCCTAAGAACAGCTTTTAATTCATATAGTTATTTTTTAAATTTATGAACAAAATTTGTTGGTTTTATTTACTGAATTTCATTTGATTTATTAAAGCACTAGTTTGAATTAACGTAGAATATTCTAAACAAAAATTGTCAAATATGACCAAAACTACTTTATTCTTGATTATATTCACTTGCTAACTTGTCTGTGGTTATTTTTCTCCAACAAACTCTAAAATTTCTGAAAATAATTGGAAGATACAAAGAGATAGAAAGATATCCTTTTAGTTGGTTGAATGTTACATTCTACATCTCTTCTACTTGGAATAAACACACAAATAAAATTATTATCTTTATGTAGTCAAACACATTTACATCAAATATTTAAAAAAAAAAACAAAAAAAAACGGTATTTTAAATAAATTTCTGAAATTAATTTTTTGAACATGATTAATAGTGTTTCAAAATTTACAATATATGTTTTATTTGTATTCAAGTACTCTTCTTATAAAAAAGTGGAAATAATTTGTTAAACTATAAAAAATTAGGCAACTTCATTAAATAATAAGATTTCATTTATTATAATTACTATTATTGCTTCCATTATTATTTTTATAAACCAGTTTCTATTCATATCTTATTAAAAAATGAACTTCTTTATTGTATTTAGAAAATTGTTTCTAAAATTTATTTGAGAAGTAATTAAATATTTTCTTTTGATCTTCTATTTTATAAATGATAGATCTTCTTTTCCAAATATTGATGTCTTTTGAAGTTTTACAGTAACCTAATTTTATTTATTTTTTAAATAAATCAATATTTTTATAATTTTTTATAGGTATTCCTTACAAATCAAATTGTATCTCATCTCATTGAGATCAATTCTATTCTTCCAGATGATTCTGTTGATGATGAAGATAATATTGACTGTAATCTTCAAGGTAAAATATTCAAATGCGTGTTTGTTTGTCCCTTGTGTAATAAGAAAAAAAATACAAATATATCTTTTTCTGTTTAAAAAAATTAAAGATTCTTTTATTTTGTGTAATATGGATAATCTTTTCTTTATAAAGCCAGTTTTTATTACTTGTACTATTAGCTGCAATTAATATTATTTTATGCCAAATATCTTTATTCAATACAAATTTATTCTTTGCATTTTTTTAACTACTTTTCAGTTACTAAATATTCTTTTCTTAGAGGATACTTTATATAAAATCTGAGAATATCTCTTTGGTTTCATAAACACTATTGTTTTTAATTGCTATTGCTCTTTGTTTCTATAAGTTAATTATCTGTTGATTGCATGATATAATATATATTTAGTATGAAATGACAAAGTGTCTTTATAGAAGCATTTTCATCACTAGACTTATAAAAGTGGATGAAAATTTCTTTTATATGTTTAGATAAAAGATATATTTCTTATGACATGCTGAGACAAAAAGAAACAAAAATTCCATGAAGTTGCCTTAAGAAATTCCAAAATTTCATGATGAAACTCTAGGCTATAACTACAGCCAAGGAAACACTTAAATTCTGATCTGAAAGTAAACAAAACAATTTTATAACAATATGGATAATCATTAAAGATGCACATTTTAGTAATGCACACAAAAAGTGTGGAAAGAAGGCAAAATCTGCATAGATAGAAAAGACTCAATAAATATAGCATTTTGCTAAATAATTCTTGATGAATGATTATTTCAAAATAGAAATTAATAAAATGTTATAGAGAACAGGCAAATGAGGAAAAAAAAATATTACTCCTTACTCTACAATCCACTTTATGTCAACCCTTTTCAGTATATACATCTTCTTTATGGCCTATGCTAAATATCATTCCTCATGACCAAATATAACATGCCACCAATAAAAAGACTAATTACTGTCTGTAATATATTTCCCTTTAAAGTATTTAGGTTCAGAGAGACCTTCCCCATCTTCATAGACCTTAAACTGCAAAGCTCCAAAGTATTTGGCTTTTATTTAGTCTTCTTTTTCTAGTTTTTATGATATTGGTTGTTTCGCTACCTTACTCTTTTTCTCTTATTCTTCGTGTATTTTCTTCATACTTGCGCGAAGTGATATTTTGTTGTTCTTTTCCGTGTAGGTTTCTCTTAGGAAATTTATTTTTTAATGCTTTAATTTTCCATCTTGGATATATTTCATCTATCATATGTTTGACATAGCATAGCCAGATATTCTTGTGCCATTAAATGCCAATTAATATGAATGCAAATAGCCTCACACTCTTGTCCCCTCTCCTGTTTTATAAAACTTATGCATCAAAGTGTATTAATTTATAGCCTTTACATAACTTGCCATGAATTCTAATCATGATTTTTTTTTTCTATTTCTTTTATTGGATTGAACAATAAATGATTCTAATATCTATAGTTATATTGATACCAAATTTTGCTACATTAAGTACATTTTGATATTAAACTTGATTGTATATGATAAGCCAGTAATTGATTTCTTTCCTGTTTATATTCATTTTATATTAGTAATTAATATTTACCTTTAATACTTAAGTAGTAATCAATAGAAATTGCTCAATACTTATGGCTTTGGACTTTAATTGTGTACTTTATTCTTTAAATCATTATTAATAGTAAAAAAATTTATGAAAATTAAACTTTTGTGAACTTGAGGAACCAGAATGTCACACATTTGTTTGAATTTATGTTTTTTGCAATACTAACTTCTTTAAGTTATTTGAATATCATGTGTGAATTTAATGATGATAATATAAAATAAATGAATTTTTGCATAAAATATATTATTTTTATATTCCAAAAATTTAAATGTCACATATTTTTAAATCTAAGTTTATAACTAAATAATTATGTATTTTAATCATTGTATTCAGAAAATGCTATTCATTAACAATATTTCATTTCTATTTCAGTTCAATTTATTTTACTAATAATAATTATGTTGAATTATCTATTTGCTTCGAATAAAAATCCCATCAGTCTTGTATGCTTAATAAATATTACTAAGAAATGTTTAAATTGTTAGCTATCCAAAACAGGTCTTTATTCTTTCTACCAGATCTATTGTCAGATAAGGCGAAGGAGGAAGTTAAAATAGCGTGTTTCATATATAAATAAAGAGCTATTTATCTGAGAGGAAAATTTTAAGTTGTAGGTTTTAAAAAAGACCTAAAAAGTGAGCTGTTGAATGATATGATAGCTTAATTAGGTCAGGAATAAATTTGTAAAAGTATTTTTCACATTTCAGCAAAACTTTTGAAGTTTCATTTATGTATATATTACATAGAAACAAATAAATTGTAAAAATTTCAGATCTATATCTGCATTACATTTTGAGAAATTCAACTATATTGGGTGGAAAAAATTATCTGAAAATGCATACAAGTACTTTTCTATCGGACAATAATTCTATTCTAAAAGTGATGTTCTTCAGTTTCAAATGATGCTACAGTCTAGTGCTCGAAAAATATTAACTATAGTGTCTGTTACCTTAACAATTATTGGGAAATATTATCAGTAAAGGAAGATACTGGATATATCTTGATGTAAGTAATCAATAAAAGAAATTTTATTCTTCTACATACTAATAATTAAGATAAAAGCTTTCAAATTCAATTTTCATCATTTTTTAATCAACCTTAATTGACACTATTTGAAATCAAAGAACAACATTTTTAGAGTAGGGTTATTTTTTTTAAATCGTGAATTCTGATAGAAAAGTACTTATAGGCACTTTTTGACTGTCTTTTTTTTTTTTTTTTTTTCCCCAAAATTAACAGAGATATCGATCTGATATTTTTAACATCTATTTCTTGCTATGTAATATATACCTAAGTGCATTTCCAAAAATTTAACTGAAATATAAAAAAATATTTTTATTAAATTTGTACTTTTTAAAATTTACTCTTGGTATAATTAACTTGACTGCATTTTATAGGGTTTTTTTTTTTTTAATACTTGCAATTGCTTGATTTAAAGTTCTTTTAGGTTAAAGTTTTTTATTTAAATGCAGAATCTCAGTGTTTCAACTTCTAGACCCTCTCCTTCATCTTTTATCCGAAAATATGGCTGGATGCAAATTTAGAACTTGTTTAGTTATAATCAACTGAATAATGTGATATAACAAATTTGCTATTACAGTACACTCCCAAGTATCTGGCTCGAGATTATCTAGCCTCTGAACCAGTCTAGTTTTCTTTTATCCTAATTAAATGAGAAAGGCAAGGTGCCTATTAGGTCATGTATTAAGATCTTTTTCAAAATTTAAAAACCATAAGTTTTGACTCTTATATATGTGTAATCATTTATCAGTGTAAAATAAAATCAGTTTAAGCCAGTAATAATAAATTCCTGAAAGATGCAGTGCAGTATATAAGCTATCAGTACAGAGCCTCCTATTTTAACTCGGCGCATTACCGGCAACTGCTTCTGTGATTCACTGGGCCGGGATTGCATTCTCATTGAAATAAATGGAGGGTTTAATATTCAATAAAAAGTTAGAAAAGGTATGTTATAACAGTGAGTTTTTATATAAAAACTATCTTCTGGTATTGGTGGGTAAAGAAATGAATTCATAGAGCTCTCAGTCTATCCGGCTTTTTTGTTATCTAGCCAGTACTTCTACCACATTAAGCTGGATGCTCTGGAGTGTACTGTATATTATATTATATATATATATATATATATATATATATATATATATATATACACACATTAGTTCAGTGGAACTATTATGAAAAGCAAGTGCAGTTGCCTAAGTCTATGGTCATAAAAAAGTTTTTTTCATGCAGCAGTTGAAAAACTCACATGCATTTAGTATGATTAATTATATTTTTGCAGTACAATTAGTTCATCCACTAATTGATAAATTAAAAAATGTTTACATAAAGATTTTAAAAAAAAGCAAAAATAAAAACTTATCTTCATACAATTCTATTCTTTGATGATTTCTTTCTATGTAGATGATGTCTGGAAACTGTTAGTAGGAGGTAAAGTTAATATCAAGGTATTAGAATTAGATTAATTGAATTAACTGAATTTGTTAAACTGAAGCTTGGCACTTGATTTAATCTTTTTTATGTGTGGCAGCTGTGATATGAGAAACATCTCATCTGGATCCTACATCACTTTTATGGACTCTCTAAATTTGCTTCAGAAGCATCTGCCTTTCGCTTCTGTGGTACACACGCACATGATGGCTCAGAAACAATAGATGTTCTTCATATTTTATTGTTGTTGGTTCTAATATTGATATTTCTGTTTCAATATTCATCATTTCATCACCTGTATTCATATTTCTCACTGTCCAGTGAAAAAAAAATGTTTCATATATCCTCAAAAATATTTAAATTATGTTGAAAAACTTAAGAAAAAAAATTATTTTTTAAAATAATAAAAATTATATTCAATATGTACGACATTAACTCTTCTGATTTGTTTTAGAATCCTTAGAAATTAATTAGGATGTTGCAAGAGTGTTTTTTTTTTTTAACTTTAAAGTGGGAGTTAAAAAAGTTTAATGTATTATTATACTTACTCTCTTTGTTCGTTAACTTTGACAGAATGTCATTTGAGTTGATTATGATGAACGTATGGTTTCTTTGCTTTCCCTGCATCTTCTTTTTTTTCCAATCCTTTTAATACTTTTCTGGCAACTGTCTTTCATACTCTTCCATCTCTTTTTCACTTCTTTGCCTGCAATATTTTAGATATTAATAATCGGGAAATTCACTATTCTTAAAGTTTCTTACTGTGAATTAGCATCAAAAGTTTGACATTAATATTTTAACACATCAATATTGTCATTTGAAGTTGTCATAACTTGTGCTAACTTACAAATTTCTCTCACCCTTGAAAGTAATCTGCATATATGCCAAATCAAAATGGACAGTGCTTTTTCTGATTTGCAATAAAATCAGATTTTTTAAAGGTTGAAGAGATGTTTTAAAGTCCATAATTTTTTTTCATTAAATAAACTCTCTTTACCATTGAGGAAGATGGAAAGTAATACCAATGAAACATTATAAAAGATACTAGAAAAATTTGAACTATATACCTTTATACATAGAGCGATCGAATTTATGCTAGCGTTCCGACCTATTTGTAGGGAAGGAAAACTATTTCACCAAATTACTTGGACCTCACCTAAATGTGCCATTTCGATTTCCGAAATACAAGGGAGATTAATTCATATTTGGGGGGCTGGAAGAGGAAATTGTACTATTGAGCAAGGAATTTACAATATCAATTTACATTTGAGGCATCCTAACATGGATCGTTAACTGTCATGTGGGGTTGGAATTAATATCATCAACCAAAAATTGTTTTTACATTTATTGCAATCATAAAATTAATGATAAATTAATTATGATAAAAAAAATTGTGGTATAATGTTATTACTGTCACATAGGGAACCACATTATCATCGCAAATATGGCTGGATATGCCCTCCATTTCTTTGCCTCAAAAAATTGTATTCAATACACAATACATTCTGCTTGGAGATGGGATACATGTTAAGAAATTCTATCTTTTAAAACAGCTAAGTTCTTAAAATTAACTTTATAAATGTAGCTTTTAAATATCTCCATAGTTCAAAGTCATCAAAGTTTAGATTAGGTGCCTGAGACATCCAAGATGTTGAAAATTACCTGCTAATCATTCTGTTAGTTGAAAGATTTGTCTTAATACTACTTAAATGCGCAGTGCAGTGTGTGGGGCTGCATCCTCTTACATGAAGATTATTGTTATGAAGACAATATTTTTGTACATACGATGAAATGACAAAGTTCCGGTGCTTCAGTGCATAACTAGAGCCAGTAACAGAACATATTCATTGACACCGAAATTGTGTTTGATTGCCATTGATGCAGATATTGTCCTTTCTTCCCTCTTCAGCCAAATTTCACCAATGATATTTTTGGTTACGGCCTTCCAAGAATCTTTTTTCAATTCACGGTTTTTGAAATCCTTATCTGGTGTCATATAGATAGGGATATTTTTTAACTTAAGTAGGGATGTTGAAATCAGCATTTCTATCGAAGTAGAATTCCATGGTAATACTGTATATAAAAAATAGAAGCAAACACGCCTCTACTGTGGTAACAGAAATAACAACCATTTTCACACGAGTGTAGTAGCCATCCAGTGAGCTTGAAAACTGACTTTAAAAATAGAATAAGAAACTTTTAAGATTAAAATTGTAATCAAACCTAAATAATAATATATCAAATATTTTTTTAATTCATATGATTTACATTTTATAAACTAGTATTAACATCTTAATGTCAACCGATTTCATTAAGTTATATAACTTAATTATTTAACATTCTGAAAGCATTAATTACAACAAATAAACAAGAAATAAAATGTAAAATACAAAAAAAGAAATATAAAAAATGATTGATTGATTTAGATCCTTATATTTAATTGTTGAAGGAATTAAAATAACTTTCTAAAAGCATAAAACATGATGAAGATAGTTTATCATTTTTTGGAAGCATGTGTGGTGAAAGCTTATAAGCCAGTTAACAGCCACGCTACACGAGTAATTGCTTTTGTATCCTGGTCATGTTACTGAACTTCGAACTATAAGATCCCAGGTTCTTTCCTCGCGCATCTCAATTCGCAACACATGAATTACATTTAATTTAATTAAAGATTCGAAATATATTTGAAGCAAATGTGATAATTTTAAATCAAATGGTTTAGCCAATAGTGTGCCAACAGGCAGATAGATAACCGATACAACATTCTCTTTATTAGAAGATATAATTACTTAATAGATGTTAAATATGGATGAATTTATATATGAAGAGAAAATATCGTGATTGTCAAAAAAGTTCGAATTCGAGATTCGACAATCAGACATTTTTAAGTGAAAAAAAAAAAAAAAAAAAAGTAGCACATTTTTACTTTCTCATGTACAAAATATACAGGAACTATCGTAATCGTTAAAAATAAAAAAATGAGATTTTGGCGAATCTCTTAAGTTTTAGACCTCCCTGAATTCAAAAAACACATTTCTGGAAAATGTCCGTCTGTCTGCCTGTGACCGAAATAACTCAAAAGCGCTTTGAGCTAGAAGGATGAAGTTTGGTATACGGTCTTTGTACTACATTTGTAGATTTCTATCATTGTTGAACAAAATCTGTTCAGAGGAAGTCCGCCTGTTCGAATAGAAGTTAACATAATAATTACAAAACGGAAAGAGCTAGATAGATAAAATTCGGTATGCATATTTAACATCTGTTGTGTAGACGCCTGTCCGAATGTGTGCCAAATCCAGCAATGGGTTGACTGTCTGTCGGTCTGTATTTTCAAAAACATATAAACGCGATAACGTAAGCATAACAAATTTGGTATGTTATTTTGTGACTTAGTGACTATAAGTATATTTTTGTATCAATCGATTGTGAAAACCCCTCTAAAACACAAATTTGATTTTCGGGTAATATTAACCGCATATCAGGGATAAATCGCTAAAAAAAACTCGCCAAAGATTTGTTTTTAAATAGATTCAATATAAACGTTAGAATTTACTTCAATGCTTAATATTTTGTATGCTATAGCCATACAATGCTTTCTATGAGATAACATCTTTGGTAGAGAGTATGCGGGTAAGTTTTGGGAAGGAAAACTCTCGCTGTTTGGAATTATATCTGTCTCCATTTGTATATAAAACAAGATAATTCAAAAGCATTTTGAGCCTAGACGGCTGACATATAGGATGTGATCTTTACACCGAATTTTTGAGTTTCTATCAAATTTTGAACGATATCCATTCAAAGGAAGTCTGACAATCTGAGTAAAAAGGAATATGACAATTATAAATTCTAAAGAGCTCGGCGTTTAAAATTTAATACATAGATTTAGCATCTAAAGTATAAATCTGCATCAAAGTTTGAATCATATTTACCTAGAAGTTAACCGTCTGTTGGTCGCATTCATATAAATGGGATTACTTTGAAACGACATAGTAAGTGATCTTACTATTATAAATTGTTCTGAATCAAATTTTAATTCAATCGATTGAAAAAATGGCATCCAAAATGCATATTCGGGTGTTTTTCCTCTACAATGCGAAGCACTAAATATATTCAAGCGCTATAGTATGTACGGGATTCTGAAAATTAAAATATGAGCACTGCTTTGAGGTGCATTCCCAAGTTTAAGTTTCAAAATTTTATACGTTGAGAAGAGGGACTAGAATAACACCTTTATCAAGGAGAATTTCGGAAGAACCATTATCGCTGATTTTGTTAGAAATGTAAGATTGATAGATTTTCACATGTGTCGAGTAACAGATTTGTTTCAAAAGTCTTTTTCTTCTTCACTTTTACACGTGTAAGTAAAAACAACAGATGTTTAATCAATGTATGTTTTCCCTCTTGCTCAGTTTTAGGTAGTACAGTCCCACCTGCTCCAGTTCAGAAGAAGCCGAAATTTCAAGGGGTGGATGCAGATCACGTGATTCCCGCCTTAGGAAATACGTGGTCTCATTGTGTGAACACTCGCCTTGTCGCCCAGTTCCTGGATTCAACTGTTCGCCAGGTGATGTGCACCATAATTTGATTCTCTTTTATGTAAACATCAGTTGATGACCTTATGCTAAACTAAAAGGCTGAAACGGGCAAAATAATAAACATCCTCAAAATTTCTATATTCGTTTAAAATATTTGGTGTAAGTGCCTAAAGAAAGTAAATGATACCCGAATTCAGTCTTTATTTTTCACTATTTCACCCGCCACGGCGAAACCGGGGAGGGAGATTCTATAAGGCTACAGCCTCTCCATGCACTGCTCCATTCTGTATTTTTAAAAAAAGAAACACTTATTTGTTTTTAATATTCTTTTTAAAAATAATATAAAATAAAACGTGGCAACACTGCTTTCTGGCTTGGTAAGCTCAGAAATTTTCCCACTTTTATAGTTACAAAAGATCAGTCGACTGGTTCAATATGGTTATTACAGATTCCGAATCTTGCTATCGTATTTCTTGTTAATCCTCCTGTTCGGTAAATATCATAATCTAAATATGTTAATAGACATTTAGCAGACGATTCCTTTTCAGACATTTTATAACTGCTACTATTTTTATTTTGTTAAAATATTATTAAAAAGTAAAAGCAAACGATTTTTTTCTTTGATAAACATATTTTGTTAATATTATTTCGTTTATTTTTTGTATAATAGATGATGATCGATTGTAAACCTTCTGGAATCTGGCAATGTTTGTAAGATACGCTGTTATGTTGAAAGAATAAACAAGCCGATGGAATTCTAAATTGCTTGAAGTATTGTTTTAGTTTTAAGAATTTAAGATGCTCTGCAAGCTATAGTTTGAAGCTTAAGAAAACGCGTAGTTTTCTAGAAAGCATGCAAAACCTTTTATTCTGCAAAACGTTTTCCTACCAAAAATTTCTTTAAGGATCCGAATAAAAAGAAAACTGTTGGGGGGGGTCGACTTTTAAGTACGACTTTTGTCATCTGTATGTGAAGTTCTTTGTCTTTCTCTTTTCTTCGCCTGATTCTTTTTGGCACCAAACGTTGACTTCTTTCCGATTTATAACGTTCTGCTTATAAATACTTTGCCATCTGCAATGAATTTCGCTCTGATTAACTATTTCGGTTTGCAAAAATTTAATAACTGCATGTTCCTCAAACTTTTCTTATTCTGCGAATAGACATACATGCTTCTTTGTTTCACATGACCTTCAATTATGTTTTAAAGAAAATGTCACTTCAGTATAACTTAGTACAATCCTAAACGCATCAAATGATACAATTCGTGCTCACTATTGCGCATGCGCACTTTGTATAATAGTCATCTGTATTATACTATCGGGTTGACCGCACTTGTGCATCGAGACGTAAATTTTTGTTAGGATGATGTCATTAAACTAATCTCTCTTTTTATTATTATTATTTTATTATTTTTTTATTTTATTTTTCATATATAAAGTATAGAGAAAGTATAGTAATCGTCAAAAAATTCAAACGAGATTTTTGACGAATCTCCACGTTTTAGAGCTCCCCGAGTTCGAAAAACACATTTTTGGAAAATGTCCGTCTGTCTGTTTGTGACAAGGATAACTCAAAAACGCTTTGAGCTAAACAGTTGAAATTTGGTGTACGGTATTTACACCAAATTTGTAGATTTCTATCAAATTTTGAGCAAAATCCGCTCAAAGGAAATCCGACTGTTCGATTATACGTCAGCATGATAACTACAAAACGAAGACAGCTAGATAGACAAGATTTGGCGCGCATATTTAATATCTATAATGTTGACGCTTGTCAAAGTTCAGCCAAATTCAACTACGGGTTAACTATGTACTTTCGAAAACATGTAAACACGATAATTCAAAAACGCAATGACTTAAATATATCAAATTTGGTATGAGATTCTGTGACCACAAATGCAGTTTTGTGTCGAATTTTATTTCAATATGGTTGAGGAAAGCGTGTCGAAAACCCAAATTCGATTTTTTGGATGCTATTAACACATATCAGGGATTAATCGCCAAGATAGATTCAGTAAAAATGCTAAATTCGCGACAAAAGTTAATATTTTGTAAGTGTTGTACGCCAATACCTTGTAAGGCATTCTCTGACAGGACAAGTTTATTAGAGAGTACGCAAGAAAATTTGGGGGACATCACTTCTGCTGGTTATCATTGATTTTTTCCCCTCTCTCTGCAAAAATGATAAACCGCGAATTGCAAAGGAAAGTCGAAGGTTGAAATTATTACTTTTTCTTTTTACTCATTTTTGCCTATTTAATTATGAATTCATTTTTAATAGCAGCTTGCTGTGAACAAGATAAAAAAAAAAAAAAAATCTTTATTTAAGGTTCAAGGTCATTATAATTCATCGCCGCAATAATTTCATTGACTTATAGAGGAATTTTTAGTACTGAAGAGGCAAATAAGGAGAAAAAAAATCAGGAAAGTGATTGCAAACGATTCCATTCGATGTGTCATTTCCGCGTTCGTTTATAAACCCCGAACAGTTGTGAAGCAGAAGCTGGACAGGAAGCAGGTGCTATGAATGAGTCGCAGGGGGGCTCTTCCATGATTTTACAACCCCTTTCACCTTGTGCAATTTTCGGGCCAACACGCAATTCTCATTCAGAATGGTTGTATTTCCGCGTTTCTTGATTACTCAAGCGTTACAGTGAGTAAAAGCAGAATTAGAAAGACCTTTTTTTTTTTTTCCCGCCTTGTAATGAGAAGTTCTTCTGGAATCAAATGGGCCAAAATCTCCTCCGTTTAATTTAAGGAGTTATATTTGGAAGTATTTTCTCGCTGTCTCATTATTACATATAGTGTGTTTGTTTTTCTCTAGTTACTTTCTCATGTACTTAGTATAGAGAAAGTACAGTCAAAAATTCAAACTCGAGAATTCGACGAACCTCCGCGTTTTAGACCTCCCTGCGTTCTGAAAACACATCTTTTGGAAAAGTCCGTCTGTCTGTGACAAAGATAACTCAAAAATACTTTCATCTAGATGGATGAAATTTGGTATACGGTCTTTATACCAAATTTTTAAACTTCTATCAAGTTTTGAGCTTAATCAGCTCAGAGGAAGTCCGGCTGCTAGAATATGTTAACAAAATACTACGAAACGAGATGATTTAGATGGATAAATTCGATACACGGAATTAGCATCTAAACACCTGTCAAATTTTGAGCCAAATCCTAAAAGGAATTGACCGTCTGTCGGTCTGTACTTTCAGAAACATGTAAACGCGATAACGAGAAGACGCACCGACTTAAATGCATCAAATTTGGTATGTGATTTTGTATCAAATTTTTGTTTGAATCGGTTGGGGAAAACGTATCTGAAGAACAAATTCGGTTTCTGATACTATTAATGGCTTGCCAGGGATTATCGCCAAAGATTTCACGATAGATTCTTTTAGAATGCTAAATTCACATCAAATATTTCGTAACTATTGTATGCCAAAGCTAGGCAAGGTGTTCTTCTTCTTGGGGGTATATCTGTTTGGCGAGTCTTGAGTTCTAATAAGTCCAATAAATCTTCAATATGCGCTTTAATTCAGGGGATTGTAGAGGAGATTTTAGCTGTTGTTATTTCTTATGGCACTTGCCATGGACAAGCCCGCTGTTACGAAGACAGCGATTTTAAGCCGGTGGAGAAGCGTCTCTTGTTTTTATGGTAGCGCCATCTAGGGCCAAGAGAACGACTTAGCTACACACACGTCACAACCCTTTTTACGGGGAGGACTTCATTCACGCATCCACAGATCGTAATTTAGACCTGAATCAGGGAACGATCACCCCTGATCCAGTACCCCTAGTGGTATTACTCTCGACATGGAGGACTTTGTGACCACGACAGATTTATACGCGCGTCAGCCACCAAGCACGCGGGGAATCTTCGGCCGGCGGGGTTCGAACTCGCAACCTAAGGGACGTGAATCCAACGCTCTACCAACTATCCTGGCCTATAATCCTTTATCAGAGTATGCTTGAAAGTTTGGGGAAGACCTCTTTTGCTGGGTTTTACTGATGGTGGTCTTTAGCTGAAAACACATTTAATTAAAGAATGATTAAGTGAGTTGATTTCTTTTAATATTGGCATAGTATATTTTCTCTCACTTATTCCCGCTGACTGATTCTATCGGAAAATTTTATATAAATGTAAAATTTCGGCATCAGAACTTCATATCGAGTCTTATTTATCTTGTGTTTTTGAATTACCGTGTTCACTGGCATATTGGCAGACAAATAGGTCATCTATCTATTTACTGATTTATCCTAAGATTGCGAGGTTGTAGTTTTGGGTGTAAAAAAACTAAAATTTACTCATCGAGTTTGCTTTTTTTTTTTTTTTTTTTTTTTTCTTTTTTTTTCAGTTATCGACAGAACATCAAGCCGTTGGCAGAATATGGTTTATTGTTTATTATTGGTACATAATTATAATATTAAATTTGTATAACAGATTTCAATTTATTGCTTGTCTAGACTATCGGATTCACATATATACGGATAGATTTCCAATCTACGGCTATTTAACGGGCTCAAAGAAAAACTAAACAATAAAAGTTTCAACACTTTTTTCTGAGGCCTCCCTCCCCGCTTAGCACTATCAAAATCTCGAGGTCGAATGTTTTCGCTATTGTATTATTTCCTCTTTGTATACATGGTGCACAAGAAAGTAAAAATGTGGATAAAGCTTTTTAACAGAATCGTTAGTGTGCATTCAGTTTTCAAACCCAGCTGGGGAATTTAGAATAATAATAATACTTTCTTGAATAATCTTATTTTTCTTACCTAGCAGGAACAAAGATGTCTATAATTATTAAGTAATTATGAAATGATTGGCGTGGTGTAGAAAATTTTAATTTGGCTTGTTTAATATTTTCCATTAAGCATTTTAAAAGTTCAAAATAATGCATATGTACGATCAATCTACATATTTTAGTAAACTTACCAAAACTATTTATTAACCGCTTAACTGTTTTGCCCGAGTGCCGTACGTGCATCGATTTATTGAATTTTGATAGTTGTAAGCAAAAAATAAACCATTCATAACGATTATAATTCAATATTAAAATTACTTCGAATACATAGATAAGTATTCGATGGATTTCCATTTGAATCAAAATAAGAAAATATTCCTAAAATAGAAAGTGTCATCTTATTAGATAGTAAAGAAAATAAAACAGTTAAGTGGTTAAATGTACTAAATACACTCATGTCATTAAAGTTAGTGCTTTACGTGCTGCATTATGTTGTCATGCATTTTTATTTCTAGCCATAATTTTACCTCGAAAGCTGTACCAAAAACATCGGTGTGTTGTAATAAATTTCTGAAAATCTCAATTATTTTTAATTACTCACTTTTGATGATCACCTTGTCTGAAATATTACATTCCTCACTGTTAAGCTATAAATACGATATACAGAACTATTTGAAATGGCACTTTTATTGCTTGATAAGACAGAAAAATATAAATATAATATAAAATGAAAATGATGGGAAAATGACTTATCATTTTCTATACTTGATTTTGAAATAATTATTAGAACTGAACCGTATTAAATCTAATACCAAATTCGAGTTATTTCTTGAAAAAAAAAATTCAGATTTGGCATCCATACTGTATTTTTAAGTCTAACAAAATATACAGTTAGGAGAACAGAACCTATCAAAGTTTTCTAACTAATAAATTTTATAAAAAGTTTCATTTTTTTTTAAAAAAAAGAAGCCTGAATAAAATTATTGCAAAATTATAATGAAACCAAAAATTTATAATTAGAAAAAGCAAATATTTACTATCATGTTATAAAAAATATCACTTTATGGTTGATATGAGGAAATATATCACTATATAAGTGTTATCTAATGAAATAAAAATTACTTCATTAATCAGATTTATTCATTATTCATTAATGAGATTAGTTAAAGAACTTGTGGATATCTGAAAATCTGTCAAATATATCAAAATAAGTACTTTAAAAAAAATAACCTTTTGTAATTTAAGAAACATTTACATTGCCAAAAAATATTTACAGAATTTAAAAAAAAAGGAATTATTGCAAAATTAATAAATTAAAGCACTGATATATCAAGTCAAGGGAAAATAGTTATTGTGAAGTAAAAAAAAAAAAAAAAAAAAAAAAAAAAAAAAACTTCACGCAACGCAGAGATGGGGAAAAAAAATCGTAAACGCATCACTACAAAACTAAGATATTAGTGAGATTTTCATTACAAGGTGTAGTTGCAAATTACAAAAAAAAGTTTTTGAAATTTTTTTTTAAATTAGGGGGATTTTAGACAGTTAGATTTGTATTGTTTAAAAGTCTATCTTTTATGTATTTCTTTTTTTTCAGCTAACCATTGTGAAATCTCCTCTGGCACCCAATGCTGCTGTACGATACATCATAAACGAATCGGGGATTGTCTTAACTGGTAAATTTTTATGAAAATATAATTTCGAAACATTGTAAATGACAGCTTTGAATTGTATTTGAACCCTCGACTAGACTAAAGTAAACAGTACCACTGCAAAAGGATAAACATTTTTTTGAAAAAATGATACAACTGGTGCCAAGCATTTTTTTATGTGTATACTGTGTGTTTTCGCCAATAAAGTCTGCTTGGCGAGATTTGCGCCGGCGAAATGGAAAAGTACCATTCTTGACCATTGCTTGGATTTGTAAAGTTTGATTAATTAAAGCTGCGAATAAAACTATGCTGTGAATAATAATATTGTCCTTTCTTTAAAAAAAAAAATATCTTTCAGCCTTTTTTATTAATTTCATTATTTATATATATTTTTTTCTCCTGAAATGTGTATTGATATCTGGGTCTTCTAATGCAGTTTAATTTGTTACTTCCTAACTTCATAAAACTAGATTACAGTAGTGTAAAAATATCGCACCTCATGTTCGGCCATTATAATCAGATCTCTACGTATTGAGTGAGATTCCATCTGCAAATCTGAAAAATTTCAAAAACAATTTTTTTTTTAAGAAAAAAATTTCTTTTTAATCTAAAAAGTTAAAAAGATTATTATTACTTTAGATTCACTGTTCAGTAAATCTTGTACCATTTTAAGATTGTGATTGATTCTGTGTTTCTTTTTAGATGATGACATTGAATTTGTAAATGTATTGAAGAATGATCACCAAAACATTCTGACAAAAAATAACTTCCTCACGACAGAAATGACTGGAACAGGAGTTGTTTTCACTGCTCCTTCAACTAAAAATAATCTGTGATTATCTTTTGGTACCGCTTCTTGAAAAATTATCGGTGAAAATAATGTTTAACATTTGTATATATATTTATAGCAACAATGATTTTTTTTTTGTATTGTATGAAAATAAAATGAAATATAGTTATATATAAATCCCTACCTCTTAATTCTTTCAATAATCTGAATCAAATATAGCTAAAAATAACGGCGAAGAATTCAGAAGAATTTATTTCTGCGTTTTTGAAAACTTATAAGTATATAAAAACATATTACTAAAATAGAGTAAAATTTTCGTTTTTACAGATAAATACTTTTTCTTTATTAAAAATTCAGCTGAATAAAATTTCAGCAGCAAAATGTATACATATCATTTCATTTTGTTTCTGAAAAACGTGAGTAAATTTGAGTTTTATTTGCATATTATTTTTTATTTTATCAAACTTAATACCAGTAGAATAGAATAAATAATTTCTGAATTTGTTAGAAACGTCGGCAAAATTAAATTAACTATATGATAAATAAGGTAAGCGATTTTTAAAAGTTCGCACGAGAAATTAAAGAAAGTTGCTTAAAATATGTTATTTCATCAAATTATGTATAGATGGCAGCACTACCTCGTACAACAATCGATGTCATCAATGGCACTAACAATTTTAGTTCCGATGCAACATTATTTGTTCTTAGATTAAAAAAAATTATGAATGAATTGTAATCTTCCAAATTTTAAAGTTTGTAAAAATATTTGCTTACATTATTATTTTTTTTTTCTTTCTTTCAAGTAATTTTGACAAGCGCAAAAATTTTCTAGGCGATATTAAAATGTACTTTTTTTACAATGTTAATTCAAGTAAATTACTAAATGGAATACAATTCAATCACTTTTACTTTCTTGTCTACAAAAAGTTCTATCAAAGATCTATCTTTCTGAATAATATTAAAAGAATGATTAAACTAATTTCGTCTCTGTCTATGAATATGTTAACTTAAAAACACAACGAGCTACAATCATGCAATTTGGTAAATGACCAAACTGCAGATTTCATTAAAAGTTTGGCTGAAATCTGTCTATTTTCCAACCATGCTGTCCTGGAGCATTGCAATTCAAAAATGGGAACAGCTTGGTGCATGAATTTCGAACATGGTTTTATCACTTGAATTATAGATCTGTATCAAATTATAGACTCAATCCGTTTAAAGTTTGAAAATCTATTGGTCTATGAATATAAATGCGACAACTCGAAAATGTAACAACTTAGAAAAATGAAATTTGTATGTGATTTGATTTCGATTAAAATATAAATCTATCAAATTTTGGGATACAACATGTAGAAAAGAAGATACTAAAACTCCGTGATCGGGTTTCTTTTCTATATGAGCATCCATTATGCAATACAAAGTGCGCCGTATATGACAAAATCGTAAGTTACTTTTTAAATCTTTTTACTGTTTTTGTGTGTGTGATAAATTTCGCACTTAAGGGATGAACCTTCGTTCTCTATGTTAGCGGGTATGTAAACGCGTTAACAGAACACAAGCAAGAAAAATGAAATTTGGTATGTTTCTTGAAATAATATCATAATTCTACATCCCATTGTGGGTCAAATCAATCGAAGAAAAGAGATCTACATCCGTACCCGATTCTTCACGTTATAGTACAAAGCTTAACGAAAAATGTAGCACTTTATATTTGAATAAGACCTCCGGGGGGGGGGCACCTCGAAATGAGGATGAGATGCTTTCGGCATGGTGGCTGGATCTCGCCACCCTGGAGGGTACACTAATAGGTAGGGGATCTGGCTCCTCCCATCGATGACGGGACGTACTTCCTTCGGGGAGGGTTGTACCGTGGCCGGTGACGGCCCTTAGGACTCAACCACAGTTCCCGCCAATGTTGTTGTTGCGGCGGTCCGGTCATTCAGTTTTATGGTTTAAATTCGTGTGCCTTCGGGCGGGTCGGAGAGTTAGATGGTTGATTTTATATTTGAATATGAGAAATTCAGAGAAGAGAATACTGGTGCTGCTTAATTTGATTAGTTGAAATTTGGTATGTGATTTCGTTTAGTTGGTTAGTTTTAAATTTAACACAAATCATATCGAATACAAGTATGTAACATAAGTGTGTAGATGAATGGGCGAAAAGAAGAAAAATTTAGAATTAACTTCAATTATTTTTTCACTGGAGGGCCTGATTTGTTCACTGGGAAAGACCGATAAATCATCAATTTTTCATCGAGACAGAAGAAAATTGCGTAAGACATTTTTCCTTTGGTACTTTTATTATTTTACCGTGGTTTTTTTTTTTTTTTTTTTTTTTTTTTTTGACACATGTCGATTTAAAAAAGGAAATCTTGGGTATCTTTGGAAGGAATGCACGAGCTTTAGAGTTTTTTATCCCTTAGATTGTAGCGCGAGAATTAAAACGTCGGCGATTTTTTAGAGTGCGTGTTAGAAGTAATTAAATGAATAAGTGGGATTTAGATCACAATATAAGAAAAAAATTAATAAAGTAACATGGTCTAATTTAAAAATAAGAAATTAATTAAGAGATATCATTACAAATATATATGCATGCAACTATACAATCTAACGGTAGCATTGCATTTAACATAATGCATGCACACTAGTATCACGTATCATATTGTATATAAATGTATACATGCAATCATATATATTAACATTGTTAATTACCATATAGCATAACCCCCGGGGGGGGCACATCGAAATGAGAATGAGATGCTTCCGGCATGGTGACTGGATTTCGCCACCCTGGAGGGTACACAAATAGATGGGGGATCTGACTCCTCCCATCGATGACGGGACGTACTTCCTTCGGGGAGGGTTGTACCGTGGCCGGTGATGGCCCTTAAGACTCAACCACAGTTCCCGCCAGTGTTGCTGTTGCGGCGGTCCGGTCATTCAGTTTTATGGTTTAAATCCGTGTGACTTCGTGGCGGCTCGGAGAGTCAGAAAGGTGACACACCAGTAAAATACCATTTTCTTGTTTATGTATATGCAGGCAACCATACATAATAATGGTAGCATTGTAAATTACCATATTGCATGCATATCAATATCATATACCATTTGTATGCAGGCAACATACATAAAAATGGTAGCATTGCATGATACCATAATGCACTTCTGTCTTGCAACCATACATGTAACAGTGCCATTGGAAGTACTATATTGCCTGCATACCAGCATCACGTACTGTATTACATGTCATATGATGTAAACTAAATTATTTCAAGTACATTTTATTTTTAATTGATTTCTTATTGTAAAAGGGCAAATAAATTGAAATTAAATGTGTATATATTTGGATTCGATTCGTTTAATGGTTTAAGAATGAAGAAAGAATTGCCACAACAACAGATACTTCCATGGACGAGATATTTTACTCTCGGTTAATTATTTTGTTGATATTCGGGGTCTTCATTGCGAAATCGTCCTGCTTTATTTATCAGACCCACACGCGCGCACATAAAAAAAAGAGAGAAAGAAAGTTCTTTCTTGCGAAATCGCTTGTGCCTTTACAAATTCGAATCTAGAAAAACAACATAGGAGTATCATAAACAGTTTAAGGGGAAACATGATATGAATTTTAATGAATCATCACTGAATGCTTATGATTCGTCATTATTAAAATGAATTATAGCACCAATTATACTCGGATTACGTTCATTACTTTGATCAATCGAGTGGCGTAACATGGAGATAAGGATGTATAGAGATATGAACAAACCGGGTTATTAATAGAACAAATCGAGATTATTATCATCTTTCAAAAATATGATAAGAGGACGAAAAAACTACTATTCAGCCCCAGGCACCATTTACTTTTCCTAAGCTACTGGTTTCGCTTCTTGTATTGAAACAATATATTAGCACATGCAAGGAATCATAGAATTTTCAATATTAAAATCTGATTTAATATATTTATATTTACAATTGTCTTGGAGCTAAATTCATAATTTTAAGCCGTGGTCTGAAAATGAGGACGACGCTTGAGCCGGTACTCTCAATCTCCAAGTTTCTGCGCCACACCAGCAAGAGAGTATTCAATTCCAACAGACTTGATATGAATTCGACCCATTAATCGGTTGATTAAGATCCATTAATCAAAGGGTTCGGATTTCGAACTTGGAACCCATCGGTTCCGAAGCTGAAATCTTACCATTACAATCTCGAAATGAATTTATAGGACAAAATTCACTTGATCAAACTAATGGCGTAGAGAAGAAAAATGCCCGAACATGACTTTATTTTTCCACCCACTCATGGTATTCCTTTTTTTAAATGCTCTAATGTTTTGTTCCATGGCACCCGGATATATCACTGACTATCCAACCAGCCCGAAGGCACACGGATAAATAATACTGAATGACCGGACCGCCGCAACAGCAACACTGGCGGGAACTGTGGTTGAGTCCTAAGGGCCATCTCCGGCCACGGCACAACCCTTCCCAAAGAAAGTACGTCTCGTCATCGATGGAAGGAGCCAGACTCCCACCTTTTCGTGTACCCACCAGGGTGGAGAGATCCAACCACCATATTGGAAGCATCTCATCCTCATTTCGAGGTACCCCCCCCGGGGGGTATATGGCACCTGGGTATCTATAACCTCTCCTCCTTCTCTTGTATTTTCACTATTACGTTCGCAATTCTGTGCCTAAAGTAGTGTGTTATTTTATTAGTTTAAATGAAATCCCAATAGATAAAGTTATGAGTAATTAGATCGCACATTATCACGAGTTTCGCCTATATCCCTGTATTAATAGATTGTTGATGGCAACTACATTGCACCTAAATTGGCAATTTCCCGTTTTTCTTTAATGTGCTAACTTAAGATGACATCCTTTAAGACGCTATTTCTGATAAGAAAAAGGTTCATGGCAGAGTTTCGTAACCGGAAAGTCGCGAATTCGATACCCGATTCCACCGTGCACATGTGACAAGCGCACGTAAAATATATCAACAGATAAACGTCTTTCCATTGATTTGTAGACGGGATACTGGCTCAGGTATCATCCTCTTCATCTGATCACAATTTTAAATTATAAATTTCGCTCCCAAATAATTCTTATTTAACTTCAAAATGGAAATAAATTAAACAATGGGAGGGTGGTGTAGTGCTTGATGCCCACATGAGAGAGTGCTTAGGTACCCTGCAGATTTATTGTCAACGACATCACGTGAGGAGCTAAAAGTAAAACCACACAATCTGACAAAAATAGAGCACCACAAAAACTGATCACGATTCGAGCCCTTCCTCAGGAAATACGTCTTATCACTTCCATTGCCCTTGGTTTTCAAAAAAAAAAAAAGATTCATTGTTAAAAATTATGCAAACAAATGTTTTAAAAAAAGCATCGAAATTTTTTAAATGATAGGCAATTAAATTAATACCATTAAAAGGATAATATTTTAAACTTTAAAAAAATGCAAAAAGTTAAATTTTTTGTCAATAGTATTTTATTGAGTTATATCGTAAACGTCAGAATTTTGCAAATTTTTAATTAATTATTTTTTTTAAAAAAATCACTCAGAAATGCACATTCTCCTCTTCCAAAATACATCTGTGCCAAATTTGATAGCTCTAGATCAAATAATTAGTCCTATACAGCCCCAGAACACAGGCACATTCATCTACGTTATTAACAGAGATAGATACATGTAGCAAATGAAAAATTATTAATTTTTATAAACATTATTTTATTGTATACCGTATTAAATATAATTAAAAAAATCGATAGCTATAACACTGGTGATAGATAATATCCAATAGCTATAACACTGGTGACCAAACATATCAATCAAATGAACTCTTGATTGATACTTTCCCTAGCGCAAATAAAATTTTACAAACTTTCCACTTAAAATACCGTCTTTATGATCATTTGCATAAACGACCCAGTGTCAAGGTCCATCAATGACAAAAAGTTGTTTCAATTTCGTATGCATCGTCTTAGCCAAATTAATATTTAAAAAAAAGAAGAAAAAGGAAAGAACAAAAATATGAAACATGTCTTTCGATCGACAGCCAATTCCTGTTCCCACGCATGCCTATACCTTTCGAGACCACTTTCTTCCAGACGCGAAGATCTTTTCCCACGTGATATTCATAACAAACGGTAGCCAACTGCGCATTTTGTAATTTCCTATTGTGTTTTCGCGATATCAGTTGCAGAGGTTTGCTTGGCTGGTAGACCCTGACTCAGTGCTTCAATCTCAATCGGTCGGTGGGTTTCAAATTTTCAGATGCAGAAGACAATCTTTAGCGACGAAGATGGGGTAGGTTAGATTAGATAAGATGAATTGTCGGCAATTAGGAAGAAAGAAAGTTCTACAACAAACGCTTAATTTTATGGCTCAATTCTGCTCAACGGTTAATAATTACGAATGCTGGAATTTGAAGCTCGTCGTATTAGTTATAGTATAATCCCGCTCTGGATTATCACGACGATTATTTTGGGACGAATTTCGTAATTTTGAACCGCTATCAGACGACGCGGATGACACCTAAACTTACACTTCTTCGCTTCATACAGAGGAAAGACATTTTACGTATTTAATTGGGTTTCGAGTTTGAAACCTTCCAATTTAAAAGTCGAGAACTTCCAGAAAGCTTCAATAGTTTATCATGGATTGCCCCTCGAAAATTTAGTTTTTTTTCTTTCCAGTTAATTTTCACTAATAATAACGGAAAATGTACGTATGTGTTGGCGCTTTACACAACAAATCGTTTGGATTATAGAACGCCAAAGTATATTATATATAGAGAGATAAAGTGTTGTTGACGATGAAATACCTTGGAGGATAAAAATATACACTTTGGAGTGATTTTTTTTGTTCTAATTAATTAAAAAAAATAAACCGAGATTTTCAGTTTTTTCTCAGATAACTCCCAAAAATATTATTTCTCAAAACAAATTTTTTAAACCATTTAAAAAAATGGCTTGTTGACGTCAATTTATATTCCATGCAATTTTTCTTAAATTTTGATAATTTTTTAAAATATTTTATCCTGTGAGAACATTATGTTGTTTTAGTTAGGGGGTTTTGAAGCTCGAAATCGTGTAGGCAATGAAAATTGAAGCTTGAAATCACGTAGGCAATGAATAAAGCATAAATGGCAATTTTCATCATCACCTTTTAATCGCATATATTTTTTTACCTGCTTTTACCAGTATTGCATTATTATTACGTATGCTTCTTTGACAGCAGATGCGTTTTTAAAAGGTTGACGTAGAACTATGACATCATAGCTGTTATTTCATCTCAAAATCGGTCGAGCTCCAAAACTTTGTTTGCCAGCTAGAAAAATTGAAAAATGTTTGTTTGAAACTTGTTTGCCAGCTAGAAAAATGAAAGTTTAAAACAATTATCTATATAGAGGGAGGGGGGGGGGTAGAGACCAATAGAGAAGTTTCGTGATTGTTTCACACCGATTTAAACTGGTTGATGACTTAAATTAATTAAAACAAATAATGACTTAAAAATAATAACGTTCTCACATGATAACTTGAAATTTGCGATCGTAAATTTCATCTTAATTTTTCTCCAGTTATTTTTTTTTTTCATTATTTTCGTCAATATATTTTATTATTACAATGAAATTCAAATCTTTTCTATAGTTTTATCAAATATTTTTTCACGTAATTTTCTTCTAATTTTAGAAGTTATGGAAGAAGAGTTTTTCTGAATATGTGGGAAGCTTATATTAGGAACCGGAAACTGAAATTACAATACCGAAAGATAAAATGCAATTTGAAATAGATTACTCAGGTATTTACATTTTCAATAATATTATGATGACACGGACTCGACTCCATTAGGAAGGTTCATGTACAAGATAAACAGAACATGTGTGAGGCTATTTAAAAAATAACATTTTAACATGTAGTCACAATTAGTTACTCAAAATGCTTCGTTGAAAAATCATGAAAAGTAAATTATTTACAAGAGATTTAATTGAAATTATACGCAATTAAATATTCCCGGCAAAGACATAATCATCAAAGAAGTTTAGTCTAAGATATTTTTTTTTAAACTGCATTGGCCAATTGGTGACCTGATGTTACATTCAATTTCCAACACCCTGCTGAGAGGGCAAATTGCAAAAATTCCTAAGTTTGTTCCCAAACATGGGTGGCTCTGGATAAGGCATGATCTTCAAGATATAATATATATCGAAGATCACACAAAAGGAGGGAGGGGTTGTTGGAGAAATGTTAGTAGTATAAGCCCGTGAAGCTGCATTTGTCTCAGGGTCAGCAGTATAGTCGACTAAAGCACAAAATCATGATATAAGCATCGATGTCATTGGCATAGCGGTAGTAAGTACGCCCTCGGGTAGGCTCACTTTGAATAACTTATACTTAAACAATTGATAGCATAAATCCGAGAATTATTACTCAAATAAATTTATGCAAATGTAGAATATTGTCAGCTTTCTAAAACTCCCAATTCTAATTAATTTAAATAATTTTCCCAATAACAGTTTTGTACATTAAAATTATATTTTTTAATAAATAATCCAATCAAATGTCATTGCAATAACTAATTATCCCCATTCGACAATAGAACTGCACATGACATTACCAGATTTAAACCTTGTAAAGAAGTTTGTCACCCTGTCGATTAAGTTGATCTTTCTTTCATGAGAATACCATGGCTGGTGATATTTGCTTAGCTTACAGATGGAATGTCACATATTTTTACTGTAACAGATATTTTAAAAATGAATAATGATACTTCCAGTAGGATGAATCCGGTAGATTTTACTATCGTGATATGGAGATTATCTTGATGAAACTCTGAAGAATTGACAGATGGTTGGAATGAAGAGATAGCATCAAATTCCATGCACACTCAAACTGAGAGATTTATTTTTGCCGGCTACAAAGAGCACAAGGTTTATAGTAGAATGTCTTCTGGGACAATACAATATTAATATCATTTTTTCAAATGTAATATCATAAATAAGCCAAAAAATAATTTTATGCCCCTAATACCATCTGTACTTGCTATACCATTGGGGTAGACAATATACTCTCGCTATGCCACTGCTTAATGCTAAAATTTTATCTCCCAAAATTGTCACCCACAGCACCATATACGTAGGAATCGGGGACGGTGAGGGTATCTCCGGAATAACTCTTAAAGGGTGTCATGGACATGAAGCTTTATTAAGTTTGTGCCATTTTTAAAAATGAAATATCGAGAAAATAATATCATGGCTCCAGGTGCCAATTACTCTTGCTTAAAACACTGGTGACAACCTGTGCAGTGGCGTAGCTAAAGAAGTGGTGCCATGTTCATGGCAATATTAGTTCACCTGCTTCCATGCTATTTCTCTTAAAATGGTTACATATACCTACTAAAGTTTAGTCTTCATGGCGCTCCTTTTGGTGTCTGAGACACTTCCCTTGCCCTTTCACCCACTTGATACGCCACTGAACCTAGGACAAAAAACCATTTCGCCCATGCCTCCACTTATTCTCGTTGTCATTACAGGGCATCCACACCCTCCTTGCCACTCTTCTGCAACGCCACTATTTATTTCAATGATTTTTAAATGATAAATTTCAAGAATGTCCCTCTATTTTATCTACAAAGGCAGCAGAATCAACTATATCTAACAAGTAACTGTTAAACTGAAACTGATTTAATCTGTGGGTAGAACCGAGGGGGGTGAGCACATGGCAACCCCATCTTAGGAGGCGACCAAACATTAGTGCTTTTATGGCAATTTTTGAGGGAGCGAAAATATAATAACATGCCCGTACTTCACTTACTCTCATTATGCTATTATATTTAATTCAGCTACTGTCACTGTTTACCTTAGGGATACTCCCGTGAGAGTCACTAACCCCTCGATTCTACTGCATCCATCTGCAATCCGAAATTTATAGCTTTATACTCATCCCCACAATGTTTTAGTTAGACAAAGCATCTATTGATTTATCATTATCTGTACATCCCAACTAAGCTTCCTTAGTATATGTATAGAACAGAAAGATTCGTTTTCCAGTCACTAATATATGGACTCAAACAATGAGAGCACGTGTCTTTAACCACCTGAACGCTTCACTCTTGTGCAGATATGAGATTTGTCAGACGACTGTCAGTTCAGTAAGCACTGAAAATTCCACGCGTTCGTCTCCAGAACTCGTGCAGAGGATGCGCGCTGTGTAACTAAGGGGAAAATGGAAACAAAAAAAGAAACCCACACTCGGACAAATCGTGAGAAAACAGCTGAGAAAATGTTCGAATGAGTCTTTCGTCTGACCTTGAGCGAAATCCCGCGCCTTTTTTTAACCCTCATCCACCCACCCTGTGTGACATTGAAAACGGAGGATGTCCTTCGCCACACACACTCGAGCGCAGATCTGTGTTTGTCTACGCAAAAGCTGCTGCCCGTATGTTCTTGTTCATTAACGATCCTATTTTAGTGGTTTATCTCTTTCCACTTATTCCTGTTGATAAGTTGACAGAGACAATGGCGTTTTACATGGAAAATGGGTTTGGCAGCATGCCATTTGCTTTTATCCAAAGTGAATAAAACTAGAGGCGGAAAATAAGCTTCGTATTTTACTTTGTGTGTATTTTATCTCTCGAATCATTCAATTAAGCCTGTCATTAACGCTCTTTCAATTACCGGATTAATTTGTTAACATTTCGTTAAAATAATTGTCGCCAGAAGCGGAGACGTGCTCATTCATATGATAGAGGGATTATGTCTTGAAGCGAATTTAACGTTGGTTGCAATTAGATCCCTGAGTTGCAAGGAAGCTCCGGTATTATATAAGCGATTTACAAATACCCCCTGCACTTTTTTTCATTATGTATCAAACAAATCCTTCGGTACTCGAATACATTACTGGACGCATTTAGCGAAGTTTTGTTCTGCTCAAATGCTTTGATAATATTTGATGTTTTAAGATACTCTGTTAGGAATATTAATGCCAGAAGCTGCATTTTGGCACCATTTGCTGCATTCGTTCACTCTTTCTTTGCATGGAAAAAAATGATGTAGAGATTATTATTATTTTTAATCTCCGTGAGTTCAGAGAAAATATTTTTAGAATTTATCTGCCTAATGGTGTATGATATTTGTTGCTCAACCTGCAGGAGTGTTCTCCTTTCGGTTTTCTCATATATTTTGACAATCCGCATTCCCTGGACATATAGTGGGGGTGCGGTAGTGTAAAAAAAGGAGACGGCAGATCTTCAAAAGGTCATGGTTGTCTACAAGTGTCAACCCCCTCCCCCCCGTTTTGTCTTACGCCTGAAGAAACGTTTACTATCCTGCTCTGTAACGTGCTTCTTCTGAACGTATAGCTGGGATGTGGTAGTGCAAAGCCCTGTTCCGACGAGCTGTGCTGGCTTTGAATCTGGCACATTTTGTCCTCTTTCCCCTTTCTTGTGAATTTCTAGTGTTCTTTGATGTCTGTTCATTTTACAGACAATTTGCGGGAAGCTCCTCATCGCATCCACAGACGGGGCTGGTCCAACAATGGGTCAGTTGGCAGACTTATGACCAAATTCGTAAGCCCACAGGGCGTCGGAACGGGGATTAAGAAGGAAGGCGGCAGATCTTTGATGGTATGATCAAAGATCTGCCAACGCCCCCCCCCCGATTTCCTCGAGGAGAAACACATGATGCATTTTGGGCTTCGTAATATAATAAAGAAAATAGAGTATGCATTTTGGACGCCTTCCTTTCTCCCAAATGAATTCAAAATATGAAGCAGTTGCACAAATTTGACCACAAGACGGTTTTACAAATTTCATTTATTTATTTTTGTCGTAGCGTTTTCGACTATTTGCCTTCTCGTACAAGCGAATATATGGACCAATAAATGCCGCCTTCTAGTTCTAAATAGACTTCTCTTTAATAGATTTCATACAAATATCCATGGAAATCTACACATTTGATGTTAAAATTGCGAATAAAATTTTGTCCATTTGTCCCAATTTGAGTCATCATGTTCACAGGTAAACAAACATTATTCCAAAAAATGTGCTTTGCGTTTCGAGATTATCTGGAATATGAATAGTTGTCGAAATACCGAGGTTATGAGGAACTGTGTACCATAATTTTATTCATTTTGCTGTCTACGTTTGTAGTTATCGAATAAGTTCACTTGCAATTAAACAGACAGATAAACTTCTCTCGTGCCAAATTTCACTAGACTAGCTTAAAGCATTCTTGAATTATGTTATAGTAAGGCATTATTCCAACACCAAAAGTATCGCATACTTTATATAGAGAAAGTCATAAAAGGGAATGGTTTGTTTGTGAGCCTGGATAATCTGCAGGGAAAGTCATTGGATTTAGGGAAAAGTACTTTAGAGCATAGTTAATCCCTTCTATTTAATTAATTACTACTTTCAGTTTATTAGGTTTTAAAAAAATATTTTATGTAGTTAAATCTGTAAAACTAGTCAGCTAGTTACCAAATGCATCTAATTATAATATCAAAATAAAAGATTTCAATAGTATTAAAAGTTTATTTGCAAGTTGCAAAGAATTTTTTCCCTTACCACTTCATCTAATAAAGGCTTTGTTGTTGTTTTTTTTCATTCTGGTAACGCAATTGTTACATTCATTTTACAATTTAGTTTCTCATTCTAAAGTAGGGTTTATATCCAGCCAGCTGCAATCCATCAAGTAAGACCACGCAGGCGCAGAAACCGTACAGTAGCAAGTAGTATTTGTCCGTTGAGACAAGAACTTTCTATAGTCTCCTCTTTCAGTACATGCGCAGTCTTCCTTTTGCACATGCGTGATCTTTCTAGAATTTTATAACTGGCTCAGTGTGAATCAATCTTAAAAATAAAGATTATAACGTTAATTAAACTGCATAAAATTACAAGTTTATCCTCAATAAACTTTAGATTCACCACCACCCACCCTTTCCTACTCACTTTTGAAAACTTTCTGTTGGACCATTGTGGCCTAATGGTAGTCTCTTCATCGGAACCGGATTTCTGGCTCGAAACCGTATTCTATGGCAAAACCATCAAGTAATCCGGTATAATGTACGCTACATCTGTCGCGGCTAAATATTTTCTCACTGATATCACGTGAAAGTTAGGGGAAGGAGATGCCAGCTCAGGTGACGTCTTCTTCATCCGAATATGGCTCAAAATTATGAGTTCCGTCCCAAATAATTATTTTCCTTTCTTTTTCGAATAAGATTTACTGCTTATTAGTTGTTTGTTTCAAAATAATACTGTAAATTATTTTTAAAAAATAATAAATACAGGAAGAGCATTTTTATAAGACTATACTCGCTTGTTAAATTTCATTCTTTTCAGTATCAAATCGAATCATGATTTTGTGTATGGATATTAAAGTCTCTAAACTCTTACCAACCATCCAAAAAATGCGCCAGATTTTTGCCATCAACAAGAAATTATTATTAAGGCGTTATAAAAATTTTTAGAATCACTATAATTGAAAAAAAAATCTCGAAAAATTCAACTTTGAAAAACGGACACTATTTTTTTAAAATCGAGTTCTAAGATAGATTAACTGACTTTTAGTGGGAGAGGAAACAGCAAATGGAGAAACACAGGTAGAAATTTATTTTAATATATTCCTTTCCATCGCCAAGAATACCAAGTTGCCAAAGTAGTAAATGTATAATTCAATTAGGCAAAATATTAGTAAATAAATGAGCAAGAATTAGTAAGAAAAATTACTTTCCATGCCTATTTAAGAAACTATACTGGCTTCAAACTCAAGAGGTTCTACCGAAATCTAATCAATGTATATGTTATATTTAGCAATGACTATGATATGCTCAAATTTATTGATACTTTTTAAATTTCTTATAAAACAAACACAAATAAAAGAAGTCCCGCTTTAAGAATAATGTCCTATATAATATAGTAGACCGACTTCAGATAATTTTTGGGACGATTTTTTGCTAAATATAAACATGCCAATTTTCATACATAATTTAGTTCTAAGAAGAAAAAAATCTGCTTGTTAACATAATCTCAAATCTAATACTAAATCTGGTGAATTATCACTAAGAAAAAAATTATATTAGTGAACAGCAGACAATGCTACTTGTTTTTCATCTGTTGAAACTTACTTTAATGTACACCTTAAATTTGTCGCCAAAATGATAAGCCAAACAAATAATGGTTCTTCTATGAATTCTATGCATGGTATAGTTTATCTTGATTTTTGAATTTGGCGACTTCACATTGTTGGCATCTTTGGCGATATAAAGAGGCACATTAAAGTAAATTTCAATAAGAAAAAAAAATCTAATTTCATGGTGTTATTTTAATTCCTTTATTAATGTAAAGTAATTATTAGAGGAATAATTAGCAGATATTGGAGGAAAATTTCTGTTTCTTTCAGATATTTCAGTCATAAATCACTTTTTTCGTTTCTGTGGGAGATGTTTCGCTTTCAAATTATCATTTTGTCTTTTGTTTACAGGTAGGAGTTTCGGTTTTTTCTGTGTTTTGGTTTTTGATTTTGTCGCTAATCTTCTTACAACTTTTTCTTGCGGTATTTTTTCGCTTGTTTCCTTTGGAATATTCTCGGTAGTTTTAACAGAAGTAACTTCCATTTTTTCATCGCAATTTTTGCTCGCTTGGATATTCTGGTTTTCAGCCGTTTCTGCCGATATTTGAACAATTTCTTCATTTTGTTGATTATAAGCATTTGTTAAATCCGTAATAACCGCGTTTTTCTCGTCTTTACTAACGTTACCATCCTGTTCACCAGAAACCTTTGTTGACTGATCTTGAACAACTTCATCTGCTTTTTCTTCTAAAGTGGCACTTTTATTTTCAGTTTTTTGTTTCTTTTGATCAGTAATTTCTGGTGCTTTCTGTTTCCTTTTAGAAGTTTTAGCATTCTCATAAGTTGGAGACTCTTTTTTTCTTCCTTTAGCAGTAGAAAAATTTGATTTATTCTTGGAATTTTTCGCCATTTTGCATCGTCGGCATTTCTCCATTTTAGGATTATTTAAGTTTTTATTTTCTTTTCTGGAATTGCCTACTAAATTCGAAAAATACTGGTCAGGGTTCTTTTTCGTAATATTTACATGAGATGTTTGATAACTACCGTCTCCTTCATTTGTCGGAATAGACGATGCTTGAGGCAGGGAGGGAAAAATATTTATTGGTCGCGTAAAAATTTCCCGAGCAGGATTCGCCATTTTAATCGATTTTCTTAAAATTATAATTTTAGCATACAAGGAAACTCTTTAAGAATATAGTATATATTTAATTTCGTTAGCGAATTTGGTACCCGTCAAGATTAAAACAAAATGCAGAATAATTTTTTGAAGTTACATAGTAACAACACAAATGATATGCGCGTGACTATCTAAGATAACTGAAGTATAATTTTTTAAAAATAAAAATAATCAGTATAGAAATTCATATTGAACCGCTTTATTTAGGAAGGAAATGACGTTAAAAACAAAGAAGAAAGACATGGCAAAATTAATTTAATTAATATTTTTAGAATAATTTATAATTTTGCGATAAAAATTATAAAAAAAAATCGATGACACAATGGAAATTTAATATCTTCAATAATACGAGACCCACCAAAATATCTAGTCGACAAATTGCTCTGAATGCAATAGTCGACTAAATATTTTGGTTATCCTTTTGCTCTTTTTAGTAAGATTTATCCATCTAAGAACTGATTTTTCCCTTTGTCCCGATTTTCTTTTGTTTACTATGAGCATTCATAAAGATATCTTTTATTATCTATCTCAGTTTTATTTCTATTGTGTTTTTTATTTAATTTAATTCATTTTAAAATACATTTTACAATCCTTTTTTACTTGCACATGTTGAAAAAAACTTTCATGAAAAGCTACAAAGAACGTAAAATTTAGTTTAGTTTCTTTTCTTCTTCTTCTTTTTTTTTTTTTTTTTTTTTTGTAAGAGCCAAGCACAATCTGGGGATCATTTATTTACCTACATTTAAATTTTATATTATAAATAAATATAAACATCAGTGATAGAAGAGTTTCTATATTTCGGCAAACACGATATTAACGCAAAAATACATAAGGAAAACATAAACAATCGTTAATTGCAGGTAATAACATCCTTGACTTAATCGAACAACGACTTCTTCATTAATTCTTGTACAATAACTGCGATTGTTTACAGTTTAATTTGCACGCAAAACGAAAGAGGGAAACCATAGCTGAAAAATCAGAAGTCAAAAACGGCCTTCGTAGAAACACGTGTCGTGGAGAGGAAGAAATAAAAACGGCAATAAAAATAAAAAGACACTATCACCACGTGAATTGGCAAACTGCCATGGCGGGAAAACTTTTCTACGACTATCTCGAAACAGTCGCGCTTGAGAAAATGTTGTGACCCAGAGAATTTTCTTACAAAATGATGCCAAAAATGATTCTCAATATTATGAGATTTTCATAAATATTATGTTTATTAATTTCTATACTAACTAAAAAGAACCTCACTAATATACTCACTTTCATACTAATATATTCATTTTCACTTTCTTTACTAATTTAAAAGAACATTTTCTAGAAGGGATTTGGAATATCTGTTCCAATTTTTGAATTGAATTATTCCGAATTTAATTTATCAATGAATAATTTATTTAAAAAAATAATCTAAGTTAGAAAAATGTTCCTTAGAAATGTGTAAAACGTAAATTAAATTAATCCTCTGCCTCATTTTTACTATACGTAATAGGATAATAGTTAATGTGTAAATAGTTCGTAAAAGTTTCCCATAATTCGTAAAACTTTCCCATTAATCTGGATGAGTCAACCTGAAAGGAAAGTTGTGAAGCGTAAAAATGCATTGTTATTATTTCGTTATCTCTTCCTGTTTTGTCTTTAAAAAAGTAATTTAATAAATAACTACCTTAATTTTTTTTTTTTTTTTGTTAAATAGATTGATTTACGTACTTTGTCTGATCAACATAATTTTTTATCCCCTTCAGATCTGGTTATTTGTAACATTTATAGAAAAATTATTTTTGAATTAAATGTGTTTTTTTTTTTCCGGTGCTCAAATTTTACTCTCATAGCAGATCAAAAATATTATATTTAATAATATTATTGGAGCTATTCCAATTTATTTAGTAATTTCTTTTATTTGTATAATTTCGAATTTTTTTATAGATAAAAATGTAATTTTTTGTTAATGTCTACATTCTCTTGTAGTTGCAATCAGAATATTACTTTCAAATCTATAATAACATTTTATTCTTTTACTTGTTCCGATACGACTCAAAAGAAAATTAAAAATTTTGTTCTGTTTCCGTTTTTGAAAGCAAACATTTTAGTGCAGAAAATTTATGTCATACATTTAGTTATAAAACAAAATTGTTCATTTTATTTCCATATGTATCTATGAAAAACTGATAATTGTCTTTTATTTTAATAATAATAATTTAAAAAAAAACTAGCCTATTTGGCGATAAACTGGTTCGTCGCGAATATTGGTTGTTTTTACTTTCAATTAAATCTCTTATATTTATCTTAATGCTTATGATTCTCCCAAAAATAATTTTAATATCAAATTGTGACAGATATCAAACTTATGTTATTTTAATAGCCTTAAATCTTCATCGTATATATGAGCCATCCTAATAAAATCAATTTGGGTAATTTATTATTTAATTTTCGTGGTATTCTCAATTTTTTATTCGTTCACTAGTCGCCTTTTGCGACCATTTGATTCGGAATAATTAACTGTTACTAAAAATTTCAATGAAGTATTTTGTGCAAATATGTCATAATAGCTTTTTCAATAAAATATTCTGCAAATTTTGATATGCATATAACTTAAACTATTTTAGAATCTTCATACCGTTCTGTTTATTGTGTTATGTATTTCCCTAATTTTTTATCAATATCTTTATACGTCCAAGTATATTATAGGCAAGAGCCTATAATAATATATAGGTATTTAAATATGAGGCATTTAAAAAAATTTCCGCAATTGCTTAATTCCTTAAAATTAAGCTTTAAGTACAACAAGGTTTTAATTTCAAAAGAAACCCTTCTTTATATTAAATGTGTACTAAGAAAAAAATTCTTTAAAAAAATGATCTTATACTGAAACCCATTCAGTATGAAAAATAAACTGAATCTTTATATCTTAATCAACAACGGGAAAAAGCTAGGATGAAAAGCAACAATAAAAAATATTTGAGTTTCACTTAAAAAAAATTAAATATATTATTTTAAAATAAGCTTACAATATTTTTCAAAAATTGATTGAAAATAGAAAAAGAAATTATGTGGCAAAAAAATTGATATCTGAAAAATGTTTTGAATTTTAATCTAATGTTAAAATCATTCTTGTACTGCAATATTTCCGGTAGTTAATTCGGAAAAATTCCGACATTTTGCTTTGAAATTCGTGTTTCCTCTCTTTAAATAAGAATTTGACTTTAGCTTACTATGTTAGGATAACAATATCCTCTATCTATAGAAAAAGAGAGACCACTTTTATTTTATTATTTTTTAAATTTAACTATTTTTTTAAAAAAGACGAAATTTAATTTACCATTTCTTAAATTGAAATATCTCATAGTAATTAACTTGCATGTAAAAATAAGGACAATCTAGAGTAGAATCCAATTTCACGGTTATTTCATATAATCCAAGATGTCTGGTCATTTTTAGTTAAATTGAAAAGGTATGCATATCATTCTATAAAAAAAACGTTTGTCACATGATTGAATCATTTTTCACTTTTTTTATATTTCAATTCTAAAAAAAAAAAAAAATATTTGTTCCGAAAAGAATGCAAACGATTATTAAAAGAAATGTAAATGAATTCTGATAAAATTGTAGTTTTCAGTTTAGAATTCTTTTTGTGAAAATGAAGTTGTTTTGGAATTTACTTTTTTAAAGGCAATAAAATAGTTTTTTTTATAAATCATTACATTTTTTTTCATCTGAATATCCTTTTGATCATTTGAATAAATTTCAATTTTTAAAGACGTCCGTGAATTTGTTCATTGTTCTGTTATTTACAGTTACGTGGTAACCAAAATTTAGTCAGTCTGATTTATTCTGCTCGCGTATAAATCTAATAAGAGCCAAAATCTTTTCATATTCAAGTTCTAATTAATTTTGTAAATAGCAGGTAATCAGTATTTAAAAATTCACACCCATTTGTTATTTAATGAAAGTAGTGTATTTCGTCCTGTTAATGAAATTATTAGATGTACTTTTGTTCAAAATTTATCCAAGATATTTGAGAATAAGAACATTGTCTTATTATTTTTTCAATTTTATATCTCTTCCTTAAAAATAATGCTTTAATTGTTTATGTTTTCGTAATTTAATCGTTTCTCTTAGCTCAGTTCATAAAAACAAGAATAAAGCAAGTTGCAGATGAAACTAGAAATTAATTATATTTTTCAGTTAAATTATTCTGTTTTATAAAATAAAAAACTTATTTAACGGTGTAAAAATAAATTTAAAAAAAGCACTCGTAAAATGGGGTTACAAAGGGTTAAACATCCTGTAGGTGCTATTGAAATTTTTCGTGCAATTTCCCTTCGATGAAAATTATTTTAATCGCGTGACAAATTAAACATGAATTGCATCTCTATTTTCCCACAAATGAATATGAATATAATTGAGGTCAAATGCGGTAAAAGCAGATGGTGGAACGCATTTTTTTTTTTTTTTTTTTTTTAGATTTTTTTTACACGCACGATGCCTAGATGTTCGAAACATTAAGTATAATAATAATTAAAAATTAAAAAGTATTCCCAAACATCTTTCACTTATTTCTAATATTTTTTAAATAAGGTGTACAAAATTTGCGATATAGGAATTTCTATAATAAAGTAGCATACTAATATACATTAAAAATTCATGTTCTGATTAAAGTACAGTTCTTTTTAACACACTGAGTGCTACCATACCAATAATTGTATTAATTGGATACAAATGGTGCATTGAAAAAGAAATTAAAAAAAGCTGTTCAACTAAATGAAGTATAATATATATGTTACAATAAATATGATTATATATAATTACCGGTAATTATTATTACACTTCTGTAACTGAAATAACATTATCAATTATATTTCTCCATATATTTTATTTATTACTTTTAAATAACCATTTACTATTTAATTCAATTCTTTCAATAACTTAATGCTTATCATACAAGATTTGTTGTTATAAATTAAAAATTTATTTAAAAATATCCTGAAAATAAAACTCAGTTTAACAGCTCATAAATTGTGAGCTGTAATCTATAATGGATTGGGACAGAAAATATTTGTGTTTTGAAAATTTGGAAATAAAATACTTCAACATGTGTATTCTAAATTAATACATGTAGATAGTTATGAAAATTATCTTAATTTATATCATTTCGTAAATTTTCCCAATTAGTGGATTAAATCAACATCTTATGTTGACTGAGAAAATTTTAAAAGTTCTATTCTAGTTAATTAGAAATTTAAATGTTCTTATTTATGTTTCAAAAATCTACTATTTTCCAAAATCGTCTGATTCCACGAATTGTTGTCAAACTTTATATTTTCTGAGTGATCCAGGTCAGCATAGGAAATTAAAAAACATGTCTGCCTTTTTTGCCATATAAATTTTATTTTTTAGTACAATAAAAGGAACTTCTCTAAAAATTAATATTTTTTATCATCTTTTGTTATAAAATAACTAGCTATAAATAAGATTATAGGTACTTAATATTTTAATTGAATGAAAAAAATAAATGCCTTTGATGTTGCCACAATTAAAAAACAAGTAAAAAAATGAATGCAAAAATGAAGGGAACAATTATTCTGGAGTCAAAAGAATCATTTTAATCATCATAAATATTGCGTGTTCGTTAACAGCTGCCAAGAGCTACAAACAAAAATAGTGTTAATTCATTTCCATTCTCAGAATTATATTCTTTCATTAAAGAATATTTCCTCCATTTAGTTCTAATAAATGTAAACAATACGATGATTCACTGCCGAATATATAATTATAGGAACAACGAATCATAAATAATCCGTTGTTCCATCAATTAACTAATAATAACAATAACAATAAATCCCAAGACAATAAATTTAAATTTCGATAATTAGAAAACATGAAATGAAAATATTATTAGTTTTCAAATGTTATGCAATCCTAGTCGATTTTATATATATATATATAAAAAAAAATCTGTCTGTTCTGCTGTCAGACTGTTAATACTTCTTAAAAATGGTTTTCATTACAACAAATAAAAACTTCTAAAGGGACAAGAATAAATACTCAAAGCCGAACTAAAATCATATAAGATAATCGAAAAGTGCTGTACTGTAAGTATATGATAAATACAAGCTAGTAGATATGTTAATAACAATTAGATACTTTTACAGTTAGGAAAAATACAAATATCGATCCAAAATTGCAACCCGAAACCACAAAGCAAATGTGACATTATCAGCAAATAAGATAATAAATATTCTGAAAAATTCCCGATATATTTTTGATTGTCGCAGATACTCCAGTGTTGTATGGAACAATATTTTAAGTGCAACAGAATTATCAAAATAAATGAGAACCCTATACAAAGTAACTCAAGCAGAATAAATCAGGCGATGTCATAGATAAATGTTCGAAATGTCAAAATTTGCAGTTCAAAATATTACATTTCAGATCTGATGAACATCAAGGCTAAAGAGGGCGAAGGCTCATTCTACGGCTGTAATATTTCATGCAAAATTTGTTTTTGACACAAAAACTGTATAAAAATTTATACAGAAAAATTCAATAACTTCGTCTGTCCAGCCATTCAGGCATGGAGTATAAGTTTAGCAAATGATTTCTAACAAAGTCGATCCAATATTTTCATGCAAATAATCGGGAAGCATTGGGTTCTCCAATCGACGTGAGGGAGATAATATTTTTAACACTGCATATCTATATGATTACTATTCGTCTTTGTACTCTGTATCCACTATAGAAGTATAAACACGTCATAGTGAAACTTACTGTGTAATGTTTATATTCACCGTAATATTAGATCATATCTATATATTTAAAATAAATAGCAAATCCAAAGAATCAATTTCCAGCTCTAATTACTACTTCAACTTTTGCAGTTTTTATTTTACGTGAAAGTGGATGATCTTATACTATCAATCATCAACTGATTTCTCTCCCTTTTGGAGAGAAATTTCAAAAACGCAAACGCAGCTTAACTAAACATCCTATATGGAGGTAAAAAAAAAAAAAAGCGATAGCTTTTTTAGCCTACAGTCACAGTTCCGATTTCGCCAACTTTTTGCCTATGACAACTCCCACCCCTCAGCTTTCATTTTCGAGTTTAGTTTAATAGATTAACATCACATTTTAAAACAACATTAAGACTATTTTGGGAACCGAGGTCAGATGCCAAGGCCGATATCTGAGCTGGAATTCCCCTCTCCAAGCTTCTGCACTACACCAGCGGGAGGGCAATTGGCCCGATGGCTTTAACGTACCCCTTCGTCTACATGGCGGTTCTTCGATGGAATCATCTGGTTACAAAGCTGAGCTCTTACCACCAGGCCACCTCAACCCTCCCCATTTTCAAGACATATCATTAAGTAAAATCTTGACCCAAGTCCCAGCCTAAATAATTGGATTGATTTCTTCGGTTTTATACGCTAATTGATTTCGCCACTTTGAGTGCATGGCTAACCAATCAGAATGCTCTTTTTTTTTTATAAAGAACTAAAGATAGTACGATGAAGTTCAAAGTTCAAAGAATCATTATAGCCCTAAGATTTCTTTGATTTTTTTCACCATACTATTAGTCTTAAATGCATTGTTCTTTGAATAGTTCTAAAATCAGCGAACAGAACATATCGTAAAAAAGCCACTAGTTATTTAAAAAAAAAATATTCATGCTTCATTTGCACTATCGGAATTTTGCTATTTCCACTTTTAACATAAAAAAAAAAAAAAAAGAATATTAAAAACTGGTTCAAAACACCTTTTCAAAATAAATAAAACACTGTTATTAGTTTTCAAAAATTTGTGTGAAGACATTATTCCGCGTCATAGAACACAAAAGATGGTACAAAGAACGAATCTAATCAACCAAACTGAGGAAAGAACAAACCGCGAATAATCGCAAGAATTCATCTGCGCTGTAACTTAACCGCGCAGGTGTGGTGCGGAAGCCATTCAGATGTCAAAAGCGCGAGAATGCATTGTCGGAATGTAAAATTATTTGCTGTTTCTGGTGAAGATTAAAATTCAAGGGCATCAAGATGTGGAAGAAACTGGAATTCCATTCATAAGCGGAAAATTTTGACCAGCATTTCTCGCCTTACCGAGAATTAATTATTTTCTCACCTGGTTATTTTCTGTATTGTTCGCTGAATTGACGGTTCCACAGATTGAATATTCCGCATTTTAGTAAGGCTTCTCGGAAAGATATTGTGTGGAAGCTGTTTGTTTATTTATTATGAAGACAGAATAATGGATCTTAAATATTCTTTCAAAGGGAAGCCGGATGTCATACAGATTTAAAATTAGATACGTTTTCAGAAGTTAAAAGGAACGAATTTTAAGGTTTGAAAGCTACGTAAATAAGAAACAAAGCCTATTTTAAATGTTTAGTATTTGTCACTCAAGAACAATATATATATATATGTGTGTGTGTAAGCATTATTTTATGGGAAGCAGAATGCAGTTTTGAAGACAATGAAAAGACTTTCTATTTCGTGACGTCGTTTTATTTCATTTTGGAGAAGCAGGCATATGTACAAGCGATGAGCACACAGAAAGGAATGAGGAAAAAGCTCTTGGACATTTTATCCCTGGTCTTAGTAACCAGAGAAATTGACAGGGAAAATATTTCTTCATAGTGCTAATATATAATGAGATTTCGATAGGGATTTCCGCTACACGCGCGGACAAGGCAGGGGAAACGCAGGGAGGTTTTAAAAAAGAATTTGTCTCGTCAGCGGTATTTGTCCCTTCAAGCGGAGTGTGGGAAAGTTAGATTTTAGCTGATTCAACAATTTAACAAAGCTTCTTTTGAATTAATTAAGTAGAGACAGTGGAATTGGATCAAGAAATAAGAGAATATTTTAGAATAGAGTTACTATGGGCTAAATTAAGATAAAATCTTGGAAATTAATTAAATTGAAATTAAAGTTTAAAATATCATTACATGTATATATATATTTACATTTAAATGTATTCTAGAGTATCAAACCGATGTAATTTATTGAATCAAAACTAATTTTGTTCATATTGAAAAGATTAAACGGAATATCATTATGTCATTAGTAAAATAGTATATACTAAATTTCAGCCGTCTAGTTGATAGCGTTTTTGAATTATCTTTGTCATAGACAGATGGACATTTTCCAAAAATTTATTTCTAGAACTCAGGGAGATCTAAAATGTGAACGATCTAAAATTCGTCATTATCTCGAGTTCGAATATTTTGATGATTGCTATACTTTCTCTATATTACGTACACGAGAAAGAAAAATTACTTGGAAATACAGTTGCTTTTTTTTTTTTACTCAATAAATAAATAAATTTATTTACTGATTGAATAATATTAAGATAATTGAAGTCATTAATTTAGTTTTGGTATGGCTTCTCTAAAGATAATAACACAAGTTGTCAGGAATTTAAATTTGTTCGACAAATTTGGATTGGACATAAATTCCGTTTTCATCTTCAATCGAAATCCTGAATTCCAATAATTTATGAATGGCATAACTGATTTATGAAGGCAGATAGATATTTTGCCAGAACAGATATCCGGTCGACCTTGCAGAAACTGTGATGTCATTGATATGATGATGTGCATGTTGAAATATTCTTAAAAAAATAATTGAAGGGCTTTATTTATATTTTCTTCGGTATTCGGAAGACAAACTTGTATATTTTTTGAATATCAAAAAAAGACTAAATTATTTTCGGACGTGCTGTATTTGCAATGATTAATATATCATTTAAAATTACTACAGGTCTGCAATTTTGCTTCCATGCGCAGTTGATATCCTGGTAAGGAAAAAAGTATTACAGATAACTCTAACGGATGTTGAATGAATGCTGCGTCAATGACCTCGGACATAGCGACAAATATGGAGAACATTTGCAAATTGCAGATAAAGACGAGAATCACAAAATTACAAAATTTTGATGGCTCGAGTTCCAACGTTTAATCTAGAACATTCGATGACTTGACACGGGAGCTACAGAAAATGAAGGCTTCCAGATGGAAGTCAGTCCATAGAGAAGGGACTCAGTTCAGTTAAGCTTTAAAGATTAGTGGATTCTCCTCTGAGCGATTTGTGCTGTTAGGATCATTTATTATCGATTTACTGCTCGTGTGCTGCTGTTTTGTGTGTTCTTCGTCTATGTTTTCTTATCCGTGCATTACATTCTCGAGTAGAAAAACACACCATCATTTGTTATTGAACCTATTGGACTTTTCATCGTACACCCAACGGCGATTTCTTTTTATTTTCTGTAACGATATTTAAAATAATAGGCAGAAACCAAAGAACAAATCTTCTAGCCACAACCACAGTACCGATTTCGCTAACTTTTTTTTTTCGTATGAATTTAACACTACTAATGATCATATAAATCGCATGAAAATTAATGATGTCCTTCTGTCAACCACCGTTCACTTCCAAAAGAAATTTCGAACTCATTGGTTAAGAATATTTCGAACTTGCAAATTAAGTGGCGAGATCACCCTGTTTTTGAGATTGAAGGATTTGTGTTAGTTTCATTTTGCAATCTCTTTCATAAGGGGGGAAGACGACCATTGATGACGTTTCTGCGGACATTTAAATGAAATATAAATTTTCGACAGTGCGATGATTGATGATTGTGGCTGGGGAACTCTATCGCGGTTCTTTCCCATACAGAATGTGCAGTAAAGTAGGAGGGTTTCGATTTTTCTCTAAAATAGAAGGTGGAGGAGGACAGATGACCCTTCATGCAGTATCAAGGGGTATTTGAAGCTATAAAAACATGACAGACCCAAGTATCTAGCAAGTCAGTGACTCTATCATAATCTTCATCTTCACAAAATCAGAAATTTAACATGCAAAAAGTTCGACGGGCCTTCAAAAGAATCGGGGTCTTGAATCGCCAATATTCCGATTCTATCACCACTGCATCTGCATGGAAGATTGTGACCATTCTTCTAATTAATGTTAAGAAATTGAAAATCCATCCTCTAAAAACATCAAGCGTTTAGAATCATTTTAGTGTGCTGAAATTCCATCAAAATATCTATTCTCGGGAAATTTATTTTAACAATATCCGAATTTTTTTTTCTAACTCTATTCATTATAGCGACCTTGGGAACAAAGAGGAAAAGCACCCATTTGAAAATTTGAACCCATTTCTTTTTCCCTCATTTGAAAATTCGCAATGCATAAGTTCATTTCAAAAACCTTTTTGTGCAAGCTTTTCACGAAGTACGAGTGAATAATCCTTATTATAACATTTATTTCGTCCTAATTTACCTCATTTTACGCTTGGATTCATTATCTTCTTTTCGCCAAAGGCTATGACCCATTTTCATCCAAGCTGATGGCAGAATTTCCATCGAATGCTCAATACAAAAACGAAGTGTGTTAGAATGGTAATGAGAATGGATACAAAGGCTTACAAAGTATAAAGATTGTTATTTTCCATCTTTTGCTATTAAAGTGTTAACAATGCATAATCAGCCTCTCTCACTCTCGAATTCGACACGCAGGCCCCACCACTAACCAGGGTTGCCATATTGGCCTGCTTATGGCCATATTTGGAAAGTTGGCCTTTGTTCCCGAAAAGCTTTGAAATTCTACTTTGTATTAAATTCATTAATAGCCATTTCTGATGTCCCCTGTGTAGGGTATACTCTAGACACCTCCCCCGCGACGTTTATATTTTTATAAACGACACGCAGGCCCCACCACTAACCAGGGTTGCCATATTGGCCTGCTTATGGCCATATTTGGAAAGTTGGCCTTTGTTCCCGAAAAGCTTTGAAATTCTACTTTGTATTAAATTCATTAATAGCCATTTCTGATGTCCCCTGTGTAGGGTATACTCTAGACACCTCCCCCGCGACGTTTATATTTTTATAAACGACACGCAGGCCCCACCACTAACCAGGGTTGCCATATTGGCCTGCTTATGGCCATATTTGGAAAGTTGGCCTTTGTTCCCGAAAAGCTTTGAAATTCTACTTTGTATTAAATTCATTAATAGCCATTTCTGATGTCCTCTGTGTAGGGTATACTCTAGACACCTCCCCTGCGACGTTTATATTTTTATCGCCCCTATATTGACCTATGGTTTAACACGTATAAATGACGCCGGACATTTCTCCTTGCTGACATATTTGACTTTAAAAATGATTTAAACTCTTTGATATTTCCACAATGTTTCCATAGACTAGTTCCCAGCAGTAACATAACAATCGAAGGCTAGGGTTGATATAGATACTGTTACCATTCTTAAAGGGACGGGGGGGGGGTAAAATTTTAGTGTATTTTTGTCACTTTTTATCGTAAAGTATATAGAGATTGCAAGAGTAATACCATCCCCTGGGTGCTACTTATTAAACCACTTAGGATGAGAGGGGGTGAAAAAATTACACTGCGCCCTAGGCACCAGTTAAGTCTTGTTAGCCACTGAAGACCAGAAGGGGTGCTCTTATAAATGCGGGGGATCTAGTAAAATTACAACAATGGGTTATTCCGTCCACTCTCTTCTTTTCTTTTCACATTTTTGAATTAGGGATGAAATGGGAGCAAATAAAAACACCGTGGATTTGAAAAGGAAAAAAAATTTCTTTACTCATTTAGTTTCGTAATTTCTAAAATTGAGGCCAAACGTTTTTGTTGCTTTATTTTTTAAGACAATTTATCCGCATAGAATTTCGACTTTTTCTGTTAATGGTGCGAAAATAAATTTGAACGGAATTTTAAAATTGTATCCACTGTCTGTCTGTAAGCATGATAACTAAAAAAAAAAAAAAAAGCATGGAATTTGCATTCATTTTATCATCAAAGTTCAACAAGATTTGAATAAAACGCTGGATGAAATCTGTCATCAGCAATTATATCTATCCATTGGTAGGAATCTGGACACCAGGACTGAAAAACGCAATGCTTCGTTTTTGGACCACGAATATGCGCATGTGCAGGAAATGAAAAATTAAATGAAGCTTTGAATGGAATGAATTCAAATATTGGTGGGTTCTATTAATCCTTTCCACGCCACAAGAATATGCATACTCTCATTCGTAAGATTTAAATAATCAAAGCATTGGTTCGAATTAATGATTAATACAAATTTAATGATGGTGGATGATTTTTTTTTTTTTTTTTTTTTTTTTGCTGTGCCACTAGACTACGAGATGTGGCGAATTTAGGCATACCTCCCTAAGCAGTATGTATTATGGGGTCTCCTCTCAATTAACTGGCTTATTTAGTTTCATATTTCAACACATTTCAAACCTAATCAACTTGCTAATGTTAATGATTTATTTTATGGTAATTTGTTTCATTTTATCAACTTTGTGAAAATATATACGTCTTTCTTTATTAGTTATGGGGCCTAAATGTGAGACATCCATTCTCATAAGCAATATTATTTAAGCAGACATTCGCTGTTTATAATAATTAACTGAGCGTAACATAAGACAGTAATCTGACTAATTATACTTGACTAAGTGTTCATATTGTCCTAAAATTTAATAATTCAAGAAATTTGTAATTTTGAAAAATTATTTAGCAGCTAGGTTAATAGCATTTTTCTATTCTTCTTGCCTGCGACCTCTTTCACCGCAACTGAAATCCGCCACTGATCCCAAGTGTATGCATGTAAAGAAGTAAAATATATCAATCGATAGCTAGGATGGTAGCAATATAAATATTGGTTCTTTGTTTGATTACCAACATGCGTATAAAGTGTTAAATAATGCACTGGGTAGAATTAGTGCAAATTTTGGTGGAGAGGTACTATTTTTCCTGTCTAAGCCACCGGACCTGGAAATGAAATATAGCAAACAAGGCACTGGGACAGAATTGCTGTTTTGGTGGGGTTGTTATTTACCTATGCCGTCTTATTATAATACATATATGCATATATGTGAAGGAAATAATGAATTAAGAATTTATTAAATGCATTAATTCAAATATAAATGCATTGTAACGATACAATTTTGCTTATATATTTTTTAAAGACATCCAAGATGTTGCTCTGAACTTGGATAAAATCTGTGTTACTTCAACTAAAGTCATTTACAAGGTTGTTTAAATTTTATGATAAGTAATTTTCATCTACTTATTTATAATACCTAATCCTGTAATCTGAAATCATAACTTTTGGAATCTCTTAAAAAAAAAACTGCCATTTCTGCTTAAATTCAATTAAAAATCAGGACTTTGAATCAAACCTTTAGTTTCCATAATTTGGCTATATTTTGTCTTTCTGGTGTGGCAGCCCTGCCACCAACGCCAAAACGTAAACAAATGTCCTCGCGGCGACGCCAGACCCCAAAAACGCGGAAACTAATTGTTAAGTTTCCTGTTTTCCAGCGTAATCACCCAGGTGTGGCACCCCTTTCTTCCGTGAGGCAAAATATAAAACAAAATAATAATAATAATAAGTAACAAAAAAAAAAAATCCGAAGCTTTCGATGGAAAGGATGGTAGTTACACAAGGATGATAGTGGCTCGTCAGACGAAAAGTAATTACCAGCGTTTATATGTCAAGTGTACGCAGCGGGCTGTGTTATTTAAGGTGTCCTGATCGACCTTTAGTTAAGGTCTGTCTATTCCGAACGAACCACTGTTTCTGCTTTTCTTCTTTTTTTTTTTTTCTTTCAGGGAAACTTTTTTTTTATTCATTCATGGTATGGCTAATGCCGTACAGCCATTTTTTTTCTTTTTGTTGTTGTTCTGTTTCGCTCAACCTCTTTGTCCTCTACGTTTCAGGAAAAAGAAGATTTCACCATTTGCTTTGAAACTTTTTCTTTTTTTGTTTTATTATTTTTCTCTGTGCAGAAGGCTTGTTTATTGCCGAGAAGCCTGGGGCGATTCTGGAATAAATACGTATTTTACAAACGGACTTCGTTGAAAGAGAATCCTGTTGGATATGCTGTGCTTGTTGACGGAAGAAATGAGCTAGGAAACTTTTCCACGCAGCTTGGAGTCTATTGCTGGCAATAACTCGTTGGCAATATACGATATACACCCGCCCCCTATAGAATACAATTAAAGTCCGGAGTTCCAACAGGGGTGTCTTGTTGAGAAAGGGTTGAATTTTCATTTACAGAGCTTGCAGAACATCCGCTTAGAAAAATCTCTAGTAGGTACTTATCTAGTCAGGTGGTAAAGGATTGATAAAAGAGTATTAGCTGCATGTAGTGAAAGAGAACAAACACTATAAACAAAGCTTGGAATTATTTGCTTGTTGGAAATGGGTAGTATTTAGATTTTTAGGAAAGCTAACATTGCCAAATCTTTCCAGAATATAATTTATTTATACGGGTATTTCATTTTACACGTAATATTTAAATGTATCTCAAACAATATAATCTAGTTTTTTCATTTATTCTGAAAAAAAAAAATTCATTCTGAGGCATTTTCAGAATGCAAAGAACTTAATAAGCGCAGATTTTTCCCATGGGGGGTCTCTGATATTGGCATATGAAAAAAGAGGCGAATGCACACTTTGCCAGATTAGAATTGTTAGGAGCAGATAATATGAAAAATTGGAATAACTAAAATTTAATTGCGTGTCAAGGAATAAAGTTGCTATTAATATCGGTAAATTTAAAATTTAAATAATAAAAATAATTTTATGTAAAATGGTAAAAAATTTGGCTTTTTTTTTTTCTCAAACTGAATGCTCTAACGCAAAATTTTACGAACCCTGTTGATTTGAATTAGTCGGCCAGCTGGAAAAAAAAAAATAAAATGGATCATACTGTTATGTAAGCGAATGGTGTAAGCGTAAAAAGAATGTAAGCGAATTTGAAAGCATAGAAAGAAATTCCAAGAATGTAGCGGTTACATTAACTCTACTACCTTCTCTTTTGATACAACAGATGGCGTTACTTTTTAACATCAAGGTATATTTCTTATGATCCATTTAAGGGACATTATTAGATTGTATTCAAGTGAGTGTCGTGTATTTTCGTGTTCGTGTTTGTTTTGTCTTGTGAAATGTGGAACTTCGCAACTAATTCAATAACTGCTCCTGAAACTCGTCTATTATTTTCATCTATCTCATATGAAATGTGGAACTTGGCAACTAATTACATAACTGTTCCTGGAGCTCGTCTATTATTTCCATCTATCTCATATGAAACTATAGAACTTCGTCCCTCTACAAGAATATTTTTGTAAAATTTAAGCTACAACTGAATTTTTTTTATGTAAATTCGAATGCAGGAGAATACTAAATGAAAGCACAAATTTAGATTATTCTGAAAATTACGAAAAAAAAAAAAAAAATCTCGGGATCTTGAAGTCATTTTGTGCAACCCTCAAGCAGTTGTTTACTTTGGATAAATAATAATATAGCTTCGCATTTCCACATTTCAATTTGTCAGTCGTTACATTTTAAAATAGCCAGATTTCGAATATTTTACTTCATTGCTGCAGCATTTTTTGCCAACAGTAATTGCTAAATTATTTAATTTTAATAATTACATTCATTAATCTTTTTTTGATAAGTGAGGGGCTTTACATTCATCAGGACATAAATATTACAGAATGATGTTAAGAATCCATAGCTTGAACCTGTTTTTTCTTAATTAAAAATATTGTATTTGAATAAATAATTAGTACTTTCTACATCGCGTTTAGAGAGTTAATTTGACACTAAACATGGAAATATGGATTATAATGTAAATATTCTTTTTTTAAACGCTTCTGTTTATGTTCTCTATATTAAAACCCCGCGATGCTACTATGAACCTACCTCACCTTGTTTTGAATCCACTTTTCGATATGCATCTCTTTCCAGATACGAGCTGTTAGGTAGTGCTGCACTGGACATCGAGAAATATCGCCAGTGCATGTAAACTAATCAATCCATCTGGGAGGGACTAATGTAAGTCATTTTCTTAGAAGATCCTCTCTGAATTATACATATTTAGCCAATCCATCACTTCCAAATCTGTACACTATTACCATATCTGAATACTTTAACAACATCAACCTTACTTGTATGATAGATTATCTATGAAAGTCAATTTCGAATTTGTGATTTTCCTACTCAGAAGTAAAAACTCTATTTTGAACCTAATGCAGTATTCTTTCAATGAGACTATATCTTGGAAAGGCAACTTTGGAACTGATATCAATCCCCACTCCATCTGAAATCCTGCCGCTGTAAAAGGAGAGAAAAACCTCTTCTTAACAACTCAGATGACCGATTTTAAGCTAGTTTAAGACAAAATGCCATCCACGTAGAATCCTGACTGCACTGTTATAACTTATCATGCCCGAATGCTACATTAACCTTAATTGGTATGTTGGATCAGCCCTGGAAACCGGTTTTGAGCCTTGAATTTTAGGTCCAAAGGCCAAGACTAAACACAGAATCAATCCTCAGACTATGTTTTGTAAATACAGCACTGGAATTGGATCCTGGACTTCACTTCCCATAAACAAAATAAGGGAGGGAAAACTTTCTTCTGGCAATACATCATACTGACTTTGAGCTAGTTCAGAACCAAGTATCAGACTAGTAGTGTCCCATGTCTGCAATTCAACGATTTTTTTTTTTTTTTCTTTTAAGTCAACCTGAATTCGCACAATAGTGATGTTTGCATTTCAGAGTTTAAATCCACAATCCCTTTTATCTAATAAGAGCATAACAGACTGCGGAAATTTTATACAACCCACTTCAAAAATTGCATTGAAAATAATATATATATATATATATATATATATATATATATATATATATATATATATATATATATTGCAGATTTATGTATATATTAATTCAAATTTTAAAAAATCAATTAATGCATTATTATTATGAAACCAGTGGAAGTGACTTCCTCGTGATTTTTCCCCTTAATTTCTAATAAAAGTGTTATCCCTTACATAAAAATTGTAGTCTCTCACAAGACCTTTAACACTCCAAGTGCTCAGATATTTATTTTCAGAAATCAGCACATGAATGTTTTTTGCTTCTTATTAAAAAGAGGGGGGGACGAGCATTTATTTTGGATTAAAATTTAGTATAAAGCTACAATTTTAGCAAAATGATCACACATCAAACTTAATTTTTTTTAAATTGCGGCATTTTTTAGCTATCATGTTTCCATGCATCCGCATGTACTAAATGAGTGTCAATCCATTTGAGGATTTATTTTTCAAATGTTTATACGAATCTATAATTTTAAATGCTAAAACTGTGTAAACAAATTGTATCCACTTAGTTCTCTTCGTTTCGTAAGTAGATATCGCGTTCTGCACTCGGATGCAGAAATTTCCTGTCATTGTTCAAAATTTGTTAAGAAAATCTCAAATTTAGCATAAAAGTCAATGCAAAATTGATTTTAGGAACAATATAATATACAAAATTTCAGTACCTAAGTTACTGCATTTTAGAATTTTTACATGCATACGAATATGCAGATAGACAGACGGTCAACTCTTTGACTGGTTTAATTCAAAATTTAATGAGAGTCTATACTTTAGATATTAAAAGTGTGAACCAAATTTTATCCATTTAGATCCATTCGTTTTCTAATTATCGTGTACCATCTACCTCAAAGCATTTTATTGTATTGTGTTTATAGACATAATACCAAAAAAATATATTTTTCGAATTCAAGAATGTCTGAAACCTGATGTCAAAATCTCGAATTTGAATTTTTTTATGATTACAATATTTTCTCTATTTATACAGAAAATAAAATTGACTCTTTTAAAATGCTATCATAGAAATCCTTTCTGAACAAACATTTCCCTCAGTTAATAATTATTTATCAATACTGGTAAAAGCAGAGATTCAAATGAAACGTTATCAACTTTCATCACACACTTAATTCAGCATAAATGATTAAGAATCGAGTTCATGCACGCCTCTTCGCGTTTATTCTGGATATTTATTTCGGCGAAATGGGCGGACCTTTCCTGCTAAATCCTCAGTTCACAGCTGCGTTGATCAAACAAACGTAAACAGTTATAGTTAAGTCTGATAGACGGATTTTTAATATGCCTTTCTGCTTTGCGTGCGAAAATTTGGAACTTCGTTTCACAGATGTTTCGAGCGACACATGTCTGCGAAGACCTTGAGATTTATTTAACTGGGAGAAGTCAGAAACTGTCTCAATTATTATTTTGGATTGGAAAAGTGCAACTTTCGGCGTTCGTACTTAAAGAAAGGAAACCGGTACTCTCTGCCAAGTTTCGAAATTTTCCGAGTTTTTTTTTTTTTCTCTCTTTTTTGCTTATATCTTTTTCGCTATCTTAAATGATTATGGCAGTTTTTCTATAATATCTAGTTTAATGCACTGTCTAATATTCATGCCAGATAAGGAAAAAAAAAAAAAAAAAGCAGTGAGGGTGGTCTTCCCAAAATTTTCTCGCATACCCTCTAATAAAGATGCTATAATAAAGAAAGCCTTGCATGGCACTGGCGTACAATAGTTATTAAATATTAACTTTTGGCTTGAATTTATCTTTTTTATTGAATCTTTTCAACTGTGACCTGTTATTTGGAGATTAATTCTAGAAATATCAGACCGACAGATGATCAACCCTCATTGGATTTGGTACAAAATTTGGAGGGTGCCTACACTAAAAATGTTAAATCTGTGCACCGAATCTTATCTATCTAGCTCTCTCCGTTTTATAGTTTTGTTAAATTATATTCGTACAAATGGACAGACAGACTTCCTATGAACGGATGTTGCTCAAAATTTGTAAGAAATCTTCAAATTTATTGTAACGATCGCATACCAAATTTCATCCTTCTAGCTCAAAGCGTTTTTGAGTTATCATTGTCAAAGACAGACAGATGGACATTTTCCAAAAATGTGTTTTCGAACATTTGGATGTCTAAAACATGGAGATTCGTCAAAATCTCGAGTTCGAATGTTTCGATAATTAATATACTTTTTCTATACAATACAACGTATACGAGAAAGTGATAAAAAAAGCACTTTTATTATTGGTGCCAAATTTTACCCATCTAGTTTTTTTGCGTTTTCGAGTGACTATATTTGCATATATATATATATATATATATATGGATGTGAGATATAGAAATTTCTCTTAGCAGTGATTTCGTCTAAAATTTGCGAGAAATCTCTATTCTTGGTGTAAAGGTCACAGGAGAAATTTCATTCATTTAACTCCATGCATTTTCTAGCCATGGTCTATTTAAAGAAGTATAAAATGTGACATTCATCCAAATAACGAAGTTGAAATACTAACAATCACAAAACCTTTTCTTTGTACATTTCACATAAGTAAAAAGAATGAAATAATGAATTACTATGCAGTATTAGATATAATATTTTGTTCACTGTATATACTTTATTTCACATCTTAACTAAAAAGGACTAGTTATTTATTATTGCTACAATATACGACTATATATATATAAATTTTATTAAAAACAGAGCTCTTTTTTTTTTTGTATCGAAAACAGTCGCTTGTTTTTAGAATCATTTTACTTTGAAACCTTGAATTGTATATTAACTCATTTCCTAAAGCTAAAAAAATGTTGCAAACGACAGGGAAAAATTACAAGTTGGAAACGTAAAAGAAAGTTAATATTATGTAACAAAACACGGGCAAAAATTATTCAATATATTTTATTTAATAAAAAAGCATCAACATTAATAAAAAAAAATGGCATGTATTCAGAATAAAAAAGAATTTAAAACAAAGTATTTACTTAAAAGTAAGAAATGGAACAAACGCAGAACAATGAATCAAACTTTTAAGCTATCCCAACTGATGTGCACTTCAAGATCTAGATTAGCAGAGATTACAGTATTACTCATATTACTATATGCTGGCAACTTTAAAATAATAATCTGCGTTATTTATAGCGAGATAATTGTAATTTCTAATTATGTGAAAACAACTTATCCGAACATATCTTAATTAGTTTGGATTTAATGAGACTTAAGTATTAGTAAAATAAATCAAACCTATCAATCAAGGTATAATAGGCAGTGATTTTTTTTCTTAACGGTGAATACAATTCGAGATTGGTGGCTTTATTTAACAATAGTGTTTCAAATTATTTATTGTTAAGCAGATGAATTATGATTTCAATATCCGTTAAGCTCTGTATGCTGCGAAAAGCCAATGGACTCAAAAGAAATGGCGCAATGCAATAAATAACGTTCTTGAATGAAACAGAAAATCAACATTTCAAGAATGACAAAAGAAAGTCGTGATTTTGAAAAAAGAATGGTTAAGAAATATATTCTTTTCTACCGTCTTGTCGACAAACGATCGTCCTTAACCCTGACATTCTGGACGACAGCCCGAATATAATTTTTTTCATTCGTTATGTAAGTCGTTATTCGTTTTGACACGACAATGCAGAAATTTTTCCAGCATTTTTTTTTTTATTATTATTATTTGAAGGTATTGTAAAAAAAAAAGTTCGAATTATAGTTTTTTTTTACTAGACGAGAAAAATTAAATGACACCTATAGGAGTTTATTAGTTGGAAAAATATAATTTTGTATATTTTATTCTCAGATAACAGAGTCTTCTTATTTAGAAAAGTTATTAAAAATTTTAATTTAAGATTTTTAATTAAAAATTAATCAAAATTTAAACATTTTTTCTCAATAACTACGGAATATATATTCACATAAGAGAAAAACTTTAAAATTCTAAACTTTTATTTTTCAGTGATACCAGTTTTAGAACGATGCATTTTTTTTCTTTTATTTTAATAATTTTAATCACAGATTTTAACAACATCGATGCATCGGATTTTAAGAAAAATTTTGTTGTTTCGTCAGATCTTTTATTTGCGTGCTTTTGATCAATGTAAAGAAGAAAAAAACGAAAATTATAATTAAAAGCAGCAGGAAGGATCTCTCCAAACTTTCTCGTATCTAATAAATAATAAATTGTCATGTCAGAAAACACCACACGTGCCTGGGCATAAGTTTGGCATGAATTTGGCATTTTTTCTAAATCTATCGTGTGATTCTTGGCCAGTTTTTTGGCGATTAATCTTTGGCATATGGTTAATAGTATCCGAAAATCGGATTTGTGCTTTAGATACGTTTTTCCCAGTCGATTGAAACAAAAACTTGACCCAAAACTCCATTTGTAGTCTCAAAATCCCATTCCTAATTTGATATATTTAAGTCACTGATTTTTTGAATTATCACTTTACATGTTTCTGAACGTACAGACAGCTGTCAACCCTTTGTTGATTTTGTCTCAAAATTTCACAGCTATCTACACTATAGATGTTAAATCTCTGTACCAAATCTTATCTATCTAGCTCACTTCGTTTTGTAGTTATCGTGTTAACTTATATTCGAATAGCCGGACAGACTTCTTCTGAACAGATTTTACTCAAAACTTGATAGTTATCAAAGTGGTGCGAGAGAAATTTGGTGTAAAGACCGTATACCAAATTTCAACAGTCTTAATCATAGCGATTTCGAGTTATCTTTGTCATAGACTGGCAGACAGACGGACAAATTGCGTGTTATATAAAATCTTTACGTTCTGAATGAAACCACTAAGTAGCAATCAGACGATTAATTCAAATGCACCAAATCAGACGAAGACAAGACTGATCAATCAAACCCAAGACATTATTAGTATATTTCGGGGTTTCGGACTAGAGGCTTTAATTTCTTCCTTTTTTTCACAAGCTATGAAATTTATTGACTTTGAGATGTGTCTGAGTTTTGAAATATGTGATACTGGTTAGATTAGCTAAAAAGATGTTTGATGCAAACAGCGATAAAAATTCCTAGAAATCCAGGTGAATCTATTTACAAAAAAACTGAGACAAAATAAACAGAACTTAATCATTACTTACTTACATAATATCATAAATATTTCTTCCCTGTCTGTTTAAATACATTTTATACAATTATAATACCTTGTTTAAGGTGACTGTCTACGTTGAAAAAGGCACTCTTTGGATCTTGTAGAGAAAAAAAATGTATTGCAAATATCTTTTTTTACTGTTGCTACAAACTGAAAATTCGTTTTTCACAAAATAATTTTTTTGAAATAAATTATCAGCCATTAACATAATATCTCCAACACTAATTAAAATTTTTAATGAAATTTTCAGGAGTTGTTTTCTATATTATCTTTAATAAATTGAAATAAAAGTTTTGATATACAATGCATACTTTTTTATTTATAGCCTTTTTTATTAGAAAATAAGTGAGAGATAACGTCTACATTGTAACATATAAACCTTTATATGTTTGTATTTAAATTTATCTCTTAGATTTTAGTTCATTTTAAAGATAATTGTGTTATTGTGTTAAGAAAATTGAAATTATCCCATTAGAATTTTGAGGACAGTGTTAGCCGTTTTGCTCAAATTTTGTTGAAATTTACTTAAAATTTGTCAATTAAAAAAATAAGACTTGTACGGAAATTTGTCTTTTAGATTTTTATTATTTTTATGTACTTTCTAATTTAAAAAAAAAAAATCAAACAAAACTTAAAAAATAGCTTTTTTGAAGAAAAAAAATGGCCTTGAACGGACAATCACTTTAAATTGTTGTCTTCTGAACTATTTTTAACATTTATCTACTTTTCAGGATCAAAAGTGAATTGATGCTGGACACTTGAATACTGGAGTCAATAGTACAACTAAAGAACAGTATAGAATCTCTGCCAGGTCGCGTTAAAAAGTAGATGACCAGTAGTCGCCAAAAGTAGTCGCCAAATATCAGCTAAAGTATATTTAATTACTATATTTGGCAGAAAAAAATTGCAGTTTGGCGACTGTACTGTATTCTTTATAATTCCAAACTGTATCGACTAAATTAAAGGGAAAGCCACCATAATAAGATCCATATTAAAATACACTAAAATGTGGATATTCAGCATTCTACCTTTTCTTGCCAGTTGAAATCTAGCTTAATGTGCTCCTTCATATCGTTAAAGACGCCAAGTCTCCAAAAGTCCCATCGCCAATTTAGTAAGACAAAAAAATTGGTAAACAAAGCAACAATAGATTTGCAAGGAAACTCGCTCCATTAGCTTGTTTGAGTTATCATATTGGTGACAAACTCCAATGGACATTAGTTTTCAACTTTCTAGTACTCTTATCTCAGAAATCAAAAAAGAGGCAGCATATTCCGACTCAAGATGATATAGAAAAAACATACATACTCTTAATAAGGATACTGACTATATCAGAGAATAATGAGCGAAAAAATATAGTTTGTACAACAGCTAAACAAACTTTTTTAAAGAGAACAAATCGCTAAATATGGTAATATTTTAACAAGTTTTCTGCTGTTTAGCAGGAACTTGACGAGATAAGCGAAAAATCTGTAGTCGTATTTTTTTTTATTTCACCGAATAGTGTCAGTTTGCCTTTGGGGGGCTATTTTCAGCCAAATGAAATCCTTCCTTTTTTTTTTTTTTTTTGGTACAGCCACGTGTTACTATCTTCCTGTAGCCCTCCAAAATAACGGAGCGAACTTTTGGGAAGGTTGCCATGATTTTGTCGTGTTAGAAGAGAAACTGAACATTAACCTTAAGTCTTGCTTTATAAATTAACAACATATTAAATAAGGACACTTTAATAAAGGCTATGATGATGTACATTATAGAATGAATAAAAAAAAATTTATTTTCTCGGTAATTTTAAAAATAATCTGCATGGGGACTACCGAACTTTTATATATTCCATCTCAAGGTACTATCATAAGCATACTCTTAATAGGTATGCTATTGTGAGAAGTATGGTAAAATGTACCATAAAATAGATATCCAAGGTTCTTCCTTATTTTTCTTATTAGTGGAAATTTGCATAAATTCTGCCATACTGCTATATATTTCGACTCAAGATATAGTTTATCAATTCAAAATACTTAATCTTAAACGTGATCTTAAAAGCCAGCAATTCTGCGACATTGTCTGCAGTTTCAACGAGTCAGTTGGTCAATCTGGCTGAGAAATAAGATGGAAGAATAGTATCTGAATAGTTAAAAATAGTATGCAATTCTAAATTGTCTATAAATAAAATAAATTGTACAAATTATGTTAAATAACTTTAAAACAAATAAAACTTAATTTTTCTCCCTTTTCTTTAAATTTAAACTGAAAATTTGGCACATTTATATAATTTAAGTTCTTATATTACACTGTGTTTTATTATTCCCAAACTAACTAATATTAATAAATTTCAAAAATTTTCAGCTCTGAAATTTTTGGACAGTGGCAGGTAAATTTATTCAGATATCTATACGAAAATCAATGCTCAAAATGCATTTAACATTAAATTGTTTATGATTTGATGTATGTATAATTGATCATTTAGCCAATAGTTTAACAAACAGACAACAACAAACAGTTTATGTTCTACCAGAATATTATAAAGGAAATCGAATTAAATTATTTCTTATTATTTGAGTTTTCGCAAAATGGGAAAAAAGCTAGCATGTGTATTTTTTTCAGATTCTTAATTTCTTCGAAATCCGCCTTTTTCGCTAAATAAGAATAATTCTTTAAGAATGTTCTTACATTCTTAAAACCAGAATCTGGCACAAATTTTCTATTTTGGAAAAATTAGAATTCATATTCCACAAGCTAAATAAGTTGCTGCATTAACACTTAATAATTTTTTTTCCCATACAAAAAAAAAAAAGTTTTTAAAAGTTACTTACAGTAAATTCACCATTTAGTTTTTATAAGATTCTTCTTGTTTTTTGGAATTAGTTGATTTTCTATAAGCCAACAAAACTTTCCAAGCCCTAAAGAAAGAGAAAACTGCAGTTAATAAATCTTGAAGTATTTCATCGCTCACAACCTGAAGATTTTATTTTATTTTCCAATTTTAGCCAGAACATTGGAAGAAATATTTCCTTGTTTATAAATTTGAAATTTAGCTCAAGTTTGTCTCTGTTATTAAAATGCTTTTTTCAAAATAAAATTATATTTTCAAAATTGTTGTCGACTTATAAAATTATATGTATATTGAAGCAATTCAGTAGTCCTGGTGTTATAATAACTTTACTGATTAGTCTACATATTATGATATTCCTATCATTTCTGGACTAAAGTGAAACTTCATCAATGGTTAGAATGTTTCCCAAAGAAACGAAATATTGGCTACTTCGAAAGTTATATACTGTTTTGAATTTTCCTTTTTTTAGGTTCGAAATGATATCTTCTATAATCAATTCAATGCAAATAGTAATTTTTGTACTTTATTTTATCAAACTATCCATTAACCATTAGGTTCGATGCAATATTGAAGTACCAGGAGCCCACATGGAAGTTATTCTCGGCTATAAATTCTATTCATATGCAAACTTTGGACGGTTATTGGTGAATGATTTGAAATGGTTTTTAAAGATGTAGAAGCTGAGTAACTATCTGAAAGAATTTTTTAAAGCTATCTTTCCCGTATAGGACACGAATACTCAATGCTGCAGCGATGGCAAAATGTTCTGCAATAAAAGTAAAACTGATTGGGTTTATTCGAAAACCAAAGATTTGAACTAAAGACATACCAGCTACTGAAGTGTCTTCAAGCATTTTGGATGCATTGATAACAGTAATAAAGTGTTCTAGAAAATATTTCTGAATGCATTCTCTTAAGTGGTTACTTTTCTCTGATTAGAGATTTCTGTTTTGAAATTCAAATTTTGTAAGAAAAATTCAAAGCGTTTGCATTAGCAATGGAAGGTAGGAGATTCAAGGAAAGTGATAATTTAATTGAAGTAAATGCTTAGATTTTTAAAAACATTCGTTCTTTTATTTTTGTTATTTAAATTTTTCTAGATGTCTTTTTACTTTCTCGTATACGAAATATAGAGAGAATATTGTAGTCTTCAAAAAATTTGAACTTGAGACTTTGACGAATATCTACTTTTCATGCCTCTCCGAGTTCGAAAAACACATTTTTGGCATTACGTCTGTCAGTTTGTGAACATAACTTAAAAATATTTTGCGTTTGAACGAATAAATTTGGTAAAATGGACTTAACACAAAATTTGTGGAATTCTGTCAATTTTGGACTAAATCTATCAAAGGAAGTCTGTCTATCCAGCTATCCGAATACAAGCGAACTTGATAATTACAAAACGTAAAGAGATGCATCAAATTTGATACGTAAGTTTAGCATCTAAATTGTAGATTTTTAACTAATTTTGAACCAAATCTCTCAAAAGCGTGACGACCTGTCGGTCTATACATTTGCATGCATATAAACGCATTAGACTTAAACAAACAAAATTTGGATGGTAATCTTGTGACTACAATTATAGCTCTATGGCATGTTTGGTATCATTTGGTAGATAAAAAAAGCTTCAATTACATATTCGATTTTCAAATGTTTGTGCATTAACCGCCCGTCACGGATTAAACGCCAACAATAGGATTCAGTAGAAATGCCAGATTCCTGCCAAACTTCTATATTTCGTAAATATTGCTCGCCAATGTTATACAAGGTATTCGCGGCCTTGACGAAATTCACAATTTTATTTGGTTGGCGGGGGGAGGGAGTTTAACACTTTTAATTGTTATTATTATGAGACGTATTTTTTTGGGGGGGGCGATGCTATTTCAATAAGCTTTTTATTCAGTAAACAGCTTGTTGTCTTAATTCTAAAAAGCGTTTGGCATTCATTTTAAAATCAAGCTTTTGACGTTTCATTTCTTTATTAAGAAATGAAATACCAAACGCTTGATTTTCTTTTCTGTAGTAATTTAGGAGTAATTAGGAGGTAATTTTAAGGATAACAGAATTCAGTGTTCAGTTAGAGTGATTTAAAGGAATTCTTAGAGATATGAATTATATTGTCTGCTCCAAACTGAATATCAGAAAATTTATTAATTGATGTGCAACTGTGGTAGAATATTCTGCAAATACTATTCCTTTTTTGGATTATTCGATCTCTAGTTCTGTGACTTTGTTTTTTTTGAAGCAAGATCATTTATCATTTTTGAAATTTTTGTGTGTGATTAGGACTAATCCTTTTTTTTTCTTTTTTTTTTCTGAAAGTGATATTTAGGAATTTGTCTATTTCTTTATAAATAGATTTTAACGTATGAAACGGTAAATGTCTCTTATCCATTTTTATATTGCATTTTTCTGCTTTCGCTAAAACTTGCTTTCACCAATCATCATTTTTTATTACATCTAAAGTTTTTATTCGCTTTCTGAATCGTTTTCATTTATGAAGCTTTATTTATTACTTTGTGTTATCTCTTCATTCTGTCGTGTACACGATTCAATTTAACAATTTCCTGTAAAAAACTCAAACGATAATTTAAGGAAATTCTTTCCACAGAGAAGGAGGGGATTCCTTCTCTTAAATTCTTTCGGAACTCTTTTTTTCTTTTTGGAAATATTAGTTTTATTGAAATTCTTTTCTTTCAACTGTGAGAGTTGTTTTGTAACACAAGCAAGTTTACCTAGTTCCATATCAATTTTATAGATTAAAAGAATTCGATATTCCAGTATTTTGGTAATTAGAGAAGTTTTATTTATAAAATTTTGTTGATACTAAATGCTGATGCATTATTATCTCGTGAGATTTTTTTATATGTGTTTTCTTTTTGTCAGTTTTAACTTATAACAAACATGTCCAATTATACCAAAAAGAAATACTTTAAAATAATTTCTCGTATTTTAAACATTTTAATTCTAATCTGATTTATTTGATTATGTGCAAAATTCTCATAACCAAGCTATGGTTGTTTATAAACTCGAAAATATATAATTCAGAGGAAAATAAATAAATAAGTAAATAAAATAAAATTAATTAATTAACATAAATATTCATATCTCCTATTTAAAACAAATTAAAATAAAGATAGGAAACTTTAGAAATTAGATAATCGTGTATTCCATTTAACATTTTATAATTCTGTCATAGCTTACATGAAGTGAAACAAGAAATAGGATAACTTCATGATTCAGAAGCATATAATTCTATTGATTGTATTTCAAAAAGCAGATATACAGCTGTCCCATGGAAAAGTGAAACTAAGTATAACCCTATGATCAATGATTCTCCTCAGTAAATTTCACTACGTTTTTGCACGTTCACGTGCAGTCGGTCACATATACGACTGATTTCAAAAACCTTTGGCGCCAGTCTGATTTATTTACATGCGAGTCATAGTCTTCTTGTGTTTGTTTAATATACTGCAGTAAACTCTCATAACAAATATTCCTGATATAATACTCTTATTCCTGACTCACATAAAAGACATCTCGGTTTTCCTTTATTTGCTTATTTTTAAGAAATTTTTTCTGCGCCAAAAAATTTTTGAGCTATTCTATAACAAAGTAATTTTATAAGCTCCATCAATAAAAGAAGTAAATAAAAAAATTGTTCCAAAGTTGTTGTGTTTTTTTTTTTTTTTTCGAAATTCTAATTGTTGCATTTTCTCACAAGAACAATTATTTAAAATCCGAGAAAAATATTATATAATTATGAGTTTAGTTTAATTAGTTGTATCAACATCCCAAATTAGTTATTCAAGCAACTTAACTCAAAACTTTTTGAGACGAACCTCATAATTTTGAACCGTAATGTGATAACAAAGAAAACACCTGAAACGGCATCCTTATTATCAAACTTTTCAACCACACTAGCAGAAAACAATTAATCACCAATGGCATATTTACAGTCACTCAAAAAAGTATTGGGACACTTGGTGTGAATAACTGGAAATCTATTTATAAAACTATTCATCACATTAAAATAAAAAGAAAATAAATCAATAAATATTTTAACATTTGGTGTACAGTTTGTAAGGAAAATTTAATCGGTATTTTAGAATTATAATTTGATATAGCTTTTCAAATACAATTCAAAAGCAAATAGGAGTCAAAAAAAATATTGGGACACTTTTGTAATGAGCAACTTAACAAATACATAACACATCAATAAAATTGAATTTACTACCACTTTTTTTAGTTTATAATTTTATAAGTTTCAATAAATAAGATTACTTATAGAAAAAAGTGGAGAAACAAAGATATATCGGTTGATGTGCGAAATCTTGTAATAAGTCATTGGAAAAATGGAAAATTAATTCGTAGTATAGGACATATCTTGAAATTGAGTAAATCTACTGTTTTTAACATTATTCAAGTTTCAAGAAAACAAATAGTGTTGAAAACAAGCAAAGATCAGGGTTTCCAAGAACATTTAATGAAAGTGAAGAGAAGTGGATTGTGAAACAAGTTCATTTCAATCCAAAAACTAGTACAGTAAAATTGATTCTGCAATGTAAAAGTGATTTCGGAAAATCTGTAGATCCAGAAACTGTCAGAAATGTTTTAAGAAAACATAAATATCATGTCAGAGTACCTCAAAGAAAGCCCTAATTCAGCTAAGCAAATCGACAAGCTAGGCTGGCATTTACTAAAATGCATGTAAAGCAACCAAAAGAATTTTGGGAAAATGTAATTTTTGTTCATGAAAGCAAATATAACATTTTCGAATCGGATGGCAAACAAGAAGTTTGACGGAAACCAAATACAGCAATGCATGTCAAAAATTTACGGTCTACTCTCAAATATGGAATTGGCAATCAAACAGTCTGGGGTTGTATGGTTAGCACTGTTGCCGGGTGCTTACATTTTAGAACAATGAAAAAATATGTCTATCTTGACATTCTCAAGCGAAATTTAAAGTAGAGTGCAAGCAAGCTGGGAATCTCAAGACATTTTATAATGACCCGATATGTATTTATAAGTTATGATGATATTTACAAGTTAAGGGTCCTCTACCACTGGCCTAGTGTTATTAAGACTCCTGTACAAATTCCATACCTTAATCCCATTGAGTATGTGTGGGATTATTTGCAGCAAAAACTGGATGAACATTAAATTTCTAACAAGCAGAATTTAAGAAAATATTTGATCGAAAAGTGGGCCAAAATTGGATCATTTTGAAAAAAATTGGTCCAACCCATGCCAAATGGACTGCGAGAGGTCATAAAAAGCAAGGGCGACCCAAGAGGATATAAACTTTTAAGTTTGTATTGTTTTATCTTAATTTATTGGAAAGTATCCCAATACTTTTTCAAGCACATGTTTTTACTTGATTTCTTTTATTTTTATTTATAGCAATATATTATAGCATATATAGCATTTATATTAGAGCATTATATATATAGCATTTATATTAGAGTTTTGTTTGAATTATTATGATTTGTATATATCAAAATAATATTTACTTCTTTGCTTTGGTTTCATTTGTATATTTAAGTAAACTATTATGATAAAAATTTGTGAACTTGTTTTTAATTTCTTGTATATGAATGCGTACAAAGATAAAGTATTATAATGACGCAAAAATTAGACTAGAGATTTTGTGGAATCTCCTCTTTTCAGACCTCTTTGAGTCCAAGAAAATTTTAAGAATTATATTTGTTTTTCTGTGAACACGACACGATACATTAAAAATACTTTGAGTTACACGGATGAACGTATGACATATAATATAAAATAACGAAAAGCTACAAGGTAATCTGTGCAATGAAGTTCCGATTTCCTTCAACCAATATGGCTAAAATTTCAAATTCAGATGAAATTCGGTTATTCCGAAGTGAAATAGCATCTTTCTTCTATGGAATATTGCCACGGGTATGAAACAAATATTCAAATAACCAATTCCAGTTTAAAAGAAAGAAACTGATTGGATGGCAGACAATTCTTCTGTTATCCCAGAATTCCTTAGTATTTCTAAACTGATTGGATGGCAAACGATTCTTCTGTTATCCCAGAATTCCTTAGTATTTCTAAACTGATTGGATGGCAAACGATTCTTCTGTTATCCCAGAATTCCTTAGTATTTCTAAACTGATTGGATGGCAGACAATTCTTCTGTTATCCCAGAATTCCTTAGTATTTCTAAACTGATTGGATGGCAAACGATTCTTCTGTTATCCCAGAATTCCTTAGTATTTCTAAACTGATTTGTTTTCAAACGATTCTTCTGTCATCCCATAAATCCTCAGTAATTCTTAAAGTTGATGTTCATTTTTACTTAACTTTATTCTCTAATTTTTCTCTCTTATACAAGTATTACTTTTACTTCATTTTCTAAAATAGAAAGAATTTTTCTTATTTCCACGTAGTTTGATTATTGTCAATTATTAAATAAAACGAATGATTATGTCAAACAGAAGTTGCTATTTTGATTGAGAGCGTCAGCTGTTGAAGATATACGCTTGATTTTATTAGACAATAAGTGAAATGAACTCATATTTTTTTGTGCGTGTACGTGATGAAACTGACCAAAATCTGAATTTTTCACAACCTTTTTATTCTGGGAAATGTCAGAAATCTTTGCTCAGCTGCTGTAGCAGATTCCGACAGTGCCAGCAATGTCACACGTTGAGTAACTTTGACATACCTCTATTTAAAGAGCAGCGAATGGTAAGTAGATCAGCTGCACAGGTCGGACAAATGCCTTTGCCATTTGTGATTGTAGACACTGCAGTTCTTTCTGTAAGGTCGTTTTATCAGCTGCGACACCGATAAAGCATCGATCACCCCATGTTTAATCTCTGTAGTTGCATTTCAGTGATTTTCATATCCATATCATGAAATGCAGTGGAAAAATTGATTCGGTGAATATTAGATCAAACATTATTAAGGCCTCTTTCGTTATATGAAATACGTAGTTTTGCAAGTTTAAAGTCTACTTGTAAATCTGAAATCTTGGATTTCAATACTATAAATTTAAATGTAATGTAAGCGGTTGAGTTAGGTATTTTGAGAACCCAGTCAGTGTTTATTATGGGACCTTAGGCAATCAGTGTTATGAGCCCCTTTTTTAATAGGACGGTTAATTTAATTTCGCATTTAAATACATTTTTTACATGTTAATGATTTTTAGGTTAATGTTTTTTATCTTATTAACTTTATGAATACATATTTATTATTATTATTTCCCTATTACAACACCTGATATTAATTATCTGTTTGTACTAAGATGCAAGTGGTAAGTTTTATAAATATATTCTAATAACTCAGTGAGTGTAATGAAACAAACAGGAACCTGAGGAATTATATTTGACAAAATATTAATATTATTTTAATATTTTATTATTCAATAAGTTTGTAGTTTTTAATCACCTGCTTGCGGTCCCCTGAGCCTGGCGGCACTAGGTAACTGTCAGGTTGGAAATCTGCAATTTCGTTAACATCAGAACGGAGATGATAACAAAGAACACTTAATCATTCAACGGGTGAACTTCGGCCAAAACTTAAGCATTTTCATCTGTGACTTAACATTAGCCCTTTATACTCTGATGATACTTTAAAGTGTAGTGAATAGCATATAAGCCAGTTAACAGCTGCGCTACCCGAGGAATTGCTTTTGTATCGTGGTCATGTTACTGGGCAGCGAACCACAAGGTCCCAGGTTCTATCCTCGCTCATATCAATCTTCTACAAAAGTACCATTTAAATCGTGCTACTATCTTCATAATATAACTTTTTTCTTCGGCCGGTGTTCAAAATAACACGAACAGCGTATCTCAGAGAGGAAGTTGTAAATATCAGTTAAAAACAGAAATTGAACCAGGTAGAGAGGTCTCTCTGAAACATTCTGTCATATTTTCCAATAAAGGTTTTATCTCCTTTCTTTCGCATAAAATTGGAGCCTTTGAGTAAGGCAGCGAATACCTTGCACGTCATTAATGAACGATTGTTACGAAATATAAATCTTTGGGATGAATCTAACATCTTTACATATTTTATCGCGAGAATATGTATTTTGGACACCTTTTTGGCGGCCGATTGACAACAAAATTTGACACAAAACTACAGTTGTAATCACACGATAACATACCAAATGTCATTGATTTGAGTCATTCCGTTTATGAGTTATTATGTTTACATGCATGTGAGAGTACAGAAGGACAGACTTCCATCTCTTGATGGATTTGATTCAAAATTTGAAAAGTATCTATATTTTAGAGGCAACACCTGTATGCTAAATTTTATTTACCTAGCTCTTTTCGCTTTGAAATGATCGAGTTCATTTGTACTCGAACAGACAGACAGACAGACTTTCTTTGAATGGATCTCGTTCAAAATTTGTTAGAAATTTACATATTTGGTAGTAACTCCATGTACAAAATTTCAGATTCCTATCTCAAAGCGTTTCTGGATTATCATCTTCATTGACAGAAAGATAGGCTTAGTGCGAGAAATGATTTTTTTTTTAAAATCCTTTTTCTTCATTATTAAAAAAAAGATTTCAACTTATAGGATGCGTTCGAAAAGTTATATGTTAGAATTCTATCCAGTCATTTGAGTAAACAGAATAGGAATACTGAAAGCAAGAAAAAGAAACCGAGTGAAAGTTATCAGAGCTTATACAGTTTAAGAATGGAATTTCGCAGGCAAATTTTGAAAATTTTGCAGCACGTGATGAGCTAACTTGGGAAAATAACATCCCTTGCAATTCAAAAGTTAAAGGGAAACTTGAGTTCGAGTGATTAGAAAATAATTATTTTTAAAACAACAAATTAAAATTATTTCATATATGGAAATCTTAAATATTTTCTTGATTAAGGAGAAGCAGACTTGGAATTTATTACCGAATATCCTATTTCTTGAGGGTAACGAAGGAAACAGTATAATTTTGAACTATTGTAATTGTTCGAACCATAGATCAAGCAGCGCACGTCTTAATAATGAAAAAAGCAGGAAACAGATAGAGTGAGAAAGTAATCAGAATTTATGTTACAGATGGGAATTATAGATGATCAGAAAGTGAGTTAAAAATGGATTACAAATTTCTGTTTTTACAAACTGGGAACAAGTGAAGTAAAATAATAAAATATATATAAAAAAATAGGAAAAGATAATACAGCATAGATAATTTAGTTTAGAAAATTTATAAATTTTTCTACTACTTTTATTGTAATTTTTTCTGGTTGCCTTATCAATAATCAATATATATTAGAATAATGAAATTGGAATTATTATAAATACAAAATAAAGAAAAACATGTGATCAATTCAAAACGAATACACGGTTAATATCGATAGTATAAATTTGGAAAGGCAAGAAGTTTTCAACAAGCAAGTTCATTAAAAATTAAATCAATCTTTTTTTTGCTTTTTTATATGAAGAATACAAAAAAAAAAAAAAAGGATTTCAACCATTTGAAAAATTTGACCGCGAGGCTCCATGTTTAAGATCATGTTAATCGATCATTCTCTCTAATTTGGAAATAATAAAATGTGTCCCAAACAATTTCATTTACACTCAAAAATTCATAAGTAAGCCGAATGCAGTGAAACATTATTTACGTAATATCATGCATTAATGAACAACAGCTAAAAACTTCAGAAAAAAAGGGAATGGTTTTAAGTAATCAAGAAAATGTTATTGTTTATAATGAAAATGATAAAAAAATGTGATATAATTTTTTTTAATTATTAGACTAGGAATTAAAAATATATTTTCTATAATATTTTCAACATTCAGTCACGGTTAACGAGATTTCAAACATCAATATATTGATTAATGAGTTTTCGAATATTTAATCTGTAATTATAATATTTGTATCAACAAAATATTCATAAAAATTCTGTAAGATATAAAACTGAAGAATGAATTGCGTCATAAAAGAATGCATTAAAATTAAAAAAAAAAATGTTAAACAGAACACCATAATAAAAATATTTCTAACATCATTGATAGTGAAACGAAACTCAGTGAAGAGAATGGAAAAAATGAGAAAAAGAATATATAAATCATCAAAACTGGATTCTCCAAGGTCACCTCACCGTCATTTTGCATTCCTTTAAGATTTATTTTCGCAAAGAAGATACACCTATGGAAAAAGAAAATTTTCCTTTCTTCATCAAGTTACTTGAAAAATGGAAATCTAAAATTACAGTTTTTGAATTTGCATATCATTTTCTTTTTGAATCCAAAGGTCTTAATTTTAACTGCAGTTTATTTAAATTAAATTAAATATTTAAAAATGCTTACATTTAAATCTAACTTTCCATTCTAAAATACTTTAAAAAAATCTTTTGTTTGCGTTTTAGTTTCTATTCGTAAAAAGGGTAAAAATTCCTAGAGAGTTTACATAAAAATATCTTTTAAATTATTAAAAGGATGCGTTATTAGAATATTAAAATTTATTTTCATAAGGATAGAAGATATAATTGTTTCTGAAATCGTCTGCTTGTTCAGTGTAGAGAAAACATTCATTAATCTATTCTTATTCCTTTTTTTACTGCATAATAATTTTATAAAATATTTTAATAAAAATTGGTTTATTTTCGAGAATTCCACCTTTTATTAGTTTATTTTTTTAAAGGTAATAGACCAGACATAAAAGGATTTCAAGTGAAAACATATACCATTCTGAAACTATAGCAGAGAGAATAAAGAAGACGAAGAAGAAAAGGATTTCGTAGAACAACTATAAATATTTATTTCCAAAAATATATCATAAATAAAATAAATTATTTTTTTATTTTAATTAAATCATTATTGATGTCCCACATTTTGTTGGTTTTAATTTAATATGAAGTATATTTTCGGTAATCAGTGTATCTTTAAAAAATTTATCTTTCGAAATATTTTTTTTTTCGATCTTTCTTGCTTAATTTATTAAAAAACCGTTGGATTTCCATTAGCATTATTTTCCTCTTAGCTAGATAAATAAATTTGTAAAAAAATACAAATTCAATTAATGATACAAAATCAGGCTATATTTAGATTTTATCATGAATAATTGGTCAGGTTCCAATATGCTACATTATGTTCAGTTTTGTTTTGTTTTTAATTATTGAAATATCAATAAAACTGAACGTCTACTTCAAAATTTTTGTGCACGAGGTTCAATGTCGGATGGTCTGCTGACATATTAGATGAATTAAAATAAACTCAAAGTTTTACAGAATTAACAAAATAAAAAAAAATTAAGGTAAAACTTTTAATAGGTTAAAAATATGTTGAAATATGAAACTAAATTAACCAACTTGTTAAAAAAAGCCTAATCCGCATAATGCCAAAATCCCCCACTTGATCTTACGCGACCGGATATAACCCAGAACGGAACAATTAACAATTCCTTCTACTGAAATGAAATAAATCGGTAATAAAATGCCCAAAAATCTTTAGGGTGTTTTTTTTTAACTTGTTGGTAAATATCTGAAATTGAAAACAAACAAACAAACAAAAAAAAAAAACCAGATTTAATTTTTAAAATGTTTTCTCCTGCAGAATTTTTCCCCCAAAATTTTCCTTTACATAGTGTTTGGTAAATATCATAATCTAAATCTGTTCATAGACATTTAGCAGACGATTCCTTTTCAGACATTTTATAACTACTACTATTTTTATTTTGTTAAAATATTATTAAAAAGTAAAAGCAAACGATTTTTTCCTTTGATAAACATATTTTATTAATATTATTTCATGTATTTTTTGTATAATAGCTGATGATCAATTATAAACCTTCTGGAATCTGGCAATGTTTGTAATATACGCTGTTAAGTTGAAAGAATAAACAAGTCGATGGAATTCTTAAATGCTTGGAGTATTATTTTAATTTTAAGAATTTAAGATGCTCTGCAAGCTATAGTTTGAAGCTTTAGAAAACGGGTAGTTTTCTAGAAACCATGCAAAACATAGAATATAGTTTTTCTGACAAGACCAATGAGAATGAATCAAATTGATGGAAAAATAATTTTGTAGCAGTAAAATTTCATGGTTCTTATTACTTATTTGTCCTATTTTATTTATCTATTAATATTAAAGAAATCTTTTATAATCATTTCATTGCTTCTTATGTTCTTATATTTTATAATTTATATTGATTCTATCCAACTCCTGATTTCCTTCAACTCTTACTCTGCGTCCCCTCCCCCTCCTTCAGTATATCTAATCGCAAACTGAAGTTCCACAGAATGGTAGATTTAACTTTAGAAGATCATGTTACTCTTAGTTAGATAACATGCCCAGTTACATTTGACAAGATTGTGCAACAGCAACATCACATGAATTAACTTCTAAAACATATTTTAAAATGCCGTATGAGGAAAATCATTGAATAAACTAACAAAAGACCATCCCGATAAAACATATAATATTTAGAATTTTTTTTAAAGTTATTAATTATTTCGTAACATTTGGCTTCTATATTGTTATAAGGTTTTACAGGTTAATGGATGCTGAATGGATACCGAGTTCAAGACATCTGGCCTGGCAACAAATTGAGCAGCAAAAAAGAAGGACCCAGAATATTCGAGAATCTTGACGATAGCTCCATTAGGGCTCAAGTCCCAAGATTTCTTCTAATACATTCGATGTTCTATCACATGAACTATAAAAAAACTGAGAGAAGTCATTAAGAGCCGTGAAGTTGAACTCAGACGAATATATGAATGAATTTTAGGGAAGATCAGCGAATTTTCTCTGCGCGTGTTTCGATTGTTTAATAAAAATTTTCTGATTGTATGTTTTTAATTTCTGCAAGTGTTACTTTGTATAAACTTCGTTTACGTTTTATTACCTTCGATCCTAGCTTCCATACAAAATAAGAGCTGTTATCCATTACTGAGCCCCTAATGACTTTTTATCGTGCACCTACCTGATGGATTTTCCATCATAATATCTTCAATTAGAATTATTTCTTTATTTAACCCCAGGATTAAAAGTTGTCACAATGGCAGCGCTTTTTACTGCAGCTGATATCCCGCCATTGTAGACATCTAGCAGTGATAGCTTCAGACATAGAGTAAATTGCCATTTTTTTATTTATTTATTTAGAGTCAGTTTGCGGTTTCCATAAAGACTATTATTTCTAGTGAAGTAGGCAAGTTAAGTTGAATTGGCTTCATGCATGAGCTAATTTGAATCCTGGGAAATACGTTTTCAGCATATGAAAGGGAGTCTGCAGAATTTAGTATTTTGTATGATGTAGTGTAGTTTAGAAAACTGTCCATGGATTTTAATTTTAGATTTCTTTCATCTAATTGGTTCAAAATTTGATACAAATATACGAATGTCAGTCAATAAGTTAGTTGCACTGCTTAAAAAAACAAAACAGAATCGAAATTTTACATTAATTTTGCTTACATCGTAAAGATGGAAGCAGAATGCCCTTTCTAATCTTCGTTTAAACAGTTATCACGGCTTGGCTCAAAATGTTCAATGTTTTCTTCAAAGAAATCCTGTTAACCACCTTCCATCTTGTGCTCATCCAACTGGTTAGATAATTTAGTGTTATAGACACCGGGGGCACAGGACGGCGTTATGTTATGTTTGTTAACTATTCTTGGATTGCAGCTAGCGTCGTCAATATCTGTAAGTGCATTCTCAAACATGTTGCACTACTTCTCGCTAGATTGACTTAACATTGCATATTCACTGCACACTTTATGCAGCAGCTGATAAATTTCAGTGCAATTACTATTCTTCTCCCCCCCCAAAAAAAAAGACAGAATCATTGAACACATTCCTGATTTGGACGGTTTAGTTTAATTACATTAATGTCCCGTTGTAAAGCAACACTAGGGCTATTTTGGGAAGGACCTCGTAATTTTGAACCGCGGTCAGATGACGAGGACGACACCTGAGCTGCCACCCCCTATCCACACCACACCAGCGGGAAGACGTTTGGCCCTGACGGATATAACGTGCCACAGACCCCCTTACAGGACGGTTCTTCGGTGGAATCGGCTCTCGAACCTGAAACCCTATGGCTCACGAGCCGAGAATTTACCACCAGGCCACCGCGATCCGTGTTTTGGACGGAATTTGCATCTGCCTAGATATGTTTACTACTGAATTAGACAATTAGAATTTCCGCATGAAAGTTTCTACGTCAAAAAAAAAAAAAAAAAAAACGATAAATGCCTGAAACGTTGCGATAAAATTTTACAAAAATCACCAAAATTTTTTCAAAAGAGTGCAGTTAAATTTTTGACTTACATAAGTACAATATTGATGTAAGACCATAGATCAAATTTAGACTTATGACTTTCCCATAAACGCAGGCAGATAGAAGTGATCCAAATTTGATACAATGGACAATTCTAAAGGTAGAAATCTATATGTTTAATATCATATCCATTTAGCAATTTGCGATCATGTTCATATGGACAGACAGACTTTTCATGGACAACATTATTTCAAACTAGAAATTAGGCTAAAATGTGCCAATTTGGTTAAAATACCAGATACTAAATTTTATATCTGTCCCTCGTTTTGTTAGTGATTTATCATGTTTCATAGACATACAATTATAATCCCAAAAATTTGCTTTTAAATTTAAAGAAGTCTGAAATGAAAGGTTTATTTAAATTTTGAGGCCGAATTTGTGAAGATTTCAATATTTTTTTCGATAGAAGAAACTAGAAATTATTCGTGTTGGTTCCTGTGCTCATAAAATAAATAATTATTAAAAAAAAGGGGGTAAATAATTATTAAAAAAATTCTCGTATACTCTCTAATAAACTCGTCATGCCAGAGAGTGCCTGGCATACAATAGTCATTCTTGGCAACGTATTTGAAGATTAATCCCTGACATAGGTTTATAGTATTCAAAAAATCGAAATCGCGTTTCAGACGCGCTTCTAACAACCAGTTGAAACAAAAATTTGACACAAAGCTGAACTTGTAGTTTACAAAATCCCATACCAAATTTGATATATTTAAGACATTGCGTGTTTCAATTATCACCGTTACAAGTTTCTAAACGTACAGACCAACAGACAGTCAACCCGTACTGGGATTTGGCTCAAAATCCGGCAAGCATCTACTCTATAGATTTTAATTCTGTGTACCAAATTTTATTCATCTAGCTCTCTTCATTTTGTAGTTACCGTGTTAAATTATATTCAAACAGCCAGACAGACTTCCTCAAAACGGATTTTGCTCAAAATTTGATAGAAATCTATAAATTTGATGTCTCGTACCAAATTCCATCCTTCTAGCACAAAGCTTTTTTGAGTTATCATTATCATAGACAGACGAAAGAACATTTTCCAAAAATGTGTTTTCCGAACTCAGGGTGGTCTAAAACGTGGAGATTTGTCAAAATCTCGAGCTCGATTACTGTACTTTATATTATGAATTAACTAATATAATTAATGAATGAATTAATTAATATAATTAATGAATGAATTAATTAATATAATTAATGAATGAATTAATGAATTATAATATAATATGAATTAATTAATATAATTAATGAATGAATTAATGAATTATAATATAATATGAATCAATTAATATAATTAATGAATGAATTAATGAATTATAATATAATATGAATTAATGAATATAATTAATGAATGAATTATAATATAATATAATTAATGAATGAATTAATGAATTATAATATAATTAATGAATGAATTAATGAATTATAATATAATTAATGAATGAATTAATGAATTATAATATAATATGAATTAATTAATATAATTAATTAATATAATTAATTAATGAATTATAATATAATATGAATTAATTAATATATAATATGAGTTAATTAATATATAATATGAATTAATGATTTAATTAATTAATACTATGAAAAAAATTAATTTTATGGAAGAAATCAGTTTGATTCCCTGTTTCCATTGCAATCATGACAGTGATATTTCCATTTTAGGGTTTGTTGTTTTTATGATTTTTCTGGTCAAATAGTTAATGTAATTATGGCTTTAAGTTAGACCCGTCTAACTAAAGTTCCGATGTTTTCACTCTACTTTAAACATAAAGCAGAAACCCTACTATGATATACTTTGGCGCTGCTTCGATCGCTTGCCATGCAAAACTGCAAATCTATCGTAATTTACATTCAACTTAGTTTCAGCTGCATCATAGGCATAATTGTTGCAGAGGAAACGGAAGAGTGGGGGGGGGGAGAAGCACTTCCGGTTGATGTGAAACGTTTGCTAAAAATGACTGCATCTAACCAACAGAGAGAGCCGCATCTGCATGGGAGCCGAAGGGCAAAACATTGTTATGAATGGGTTACACACCTGCTGTTTACTTTCAGCAATTAAAACCCGTGTGAGTAGAGAGATAGTCTTCGTTCCACACCTCCGCCAAGGAAAGGGTTCAGAAAAATACCCAAAAAGGGGATTAGGCCTATATCCCCCCTCCCCCATGGAACCTGAATTAATTCAAGCGTGAAATGTGTATAAACATCCTGACACGTGTGCGTAAAATTTTCATCATGATTTTTATTACCACGTGTTCTATAGCATTCACAAGTGATTGCAGCTTCTGATGCAATAATCCCAGCTGTCAAGCCCAGCTAATGATCGAACATTTGAAAAAGCCTCCTGCTACTTACTACCTTACGCTTCATATGCAGTAATAAATACCCAGAATTGGGTTACTCTGTTATACGAGAACTACCCCGATGTATGGCTTCCTTCTTATTTTTCTCCACCATTTTAGAATATTTCAGAAATATCCCTTTTTTGAATACTCTACATATCTAAAATTCAGAAATAAAAAGAAAATTTTCGCTTTCTTCCATTAAGATTCCAATATATCACGCATGCGCTGAAACAGCGGACAATAGCAAGTTCTTGTCTCGACGGGACAAATACTTGCTACTGTACAGTTTCTGCGCATGCGTGATCTTACGGGATGGATTGTAGCAGGCTGAATGTAAACTCTACTTTAGGATCTATATATTTCAAATAGCATTTTTAATGGATTCCATTAAAAACCACGAAATCAGTCAGCAATCCAGAATACTGTCTCCAATTTTTATTTCATACAAAACCTCATGATTCTTAAATATGTCATTCATACGTCGCTTGGTCCTCAATATCCATTTCCTAGAGAAATCTCAAAACCCCTTTCTCAATCGGGAAACACACACACGCACACAGCAGAGTTCCCCAAACCCAACCATTGTTCTGATTTCGCCCTTTTTTTTTTTACTTCATTTGAAAGTTAATGGTCTTTGGAGACGTCATCAATGATCGCTTGTCTACTTATGTTCTCCATTTTCCAAAGACATCGCGAAATAAGCTTGGTAGGCCCTTCAGCCTCAACAATTGGACCGATTTTGAAAACTGAATTCTCACTTTGCACACATAGGTAACTTATATCTAAGGTACAAGTATAATTTATAATGGTGTTTTCATTTATAATGGTGTATCTATAGTACAAGTATAATTTATAATGGTGTTTTCATTTATAATGGTGTATCTATAGTACAAGTATAATTTATAATGGTGTTTTCATTTATAATGGTGTATTTATAGTACAAGTATAATTTATAATGGTGTTTTCATTTATAATGGTGTATCTATAGTACAAGTATAATTTATAATGGTGTTTTCATTTACAATGGTGCATCTATAGTACAAGTATAATTTATAATGGTGTTTTCATTTATAATGGTATATCTATAGTACAAGTATAATTTATAATGGTGTTTTCATTTATAATGGTGTATCTATAGTACAAGTATAATTTATAATGGTGTTTTCATTTATAATGGTGTATCTATAGTACAAGTATAATTTATAATGGTGTAAATCAGCAATGTTGACGTTACTAAATGAATTGTATTAACATGGTGGTGGGTACAGTAAATTGTTGGGCTGGCATAGCAAAGAACTGACAGTCGATACGCATGAGCAAATCATTATTAAAGACATCAGATAGAGATCAACAACAAAAATGTGACTGAAAAGAATACAAATTTTGGAAATAACAGAATCTAAAGAGCTATGAAGTTTTGGTCCAAGATAAAAAAAGAAGTTTATCAATTATCCATAAAAAATTTTATAAGGAAAAAAATCCTTCTATCGTAAATTGAACTTGTTACATTTTATAAAGCCATCGAAATCTAGAAGAACTCAATTTTTTTATATTTATATTTAATTTATACTTTTATATTGCTTTATACATAAAAATTGCGTTTTACTGTTTCTAATTTTTTACGTCTTTATAGTTAATTAATTAAAATCCGTATGTTTTTATAAAATTAGAATTCGACTTGCACGAATTCAGTTTGTCGACATCGAAATTTGTAAACGTCATAAAATCTATTTCACTGATTTTTCACACTTTCTGCCGTTTTTCGGTTCAGTGCTGTCTCATTTGTTTGTTTTTTGTTACATCATTTTCTTTTTCTTTTATTCATTTACATACTTTCATTTAACTTAATTTGTTTCATATTTGTAAAGACGGAATTTTGTAGTTCATTCGATTCATTTCCACTAGAGATTTTAAATTTTTAACAAGCGCGTCTTTTTCCATAAAAATACTCCACTTTAATATTTAATTAATTAAATTGTATATTTATACAAACAGCACCAGATAGTAAATAACAATTTTCAAGTTTTGTTTTCTATCACTTTTGCATTGCTTTTACAAAATTATTATTATTATTATTATTTCCCAAAAGATTCCAAATATTTATAAAAATGAAGTATTAATGAACAACTAGAAAATAATTACGTTTTTTTCAAATTTTATATTTTAGTGTAATAATAAATTTGCTTGAAATTTTGGTTATTAAGTTTATTATTTATTTAATTTCTTTATTATTATTAAATTAATGTACTATATTAAATTTATTATATGTTATTATTTATTACAATTAAATATTCAGTATGAAATGTAAGTAAGTGATAATAAAATTAAATAATTAAAAGGGCTACTTCAGCTCTAGATTTAAATTAATCGCAATGATACCACTACTAGCATACAAGTGGACACTTGACCTAGTTTCTACTACGCTGCATATTCCATATCCTGTCGAACTAGTTCACGCTATCAAGATAGATTAGCGCCCCTCAAGATTTATATATATATCTATTCAAACTTTCTCTTAAATACTATGCTATCTTAGCCTCATTACTTTTTACCTTGCAATTTTTATTTAAGTATTTTAAAAAAAGCGGGCAAAAAAAAAAAACTATACATAATTAAATAGCCTCTGCGTTCATGAAAAATCCAAATAATAACAATATTGAAATGCATAATAATTAATAAATGATAATTTAGCCACACTTAATAGTCAAAGAAAATTCGTTCTAGACTAATTTTAATTTGAATAATTTAAAATTAATTATAATGAATTATTCATTTGTATCACGAATAAAAATTATAATCCACACTGCTGCCATCTGTAAGAGAAAGCAACTATGATAATTCACAGCAGCTTATTTTCTAAATAAATATTTCCTTATTTCAGTGAGTGATAGTTAGTAATTAAAAATTATTGACATATATCAGAAACATAATAGTTATATATAAAAAATTTAATAAATTTGAATTATTATTTATTTGTTACAATTGTTATATTTGCAATACGATCTGCAATATTATACATTTTTAGTTTGAAGAGCCAAATAAATACAACTTGTAATAAATAGTTCTTTAAAAATCTTTTCGCTCAAAATATTAATCAAATAAGAATTTTCTTTAAAAGTTTCCAACATATTATTGTATTTTTTATGAAATATTTCAAAAAAGTATGGCAGAAACAAAAAATATCAAAGTAAATTAAACAAACAAACAAAAAAAAAAAAAACGAAAAGTGGAAATGGACGAACGAATACAATACGCTATTATAAAACAATGCACAACGGCTAACTTCACATGAGAACTGAATTAATCCGCTTTTTTTTTTTCTTTTTTTTTCACTTTCAACATCTCATTAGCAAAGTATAAGCATAGTTTTAATGGCAATTTGAAACGCCTCCCTATTATTGAGCAATGCTCTCGATATTAATTGAATTTTTTTTAGTTTTAAAATTTGTTTTAATTGAGCATAAAGAATATTTTTATATGTAATTAAGACATGATATTAGCACATTTTGTAAAGAGGGAAAAAAGAAAAAGCAAAGCGTAATAATACTATTCAACGTAAATCATGGATAATTCGATGATAGGCATAGCTATCACGTGAATTTATTATTTTTTTTTATCGGAAAAATTTCTTTATTTCGACACGCTGACCTATCAACTTGACAGACTTTCATTAAAACATGTACAAGAAAAATGTCAGTTTCTGTTTTTTTTTTTTTTTTAATGTGGTAGAAATTACTAATGAAACAATGATTTAAAATATTATTTATTTATTTAATGTTTTTTTTTTTAATATTTTTGAGTAGGTAAAAAGATCATATTATGTATAAGAAACTACCAGAATTCGATTCTGAACAAGCAAATTTCTATAACGCTTTGGAAAATTCAATGAGAATTGACACCTGAATGCAGTAAGTCTGTTATTGTTCTTGCTGCAGTACAAATTTTCATCACTGTGTTTAAATTATTCAAAAGATTCATGCAAAAAGCAGATGCAAAAATATAATGTAAAATATATAATCACAAAAGGAATAACAAAATACAACACAGAATTCGCCATTTTAAAGTTTAAAAAAAAATCGTCTGCGGATTTATTTTTATTCGTCTAAATTCTTATTTTTTTTATTTAACATCTGCACATCGTCTTCCGAAGTTCTTAAGAAGGTTTATTTTTGTGGTGTATTCTATTTTCGATTCTTTTAAACAGCTCATGCCAATAACCACAAAGAATCACTCTCTTTTCTGCGGCATTAAGCTGTAAAATGTTCTGAGTCATTATCTATGTTCTAAGTCATTAGCTATGTGGATGTCACATATTTATTTCCATTTGCGAAGCTAAAAAGACTAAAGAATTAAATCAATTTTGAACCACATGAGAGTTATTTCGTTCAACGCTTTTGGCAAAATTAAAGGTGATCCGAACTTCTAGTCCAAAACATAGTAGTAAAATAATGTTTTAGACTTGATTCTTTTATTATTATCATGTGAGAACATGATGTTGTTTTGGTTAGAGGGTTTGAAGCGCGAAATCGCGTAGACAATGAATACTGAAGTTCGAAATCGCATAGGCAATGAATAAAGCATAAATGGCCATTTTCATCGTCATCTTTTAATCGCATATATTTTTTTACCTGCTTTTACCAGTATTGCATTATTATTATGTATGCTTCTTTGAAAGCAGATGCGTTTTTAAAACGCTGACCTGCTTTTACTAGTATTGCTTTTTTATTACGTATGCTTCTTTGACAGCAGATGGATTTTTAAAAGGTTGACCTGCTTTTACCAGTATTGCTTTATTATTACGTATGCTTCTTTGACAGCAGTTTTTAAAAGTTTGACGTAGAACTATGACATCATAGCTGTTATTTCACCTCAAAATCGGTCGAACTCAAAGCTTTGTGTACCAGCTAGAAAAACTAAAAATGAAAGTTAAAATTTTTTAAAAAATTTATATATATATATAGGGATAGAGACCGATAAAGAAGTCTTGTGATTGTTTCAAACCAGTTTAAACTGGTTATTCTTGCCAACATTTGTAACATTTAGCACACTATATCGTCAATACTTGCAGTAATCTATTTAATTTGGAGAAAACATTAATATGCCCCTTCACATTGTCAAGGATCCAAGTTGCCGAAGTAGCAGGTGTGCAAACTCAATAAGGCAAAACATTAGTGAGCAAATGAGCAACAAAGTTTCTAGAAAAAAAAAACTGCTTACTCATCTGGGTTACCATATTGGCGACAATTTCAAGAGGCACAGTAAAATAGATTTTTACCCTTAAACTTTCCTATTGATGAGCTATGCGTGATTGATTAAACGTTGAAGATTTATACGTAAATGTCTCTCTATGAAAAAATCAGAACACCCTTCCCTAAATTAAAAATAATAACATTCGACTTTTGATATATTTTTTGCCTTTTCCATTCGTCTTTTATTACACAATGTGAAAAAAGAAAGGAGAAAAAAAGTTTGGAATTAAATTTTTAAAAGATTACTTATTTCTAGTCTACGGAAATGTTTTTATGACGTCAACATAGAATCATCTTGAAGAAATTAAATGCAAATATATCCGTAATCAGATTAAAAAAAATTTCTAAATGGAATTCATTTATATGAACCATGAATTAACCAAAGTGATTAGCAATTTAAATTTTAGATTTCTTACAACGAATTTTAAAAATATTTTCCTTTTTATCCAATTAAATATCTTTATTTTATTTATTTTTCCAGGTTAAAATATATTGAATTTTTCCTTTGTTTTTGTTTTTTAATAAATTAATAATATTTAAATTTTTCAAAAAAAAACTGATTTGATCTAATCTTCAGAAATTAGCTCCTGAAGAATTTTCTTTTCGAAATTTTGCTACCTACAGAATACAATACATTCTTTCAGAAAATAACTGTATTCCCTAGACAAATCCTTTAAGTATATTCAATTTCTTGTGTAAGCATATACTGTGATTAATGAAAATGAATTAAGTAACCAAGAAGCCTGGATGAACAAGAAGGGTCTCGATTATCGATTGATTATTAACGTTCGAAAGCGAAGTTAAGTTTTATCCAGAACAATTATTATTCTTCTCGTTAACAGATTTTAGCAATGGTTTAGCAAGATAGGTAAAAATGGGGCTCAAGGTATGGTTTTATTTATTTCACCATATCGCCACATCTAGTTCTAAATGATGACATAAATGTTCGAACTTTATGCTTTCGTGGTGCCCTTAGTATATCTCCTGCCTATCCACTACTACGCCACTGCTTGGTTCACTTTTTCTACCATCCATTTCTATAAGAACGGTTCAATTCCAACAAATCCCACCACTTAATACTTCTATTAAAGCATTTCACGTTGTATTTCCAATACTGGAGAGGTATTGGACAATCAGTTATCGACAAAAATCTAGGACTGGTCTTAATCCCTTTGTGCCTAAACATAAGAGGTCAAAAAGCAACGAACTTCTTAAGCTCAATCTGATTGCAAACCATTTTTTTTAAGGGAACTTAAATCCCGAGATCCATCTGTGACGAAAAGTATCTCATAACCAGATGACAAATCAATCAAATTAACGCTTTAAAAAAATGACCTTCGGCTGACATAAAAGAGGAGTTTCCTTTTTGATGACCAATGAAGACCTAGCCAGCAGCAGCTTTTTACAGCTCTTATTTGTAAAGCTGTTATTTGTGAGAAAAAACAGAACCGCTCTCCGCTCCCCCACCCCTCTTTCTTTCCAACTAACAAGACACGTGTATCAATGACTCAACTCATTCTAACTCTTCACCCAAGAAAGCGAAAACAGCCAGCTCTACGGGAGGTCTTTTCTGTAAAACCCGAACATCCCATTTGCTATTCCAAAATGCAAGGTGATAATAATTCAGACTTTTAAGGGATTGGGAAAAGTTAACGAGGGCTCTTTAGTTTAAGGAGGGGGAGGCGAGTCATAAAATTTATTACTTCCGTAATGCAGCTGTGAGTCGGGGTTTAGGCCTTGAAGACACCGATTCGCCGAATCCGGATGTGGATTGTTTACAGTTAAGTAAATATCAGCTCGCGCCAGAAAGCGCCACGATTTCTAGTAAACATACTGGTTGTTGTGAGATGACAGTTGAGTAGATTCTGGAATTAATTAGGATGTAATTCGTGATGCGAAGGATGTGAAGCGGATGCGATAATGTACTCTGCTAATATTCGATGATAAGATTAGTAACACGGATTTTCTTAAAATTTTGTTGTTCGAAGCGAAAATGAAATTCTCTATTATATTTAGATTATTTTTACTTTTAGTCATTTGAAAAATAAATAAATAAAAGTATATTTATTCGAATGAACGAATTTATTTAAAATGAATATGAGTTTTTAAAAAAACGAGGTGTCTAGATGGTTAATTAAAATTATTAAGAAAGTGAGTATAATTTATACACTGAACAGCTAGCTTCATGTAGATAAGGGATTCATTGTATACAAATTAAAACGGATCATGCAAAAAATTCTTTCAAAAAACCATGATAATAATAAAGAATTTAAGGGTTAATTTCCTCAAAGCCTTTTTTTACTTCCTCGCATACGAATTATAGAGAAAAAATTATAATCATCAAATTTGAATTCAGAAACATGCAAACGCGATAGTTCAAAAATGCAATGATTTAAATATGTAAAATTTGGTATGATATTTTGTGACTATATGTGTAGTTTTGTGTCAAATTTTTGTTTCAATCGATTGGAAAAAAACGTGTCTGAAACACACATTCGATTTTCGGATACTATTTACCGCATGCCAAAAATGGATCGCCATAAAACTCGCCAAGGATCACTCTATAGATTCAATAAAATTACTAAATTCACACCAAATATTAATATTTTGTAACTACTGTAGGTCAATACCATGCAAGGAAATTCGTTTGCATAACACCTTTATTAGGAAGTATGAGAGAAAGCTTAGGAGAGACCACTTCCGCTGGTTTAATTTAACATTCCACATGTATTCTGATCAAAACCTTTTATAAAGTAAAAACTATGTTATAAATAATGTTTGAGACTTTCGGTGTAATAACCATTGAAGAGTTAAGCCGAAAAATTGCAAAGCAGAACCGTAACTTAACAATGAGAACAAATATTTTGTTGAGTTCTTTGAATGAGAGCGATGGTTTTGAACACCTCAGAGTCAATTTTAGGAGAAGTAAACCTCACCTCAGAGTGAAGAAGTAAATAAAATATTACTGAAATTTGCAGGTAATAAACACGAATAATGAAACCAGATGGAATCAACTGAGAGGAGTGTCTCCACGAATTTTTCTCGCTTAGTTCCTGATAAATGATCCTTTTAAAATATTTTTAGAAAGACGTAGATAATTCCACGAATGTATTTTTCGGAACCAGAGAGTTGTGAAACACGAAGAATCGTCAAAATCTTGAGGTCAAATCTTTTGACAATTACAGTACTTTCCTTATGTATATAATTCGTATAACAGAAAGTAAAACAAATCGCTTTAATATTTTGAAATAGAATAACAGAAAAATAGGAGAAAAGGTAGGTGTTTTCAATCTACACGTTTTTCAGTCCTTCATAATTTTAATTAATTTCTTCATTTAAATACGAAGTGTCGAAATAACCTCAGAAAAATTTGATTTATTTTTGAACCTTTGCCAATTACTATTTTAAGAAGTCTTTGACCATTTGACCACTGAAGACAGAGATAGCTTTGTTTGTTGCGACCTTCCTACCATGGATAAGGAAAGCGATAAATCAGAATCGTAAACAAAATAAATAAAACTCGCATATCGGTTTCTTTTTAAGTGCCACATGTTTCTACTAAAATGTATTTAGAAATCAAGGAAGTTGTTAAGTAAAAAGTGTTGCTACTTCGTAATTTATTTTTCCCCCAACAGAATATATTTTACGGCTAAGATTTCAAATTACAGGAAATTTAAACAAACTTCAAACGATTCTCTTTAACTAGTTAAGTGTTCTTTTTAAATAGAGGGTGTGCGGTGGCGGATTTAAGCACATTGCGGCCTTATGCAGTGGCGAATATGAGGTATCTCTTTCAATAAACTGTTCCGTTTAGTTTTACATTTCAACACATTTTTCTTCATATATAAAATACAGTAGACTCCCGATTATCCGCGCCTGCCGCACTAAGTTTTTTTTTTTTTTTTTTGCTTCCAAGCAAAGAGAAAATGCTTTCAAAGCAAGAAGCAAACACAAATGACTCATTTCTTCAAAAAGGTGCAGTTTTACAGTTATGCTTTTGTAATTACATAATACATTACAGTATTAAAACAGTACATATGTATTCATTTTTCTGTGTATCCTTGACGCCTCTCGTAAGTACAAAGCACTTTTCTGTTTTCATTAATAAAATGCATGTTAGGTTAGTTTTGAGTGATATACTAAAATATTAAGCGTTAGTTAAACATTTACTGCTGTTTATTTTACGTTTTATTGTACATAAAACGATTTTTCAAAGTTGGAATGACTGTTTTCTCTTTTGCTATACCCGTTTTTAGCTTTTTTTCGGATTATCCGCGATTTTTGTTATCCGCGGCGGCCGCGCCAAACAATTCCGCGGATAATCGGGAGTGTACTGTATAGAGAAAGTATTGCAATTGTCAAAAATAAATAAATAAATAAAACAAACTGCAGAATTTGATGAATAGCCTCGTTTTACACCTCCCTGAAGAAAACGAGTTCCCTCCCCAGTTTCAAAAACACATTTTTGAAAAGTGTCCGTCTGTCTATCTGTCAGTCCAACTGCGACAAAGATATCTCGAAAAGAGTTTGAGATAGCCGAATGAAATTTGGATATTGCCTTAACACCACATTTGTGCATTTGTATCAAATTTTGAGCAAAATCTATTTAGAGGAAGTCTGTATGTCCGGTTCTTCGCATATAATGAAAAGATAACACGATAACTTCAAAACGAAGAGAGCTAGATGGGTAAAATTTTGTACACCGATTTACCATCTACAGTCTAGACATCAAGCATGAGCCAAATCCAACTAGAAATAGACTGCATGTTGATCTGTACTTTCAGAAGCAAATCAATGCGATCACTCAAACACTCAATGACTTAAATATATTAAATTTGGTATGTAATTTTGAAACTGTAATTATAGCTTTGAGTAAAATTTAAATTCTAATCGGTTGTGAAAAAAGCGTTTAAAATACAAATTCTTACACTATTAATCGTATGCAAGGGATTAATAGTTAAAAAATTCGCCACTGATACACGATAGGGCCAGTAAAAATGCTAAAACAGTCACAGAGTATTGCTCCTCTGTGACTAAAACCGATTAATTCTTTATAAAACAAATTTGTATTTTTTTTAGTTTGTCTTTTCCTCTGACACGCATGAATTGATAATGGGTTAAAAAAGCGTGAATAAGAAACAGTATTTTTTTTCTTTCTTGTAATTAAAAAAAACATATTTAGGCTTAATTATACAATTAAGAACAACTGTAAAATACACAAGTTGAAATACAAGTATTTTCATAAAATATTTTTAGAAAAAAAAACTTCTAATGTTGCATTTTTATAAAATTAATTATTGCATTCTTTGCAGCTTTATACTAAAGATTAAGAGTTAGTTTGAATTCCCCAAGACAAATTTTACACTGATAGGTGAAGTTACCGAGCAGTGAACCTGAAATCCAACAAGTGGTGGAGGCCCCCGATTGCAATAATCGCGTAACGCTAATATTTTTAAACTATTGTATAACATTCTGTACGTTTAAATGACAAAAACTTTAAAAATAAATAAAATCGTTAGCATTTACATTCTTATACAAATAAGTAAACGTTACAGAGCTGCCATGGCTGAGGGAGAAGGAGGGGGAGTTCTGCATCCCCACTTAAAACAGCTCAGCCAAAAATTATAGGCCGGGGAGAGAAGCTTTTACATAAATTTTGGAAGGGAAAGAGTGACAGAAAGCGCTTAGTGCCCTCTTTTCTTAGATCTCTCATCGCACTTAAAGGTCAGGAGGTCAGCCGTTGGTCACTGAGTTTCCTCCCCTCACTATGAGAAATCCAGATGTGATCTTCCCGAAAGAAATATAGCCCAGCTGTGGTCTATCACCGAAATTGTAAACATTGCAGGAACAGATTTTTCTAGGCTCGAGGTCACTTACACTGAAGGGATCAGACACCTTGCATTAACCGGAGGAGTCCTGATTTAGTATTCCTAGATTTAAAATAAATAAAAGCAATTTCTAGATTTGTTTCCTCTTAACTTTCTCCTATACGAAGCATAGAGAAAGTATGATAATCGGCAAAAAATTCGAACTCGATATTTTGACGAATCTCCAAATTTTAGACCACCCCGGGCTCGAAAAACATTTTTGAAAAATGTCCGTCTGTCTGTCTGTGACAAAGATAACTGAAAATGCTTTGAACTAGACGGATGTAATTTGGTATGCATGCTTAAAACCAAATTTTTAGACTTCTTAGACAAATTCAAAATTTTTAGACAAATTTTGAGCAAAATCTGTAAAGAAGAAGTCTGTCTGTCCGGCTGTTTGAATATAAGTTAATACGATAACTGCAAAATTAAGAGCATTAGATAAATAAAATTCTTTTCACATATTTAAGACCTGCAATATAGACACCAGTTCAAATTTTGAGCCAAATCCAACAATGAAACAATGAACTGACCGTCCGTCGGTCTGTACTTTCAGAAATAAGTAAATGCTATTATTCAAAGACGCGATGATTTTAATATATCAAATCTGATATGAGATTTTTTTTGACAATAAGTGCAATTTTTGTGTCAAATCTTTAGTTCTACCGATTGAGAAAAACGTGTCTGAAACATACATTCGATTTTTGGAGACTTTTGACCTCAAGCCAGTGATTAATCGCCAAAACACTCGCCAAGGAACACACGATAGGTTCAGTAAAACTGTTAAATTTACGCCAAAAATTAATATTTCGTAACTATTATACTTTAACGCTATGCAAGGCGTTTATTGGAATAAAATCTTTACTAGAGAGTATGCAAGAAAGGTTTGAGTAGACCAATCACGCTGGTTTACTTTCAAATTGTAGATATTGATTTTTGAAAGAATAATTGGATTTAATTTCAAAAATTAGTTTTTCACATTCTCACACACTCCGCATTTCAAACTTCCATGAATCCTAAAAACACATTTTTGGAATTATATCGTGAACGAATCATTGCACACGACAACTAAAAAACGCTTTGAGCTAGACGGATGAAATCTAGTAAGTGGCCTTTGCATCAAATTCTTAATTTCAACCAAATTTTAAACAGAATCCATCACAGAAAGTCTGGCTATCTGAATGTAAACGTAAAGAACTAGATGAATAAATATTGGCATCTAAAGCGTATATTCGGCATCGGAAATGTAAATTGGAATATATTTGGCATCTCAAAACAACATCAAATTTTGGGCGTAATTCATCAAGGGATTGACTGTTTTTCTGTTTGTTCTTCTGCATTCATGTAAAAGCAATAAATCAACAACGACTCAGAAAAATGAGATTTGGTGCTCTATTTCAGGACTTAAAATGTAAGTATTTTTTAAAATCAAATTTTGAATCTGTTCCATCGAAAGTTTGATAGCCTTTTCCTCTATGCAAGTAAACGTAGTAACTCAAAAATACACTGATAATGATGTCGTGTCCGCGTTTCCACGGAAAGGGGGTGCGGTAGCTTCTGAGGGTAAAGACCCCTGAGCACCCGAGGACAGAAGTCTGACTTCTAGCTCATATGAAGATGAAACTCGGACTTTCGCTTGCACAACCCCTTTTTACAGGGGGGCACAGATAGAACACAGAAGAACAACCATGCCCGAACCGGGACTCGAACCCGAGACGCTTAGATCACGAGGAAGACGCGCTACCCCTATGCCCTGACTTAAATAAATAAAATTTGATGTAATGATCTTGTTATTGTTGCCAAATTTTGATTTCAATCGATATAAAAAAAGGGTGTCCTAAATGTATATTCGGTTTTCTTCTCTTCACTTTGAAGCATTAAATACTTACATGCGGGAAATAAAAATCTGAGTACTGGTGTTTATGACCATGCCCATGAATTTATGCATAGAAAGGAAAGACAACATCTTTATTAGAGAATATGGAAGCAAGTTTCGTGGAGACTACTCTGCTTAGTTTTCAGAATGATTCGTTCTCCCAATTCTTATCATGCATATTATATAGTCAGTTTAGTTTAGAGAACAATTTCAAGTTAATATAATAATTTCTTTTAATGGTAATAAATTTTATGTATTGGTTCGTATTATTAATATTAAGGTCAACGGTAAAGTGATGAAAAGTAAGTCGTCTTGGTTTTCGCCTTGATATCTTCACTTAAAGAATCCAAAGAGGAGAAAATCAGCCTATGTTCATATAATAAATGTGAAACTGAAAAATTTATTAAAAAAATAATATTAAATTTCTTTGTCTCATCTATAAATTTCTTTGTTTGTATATTTTTAGAACTCTTATCATTAAATATTCTGACTGAAGTTCAGCTTCAAATATTGAATACAAGAAACAGGCACGCATTGTAACAAAACTGATAATCCCTTTGAAGAAAAAATGGTCCATAATCATAATCGATAGTGAAATTTAATTGAAATATTTATATTTTTATTTAAATAAAAAACGAACATTCCAAACTTTTCACTCATTGTCCTAGTTTGAAAGATGTCCTGGATTTGAGAAAAATATATCAGTTTATTCTGTGTTTTACTTGCAAGTAAACGATTTATGCCAAATCATGTTTTATTATTTTTAGAAAATGGGCATTTTTTTATAGTTAATATGCTTCAAATAATGTTATTTTCAACTGTAAAGCTTGTGCTACACTTAATGAAAGGTAAATGACCTGACGCAGCGGCAAATTTCCTACTAGTCAAATTAGGCAGCTCCCTAGGATCAATAAATTCGAGGGGGGGGGGAGAAGCGCATTCGAGTCGATTAAAAAAATTTGATTAGCTTAGTTTCCAAATAAATACATTTAGAAAAAAACCCAACTTCTATGAGTAATAAAATTATAGAATATCGTAATACTTTGTAAACTATGCTTGACCAAGTTCTTATCTGCTTTATTACTTAGTTATTACATTATTTATAAGTACCAAATGCACACTTAAATATAAAAAAAAAAAACTTGGATAGTGTTTAATCGGGAATTATAATAAACAAATAAATAAAAATACATTTTTACAGAGTTAATAGGATAAAAAATTCATCTAAAATAAATAATTAACATGTGCATTACCTAGAGCTGAAAATGTCTAAATTAGCCATTGACGTCTCTTATTAGCAGAGACAATCCAGTGTTCTAATTCTTTTTTTTTACTTGGTTTTTTTCCCCTTCTTATTTGATGGAAAATTTAAGGTATTCCGGTCATTTGAAATAAAGCACTTTTAAATTACAAAAATGTTGTTTTGATTTGTTAAAAACAAATGGTAAGTTTGTATAATGAGACTACATTTCTAAAGTAAATAAGAATTATTAAATTATGTCCTCCATTTAATTCCTTATCTATTAGAACATAACATACAAGCAAAATTATTTAATAAAAAAGGAAAACAACAACAACAAAAAGAATTCGTGAAGTTTATGTTAGTATCTGCAATTCAACAAGAATTATTCTTCCTTTTAAATTTTTTTCGAGCAAATTTTCCAAAAATGGAAGGGAGGGATAAAACATCTGTTCTATATTCTGAAGAAAATGATTCTAAACGAATAATAATATGTTTAAAGGCTAACAACTTCTTAAAAAAATCGTCTGCTATCCATTTAAATTCCGTGGTCACACTAATCGGCTTGGTTTATTGTATTGATCAACTCATTAAAATTTTCATCTTCTAACATCTGCTGATAATGGAGTAATGAAGAGCCAGATTTTCATTTTTTCTTGTTTGTTTTCATCTCTTTTATTCCCGCATTCCAGACTAAGTGTCTTTCAATTGTTTTGCTTATATGGCAGCAGATGACTCGATGCCAAATTCTTTTTTTTGTTTTTTTTTTTTCTTCTTCTTCTTTGCTTTCGCGATTTTAAAATTCTTTTCTTTTGCTTATTTTATCAATTCCTTTCATAAAAAACAGAACAATTTTCACATTAAAATTATCGTTTGTAGATTCATGGCAATATTAAAAAAATAATATGAAATCAAAGATTTTTTCGCCAAACGATTACTTTATTTTGAAGCGTATTCAATTGCTATAAATTATTGGTTTAAATAGAAAATTAAAATTAAATTTGGAACTAAAATAAAAAATATGTATAACTCAAATTAATAATAAAACGTCCGCGTAATAATTAATTAAAAATGATATAGTGTTTTAGTTTAAAATGTAATTAAAAAATGCTTTTTTTAATGATTCGAGGGCTTTTCCATCACGCCTATTTAACAGTTTTATTTATTTATTTATAAGCTACCTGTACCAAAGACGTAATCTGATTTAATATTGCTTAACTGCTTGTTACACAGCAGAAGAAATATAATGATAGAATAAATGCATATTTATGATATTTTGGAGCCACTTACTATTAATTTCATTTAATTACCCCAATAACTCATACTCATTTAAATCTGTTGAATATATATTACAATAAGCATTATATAAACTATGAATTTGACTTATTCTAAAATGTAAATGAGAATTTTATTTTTGATATTAGTTAAGCCCATAAAATATGCAACACCAATAGCTAGTTAAGTATGTCACCTCAGACTGCAAACTTTTTTTTTCATGCACATTTATTTGCAGACGATAATAAGTTAGTGCAAATCCTGAAGTCATTTTTCTTTTACTTTTTTATCTAAGTACAGCTTACATGTATAATCCGTGACAATTCGATTTTATGTAGAACCTAGATAGCAACTTTTCGCCAATGAATGGCGCCGTAGAATTAAAGAAAGATCTCAGTAAGATAACATTTTCGTTTTAAAATGTAACTTCATTGCATGAGATATCGATAGCTCATGTTAAAAATCAAAATTCTCTTCTAATGCATCAGTTATTTTTAGTTACGTTAGGATTATATTCAAGATATTTCAACCAGGAATAATGATACATGGTTTAGCGTTTTCTTTATTGTCAATTTGCGTTGTTACTGACTTCACCTTTGTTTAATAATCTCCTTGTATAGTATCTGATGGAATTAAATTGTCATCCTATATTTAAGGTCAGTATTCGAGTGTTAGTTATTTCTCCAGCATTAATAAATGATGGCTGCCTTGAAAATACAACAATAAGATATGCAGTGATTAAACTTAAAATCTCTTATGTTAAGAAAGTAGAATGTGCATGAGTGTGTATAAAGGACATATCATTTGATCTAGAACTATCAGACTTGGCGTATATATACTTTGAAGTGTGGGAATGTGTATGTTGGAACAATGTCTTTTAAGTTCCAATTAACTAAAAATTGAGAGAAAAGTTTTTTTTTTTTCGTAATAACTTCTGAAAAAAAATACATATATAATAATAATATACTCATCATTGTCTTTTGTTGCTTCTATCTCCCCCCCCCAAAAAAAAAATCCTTGCAAACGTTCTTCAAAATTAAGCAATTACATCGTATGCTTCCTTGGGGACTGTTTTCATTTATCATTTTTATAATTGATTTAATCTGGAATTTAACGCTATACAGTTATGAGCGTAATCTCAACCATTAAGGTTGAATGCGTGTGCGTGCATATATGTGTTAGCGTTCAACAAACCAGATCGTTTGACTTATTGCTATCAAACTTGGTACTATATATTTTGGAAGGTAGGAATGTGTACCTCAGAGCAATCTTTTAAACCATTCTATTTAGATTTTTAATTCATTTAAAATTAACTGAATTTTCTCACTACAACCAAAAATTATTACAGTACAAAAATAATTTTTAAATTATATTATTTTTTAAATTATTTATTTTCAATTATATTATTTTTTTACTTGTAATTTTTTTACGATTTCAATTAATTAAAGAAGTTATTATGATTGCTTTCGTGAAAGAAATTATTTATCTCTGATTAGAGATTCTTGTTTTGAAATACAAATTCTGTAAGAAAAATTTCGAAAGGGTTTGGATTAGGAATGGAGGGGGGAGGGGGGGTTACAAATAAAGTGATAATAGGATTGAAGTTAACATTTAGATTTTTGAGATTATTTGAAAATTTGTTTATGTATTTTTATTATTTAAATGAATTTCTAGATTTTTTTGGGTGTCTAAATACCTTTTCATGTAAGAAGTATTGAAATAATTTTGTAGTGGTTAAAAAATTCGAACTCGAGATTGTGACATTTCCACTTTTCAGTTCTTCCAGAATCCAAAAACATACTTTTGAAATTATATCTGTCTGTCTGTGAAAGGGTTAACTCAAAAACACTTTGAACTAAATAGATGAAATTTAGTATATGTAGATTTCTATCAAATTTTGAACAAAATCTATTGAGAGGATTTCTGTCTGACCATATGACCGATTATAAGATAACATGACAACTACAAAAGACGGATAAAGAGACGGATAAAATTTAGTACACAGATTCAATATCTAAAATATAGGCCCTTATCATATTTAGACCCAAATCCATCAAGGGGTTGACCGTGTATCAATCCATACTTTCACAAGAAGGTAAATACTAAAAGGCAATGACTTACATAAATGGAATTTGGTATGCATTTTCATGATTGTAATCGTAATTCTGTGCCAAATTTTGATTTCAATTCATTGAAAAAAAAAAGACGTTCAGAATCCCATTCAATTTTCTGATACTTGTGTATTAACCACGTCCCAATGAATTAATCGCTTTCTTATAGGCTCTTTCGTAGCAACTATTCGCTGGTATCACGTGACTAATAATCTACAATTATATGTATTAGATAAAATACGAGAAAGTTTCGAGGAGACTATTCCCACTGGTTTTAAAGTTATGTTAAAAAATTTCCTTACTGTGTCCGGAGGAGCAGCATTATTGGAATATTGGGTATTTGAATTCGATCTTTCTCGTCATGGAGGCGGTATACTATTTTCTAACTTTTTAAGGAAGTTTACTTATTAGTCCACGGCTTACTTCTGTCATAAATATAAGTCAGGTCCCACTGAGTACATGATGCCTAGCAACCTCGGCAAAAACACAACCATGAGAACTGTAACGGAAGGGCAGTGACCTTATACTTTTTATGTGTGTCACTAAAGTCGAAAGACATTTCTAATTACGGATTTTTTTTTCTCTCTTGATATATTTTTTTTCTTGTTTATCATTATTTTTTTTAACAAAATGATTTAAGCTGTTAGAATATTTCGATTGTTGCAAATAAAATTATCTTTGATTAGTTGCCTTTAGAGATAATTTGTTTTGCCGGAATATTGATTATATTTAATTTCAGTTAAATCATTTAGATAAATTTCAGGTACATTATTCCATCAAATTGTCAGACATTAAAGTCGAGTTATTTTAACCGTCATACATGCGTACCGTTCATAATGTATGCAAACCTTTTTGATTGAAACCAGTCCCATGACGTCACAGCACTATTAAAACGTAAATGTGTGGTTCATTCATCTTCTTAATTCGCAGCATTGTAACTACACTTTTTTATTCTTCTTTTAAACTACATAGATAATAAACGGAATACTACTATCGTCTTTAGTTTTCAATAATGGTAGAAAATCACGTGATTTAATATTGGATGGAACAATGAAAGCGATTTGATTTTCAGGACAATAATATAATCTATTGCTGAAAACTAGGTTAAAATTTTTTTAAAAAAAACTTCAAAGAATTCAAGAAAAATTTGCATAATTTAAAAATCGGTATCATTGCAAAGATGAATTTTTAAGTTTTAAAATGACGTAAAATTTATTTTTTTGCCATAATATTTTAGAAAGTTGTCGAGGAAAACGACAAAATTTAGCTTAATTTCTAATTAATCAAAATTCTAATTAAAATTTCAAAAAAAATGGTGAGGAACTCATAGCTATGAATGTACCAAGTGTGGTACATCTAGATCAAATGGCCCGGTCTATAGAGCGCCAATACAACACACCATTCATCTTTAATTCTAATAAAGATTTATTACCACAAACCACAAACATTACCGTATAAATTAAACATTATACGGTATTACCACAAACATTTTTAAAGTGAATTTTGTTTCAGCTTTAAAATCTATTGATTAACCGTATAAATTAAAATTAGACTAATTTTGGGCATTATTATTGAATACGAAAATGTTCTTAATTCATACTTATGCAGGTCAATTGCACTGTGTCATATTCATTTTGAAATCCATTGTTTTTCTTTTATTGATTGCCTGCGGCATTACTTCACCGCACGGCTTAAGGCAACGTGAAGTTAGGTTTTAGATGAAACGATTAAAGTCCAGCATTAACTAGGATCATCACCATTGTATAAGGAAATAGTTCAAGTAAATAACTGATTTAAAATGATGTTAGACGTCTTCAGCGACCAGCTACTCGCTCACCATGTTAAAAATATTGATTTAGCTACGTCAATCAATTTTGATAAATTGGATCAAATCACAACAAAAGGCTGTATAATGTTAAATCATAGTTGCACCATAATCAGAGTATTCTGACCAGATAATTATATTAACTTAAGTGATGAAATAGAATGGAAGACTGGGGGGGGGGCAATAGTTGATGACATATGGAAAGGTCGGATCATTGCGAAATTCGTAACAATAATTGGGGCTGAGAAAACTGTTGGGGAATGTAAGTGCCCAAGGGTTATGCATTGAGGCTCAAAAGGTTTTATATGAAATAAAGATTCATAAAATCGATAGGGTGGTAATGGTTGAAAGAGTCTATTGAAGTTCTTCCCTACAGAGAATGAGGAATACAATAGTATTTTTGAAATTTTTTTGAAAATAAAGAATGGCGGGAGAAATCAACTATTGGCGACAAAACTAGAGATGATGAGCTTTCAAATAAAATAAAAGTGGTTGGATCCAAGCCTGCAATAAAGGTTGGGTGACTGTTTCCTTTGGTTCTGTCTGTTATTTTTACTATATAAATGTCGAGTTTTACCTCAGTAAATAAGATGACTTTGTTAGGCTGAACCAAAGAGTCTAACACTTGGCGACAGAGGCTTCAACTCCAACTTTTTCCGTACGCTAAACATAAATTATAACAAAACTTTTGATCACGTTATTAATGGCGCAGATTCCTGACTATTCTTTCATAGATGTAAACGCCAGTTTTCTCACCTGCCAGCTGTTGGCGAAGATTAATCATAATGGTAGTAATTAATTCGCCAATGGTTTTTCTTTCGCTTTTGTTCTTATAAAACGATACGATTACATTACATGCATATCACAAAATCAGATTAATTTGATATTTTTTAAAACCTCAAAGGTACCGTCATGTCGAAACGTCAGTGGAATCATATGTTGATGTACTTCTGCTGAAATGTTCCTACCAACCCTACTTACTCCATTGCCGATGTACTGCTGAAATGCACCTGCTAGCTTTATCAGATCCCGAGTTCGTTGAAAGTTTTGTACTTAATATTCCAAGTTGATCGTCGACTACGCAGGATACAACCTACATAGATGAACTAACTTTAATTTGAAAAATTAAATTCTCTTCTGTTTATGAAAATAAAATAAAATTGATTAGCCAGGAAAATCTTGCTTTATTTTTTTTAGCCTAATTCATCTTCTATCTCTTAAATATCTAGATTGATACGGTTTAAATTAAACGGTTTACTCTTTATTTCAAATATACTTTATATCAGCACTATCAGTAATAGTATGATTTTGACCCTTTGCAGTCGGTTGGTGCCTCTCATTCACCATTCAAGATGATACATCATTTTGATATTTTATTTATTAATTTTGATTTGATAAAAATACCTACTAAAAGGTAAGATGTAGATTAATTTTTCGGGGAAATTCAACCTAAAACAAATATACATATTCATTTTTTTTTTTGCAAATTAAACAAGGCTTTGTATTAGATGAATAATTATGGATTAAATTACTTTTCCGAGTACAATATAATTAATATACATACTGAGTACAAATGATGGATCCGATTGAAAAAATCATATTTTCGAAACTACTGTACGTATTACAATAAGTGATACATGAATTTAAAGAGAAATATTCCAAGTTTTTTTCAGTTATAAATATTCGATGTGTGACCCTCTTGTTACACGGCATACGTCCTATCTGTACTCCAATTAGTTCCAAACATTTTGTTTTGTCTGTTATCTTTGACATAACCACACAAAAAGAAATAATTAAGACAAGACATTGTTTACGTACCATCAATACCGAAAACACTGCCAGTTAAAGAACGTATTTGTGCAGCATTCAGAACCATTGACAGAGTGATGTTACAAAATATTTGAACGAATTGGATTACAGATTGGATGTATACCGTGTAACAAGAGGGTCACACATCAAACATTGTAAATGAAAAAAAAAAAAAATCTTGGTATATTTCTCTTCAAATTTGTGTATCACTTATTGTAATATGTACAGTAATTTCAAAAATATTATTTTTTAAAATCATGTCCATCATTTGTCGTGTCATCAATTAACCCTGTACTTTAACAGCTTCATTCAATTTTGTCATGTGTATGTTACTTAACATTAATTGGTTTGACTTCAAAAAGTGAAATGAATAAATAAAGATTTTTTTTTATTATTATTGAATCAAATTGATAGCTTACTTCAAAAACAAAAAGTGTTATTCAATTTGTGAGAGCCCCCTGTAAAAAGGGGTAGTGCAAGAGATTGTGTGAGTGTCATCTTCATATGAGCTAGAAGTCAGACTTCTGCCATCGGGTGCTCAGGGGCCTTTACCCTCAGAAGCTATTGCATAAACTTGGCTTAAATCATCGATTTCATCAGCGGGCTTGTCTATGACAAGTGCCATAAGTAACAACAACAACAACTTATGAATTAAGAATTCTTTTTAATTTACTTCGTTTTTTTAAGACATTGATCACTGCAGTATAAATAGAAGTGTGCGTTTTCGGCATTTGCAGCTTGACATAGATAGCAATAAACCTGCGTGTAAATAAAGTTAACGTTCCACGATTTTTAAAATTCGGGCTACGGACAGCAGCTTACTGTCACGCGAGATCTCGAGATGCCGAGCGTTTTCGCGCAGCTGCGGGAAGGAGGAAAAGAATAAGACAAGGCAGCAGAAGTGAGTCGTTTGTTCTCTGCAGAACCACCATTTGGTGACGTAAAATAATCACGTACGCGAACTGGAAGCCCAGCTGGTGTGATTCAGGAGAATCTTTTGCAAAATTTTCCAGATATGCCCTCTTTCTCAAGCATTAGTATTCAGCGGTGGCACCACACAACCGACTTGTCACAAATCTCGGCATCCAATCTTTTATGGTGGTTGCTCGCCCGATTCCCGGCTATTTTGGAGGCCTAAATCGGGGTTTGGGGACAGGCTGAAAAATTATAGGGTGTTCAGAAAAAAGCAATTTCGGTGTTGATGGGTCGAATGAATGCTAATGCATTTAATCGCACATTAAATTAAGATGCGTTTATGCTAACGATGAACTAACTGCCTAAAAAGTTCCATCTGGAAGTAATCGACATCTGCTTGAAGTATTTGGTGAAAAAATTAATAACTACAGTAACTTCAGAGAAAATTATTTTACAAATATTTTAATACTATCTTAAAATACAACATTTTTGCCTTTCAGTGATCTCAAATTCCATAATGTTCCCTTTTTTTCTTAATATTTTATTAATTACTTTTAAAATTTAGCGCAGACGATTTTGAAGTACTTACAGTAAGACTCTGATTTCATCTAACGCTATTTTAGAAAATTCCTATTTCAGTTTTTTTTCATTGAATATTCAGTTAATCTATATCTATATTTATAATAAAGCTCAACGTGTGTGTGTGTTGGCGTCTACAGGTTTGACCTACAGCTGTCAAATTTGAAACGTGTATACCTTAGAGGTCGGAATTGTGCACCTCGGAGCTATCTTTTTTTTTAAATTTTTAATTAGAATTTTAATTAATTAAAAATTAAGCGAAAATGTGACGTTTTTCCTATATAACTTCTAAAAATTTTACAGCACAAAATTGATTTTTACATCAAATTGAAGTTCAAAAAATTACCTTTTTAATGATACCGATGCTTTTACCTACAAATTAAATTTCTATTTACAATGAATTTTTAAATAAATACTTTAACCATATTTTTCAACAATTTATTTCCCATAAAATAAAAATAAATTTAAATTGCAAGAGCACGTTTCGCTTGCATGGGAAAAAATTAGCTTTTATCAACGTGTTACCATCACAGTTATAAAAACTCAAATATAAGTTAACTGGTCTTGAAAATTAAATCTCGGAAAGTATAATTTTCAGCAAATATGTGTATGAAATGAAATTAATATGAATTATAACGTTTTTCGAAAAGTAATTGCAAGGAAACGTTTTCTATGATATTTTCCAATATCAATATTACTAATTCAATGAAAGTTTTATTTAAGGCAAATATGGTTTAATATCTACAAGATATCTACTCCAATCGGAGCCAGCAACTAATTAGTAAACTTTTAGTTATAAACATACATCTGCTAACATATGCTCTAAGTGAAATAAATAATTATATTCTACGTAAATTGAGTCAATAAATGCTGATGCATTACGAATTTTAAATTTTTATCATCTGCCATGTGAAACATTTTTAACAAAATATTCTTGAGACACTAATATCTTAACCCTTTAAGGGACCATTTTTTTCTAGTCATATTATGTTAAAATATCTTTAGGCTTGAAATTAGAATAAGAAAAGGGATTCATTTAGCTTATTAGATAAATTAAATTTGATTAATTAACTAATTTGGTTAATTAATAGTTAAGTAACAAATCAAGACGCATCATTTTGTCTGAGATAAAGAACAGAAGCCGCTAAGTTTCTGACTTACTAAAAAATTGTCAGAACTTATGCCAACTTACATAATTTCATACAAAGATTGATAAATTTGATGGGAAGCATACTTCGCACGGCCCTAGAAAGGGTTAAATAAAAAAAGTTGTACTCTGAATCTCCCACTAAAGCTGGCCGATTTATGAAAATTTCAATATCACTATTCTATAAAAACGGTCGATTTTAGATCACTTCACCGACCGTCTCAAAGAAGCCAATCATCCCCCAGGTAGAGATTCTCCAGAGTGATTGGCCTAGATGATGAAAATGTTGATTGTTCTAATATTATAGTATTCAAAACTTAATAAATCGGTCAGATTTGATAGCAGAAGATAAAATAGTTTATTTATTTATTATTCTTATTGGAGTGTCAAGAATATGTTGCAGAATAGGAATCTGCAAGACCAAAGGACTGTCTAAAATTTCAACTTCAAAATTTCTTGTAGTACATTTATAAACCGAGAAAAATAAAATTTTAATCAGCATTTATATACTTTTAAAAATAAAGCTAAAAAACTGATTTTTAAGAAGAATCCGTGAACGTTTTGTTGAAAAATTCTTTGAGATATTAAAAATTATGAAAATTATTCCGTAGTGCTCATAAGACTTAAATGCTGAACGACTGTGCTATCAGTTCGTATAATTTTTTTAAAAAGACTTTCTTGGATTCAGTAAAAGGTCTTTATTTTAATTGCAATTTAATTTAAAATTGAATTTTCCACTTTAATTTAAAATTGAATTTTACGGGTGCTGATAAAAAATTAGAGAGAGATGCATAGTACAAGGATTAGAACAAAGGCCTACATAATAGTATAAGTAAGCGAACCGGCTTGTCGCCAAAGGCGGCTAGTTAGAAACAAATTGAAACTGCCATTTTCCTGCAGTAACTTCGAAGAAAATTTGGCATTATTTTCCTTCACTTTTTATAAATTCTTTTAAAAAATAAAATTCTTTAATTGCTTTAAAGCAGACGATTTTGAAATATAGAAAAGCTCTGATCTACTCTAACACTATTTTAGAAAATTTCTATTTCATATCTTTTGGAATATTTTTTTATTGACTTAAAGTAGATATTTAATAATGTCTGACAGAACTGATATATTTTTCATTTTCTAGGGACTTCAAATGACCAAGTTTTATAATTTATACGAAATTAGCTTTTACATCAACAATATTATGCATGAAAGTATTTAAATTCTGAACAGTGCAGGGGGTATCAACTAACAGATAAATAAAAACAAATAAATATATATTCCTGAAACTAATAGCATTGTAGTGAAAGCTTATAAACCAGTTAACAGCCACGCTGCACGAGCAATTGCTTTTGTATTGTGGTCATGTTACTGAGCTGCGAACCACAAGGTCCCAGGTTCTATCCTCACTCATAATAATTCGTCCCATTGGTGACCCGGACGTGAAATATTACTCTAAAAACACAAAAAAATATTACTCTAAAATAAACAATTAGCATGTCTAAAATCTGAGATTAAATTGACCATTTTATTTTTTTTAAACAGAAGTTTCGTTATGTGCACTGTGTAGGGATGCAAAATATTTAAATCCATCGAAGATGACAATGAGAATAGTTCCGCAAAACAAATTCCATTGCGTATAAAAACAAAACTCAGCCGTCATACAGTTTTCTGATTAATAGTTAAGGATTCATAGAAAGAAAGAAATAAAAAATGGTTAATTTAGTTAAATTAGCATCCGATTTCGAATCAAAAGAAAATTATTTGGAACTTACCTCGTAATTTTCAACCATGATCAGATGACACCCCAACTAATAAACAGAAACATTTAATGTAAATATTTAGAGAAATAATCGATTATGATTGTTTCTGAAAATGATCATAAATAAGCAGTTTTAAGAAAGTCAGAATCAAATGAAAGTTCAACATAGGCATGAAACATCATTTTTTGGGCGGGTAAATAAAATTCAGAGATATTATGCATTTGAATCAAAATGTCATTCTTTCACATAAAATAATTTTTAATAATTAATAAGTTTTGTTTATATATATTTAAAAGATTGAAGTCAAACGGCGGATAAATGAAAAGACGCATAATTTAAATAATAAACTGGTCGCCAGAGGGGACCAACTGATTGGCCAGGAATATAAGTTATATTTATTTTCAGATAAATCGTTTAGATATAACTCCATGGTCCTTGATTCCGTCAAATTGTTAGGCATTGAAGCCCTGATATTTTAATTGTTTTTACATATGTTCTGTTTATTGTGTATTTGAACCTTTCTAACTGAGATCAGTCCCATGACATCATAACCAACTTAAAAAAAAATGTTCGGTTCATCCAGCTTCTAAATTTCGTGGTATTGTAACTTTTTTTTTTAATTCGTCTTACAAAATAAAACGATATTAAACAAAATCCTCCTTCTTTAGCTTTCAATAATGGAAGGAAAAAAATCATGTGATTAAGAATTTTATGAAACAATGAAAATGGTTTAAATTTCAAGACTAAAATGTAATCTATTGCTGGAAATTAGGCTAAAAACATTTTTTTTTTAAATTGACGAAAATCAAGAAAAATTTGCACGATTTTTAAATGGTATTATTAAAAAGATAATTTTTTAAAACTTTTGAAACAAGTGTAAAATTTATTTTTCTGCAATAAATAGTATTTTTGGAAATAATCCCGACAAATGTCACAATTCGGCATATTTTTTGCCAGTTTTAAAACATTATTCATAAGTGAATATTTTCACTCTCCAAGATATATATGTGACAAATTTGGTAGCTTTAAGTCAAAGCTCTAATCTGTAGAGCGTTCCAAAAATAAATTCAAAGTTTTTCAATGAAATCCAATACATCTTTAAAGAAGAAATAACTTCTCTATATTTTCTTCATCATTGTTTTAATTAGCATTAGATAATTTGGACTATTTATTTTGAAAGCGGTGTAAATCTTTTTTCCTAAAAAAATTAGTAATATAATTCGTAATTAATTTAGAGTAAATTTCTTATTTACAATTATTTAACATACAAGTTGCTAAAAAAATGGCAGTGCTTTGTTCAATTTAAAATTGGCCAATAAGAGAAACTGCATAATGATTGGTTATGAAAGTGGTGGCAATTCAATTTTCATAGACATAGGTGTCAGAGTCAAGTGGTTTAAATTGTTTTATTTTACATGTCGAAGGTAATCTTAATTTATTTTCTTCCAAAATCAGATATTAACATCATAGTAATACAGTTAATCTTATTTTAGAACAATTGAAGGCAAAATAATTGCAGTATCTTATATTAAGTTTAGCAATATGCAATTAACACTCAAAATTAACAAAACAAGGGGGGGGGGGAGAGACTATTTTTTATTACTATTTATAAATAAAATTAGATTAATACAAAATATATTTTAAGTGATATTTAATTTTTCATAATTGAAATTAAATGATTTTTACAACCCACTAATTATGAAATTGTGCAAGTCATTTATGGCCCACAATTAGGTATTTTAGTTAAATTTCCATGAAAGAAATTTATATAATCAAATTACAAATTAATAAACTAGAACGAATACCAACACACTTGACATGATTAATTTATATTTTTGAGATGATTAATATGCTAACTCTTAATTTTCTGGTAGTGGTTGGGACTTACACTAATTTCAAAACAAACAGTGTTCATTTCTCCCGAATTTATAGAATTTAAATAATTGCTAAACCTTGATATTATCATTATAGTCCCTCAAAAATAACCTCAAAAGTCAGTGTGGAAATATCTTACATTATCTTCCCAATGGTAAGAAAGAATCAAGACTATGATGAAAAGATATAAATAAGAAACATAAATAGTACTTCACTGTAATTGTAACTGTATTACTGACAACAGCTATCGGGTAGAAATATAAATTAAAAAAAAATAGTTTTTCTATTTATAGAAGTAATTAGTAGATTGAATAATTTTCATAAGCAAATATAATAATTAAATATAATAACATTATTCTTCATTTTTAATAATTTCTAGAAATATATTAAAAATGAAATGCCACTTGTTGCACTTTAAACAAAACAATTATTTGAAACTAAATTATACTTTTAATAATTTAAATACATTCCTTCTACAAAAGTATATAAAGTATTTTTATAAGTCATACAGCAAATACTTAATAATAACTTTATTAGCTAATAAATGCTAAAAAATATACATAAAAAATGACGCACACTGATTAATTAAAAATATCACCAATTTATTTACTGACATTAATTTCTTTTATTATAAAAAGTAACATTAAAATAGAAATATGTAGTTCTTAATGGCAAACATGAATATACATTAATGAATATCACATTTTACTCAGATGAAGATATTTTTTCTTTTGTTATCTAAAAAAACAATGTTAACTATGATTAATTATTAAATGATATTAGTCATTGAATTTAAAGATTTTAACTGGGTAACCGCTTTTTAAGATTATAATATCAATAAGCATTAAGAAAAGAATTTTATCTATCACAGTGTATTAATAATCTAACATTTTTACAGCACTAAAAGAAATACTGGCAATTTTATTTCTATTTTGATGGAATGCTGCTGGCAAGAAAAAAGTTATTTCAACAGTTCATGGCAATCAATCAACGAAATATTCCTTTTCGTCTGCCACCGAAAATCGTTTTCTCCTGGAAGACTGCCAAATTCGTTCAAGGTCAAGAAGGGGAAAAACATCTTTTTTTTTCATCTTCCAGAACATGAATTAGACAGTCATCAATCAAAAATAATTCTACATGCAATGAGTAGTGAATAAAGCTATACAGTGTCTATTTTCATATAAAATAGAATAACTTAAGAACACAAGAGATCTATCAAAAAGGTGAAATTAGCACGACAATGATAAGCCTCATTTAACTTTAAGTAAAATTTTTATCATGATTCTATTTTTCGTTCGACTATTTTTTTGTTATTATTGATTTTGATCAAAAAATTGCTTTGTATAGAAAATAACTGTTGATTTAAATATTTCCATTTTTTTTTCTTTTCTTTTTTGTTAAATTTATTAATCATAAACCTGCCTCACGAATGAAGAAAATTGCGAAAAACGCTTTTAATAAGGAAAAATTATTTCATAAATTTATCAACTATTTAATATTTGTTCTTAAACTAGCTTTTTAAGAAAAATCTTATTTAGGGTTATTGAATTTTGTTTCAAAAATGAATGTCAATGGCATGGAAGGGCACACGAATCGTCAGCTGATTATTCCAATGCCAAGTCTTTGCCCCACTTCATGGCACTATCTACAACTTGCATCATCTTTACACGAACAGACATTCTTAGCCTATCTGGAACTTGTTTTAAAGGCTCAAGTAGGGACAACAAAAATAATCGATCACTATCATCTTCTAGTGTTTTAGCTGCACTTTCTGTTGTCTGTACTTTCCCTTCTATCAACTGTATGTTAGGCTGCAACATTCTTGTCAAAACTGAGTCATCATCAAGATCATTCTCAACTTTCGGTCTTTTCGGTCTTCGTTCAGTGCTGGGCTCAGGTGAGGAATCATCATCATCAAGTTGATAGACATCGTCGATAAGCATTTGTTCGGCGCTCGTCGATGGAGTGCTTGTTGTATAGTTAGGAGATAAAGTGTCTGTATTGCTGACTGATGAATTGTCTGTGGTGTTAAGTGATGTATCCGTGTTGCTGACTGTTGAAGCATCGGTGCTGTTTGAAGTATCGTTCGAAGTAGGTTCTGCATTCTTAGTCAAGTTGATCGATTTACTCTTACTCATTACTTTGTGAAGGAACGAAAGATTTTTGTAGAATACATACGGTGATTTTCGAGACGTAATGATGCCCTGTTGCGCCATTTTCAGCCTCTGGCATTCTCTGTTGAAGCAATCTCTCGCACTCTTCCATTTGCGTTGCAATATTCTACCTAAAAAAAAAAAAAAAAAAAAAAAAAAAAAGGAAGTCACTTAAAAGTGTTAAAATATAATCCACAAGCATTATTAATCACCATCTCGACTAAATTTATGGATGTTCTGATGATTTTACTTGAATATCATGAGCAAAGCTTTAATTTAGACTCGTCTCGTTTCAATGGAAATGGCAACCGAAACTCTTTATTTCGACAATTTTGTTTATTCTAAGGGGAAGTATAGGGAAATGATGAAAATAAACAGGAATTGAATGGTTGCCGAATTCTTTGATTCACATTTCTAAATTGATGAAAATACTAAATTAATGAAACAAAAAAATGCATCAAATTCTTTGTATACTACAATTTAATTGAAAAAAAAAATTATTTCTTGTCTCGGCCAGATTTGATACAAATCAAGCTATGCACTATAAAGGTTAAATGTTTCGCAGTAAGAAAAATAAAAATATATCACTCAAAAAGAAAAAGAATAAGTAAACAATTATACATTTTCTTCCTATTATTTATCATTGCTGCATTTTACACCATACTATAACATTTATCTTTGAATGCACTAAAAAAATACACACACACATTAAAAAAATAACTTTGTTGCATAAAAATTCCTAGAACTTCTGAAATATTAATTACCAACTCAAAAGAATGAAATCACTTCAATTTCAACGTTTTAACATAAAAAGCCTGAATGTGAATAATTCCCCCACTATCACCAAAAAAATTAAATTTCAATATAATTTTTATGCCTTGTGGAGAAAAAAACATCAAATGCAACTTTCATTCTAAAAATGAATATATAATTCATAGAACGGTCAAGCATTTTCAAACTAATTAATCTAATGAAAATGATGAAGGACTTTCCTTCAATTTGAGTAACAGAAACTGCTTATATTTCAGAGAGATTATTATAAACAATGTTAAAATAACAGATATATGCACACAATAACTAATCAAGATTCTGCAAAATAAAACTTTTTTTTTATAAAAATTATTTAATTTCATAGAGTTACATTTATTAACCATTTACCATATATATATATATATATATATATATATAAAATAGAGATTATCCCAGAATTGTCTTAGAGCAATGCGACATAAATATGAAGGAAAGGAAGGAATTTCAAACTGAATGAATTTATTTTCGTGAGTCTGAAATTGACTCATAAAATTACATTTGTTTAATTGCACTAGAAAAATAATTTGTAATATTCTACTATGTACATGTATATACACACAACACACACATACTATATGTATGGAAATCAAAAGCCATGCATATATTTTACATAAACTCTAACAAGAGCAACAACAACAACAAATAGGAGGTTACAGTACAGAAAATAACTAATAATATGTACTACTGAACTTGCGATTGTAGTGTATTCATATTAACATCAATCTTTCATAGAAAGTAGCATATTTGGTATTTCAGGGCACTCATAATGTTGCAGGTACATATTATAAGGGCCTTCTTTTAATTAGTCAATTTAATTTTATCTTTCAACAAATTTCAATTTATTTTAATTCAGTTTTCTATTTTAGTAACTTCATTAAATAATATGTTTTCACTTATTTATTTTTTAATAATCGTGTTAGCAGAAAAAAATGACGAAAGTAATAAAATGCTTGGGAAATTAATTATTAGTTCATAATGTCCTTACTTGCAAACATATGCATTTAATAGTTATGTTAAATTACAAGAAAATGAACTTCAAACAACTGTAACATTAACATTTGTTATTTTATGGGCCATAACCAGTGGACTGAATAATTAATATATAATAAATAAATAAATTGAAAATTTAAATATATAATATAGTATACTGGAGAACTAAACAATGGGGGTTCCACATTAGGCTGACCACCTAACCGGGACATATACCTTGTACCCCAGGGCCCTCAGTCAAAAAAGCAGATATGGGCATTGAAGGCTTGGTCCACATGGGCTGTTGTAACACTGAGTTTAGATATATATTATAGTTCTAATATTTTATATTTCATATAATTTTGCTTTATTTACCAATTTATTTGGCAACTAGAACAATAACACTATCTGTCAGTACACTCCCCCCTCCCACCCATTAGCCCAGTGGAGAATCTATAGCTGGTTAAGAAGTTGGATAAGATCTAAAATACTATCACCCACAGTCTGAAGAGAAGCTATTCCAACTGGCTTTTGATGACTTCTGTTGTAAAGTTGATCATGCATACAAGAATAGATTTGCACTCAAAGGAAATATTCTGAACTAATTGTTCCACAAATGTACAGAAGTAATATACTGGCCAACACGATTTCTTAAGTTTCAGCTAAGTGAACGAGTCCAAATCGTAGCAGTATTTATTGGAAATAGAAAATGTACCAAAACCAAATAGAGCAAAAATTATGAAAGATCCCCCTCTAAACCGGCCGTTAGATAATAATGCGACCAGCTCAATAATCGAAATGTAATTGAGGGAACTGGAAACATAGTTCATTTTGATAATTCTTAATGAATGATTCTTGAATAAATTCTCATGATACTCTATAGCAATATATCTAGATAGTTTTCATTGATCAAACAAAAAAAAAAAGATTTTCTTAATGTTTCAGTAGAGAAATTACTTTATTCATGCACAAAATAATACATTTTCTTTAAATATGGACTCAATATTTTTTGTACTGCTTGTATTACTGTCACATTTTTTTTTAGATATGGAGAAACATTCTGTATATTTAAGTCATTAAAAAGAATATGCAAGTTCCAATGATTAAATAACTGAATTTTAGGACATCACTTATTTTTCAGCTACAGGAACATTTAAAACCAAGAATTCCATGCCAACATTTCATTTAGTAGGTTCAAGCATATCCATGACCCTATTAAAAGTTTCCAAAACTTGTTATGACTTATAATGATGAGTAGAATTGTTTTTAAACTGAATAACAAACATATAGATACAATTGTTATGCAGGGTGGTAAAATCAAGTATATTTCATCTCTAGATAAATTTCAATTTAATTTAATATATGAATGACTTAATTTTAATATATGAACAGTTTTTCAGATTTAGAGCAAAAGCTCTACAACTTATCTGGGTCACTACCTCTTTTACAAGAAAATAACAATCCAATGGTTCCTCTTCTATAATCATTAATCATATCAAATATTATTATTTCTAAACCTGCTACCATCCTCTTGGAAGGTTCCATCATTCCCTGGGGTTTCATACCACCCCAATAGGAACCTATGATTTAGAGCAACAGTAATCCAAGCTAATGAAATACAATTACTAAATGATTTGTATAATGTCATCTTTAGGTTCGTCCTGCAACACATCAACATTAAAAATCGCTTAACACGAATTTTGATAAAGAATCACATTTACTCTCTTTCAAATAATTAGAAGATAACAGTCACTTTTATCTCAAGCATTCCTGAAGTTACTTGCCTTAATTTTTAATCACTAGTAAAGTATACATCACACAAGAAGTGACTTAAAAGACAAAAGGACAAATTAGCTTTTAAGTGATTAGAAGATTCAGAAGATTAGATTAATTCAGTTATGGTCTTAATTAATCATCGGCAGAGTAATTGTACCAGTCTGTAAACATAAAAATTTTAGTATCACAGAATTAATATTAACTGCAAAAAAAAAGTTATATTGCATAGAAAATTACTGAACTTTTATAATAAGCAATAGTCTGATTTTTAAAGTTAAAAAAGCCACAGCAACCATGTTAAATTTTAATTAAATGTCTTATAAATAAATACTGCAACATTTTAAGTTGGCGAGGCAGGAGATATATAATTCACCCTATACAACAGAATTTGTTTTAGCAATCCTTATTATATTCAAAAGAAAAATAAAAACAGCGTACTAAACTCTACATAATAATAAACAGATGTTTAGCAACAGCTTTACTAAATATTTTGATACAAAAAATATTTCAAATTAAGATGAATCATTTACTATTATTAACATTTATTTTAAAAAATTAACACAGCACTATCCATATCTTGAAGACTTTTTTATATTTTTATTATCTAAAAAAACAAAAAAATTAAGATAAAAATATGAATAGCTAATGATATTATGATTTTTTATTGAATCCTTCTTTGGATTGGAAGCCTAAGAAATTCTGATATACAAATGTTGACAAGTCATAAAAAATTATTTTAGTGTTAAAAAGTTTAATACGTAATAGTCTCAAAGTTTAGTTATATATTAAGTTTCAATTTAAAAGACTTGAATAAGTATATGATTGCTGACTATACTAAATCTATTACAATTATTTTATGCTTTTTATTACCTTATGTTTGTATACATCTATCTGCTCAATGCAAAAAGAAAAATTTTTCAATGAGCTGTGTAATCATAATTAAAGAAATTAAGTAATATAAGCCTAAAATGTATCATTTAACAATGCCTAGCAAGTCATCTATTACTTTTATACAAACTATTTAATAGCTTACAAAAATTCAAGTTGAGTACACAAAGAAGTCTGGTAATATATAATAATGCCAACTTAAATAATCTTGAATATAATTTTAACAGAATTAAAAAAAAAAAATTCATTGCATTTCAACAGAATTAAGATTTTAACATAAAAATCATTAATGCAATCAACAAAACAATTTATTAAAAATTAAAATTATTTCTAAAGCCAACAGATACACAGAAATCTATACATATTACATTGCATACTAGCAATTGCAGCAACTGTAGCTTTCTAGATATTCCAAGATGTATCAAAAGGAATAATATTCTACAATAATCTTAAATGTTATATATTACTGTAACTTGGGGCAATTTTTTTCCAAGTATTAGGTTAAACTATAGAAAACTGATTGTAAAGGGACAGCCCAACTTAATTCACACTTTTAATTTATTACAGACATCTAAAGAAATGCGCCACTTGTTTTTTGATGCACATTAAAAAATGTTTTAGATATTAGTTTAGTTTAAATGTTTCAGATATAACTGTTTTTAAATGTTATAAAACACTATAAAAAAATCCAAATAAAATCCTATGAAAAATGTGCACTTTTTTTTTTTTTTTTTTTGCCACATTGTAACAAATTTTAAAACTGTAATCTAGCTTAAGAAGTAAATAGGATGGGAAAGTGAAGCCATTATTTGTTTTTCATTAAGTTAGTATCAAATATCTTTTAATGAAATAAAATTATGTAATAAAAAATCATAAGCTATTTTGAGGATGGGGTTGTCAGATTTATAAATTTATTAATAATTTAAAACTAATAAATTGACATTTAGAAATTACAAATATAGCATTTACTTTTTATCTAACTTTTTTTAATCGTACTATTTGTGAAAAGAAATTTATGAAAGAAAACAAAAATATTCTCCAATGTTTAAAAAAAAAAACCCTTAAAATCCTGCTAGGAAGAAAAAAGCGAGAGAAAAAGAAAGAATTCAAGCCACTAAAAAGTCATCTATTTTGAGGATCAAGTATGAAGAAAAGATATTTTCGATAATTTATACACTAACTTTCTATAAACAGTTTTATATATGTTTGTGATATAACAACTTTTACTTATAAAGGAGGAGTTAACTGCTTATAACTTATTATTAAACTGTTTTTAATTCAAATAAATTCGTAACCTTTCTTTAGACGATGAGCTATTTATTAATTACAATCGCATCAACAATGAACTTACAATCAGAAGCAGCGCAAATTTCACCTACAGTGGCCACGTTTTCAGCGCACGTTTTTACGGCAACCCTTAAGCAGCTGGGACTGATAAAAAAATCTATAATTCAGAACGCAGAATGAATTCATTTGGCGCGCAACGTGGGATGTCAATTCTGAAGACGGAAATAGATCTCAATAAGAAATTTTACAACAATTAGAAATAAAAAGAAGAAAATTAACTTACAATATTCGTTTCTTTCGTCTTCCGAAGGATTTTCTTTATTGATGAAAATGCCCACGAGTTCATCCCAAGAATTTTTTTTCATTTGCTTGTCTGAATAAAATTTGGATGTTGTATCCCAAATTGCCGGCCTTTGTTCCACTTCTGTTATGAATTTCCTGACATCAAAATTCGGTGCCTCGAAATCATCACTATTATTCGTATCGGAACATTCAGTAGGCATTTTTGGCCGATTCCGTAGTCGCATCTGCACGAAGGCAACGCTAACTTCTGGTGGCCGAACAAAATGGCGACTCGTAACTGGTTTTAGGGCTGCAGTCTGAGACGCGACCAGCCACCGCGTGTAAAAGAGGCCACTGGTAGATAATTGTCGACGTTATGACGCTACTCTGGCGTCGTCACCACCGAATCTTATGAAATAAACGCATTGACCGTAGTCTCTCGTGGGGGTAATGTTAGAATAATCAAACAATAAATCTTCATCGATTTATGAAATCTCGATTATTATTTTTTTTAAAAATCCACTAAATTATTAAGAAGAAATTATGTTAATATTGAAAATAAAATGACATTACAAAATTTAACATTTGCACTCCAACAGCAACATTTTTTTATAAAATGCATAGCTTATGACGTATGTAGGAAATGTTCGTGGAAATTTTTATTGCACTATAGCGTATACTAATGATAAAAGTAAAGAATTTTTTGTTATAAGTTTTTTATTTAATTACTTTTTAAATTTGCTGTAATGATTTCAATAATAATAATAGGCTACTAAAAGTCGACCCTTGCCGCTATGCACAGGAGTGATTTTGCTGAATAGTGCTCTTTCATTAGTCACTTGTGAAATCCTTCTTTTCACATTATTGACCTAGCAAATCAATCTAGACAATCCTTTCAGAGTCAGTTAATTTTTCTATTAACTATGACATTTATCTTCTCTTAGATTTAAAGTCGAACATTTTTCTATCACTTTAAATGTATTTTAAAAAAAAGTAATCTGTTATAACTCGAATCCATAGATTAATCAGTTAAAAAAAAATTTCTGTACAATTATTTGTTGATTTATTTAGATGGAAAAAAAGCCATTATCTTAAAACAATTGGTATTTGCCGTTATTAATGCATCATATTGCATTATTCTTTTTAATGTGTTTTACCATCGCTAGTTTACTTAAACCTGGACTCATGAATACAGTCCTCGTAGATGATTGAGATTCATAATAGAAAAAATCTCTCGATTAAGGCTATTAGTTTGTTTTTGCAAATAATATTAAACAAATTAAACGGAATTGTCAATTATCCGACGTCCAAGTTGATGAGGCCGATTCAGATCCGCTATATTTCTTTTATATTGAAAATTGAATCAGTTCCTAATATTATTTCTCTTTCAATTTATATTATATATTTATTAATTAGTTTTGAATAAATATGCTCTCAAATTTAAATTATTTTTAATTTATGACAAGCAAGTCCAGTTGATGTCTTTTTCTGTTAACATTAAACTATAAATTAAATCTAACATTAATCTATAAATTAATCTAATATGTCAAAAAACACATTTTAGTAAATAATAAATTTACTGAAAAAAATTTTAATACAATTTTACTGCTGCTCAGAAAGTAGAAATTTTCTTTTCAAATTATTTCCTGTATAATCCATATTTGTTTTTCAAATCTACACCAGGATAGCACCACGCTAGTGGAATAAAGATATTTAATTAAATATATCAAATAACTAACTAATAATTAAGTTCTTAAGTTAACACGTAGGTGTACAAAATTTCAAAACATTAGGAAATAAACAGAAAACGATTTTTAAAAAATCAACTGAAAAATTCCATCTTTACTTGCGCTAAAGTAAGCTAAGTAAAAGTATGTAAACCAAAAAGATTTCACACAAAAGAAATCGAAGATATGTTTATCCATAACCTTAAAAAAAATTTTTTTTTTAATTAAAAAAAGTTATTCGCATTTGCAATTTTTATTCTATTAATCGTTTGAATTATAATATTTATATTCTATTTATATTGAGAACGACAGTGGTATTTTGTAAAGCTTTTTTTTTTTTCAATAAATGAGGTACAATTGCAAATTTTGCATATTAATCGCTTTTATATTTGTAATTTAACTAACTTTCGCATTTGAATTTAGGAAATATAGAATCTCCAGAGTTTCTAGAAAAAGAATCGAATCGCATGAAAAAAATCTAAAAATCGTTCCAAATTCTGACTCGAGAATATAATTTATGAGAATAAAAAAATCTTTAAAACAGAGGGCCCTTAATTCAAAAACCGTTTTATTTCTATAGAAAAAAAAAATGTTCGGATGATTATGAAAATAATTATTTTAGATTTTAGCTCAACGTTTTATTTTTTTAATGCCTTCCTCAAGGAAGTCGTTTATATATTCACAAAACCAAAATAATCTTCAGAATTCTGCACCAAAAAAAATCGAATAAAAATGGAATATCGAAGAATCGAATAAAATAGAATATCAAAGAATTGTTTCGAATTTTAATTCGAGAATATGTTTTATGGGGGGGGGGAAATTACAGTATTACAACATCGTTATTTCTGAGCCTTTTTACATCTGAAGCAAAAAAAAAAAAAAAAGGAAAACATATATTCCAGATTAAGCTTTACATTTTTGTTCTTAAATGCATCCCTACGGAACCTAATTTATGCATTCAACAAAACCAAAACTGATGTAGCCTGATTGTACAGCTGAAAGCCCATTAAAATAGCTATGAAACCTATCTACAACATGCCCGATAGATACCACTCATAAATGATGTTGACATGACCAAGCCTTTTACTATAAAAATGACTGGGCGCCGTCATATTACAGTTGCGCAAATCTAAACAAAGCCCCGATAAGCCTTGACCTTGAATTCTACTCTTGTAGGGTTGTAAGCGATTCCGATCTGCTGTGTTTACGTTGCTTTCGAGCGTCACACTTGGCACTCTTTTCGGTCTTGGCGGCAGAAAAATTCATCAATGTCAAGGCTTTCAATGCAGGAAAAGCTTAATTGGAGGGCGTCCGAGGTTCTTTTATTTTTGTGGCTATTTTAGGCATAAGCATTGGCTTGGTGATAAGCAGATGTCTCTTTTGCTTCGTTTCGACTGTCAGGGGAGAATAAATAAATAATACCACGAGCGCACTTTTTTTCCCTTTAAGAAATTATATATATTTTCTTGTCTCATAAAATTTGAGATTGGTTCTAGTTTAACAAGGCTTAGAACTGTTGTGTCACAGTTAGGATTGCCTGTCATACGTCTTATATATACGGGGCCATATTATTATTTGTCCTCCCCACCCTAATTTCCGAAAATTTAATGCGTTCAATTGGATGGATGGCTGTCGATCAAGTTCATGAATGGGAAGAAAAAGAATGTTCCATATTGCATATTTACAAGAATGATCTATATTGGCAAATCTGAAATTCTCTTCAACCAGTTCATATATTTTAAAGATTATTAAGAGAAAATTATTCCAAACGACGATGCGAAAAATTATAAAATTAAATATGGAGAAGATTTTTTTTTTTTTTTTGTAAATACAAAGTATGTTGATTAGAATTCATGTCTAATAAGCTTTGTGAATATATATTTGGCATTCCACTTCACAATGCAAAGTGTGGGGAGATTATTTTTCCAGATGTCACTTTGATGGCGGGACGAAAAGAACAGCTGGTCAGAGAAAACAATTGAACCAATTTTGATTCTTCATTGTAAGTCTAAAGCGACTGGTGTCGAATTTTTTTAATTATGTGAAAAAATAAGAAAATAATATAATTACTTGTTCATTTTATTAGAATGCTAAAACTTTATAAATTTTTTACCAGAATAAAATAAACCATTGCTTACCATTTTTTTCTTTTCAATTTTTACTTTCTATCGTCGGTAAAAAAAAGTGTTGCAATCGTCGAAAAATTCGAATGCGAGCTTTTGACGAATATCCACATTTTTAGAAATATAAATACGAATAATTATTTCAAAAAGGCTTTGTTAGAGACGTATAAAATTTGGTATATGGGACTTGACACTAAATTTGTAGATTTCATTTATCGAATTTTGAACGAAATCTCTTTTAAATCATATTTCAGTATCAAATTTTAAACCAAATCTATCAAGAGGTTGACTGTCTTTCTATCTGTACTTTCTCATGAATGTAAATGAATTATTTTATAAGCACAATGACTTAAACGAATGAAATTTAACATATGATCTTGTGTTTACAGTTGTAGTTCTGTTCCAAATTTCGATTTCATCGCCAATTCGTAAACATTATTCGCCAAAGCCATTCACGATTTTTGTCCACGGTTCGCAATTTTACTCTAGGGTTGAAAGAGAATAAAACCTTTATTAGAGAATATGCGAGAAAGTATGAGGAAGATCACTCCTGCTACTTATTTACGTAACAATGAAACATCCTGTATCAGTACTTGGAATTTATGACAATCCTATTAAAGTACCGTGTCTAATCGGCGGATTATAATCTTAAACTCAAGTTCTTCCTGGAACAATAATACTCTGACGACTGTTTTAAAGACACTAAGCGAAATTACAAATGTAATCAAAACCTGTTGTTCTGTCTCAGTGTTAACCATGAGTTTTCTAGCAAATGCTATGTATGATCTAAAGTTTTTCAGAAACAGAATTCAATCGGTTAATTGTGCCATTGATTTAGTAGCATCTAAGAATTTTGTATTCTAATTTTATTTTAATTTCGAACCCCTTCAAAAATTATTTAAATACAATTTTAATTGTGCTATAAAAGATTAGGATTTTCATAATTAGATTGCCATAAAAATATGCGAAACATGTATCAGTTCAGGCGGCAAGTTGTTTGAACAATTTTTTTTTTTTTTAAATACTGCAAAGGTTATTGCTGATATTGCTTTCGCTTGCCTCTATCTTTTAAGTCACGCTACGTTATGTGGCTTGTAATGTTTTTTTGTTTATGCAATTAGATTGCTGTGCTACTGTAAATTTGTATTTTAACCCTTTCTAGGGCCGTGGGAGGTATGCTTCCAACCAAATTTATCAATCTTTGTATGAAATTATGTAGGTTGGCATAAGTTCAGACAAATTTTTTTAGAAAGGCAGAAACTTAGATGCTTCAGTTCTTTATCTCAGACAAAATGATGTGTCTTGATTTGTTACTTAATTATTAATGAACCAAATTAATTAATGAATCAAATTAAATTTATCTAATAAGCTAAATGAATCCCTTTTCTTATTCTAATTTCAAGCCTAAAAATATTTTAACATAATATGACTAGAAAAAAAATGGCCCTTTAAAGGGTTAATGAATGTATGAGATACATTTTATCTCGAATATATATTTGTTTCTTTTGCTTAATTGACAATTAAATAGTATCTTATTGAGGTCCTCTGTGTTCCGAATCCTATGCTCTATTGAAAAACAATTTATTTCTATGTAACAGACCTTCCCTTAAAATTTTTAAGCACCATTTTGGGATACCCTGTATATGTTATATAACAGTCTGCATAATGTGGTGCGATTTTTTTCCCTTCTTAGTTATTATTTTATTAGGTAAATATCTTCTTTGGTATACTCAAATCCGTAGTACGATTCTGATTGGACGTTATCGCAACATATGTTCTTTCAAGATGCATCATCAAAAAGTAAAAAAACGACGATAGCTCGAATTGAAGTGACACTAAGCAGCTTCTTATCAAGTACCTTTTATAAGATATTTGACCTATAAACTAAAAGTTATAACACTTCACATGCTTCCTAAAATCCATTACTATGGTGTAAGCATGTCATTTAAGAAGTATCGTTTTCGTCTGTAAAATTGAAATATGTTGAAGCTGATTTTAAAGAAAACTTGAAGTGTTACTTACATTGTTTCAATTATTTGGATGAGTTAAGAGCTCTGTACTTCGCAGTAGACTCCCCCCCCCCTTTAAAAAACATCTGTTTCGAATAATATTAACCACTGCTCTGGTTAGGTTCTTATCACACTGAAAGATTAAATGTTAAATCTTCAGTTAAATGCAACATTATGTCTGTTGTAAAACGTGATTGACACTTGAGGCTGTCACTATGGAATGAGGTGTATCATTATGCGCATTTAATATAGTTCCAGATGTGATCGTGGTGCATTTGAAAGTAACTGATATATTTGATAAGAATTTAGTTTTGAATAACATTAATCAATATTTCGACTAATAAGATTATATATTCCAAAAAGGATTCTTTAATTTCATGGAGAAGGTTTAAAGAGATAGGACGCGTAGAAATATGTACTATAATTTTATTTGTGATGTGTTCATTCGGAATTAATAAAAAATTGTGGCATAGGTCTAGGAGGCAAGGGGGTATGGGTGGATCGGACTCCAGGCTTAGAGAGCGCTATGTAAACGCAATTTTATTGTCTTTATGTCATATTTTAAAAAGAGATGTTATTTTTAAAAAGAAATATCGTGAAGAGGCGTTTGCTACACATCCTTCACTACGCCACTGTTAGAAAACATTTTATAAAAAATATATTTTTGGCCCTCAGAGATAAATTTAATTTTCTAATTAAATTTTATCACATTCACTGATATTAACACCACAAATTACACAAAAAATTCGATTTTTTTTTTTAAAAGCTTGAAATGATTGCATTGAGAAAAAACCTTTATCCTTAATTGGTCAATTATAATTTTCACTATTTCGAAACTGTTAAACCAAAACTGTTGTTTCACCAAACTGTTAAAAGCACACGAGTCCGTTAATATGGTTAGCTTGGTGAAAAAATTCGCAGAAGTGGTCGTGAACTCATGAGGCGTCCTTGACTTCAGGTCACGTTGGTGTGGTGTAGAATCTTGAAAAGGGGGCTCCAGCTCTGGGTTCTTCCTCGTCATCTGACCACGGTTCAAAATTACGAGATCCGTCCCAAAATAGCCCTACTGTGGCTTTAAAACGGGACGTTAATATAACTCAACTAAACCCAAAATCTGACCGCGATTCAATTAAATCTCGTTTCTTGATATTTAAAAATGGCGCATTAATACAATTAAACTAAATTAACCCTTTCTAGGGCCGTGGGAAGTATGCTTCCCACCAAATTTATCAATCTTTGTATGAAATTATGTAGGTTGGCGTAAGTTCTGACAAATTTTTTTAATAAGTCAGAAACTTAGATGCTTCAGTTCTTTATCTCAGACAAAATGATGTGTCTTGATTTGTTACTTAATTATTAATTAACCAAATTAATGAATGAATCAAATTAAATTCATCTAATAAGCTAAATGAATCCCTTTTCTTATTCTAATTTCAAGCCTAAAAATATTTTAACATAATATGACTAGAAAAAAATGACCCTTTAAAGGGTTAAAAGAATATAAAAAACACCTCATCATCATTCAACTTATTACTTGAAAGCGCTAATTGGATTTTGGTGAACACATAAGCGCGAATCATGAATTCAGCAAAAATTTCAAAGCTGAAAAACGCGTGTACCTAAAATATAACTTTTTAAACTATTCTAAGCCAATCACGAAAAGAGAAATAAAGTCAACGAACTCTTTTAACAAGCGCCTACGCATTAATGGCACAACAGTTGCATTAAATGCTGTTGCAAAACTTTTATCTGGCAAATGATAGGGGAAAAAAGTTGAAAAAAGAAAAGAGAATTACAAGCAATGTTGAAATAAGCATGAGCATTCTTTAATGATTGCTCAACTATTTCGAATGTGTACTGTTTAACCTTACTTGATTATGACAAACAGTACTTGTAAATAGATAAAAAAAAAATATTAACCTTACATTTAATTTAAAGAATATCTTTCGACATAAAATTAATTACTACTTTTAAGGCATTAAATTCTATTTATGACTAACTGAATTCTATCTTTTGCGGAGGATTTATTCAAACTTAATTTAAGAATTTCCATTTCTGTGTGTTAGTTGGTACAGATATATTAATAAACATTGGATTGCACCACTTCCGTGAACGAATCAATATATATACCTCTTCCAGTTACATTATTTTAATCTCCAGATTCCTATCTCCTTATGTATGACGGATACGTAAGTAAATCATACACATTTTTACAGATTTGTAAAAATGTTTGTAAAAACCAATTACAGTAGATGATATTACTGAAATAATGGACGTAGTTGAAACAAATCCTGTAAATGTGAAATTCGTAATGAATGAAAATGATATTGTCTATATCAGAGGTCTATAGGACCTGATTATCAAATAGGCAAAGTAGGCAACCTCTTATGGGTACCACAACATTATGGGATAGATAATTCACCAAAGTTTAGATATATTTTTTTCTAATATTTTCTAAGTATATTAATTTTACGTTGCAATTTGAGAGCATTTATCCGAATGTAAAGAATTAAAATGTCCGCTTTTATGATTAAATAATTCATGTTCAAAGACTTTTTTCTTTTATTTAGTTTAAAATTGCTTTTAAATTTAAAATTTTAATATTATATCATAACAATATTTTATATTGATATGATATAAAATAAAACGGTGTCAAAATACAAAAGCAGTTGTCATCTCTACACTACGAAGCACAATACGCTCATGGTCTAAACTCTGGAAATAAATATCTGAGCACTCGTGAAGTTCTCAGCCTTGCTCATAATTTAAATATTCATGTGCGCGAGGAAGGGACAATACATTTCATATTGCGCATGTGGGGCGATGGATGGATTTAATGTTGTTGTTGAATCAGAAACTAATTATTTTTAACTTTCTGGCATGTTACGAAAGAATGAAAGTAATTCGATCTTAACTTAATGCATAACGAACTTTTCTCTTTACACATTTCTATTTAAATTGATTTGCTTTCATGTTTGTAAAGATAGAATTTTTTAATAGATTTTTTTTTTTTTTTTTTCATTCACTGTCTGACATGTTAAGAGTTTGGAACTTTTTACACTTGCGCGTTTTCGATGACAATACACTTTTAAATATATTTTCAGAATTTAATTATCCGTTAATCAATAAATTTAGTCACATTTCGCTTCCATCCAAGTGATGCTACTTGATATTGAATTTAAAAAAAAAGACTTATTTCAAGATTTTACATTATATATGATAATAATCACTAATAAACTGAAGACTAAAAATTAATAATTAAAAAATTTTCTTAAAAAAATCTTAATATTTAGAGCATTAATAAAAACATGTATTTGAAAAACATTTTTCAAATTTAAATTTAGTTTTATAAAACTCAACAATTGAAAATACATGTTATTGGTTATTTCTGACAAACTGAACTTTGAAAATATGAAATAACTTTCTAATACAAATCAGCGCATACATAAAATGTTGATTGTTCAATAAGGAACAGTCAGATTATCTATTCTGAGCCAGCCATGTCAAAAATGCAATTCGCAGTCGGTAGGATTCGAACCTACGCGGGAAGATCCCAATGGATTTCTAGTCCATCGCCTTAACCACTCGGCCACGACTGCTTCACCCTACCGTACAAAGTATTTATGAAATTATGCGTAACATCTTAATGTCTTCAATAATAGTTGAAGATATTATGAATAATGGGGAATGTTTTTTAGTTAAAAACATTAAGATATAAATTATTAGATTTTTTGCTTAGTTAGCAACGTAATAAAGCAACTTTTAAATATAGAAATTGTAATTAAAGTTCCACTTTGAAATGATCATAAAATGAAAAGTACTAGACAGAAAGTCATCAAAGTTGGTAATAGTTTAAAGAAAGACATGGGAATTTCTTTTCCAGCTAAAAAAAGTTCGAAAACTCACCACCAGGGGAGAAATGTCGCTGCATGAAATATTGTTAAGGAAAATAGGACATGAAGACATCTGTTTAAAATGTGTTTAATCATTTCTGTGATGTGCTTGCAAAGCATGTTCAATGTGCGTTATCTCAAAAAGCACTTTTTATGGTGATAATCTGAAAATTTTGTAGGAACTGAAAGATGCGACACACCGACATGTGCGTAACATTTCTCCTGATATGCTAAGAATACTGTTGAGAATGTAGTAATGCGATTTAACTTGCTTTCAGAAAATGGTGGACGTCATGCTCTGTAACACATTTTAGAAACGATTTATACCCATTTTAAACCGATGTCTTCTTTCATGTCCTATTTTGCTTAACAATATTGCATACAACGCCATTTCTTCCTTGGTGAGCTTTTGAATTTTTTTTTTTTTCGGCGTAAAAGACCCCATGACCTTTTTTAAACTATTACCAAATTTGATAACATTTGATCCAGTAGTTTTCCTTTTATGACCATTTCAAAATGGAACTTTAATTATAACCATCCTGCATATCGTGTGATGCAAAATAGAGACTAAAAACTACCATTTACGCAAATCTGGAGCTATTTGAAATTATATGGATTAAATATTGTCAGAAATTAATATCTTAATCATCCTCTGGCGGCAAATCTAAATTAGAAAATATTATTTATTATTTTACTTGAGGTTCTGTTAATGAATCACTGATAACAACATGGAGTGCAATGCAAGAGATGTATTTAGTTTCCTTGTATGGCAACATTCATTGAGACCTAAACAAGTACTAAAGGAACAGCAAGCAGCAAGGCAATGTCCGTGAATGAATATCTCAAGCAATAATAATGAAAAGCAAACCGTTGATAACGAATCAGCTTTCACACAAGCTTCATCAGGAATGCAAATCATTTTTTTTTTTTTTTTTTTTTTCCGTTGACGCTGCACTTTTTTTTTTCCAGCTGTTCCTGCAGGAAACTTAACTCAGCACATTGTTTAACGATGACCTATTTTGCCGAGTAGAAGTTTCGCACACTTAGCAGCTCTGTGAGTTAGAATGTTTATCTTAAAATCCCAATTTGAATTACTGTTAGCAGATGACATACAGTCGAAATAACAAAAGGAATGATTCATTCTTAAAATGAAATTATTCGAATGGAAATTTTTTATTTTAGTAGAAATTAACTGCTTTTAAATGGGATTTTCCGCAATTGAATCAGAGTGTAAAATTTTCCGTTTAGATTGAAAATGAAATTTTAAAACATAGTTTTGTTATTATTATTTTATTTTACTTCAGTGTGTAACGTAAGATGTTCATTGGTTCATTTTGGCAGAAAATCCTGAATTATGAGCTGAATTTAAAATTGTTTAAATAAATTTTTTTTTCCAGAATCATAATAAATAACATTTTTATCAAGAATCATAACAGTCTGTTGCTTTTTTATAACGAGAAATGAACAGGTGAATCATTTTGGTGTGTTTCCGAATATTGTTAGGATTACACAGTATTAAATGCTTAGAAAAGAATTTAAAAAAATTAAATACATTATTTTTTGTAGCTTTTATCACTGCAGCAATTTATATTGTAAGAAATTAGCTTTCTTTTAAGCTTGACCAAACTGTTGGCAGATGCTGCTTTATTATTAAAAGCCTTACTCGACACGATATGGAATAGGAATTTTTTAAATGATATTCCTATAACTATAATGGAAAAATATATATTTCAGAATTTTTCGGGGATTAATTAATTGAATACTGTCGATGTTGATTAATAATCGTTTAATAATTATTGATTATTAAACGATTATCGTTTTTACCAAAGATTTTTAATGAAATTTGATTAATTAATTTAGGAGATCCAAAAATAAAGAATATTATGCATTCTGATGATTATTTATTTACAATGAAAACAATACACAATATTTCATTTTAATTCAGTTTTTTCCCCTGTTTGTGATGGGAGGCGTGGATTAATGTTTTAAGAATCTGTTTAATGTCAATGATTAATCTTAGTTTCAAGGGAGTTTTTTTTGGGGGGGGAGGGGGTGCATGGTTCATAATATGTTGTAGCATTTCTAAGATAATTCACCTCAAACTACATTGGGTGTTATTCTAAGACAGCCATATCAACGTTCCTCTGATTTCAAATATCTTTAATATAAAATATTGATATCGGATGTGAATAGTTCACACAAAAGCACACACACGCACAAAACTTGATTATCAAGTGAAATCAATATCAATAAATTGAAATTATCAATAAAGTGAAAGCCAAATTTATCACGATTGCAAAAAGTGAATTTATGTAGAGAGGAAATTTAAGGTAATAAATGGCGTGAATACTGAATAGTTCATTCACACATAAAAAACCAACAACCTGTTTACCAATAAAGAGAAAGCCACATTTATCACGATTGCAAAAAGTGAATTTTATATAGAGAGGAAATTTATGGCAATAAATGGTGTGAATAGTTCACTCACACATAAAAAAAAAAACTTGATTACCAATAAAGGGAAAGCCAAATTTATCACGATTGCGTAAAGTGAAACCAATCTGACACTTTCACCTGTTCTCAGTTCGATAAATTCTCACCTCATGGAACAAATGCAGTTAAGAATTTCATATCTAAGATACGGATATGCTCAAACGACTATAGAAGCGAATCCTATGAAATGTTTTTAAATTGCACAGTTAATTCGGTAATTTTTTCATAAAACAATAAATGTGTGAGCTATTAAATTATATGAGGTTGTTCGAAAAGTAATTTCGTTTTTCCCAATAAACGCCTTATGTTTTTTTCACAGACAATTTCACACTTAAGCCTTATAATCATTATATATTTTGTCAGCTGATATAGCAAGGCTTGCTTGGGAAAAAGTTCCGATTGATTCTGCGCAGTAGTTTTTGGTTGATGCCCTTTCAAATATGGAAAGTGAAAATCAGAAATTTCTGCATATTTTACTTTTTTACTAAAGAAAAGGTGAAAATGCTGTTCAAGAAAGAAAAAAATTATCCAATGAATTGACAGAACGTCAGTGCCAAATTTCGATCCGGCGGTTTTGATGTTGAAGAAGCACCACTTTCTGGAAGGCCAATTGTAGCTAATGAAGACACAATGTATTGACAGAAGCCCAGTGCAAAATTTCGAGTCGGCAATTTTGATGTCGAAGATGCACCACGTTCTAGAAGGCCAATTGAAGCTAATGAAGACACAATGTATTGACAGAAAGTCAGTGCCAAATTTCGATCCGGCAATTTTGATGTTGAAGAAGCACCATTTTCTGGAAGACCAATTGAAGCTAATGAAGACAGAATGTATTGACAGAACGCCAGTGCAAAATTTTGAGTCGGCAATTTTGATGTCGAAGATGCACCACGTTCTAGAAAGCCAATTGAAGCTAATGAAGACACAATAAAGTGATTAATTGATGCAAACCGGTGAATACCAACTCGTTAGATCGCTGAGAGATTAGATTTATCGAATTCGTCCTTTCATGATTATTTGAAACGCTTAGGTTTAATCTTGAAGCTCGAGACATGTGGGTTCCTTATGTTCTTTTGGAAAGAAATTTGTACCGTCGCGTTCACATCTGTGATTTGCTTCCCAAATGCCAAGAAAATGATCCATTTTCGAACACAGGGGAAGAAAAATGAGTTGTTAACAACAATGAGCAAGAGAATTCAAAAAATTCAAATACGATATTTTGATGAAACTCTTCGTTTCGAACCTCTTTCACCCCAAAAAACATATTTTTGGCATTATGGCTATATGTAAGTCAATCTCTCTGTTACAAAGATAACTTGAAAACGCTTTGAATTAGACAAATGAAATTTCGTACGGTATCTTTTCAACAAATATGCAGATTTCTATCAAATGTTGAGCAAAATCTGTTCAGAGTAAGTCTGTCTATCCGGCTGCTTGAGTACAAATGAACTCAATAATTACAAAACGCAAACAGCTCTGTAAATAAAATTTGGTAAACAGGTTTAGTATTTGAAATAAGAGATTTGTATCAAACTTTGAATCAGATCTATCCAGCAGTTGTCTATCCGTATTTTCTGATGTATGTAAATACGATCTTGATTAATAAACGCAATGATTTAAATCAATGAAATTCATTATATTTTCTTCTGACTGCAATTGTAGTTAAATTTTGATGTGAATCAGTCAGCAAAAAGACGTCCAAAACACGTATTCTCACTATGGATTCAGTAGATTCACGCCAAGGATGTGTACTTTGTAATTATCGCCAGATCTGTAATTTGTAACTACTTTGCATGGCGTTAATAAAAGTCATTCAAGATATTCGTGACCTTATCCAAGGTCCACATTTTTACGTGGAAGAGGGATTAATTGGAACGTATGCGAGAACGTTTCGGAAAGACCATTCCCGTTTGTTTTTATCTAAGGACCGAAAAGAATTTGAAAATAGTAACTTAGATGAAAAGGAATCTACTATTGCCTTCCAGCTTGCCGAGAGGAATTATTTTTTATACTTTCACTTGCTTAACAGTTTAAAAAAAAATATCGGTGCGTTTCTCAAGTTCTGTTTTTGTCTTTGGCCTCAAAAGAAGCATTTCGTTTTGGCCAATAATTATGTGTTTAACAGATAATTTAAAACTCGTTTCTAAAATAAAAATGTCTGTTTTACTTCTTACAAGAACAATCAATACAAAATATTGTTCAAAAGAAAATTATCTCTCTTTTTTTTTCCCATACTTTTAAACATAAAGTGCAATGTAAAATAAATAAAAGCAGTAAACTTTAAAGAAAATTTGTACTGTTTTGAATTGTTTAATGTTAGCAACATTCAGTTTAATGTTAGCAACAGCAGTAATTTAAAATAAAACTATTAAAAAAGAATACAATGCTTGATCACATCTAATGAATCTCGCTGTCTTCTAATCATAATCATTATAATCATATAAATTATAAATCAATAAAAATATATATTATAAATTAAAAGTGATTAACTCAGGTTTAAATGCAATCGTTTTTCGACACATTTATGATAATTATCCTTGATATAAATGGTAGATTAGTAAAAAAAAAAAATGCACTGATTTATTTCAAGCAATTAATTATGTTTCATTTTTTTCACCACATCACTTCACAAAAAAATGCTAGCGTGTTCATTATGAAGAGCGAAACGGAAAAGTCAGATCAGGAAATGCGTTGTAAACATGTTGAGATACGATTTCTTCTATTCCTTTTGCACTCGGATAAGATTATGATGGTACTAATAAATTAAGGACAAATGAAGGTGAAGTGTTTCCAACTCACGCGCGTGGCTCTATCAACTCGGGAGATAAAATATTAGATATCATACACTTCACCCAGTTTTCTTCTCTTTTTTTTCCCCTCCCTATAAATTTCTTTCATCGAGATCTTTTATTTTTACTTACTTCATCGACCTTCGAAAGAGCGATAGCGGCTTTGCTAAAAAAAAAATAGATTCTTTATATCGGGGTGATTCATTGAATATTTCAGTTCAAGACGTTAAGCCTTAAGTGCTTCCTTGCTTTAATAAAATATGGAATTCCAGGATAAGTACTTGGCACTTGAATCAATCGAATTATTATAGTACTTTTGACAGTAATTACATCAAGTTTGGAATGTTTTAGGGTGTAAACGGATGAAGAAATAAAAATCTCAGTTGGAAAAATAAACAAAATTGCGCAAAACAAAATCTATAAGTGTTTCAAGATGAACGAAAAACAATTTTCTGTTGAAACATGAAACAATATTGCAAACGATATTTCTCAACAGTTCTGAATTGTACAGATATAAAAACGTAGCTTTTATTTTGTTTTTATTCTAATATTATTACATTTAACTGCAGAAATATAATTTTTCATCAATTTAAATTTTCTAGATAACATAAATAATAAAAGAAATTAAAGTAATTACGTTAAATAAATTACGTTCCAAACAAAGATTAAAGCAAAATAAAAATGAAACAATTAAAGCTACGGAAAGTAATTTAGGAAAGAAAAAAAAAATAGAAGAATTTCCTGAACCATAACCCAAAAAAGATTCATTTCAGAACATTGAAATCAATGGAATTAGTTATAAGATTGTTTTGATCAAAATGAACAAATGTGGAATATATTTTTTCAGTTTTAAATAATTCCTTTCTATAATTTTTTTCCTCATATCCTCGAATCATTGACTACGTTAAAAATGTCTCTTTGATATAAACTAAGAATCATAATTTAATTGCTTTCAATTCTTAATTAATATGAAAAAGAAACCTTGGTGCGAAATATAATTAATGTGATTAATTTAATGTGATTTCTCAGACATGTTTATTCGTTTCATTTAACAATTTTAATTAAATATTATTATACCATAATCAGAACAAATATAAAAAAATGACACGCAGTAAGAATTTTCATTACGAATAAAGAACATAAACAATATCTATGACTTTTGAATTTTTATTATAGAAAAATTATTTCTTTTTATTAGACGAATCGAACAAAATCGGCTAATTTTAAAGCTTCTTGTTTCAAAATAGGAATACAAACGATATCCATGACTTCGCAAATTTCGATGGCGTGCAGGTGGAATCGTTTGCGGTTTGTTTTCCTATCACCTGAGCGTCCAAGCGAAAAAGAAAGCAGGAATCACTACCACTAAACTCCAGTCATATGTAGGTGAATGGTGGAGGCGGAGGAAAGGGTTGGGGGATTCAATGAGTGAATCGGCCTTGACTGATTCTCGCTCCCGGATCATTATAATTTTTATTCTTTTTTGCTTCCCTCTTCTCTTCTTTATTATTATTTAGCTTTTTTTTTCTTTCCTTTTGTATTTATTTTGTTTTTCTTGCCGGCGGCGTAATAGTATTTTGTTTTTTTCCGGCTTTTTTGGCAACTCGCTTCCTTCCTGTGAGAGTAACAGTGGTTTCGAAATCGTTTGCAATTTATTCGGTAACCCTACCGGGTCTCGCCAAGATTTACATGACGTTTTCTGCTAAGAGTGGAATAATTCTTTTTTTCTCTCTCTTTTTCCCGCGCTTTTAGTTTCGAAGACAAGGACAGGTGATACGCGGTTTGAAACATAATTCTATTTCTTGGATTATTATTGTTGCATTTGCTCATAGGCCTTTAAGTAATTTGATAAACATGTGAGCTTCTTTATTGTAATTTTTTTTTCGAACAAAGAATTGACGCGAAAAGTGCTTGCTATTTTTTCTCGCTAGGTTTGGCCTTGCTTATATATCCTTGAAAACTGAAAGCATAACTTATTACATGATGTGAACATTAATTGAGGGATAAATATACGTGTCTATTAAGGCATATATAATCGAGTCAGCAAACAGAGTTACAATTGCTTTGCATTAAATGCTGTAAAGATAATATTAAACAAAGATGTGAGATTTTTTCTTTCTTTTTTTTTCCTACAGTAAACCGGTTCACTATCCTAAAGGCATGTAAAGCATAACAAATAATAATTATTTCAACACAAAAGATTTTAATCTAAGACTTCAATTTCCTTGTTCATAAATATGTATTTCATGTAACAAAAATGATAGAAGAAATGAATTACTGTTCGAGTGATTTTTGACTTTTTATAATGCAAACAATCTTTTTTTAAACAAAAAAAAAAAAAAAAATTGCAATGAAATATGAGTTAAATAAAATAAAGTAAAATCTTTTAATTAAATGTTGCAAGACAAATGCGAATTCTTATTTTTTTAAGAAATATGTTCTTACTACAAGATAAATGTGTTCTTTACATGGTTATTGGTTTGTGCAGCAGTCTTCAGTATATTATTGTAAATGGTAAGTTGTATTTGAAAATTAAAAAAAAAATCTATCAAAAATAAAACCATTCTTTTTTTTATTGTATTCTACATCACGGGAATTCAATGTTATAAGTGTGCTTCGTTCATTTAAAACATTCTAATTACATTTATTCTTGCAAATAATTTTAATACATGAATGCGTAGGTTTTCTTGCTTGTTAGAAATATTTTTGAATTGAGAAAATGCTGTGCATTGACATAAGCGTTTGTAGATTTCCATTAGAACAAGATTTCTTTTCTTTACCTCCAAACTATAAAAAAAAACATTATTTGTTTTGAAAAAGTTTTTAGCGACAACAAATTTAAATATAAATTAATAATAGGAAAAAAATATATATAAAGCATTGATTTATGATCAGAAAAGAATGGTAATTGATTATACAGTAGACTCCCGATTATCCGCGGGCGGGTTATCCGCGCCGGCCGCACAAAGTTTTTTTTTTTTTTACTGATTTTTTCAAAAAGGTGCAGTTTTACAGTTATGCTTTTGTAATTACATAATACATTACAGTATTAAAACAGTACGTATGTATTCATTTTATGACGCCTGTCGTAAGTACAAAGCATTTTTCTGTTTTCATTAACAAAATGCATTTTAGGTTAGTTTTGAGTGATATACTAAAATATTAAGCGTTAGTTAAACATTTCCTGCTGTTTATTTTACGTTTTATTGTACATAAAACGATTTTTCAAAGTTGGAATGACTGTTTTCTTTTTTGGTTTACCCGTTTTTAGCCTTTTTCGGATTATCCGCGATTTTTGTTATCCGCGGCGGCCGCGCCACCCAATTCCGCGGATAATCGGGAGTGTACTGTATTTATAATGAACTAACTTTTAATGATAAATAGATAGATAGAACCTAAACTTTTAATGATAGATTTTACGTTTAGGTGAATTTTAATTATTTTTGTTTACTAATATTCAAAAATTCATTAAAATGTATTCATTTCTATAGCAAAGCTAAATTTCTACTCACTCCTAAATTAAATTCGAAATCGTTTGGTAAACAGAACATATTTCTTAAAAAATTAAATTGCGAAAGATTCAATAACATGTTTGACTGCTGAAAGATTATTGCAAGAAATATGTATTCGAAGTGAATTAAAAAAAAAATGTCGAAACACTGTTCGTTTGAACATACAAATTTGACCAGAAAGTCCTGGAGAATTATGCCTGCTATCATATTTGTTGTAAAAGATGATATGCATATATCAATCACTTATATGAAAGCAAAGTTAACAAATCAGGTCGAATTTGTTAACTGTCAATTGGCAACACCTCGTATATATTTGCCTTGATGGGAAAATCCAGTACTATGTTATTATTATTATTATTTTAGCTTTGAACAATACGAAAAGTGAAGTTTCTGAAGTGCATACTTACGGGATTATAAAAAGATTTTTAATCTATAACGCTACTGGAAAAAAAAAAGGATATTCAGGTGGAAAATACACGAAATGCAGCCATGATAAGAAAAAAATGTTTTATAAAATCTGTTGAATCTTCCAAAAATATTCAAAGATTTAATAATTACCAATTGTGCGCGGTAAACCTCTGCGATAACAGTTGGGGGAACTGCTTGCTCATGAGGCTTCTTGAGGAAGTATTAGATTTCATATTAGGGTAAATAATTTTGATTTTAAGCATTTAAAAATTGTATATTTTGGCTTTATAACATTTACAAATATATATTCTTGCAACCAGAAAATTTTAATTTTACAAATTAATGATTTAGTTTATTTTTTAAAGCAATTGATGAAAAATTAATGATAACAATTCATACAGTTTGAAATAACTTAAATATATTTTTATTGATGACTGTATGTATATTTCATATTACTAGAAGAAAAGCATAACTATATGGACAGGAGAGGAAATGAGTTGGTGTGACGTTTAACAATTTTATTGAATCCATCATGCGATCTTTGGCTATTAATAGCTGCCATGCGGTTAACATACAAATATCAGAAAATCTAAAACATATTTTGGAACAATCGATGAAAAACCCAACATTTTACACAGCTGAACAACTGTAATCATGATCATATACCATTATATTTTTTTTATTTAAATTATTTTGTTTATATGCATGCTAAAGTATAGAATCGATAAACATCTTGATAGAATCGTTCAAAATTTAATAAAAAAACCACGCTTCAGATGCTAAAATTGCGAATCAATTTTATCTGTCTAGCTCTTTTCATTTTATAGTTCATATGTTAACTTGCATTCGAACAGCTGGGCAGAAAGATTTCTAAATGGATTTCATTCAAAATTTGACAGAAATCGAACAACAGGGTGTTAAGTCCATATATTATAACCGTCTAGGGGGCCGCGGTGGCCTAGACGGCTCGGAGCCGGAGGGTTTCAGGTTCGAGACCCTATTCCACCGAAGAACCGTCGTGTAAGGGGGTCTGTTGCACGTTAAATCCGTCATGACCAAACGTCCTCCCGCTGGTGTGGAGAAGGGGGTGCCAGCTCAGGTGTCGTCCTCGTCATCAGACCGCGGTTCAAAATTACGAGGTCCGTCCCAAAATAGCCCTTGTGTCGCTTCAAACGGGACGTTAATATAACTAAACTAAACTATAACCGTCTAGGTCAAAGCATTTTTGAGTTACCAAGAACACAGAGACATAGAGAAAGCAATAGATGGACAGACATTATTCCAGATTTTGGAAGATTAGAAAGGCCAAGATTTGTTAAAATATTGGGTTCGATTTCAACAATTTCTTATTGTATATGAAAAAGTAACAAGTGCTGACAAGCGGAGGCTGCCTAAAAGCTAGACAGATAACACGTGTCTATGAAAATAAAATAAAACTACCATAGATCATGTTTCAGAATTAATCAGACAATGGTGGTTTTATCAGGATGGAAAAGTTCTACACTAGATAAAGACGATTTCCTGTTATGGTCGGTTTTCCAAATGAAAAAAGGGCTACAAGCACTTCCTGCTCAAACTATTGATTTAACTGTCATAATACACGTGCGTAATTTACTTTTTCTGTATTTTGGAGTCAACATATTTACGCATGATAGTTGTGTTCTATCATGAATCACATTAAGTAAATGCAAATTTAAGTTCCGAAATACTGATGCCAGAAATTTAAAGCCTACACAAAATAAAAAGTTCATTTTCTCAATAAACGTCACAGTTACTAATGCTGATCAAAAATTTACTTTGAGAATTTTTGAATCTTCTTATTATCTTTTAAAGCGTGAAGGAAAGAGAGGGGAAGGGGAAGAGAGAAAAATCGGTTTGGAATTAAGTTTGTTTGTAAGCAAGCATATTAATCAAAACGGAACAACCTGGACGAAAATAGAAATGGATAGCAAGCGAAAATAGTTATTCATTTTAGTAATGGATTTATTTCATTAAAATTGCAGATTCAATCCAATTTTGGAAGAAACTCAACAACATGAAATTTGTCAAAAATATTCGTGCTTGTGACTATAACATAATATCTCAAAAAAGCTGCGAGCTGGATGGAAAATATTTGGGATATGACTTTATGATAAAATTGTAAATCTATGTCAAGTTCTAAACAATATCCATCTAAGGAATGAGTGTCTGTGCATTCATATACTAGTAAACACGGTAATTTAAAAATAAATAAATTTGTAGCGGTTATATAACTCTACTACTTTCCTTTTTCTACAACAGATGGCGTTACTTTATTAACATCAAGGTATATTTCCCATGATCCTTCTTGGAGATCATTATTAGATTATTCTAATTGTGCGTCGTGTATTTTCGGTTCGTGTTTGTTTTGTCTTGTGAAATGTGGAACGTAGAAAATAATTAAATAACTGCTCCTGAAACTCGATAATTATTTTCATCTGCCTTATTAGGAAGCAATAAAGAGTTTCGTTCATCTACAAATAAAATAAATGTACTTTGGTACTGATAGTGGCGTTGTCACATTTAGCTCTTCAATTGCAAAAGAGGGTCGATCTCTGAATTAGCCATTGATTAAACTAAAATTTACCGGGCAATCTGTAGGTAGGACTGAAGTCTGTAGGTTGTCTTAAAGCACTGCAATTTTTTCGGGGATCCTTTTTTTTTTCTCTTACTAATTTCCAAAAGTAGATAGTTTTTATCGATTTCAAATGGATCTATATTTTAGCAACTTTTCGATGGCAAATATGTTGCAAACTGAAATAAGGAAACTTTTGTTTACTGATCATTTTTATGAAAGTTAATATTACTGTTTCCCTTTCTCAATAAACATTTAAAAAAAAAATATGTGAAAATAATTAAGATCAAAATGACTAAAAAAATCTACAAAACTCTTTTTAACGTCATCCAAATGTTAAAATACAAAAAAAAAAAAAAAAAAAAAAAAAAGGCTGTACTGACCTGCAAGAACGAAATAATATAAAAAAAATATCATTAGAATATTATTTTTAATTTAATTGATATTTAATTTGAACTTGAATAGACTGTGATATAGACTTGATATAGACTGTGATAAAGTAAAATGGAAGCTCAAAATCAATATCACGAAAATGCAGCCCCCCCCCCAAAAAAAAGATCCTAAAATCATGCCCTCCCCCCAAAAAAATTGTGAGAACAGTAGACAGTTATCTACCTTATATTTTTTATAATCCGGTTGATAGATATTTTCTAGCGTCAAAACGAATTAAGCAGTTTCAGAATCTAAAATTTAATAAAGCAGTTTTGTTATATATAGTAAAAAACCTTAAATAATCTTGATTACGCATTTTATTATAATCACTTACTCTTTAACATCTGTGGCATTAATGGTATTGGGTGAAATTTAAAAATAAATATGTTTACATTTCAGTTTCCGGAATAGATATGTTTCAGGGTTGTAATTGTTTTATATGTAGTTCAAAACACAGAACTGTTTTGTGTTTAGATATTATATAAAAGCATTTGGAATACAAGTACAAAAAAAAAAAAAAAAAAAAATCAAAGGCATGTTGCACATTGAAATTTAGTGAATCAAATTCCTATCTCCCTGCCTTGCGTACGCTTACTAATTGATCACAACTAAAAGCCAAGTGTTCATTTCTATCATTTTTTTTTTAACAAGAGGATGCAGCATTGCCTACTATGCTAATGAAACGACCTTCTTGTAACGAATGAATGAAAGCTCCTCTTGTTAAAGTTACAACTCCAGCACCGATGAATGGTAGCTCTATTCATTAGCGCCATTCATCCAACGGAAATGCTGCTTACTGATTTGAAATGCAACAATAACAATACGTAAATGGGAATGATATTATACAGCAATGTGATATTACATTGAGGAAATGGCAGGAAAAAAATAATAAAAATTAGATCATATTTGGTATCTGATGCAAATGGGGAGTTAAAAAAACATTAATGCCATGGACATTAGTGTTGTTTTTTTCTGTACTTTTTACGGTTAACTCTTTAATGGTTAAGCATTACAATGGCTGATGATACTTTTTTAACTATACGAGTGTTACAATGTTTCAGCTGCCGAACTATCCTCTTTCCCTTATTTAAATTTCGATTTAAAATGTCTGAAATCAGACAAATCTTCAAATTGCTGCTGCTGCAACTAAAGTTATAGTTTTTATTTTCTGGTACATAAACTATGGAAAAAGAAAGCATTGCAATCGTCAAAATATATGGATTCGAGATTTTTAATGATTCTCAGTGACGTTGCGACTGGAGTGCAAGGGGTATAGATTCGATGGGGACCCGTTTTAAGTGACATCAAAGAAATAAAAAGAAAAAAATAATGTCCCATGGGCTGTGAGCTTCGTTTGCTCTCGGAATGTCCCTTACTACTAGATACGAAAAAGTCACATTGTGACCCGGGTACTACTTACCCTCGCTATGCCACTGGCAATGACGAATTTCCAATACAGCAGACTAGGCATTCTGTCTAAAGCCGTGTTCCAACGACCCGTGAATCTTCAGATAGGGTAAACTTTCCCGCCTTGAACCTCTCTTGCGTTTTCCTAGGATGCTTTGGTGTCTATCCAATTTACCGACAACCCGTGTTTCTGTAGACATGGCACACTTTCCCCTCTTGACCCTCTCTTGCAGTTTTCCGAGGTTCTTTGATGTTTGCTCAGTTTACCGATAATGTGTCGGAAAGAGGGGCAAGGGGAAAGTGTGCCATGTCTGCAGACACACGGGTCGTTGGAACGCGGCTTAAGGCGACAAAATAGAGAAAGGGCCACAACAGGTCGGTTAGAAAACTTTGTTTCCTAATTTATAAATAAATAATTTTGTAAAAAATTAGTTCTATGTATGGCATGAAGCAAATTTGTAATAAAATAGGCATGAAGCATTTTTGTAATAAAAATAGAAAAATAATTTTTATTACAAAAATGCTTCATTCATTTCACGTATTATTAAAGTATTTATAAAATGTACAATTGCTTTAATAACGAATTGTACAAACTTGGATACTGGTAATATGGTGCCAAAATAGATAAATAAAAACAATTCAATGTTGATAAAGTCAATAAAATAAAAATTAAAGAGGAGCTTAATTCTTATTAAAAGAGGAGCCTCATAATGTTCACTGCATAGGGCCGCAAAGTATCGAAATCTGCCGCTGTCCACATAACTATTCAAGCTTTAAACCTTTCTCAATTTGAAAAATACATTTTTGGAATTATATCTATCACCCGATCTATCTGTGGATACGGTAACACCAAAATTCAACTAATTAGACAGATGTAATTTGGTATATAGTCTTTACATCAAAACAGCAGATTTACCTTAAATTTTCGGACATAATTCTACAAGAAGTCTGTCGGTCCATTCGTGTGTATGTGAATACGATAACTGAAAAATTCAATAATATAAATGAATGAAAATTAGCTTGAGTATGCACTTGAACACTGAAAATCCATTTCAAATTTAGAATCAATTCCGTGTACAAGTTGAATTTTGTCTGTGTGTATTTTACAGTGATAATTTTAACTCAGAAAAGATATAAGCTAAATAGATGAAATGTAGCATGTGAACTTAATATTAAAATTTAATATATTCTAACTTTTTTTTTACTGAAACGAATAGGCAAACAGGAGCAAACGAGAGTAAATAAAGCATGGAGCGCGATATGATTTGGATTCATATAATGCCCAGGAGCATTATATGATTTGCTCAAAAATCTTATATGATATTTTTCTATTAAAAAGAACATAAAGCAATAATATTTTGTTCCTTTGTTGGTTCCTATGGCTAACACTTGGGGCATGACTACCCCTTTACCCATCCCGGTTGCTACACCACTGTAGTCTTACTGACAGAGAGTCACAATGATGATAGATTTGGTTCGAAATTCGAGACAAGTCTGCAATCCTGGCAATAAAGTCTTTAAATGTTAATCTTCAATAAATAAAAATATTTTTGTTGTTGTTTCTTATGGCACTTGCCATGGACAAGCCCGCTGTCGAAGACAGCCGATTAAGCCTGAGGGGGAGCGTCTCTTGTTTCTATAGTAGCGCCATCTAGGGCCAAGAGAACGACTTAGCTACACACACCTCACAACACTTTTTACGGGGAGGACTTCATTCACGCATTTCATTCACGCAACCACAGATCGTAATTTAGACCTGCATCAGGAAACGATCACCCCTGATCCAGTACCCCCAGTGGTATTACTCTCGACATGGAAGACTTTGTGACCACGAAAGATTTAACACGCGTCAGCCACCAAGCACGCGGGGAATCTTCGGCCGGCGGGGTTCGAACTCGCAACCTAAGGGACACGAATCCGATGCTCTACCAAAGCTATCCCGGCCTAAAAATATTTTTATCATCTTTAAATAAATAATAAATAAATGGTGTTTCATGAATTTCTGAACTATCGTGCGCAAGTATCGGAAAAGTCCATATTTCGACAAACAGATTTGTTTGTAAAGGATTTCGTTTGACTTTTGATAAAAATCAATAATTTTGGTTTAAGCATCACACACCAAATTTCACCCTTCTGGCTATCTGCTGTTTGAAATTCGCAGTGTTGTTCACAAGCTGCTAGAAATAATTGGATTCCCCCCCCCTCCCTTATTATTATAGATTCAGAATGAATAGATTCATCAAAATCTGGAGGTCGAACATTTTGACAATTACATTTATTTCTTTTAGCATAAGTGTAGGAGTCAATAAAAAAAATATAACCATTTGCAGCATAGTCCTTGATTAAAAACCATTTATTTCCATATATTTTCACTTTCATATGTTTCCTTATGCTTGCCTTGCCAACTGCCAAGCTAAAGTCGCCAAGCCTTTTTACGCACCCATTCAGAAACTAACTCTCTTCTCTGCAGGAGACGACGGAATGTGCTTTTCTTTTTATCTTTTCATGTTCAGCTCTTTCTTATTTTCATTCTGAAGTTTCTGTAGCTGGAGGGGGTCTTCAGTTAAAAGGCAGCGTTGCGGCTCACGCCCAATCATAATTCATTTCCTTTGGCTCTTTCTCTTTTTTGTTTCTTTTCTCTTCCTTTTTTTCTAATGCCGGAACTTTTGAAGGACAAATGCGCAAGGAGAAAAAATAAACAGCGGTTTCTGTCTTTGAAGAATAAGTAAGCTGCTGTTTGTTTATTTATGCAGGGAAGCATTTTTATTGAAATCGTGCGAAAGTAAACCAAGGTGCAAGATCAGGTTTTCTACAAAAAAATAAAATATTATTTTGCTTTATTTATTTAGAGCTCTTTCTTGACCATCAATGTTAGATGCTTTTCCGTCTGCAAATGAACATTAAAAAGTAGAAAAAAAGCTACTGCTGCTCTACGTGTAGAAATTTATGATTTATTTTTTGAGATGTAACTTAGAAAACATCATTAAAAATGAGCAATGTTTGAAAACTTTAATGGAAATGAAAACATGAAAGTCATCGCGGTAAAACTTATGGAGTTTATTATTTCCACTTCTTTCATTCTTTCATATGTTATTTTATCATCTCATCATTTTTTCGCTTACAATAATTCAAAATTTCAGATTCATTGTGAATGTTTAAGTGAAATTTAATTTAAAAATCTCTTCCAAAATATGCCGCAGGACAAATCTCCTACACCACGTCAACTAAGTGAAATTTAATTTAAAATCTCTTCCAAAATATGCAGCAGGGCAAATCTCATACATCACGTCAACTAAGTGAAATTTAATTTAAAATCTCTTCCAAAATATGCAGCAGGGCAAATCTCATACATCACGTCAACTAAGTGAAATTTAATTTAAAATCTTTTCCAAAATATGCAGCAGGGCAAATCTTATACATCACGTCAACTAAGTGAAATTTAATTTAAAATCTCTTCCAAAATATGCCGCAGGACAAATCTAATACATCACGTCAACTAAGTGAAATTTAATTTAAAATCTCTTCCAAAATATGCAGCAGGGCAAATCTCATACATCACGTCAACTAAGTGAAATTTAATTTAAAATCTCTTCCAAAATATGCAGCAGGGCAAATCTCATACATCACGTCAACTAAGTGAAATTTAATTTAAAATCTCTTCCAAAATATGCCGCAGGATAAATCTCATACATCACGTCATCTCATCCTCAGAAAGAGGAACTGGAACTGGCGGCTACCAATCCCAGATTAGTTATTATTGCATTTCTTGATTACACAATAATTTATTTGATAGTGAAGATTGTGGTCTGGGTGAAATGACTTGAAGACACATGTTGTCTTTTATATAGTTTATTGGTAACATCAACAACAAAAGGCACATGAATACGCGTATGTAGTAGGCCTAAAGAACTACACATAAAATTTCTCGGGGGGAGAGAGAGAGAGCCGAGATCACACTCCCCCTAGTACAGGAGTCAAGTTCGCTTCTACTGGTAAAGAAAAAATATACTAACATCAACAGGGAGACCACATGATATTTACATGATTGGCAGCCAGCTCTGTCCAGGAAGATTACGTGGTTAACTGAATTCTTAACAGTTGTACCTTTCCAGAAAGACAGAAGGGACATGTGGTTTGATTTCGCTTCGTTTGTTGCAATCCGCTTCCATAGAATATCTGTCATAGAATATGGTCACCAACCTGTGACTTTCATCACCAGCATTGCTCCTTAGAGAAGGTTGATTTCAAAGTGTCTGTTTCGATACTAGAGTCGCTGGTTCGATATCGGAGCTCCCTCTGGCCTCTTCGTTTAGAGTTAAAATACTATTATCTCTGTTTCGAAATTGGAAAAATAACTTTTTTCTTATCAAATTCTATGCAGCATGCTAACATATTGTTCGGGCTTCAGAGAAATTATGAATTAATTCAACCTTTTCATGTTGGTGCGATGTGGAAATATTAAGTGTAATATACCAGCTCAGATCAAAATTTTCCGCATAATTTCCAAGCTTTTCATAAAGCTAATATATTCCGTCAATAAACGGATTCATACAAATTCTATTAAAAATCTGTTTTGATTTGTATTGAATTTATTATAAAACAAAAAGTTGTTTCTTCCGATTTTTTTCGATGATAGTAAGTAAAACTATTAAAACAGATGTAGCATAAAATTAGGTACGAGACCTGTACTTTGAAAAGTTGAATACTTATCAAGAGCGATATTTAAACCGGCATCCCCCCCCTTCTTCTCTTAAATATGAACACTGCACTATAGAGATGATATTTGACCTTACAGATTTCACATGCATCATCATCCTGGGATCGAGTAGCAAATTCAAAACAGAGAGTCTGCTATCAGCGTCTTGTAGTCTCTGTGAATTGGTAAGGGACACATTGTTACAATATAATCATAGATATAGTATATAGTAATCAGGGGCATGGTTATGGTTACCAGGTGGGAGGGGTATATATGACACGAGTGCCAGTGTTAGAGAGCTACATGATCCTGGTTTTAACCTGCATCATCATCCAGGGATCGAGTCGTGAATCCAAAGCGGAGATTCTATTATCAGTCCATTATGGGCTCTGTGAATTGGTAAGAGACACATTTGTTGTAATGTAATCATGAATATAATTATCAATGTCGCAGCAATGGTAAGCAGGTGAAGGAATATATATATATGAACTTGGCGCTGGTTTTACAGGATGTCATGAAAATCGAATTATATTCTTTTATATTACTTTTTAAAATCAATTTAATGAAGAAGTGAAAAAAATCCTACTATGTCCTAGGTGCAACTTGCTTTCGTTCCGTTGCTGGTAATAATTACATTTTTCTACAATTGAATCCCCAAAGTGAATAACCACATGTTTATAAGACAGTTGTTCCAAGATATATACTGCTACGTCTTGGAAAGACTTGATATTTCCACAGGAACACCGCGAGACATCATATAATTTTAATAATTTTATTTACTTGTGTAATTCAATTTTATGAATCGCGATATTTTTACAGAATGCTTTATCGTCTAAGTAAAGAAATATACTTTCAAAATGAAAAGTTCGACGCTTTTGAAAGAACGGAAGATCTATTTAAAGTCGCTTTTCTAGTTGCATTTACTGTTGCAGTAAAAGGTAAAACGATTAAGTTGTTTTAAGACAATTCATGGAGTCGAAAATTAGCAATAAGGAATTAACTGAGGTTTGATTGTCAATCGAAGATTAATAACTTCAAAGTCAAAGCTTAAAGGATTTAAGCTTTGATTTTGAATCCCAATTTCTACTTTTATTCGTAAAAACAATGTTTTCGGTAGTTACTCTCATAAAATGAGCTCAGTCCAATTTAATTTGACGACTTTAAAAATGCGCCATGATAATAAGATTCATTTATACAAGTGGTTATTATACCTATTCAAATTTGTTCAATAAATTTTTATAAAGCCTCAGTTATGTTTTATTTTTCTTTCATCTAAGCTTCTCAAAAACTTTCGACTATTTTGCAAAAAGCACCTGTCGGAGTTATTTATTTTGAAGAAAAACTAGATTTACAAGAGCAGTGGTTTGCATTTCTTTTCGTGCATCGAACAAAACTGCAAACCACAGCTTTAAGTTATTTCAGATTTAAATTGAATTATCTTTACATCTCTCTTTTCTATGCAAATAATATCTTGCAATTGTTTTACTTGCTTTTTTTTAAGCAACGTGCCCACAGACGAACTTCCGTTTTTAAATAACATAATAAAATTCTAATACTTTTAAAATATTTTCTTCGCAGAAACAAAGCTCCACAAATAATAAAGGCGAATGTGTGTGTATTGGTTCTCTACAGGCCAGACCGTTTGACCGAAAGCTACCAATTTTGGCACATGCGCACTTCGGAAGGTGGGAATGTGCACCTCGGAGCGACTTTCTTTAAAATTTTAATTAATTAAAAAAAAAGCTGCATTTTGCCGTTTTCCTACGGTAACTTCCGAAAACATTATTGTTTAAAAATAAATCTTGCATCGTTTCAAAATTTAAAAAAAAAATTTTTTTTAATGATATATTTTAAAAAGTGTGCAAATGTTTCCTGATTTCTTCCAATTTTTTTCAAAATATTTTTTTGGCCTAATTTACAATAGTAGATTACATTGATGTTCCGAAATTCAAGCCGTTTTCATTATTTCATGAAATATATTTAATCGCGTGATTTTCTTCCGTTGTTGAGAACTAAAGAAGAAAGATTTTGTTTAATATCCGTGTAGTTTACAAGACGAGTAAAAAAATGGTTACAATATCATAAAACAAGAACAGGGCAGTTATATTTTTAATAATGCTAGTATGTCATAAGATTGATCTTCATTAGAAAGGTTCATGTACATTATAAACAGAACATGTGTGAGGTAATTAAAATAACATGGCTTTAATGTCCGACAACTTGACGGTATTATTCCGTCGATTTGTTTATTGATTTAAATTTGTTATTGAATTTCTGTCTATTGTTTAAATGGATGAAATTGCTTATTGAATTTCTGTCTATTGTTTAAATGAATGAAATTGTTTATTGAATTTCATGCCAATTTAATTTTTTAAATTGGTCATGAAATTATATCTAAATGGTTTAACTGAAATTTAGTATAATTAACACCCCCAGTGAATTGTTTCCGAATTATTTCAAATTTCAGGATTTTTGAACAATTTATCCATTCATATGTGCAACAGATTTTTAAAATATAATAACATTTTCGTTTATCTCCGCAACATTTTTTATTTACATTACCCTTCTTTAAGAAGGAGGAGGGGGGGGGGGAGTAAAAACCCATAAAGCATGCGTTTCAATGTAACATCTAGTCATCAACAGAATTTCGAATTTCGACACGCGCTTGTTGTTCTCTCGCTTTTTTTTTCTTTTCATATAAAACTGATAATTCCATCTTTCTCCGTTTCAAGGACTTGCTAATCCTTCTTATCGGACTGATAAGTGATTGTACTTTTGTGAGCATAACAAAACAAAAAATAAAAGTAAAATGAGGAGAGGGGGGGGGGACATCGTACCATCTTTGTGAGCCTTATTAGTCAGGCGCTATTCGTAGCTGAGAAGAGATAGAGAAAAATGGACTTATTTGGTCTCTCTCATTGCGGATGAAGTTTAAATTCACGTGATTCTGGCGTCGTGGTAAAAGAATAACAAATCTGGGATTATCTCTACTTTTCAATTCATTTGTTTTTTTTATTGTTTTTTTTTCTATGTTTGTTTTTATTGCAAATATTAACGAAAACTTATCATAATTTTACCATTATAACAGACATATGCGTGAAATTCAGTGCACTCGTACTAGGAAATCGGCTTCCTCAAACTTAAAAAAAAGAAAAAAAAAAAAAAAAAATCAGTTTCAAAAGGATTCATGCAAATAGGATCTGTTCTAGAAATGGAATCATTAACATGCTTTTTAATTTGGGCCCTTTCATTCTTTAGAACAAGTTTTAAAATTTTTTAAAATTTCGTATCTGATGAATTAAAAATAAACAAACATATGTTTTATCATACATAAGCAGCATTTATTTAAACATTACTGCATCCAAAATGCAGATTTAATAATCAAGCATCGATTCGAAGAGCAAAACAATTTAAGCTTATATTGTTTAATTGTATTTGTAAGTAAAGCTTTTACAATACATTGTTACAAATTTGTACCATTGATTGATTCCCTGCACAGTTAATTGTATAGTAAGGAAGAGTGTTTCAAGGATAACTCTAATAGGTCTTGGTGCTAAATTTGGCGTCAATTTAGCGAATTTGGCGATAAAAATGAAAGTTACTGGAACTGCTGGAATTTTGGCGATATATCAATTATGAGTAAGGATATTATATAATCTTTGAACATTCGATGCCCTGGTATAGGAGCTTTAAAGTGGGGACGCACGGCTTGGAAATCAGCAGAGTCACGAGAAAGTAGAACAAACGAAGTCTCTTTTTTGGAACGTTGATCGCCAGAGAGTTCCTTTTGAACCCTTTGTACTGTTGCAATTATTTAATAATGATTGCTGTTTGTGTGGAGCTGTTTACTGGAAGTGTTTTTCTTGTGTGCATTTGAGCTATTTTTTGATACTGTGTATTCATGTTTTCGTGTAGAATAAAGCGTCATTTATTGAACCCTTTGGATTCTTTTTCATCGTTCACTCACCGTACGAATTTTCCCGTAACAGTTTAAATAAATATATATATAAATATACTATATATTATAGCAAATAATGTGAAATAATCAATGGCGGGTTTTGGAATATTTTGCGACCGAAAGCAATGTTCATTATACTGTCCCTTTGTTAATGAATTTGTCATAGTTTCACTTGCAATACATTTTAACATGTTAATTATTTATTTTAAGTTAATTTTTATTTTATTAACTTTATAAAAATACTTTTTGTTTTTATTTATCTATTATGATAAATTAACGTATCTATGTTTGTACATAGTATAGTTACTTATATTATTAATTATATAGTTACATATATTATGTAATATTTTTAAATATTTTAAACACCAAGTAAACGGCTTCCAGGGAAATAAAGTTTTAGTAACTATTAAGTATTTGGTAACCAGGGAAATTTAGTAAGGCTATTTGGTAATTAGGACCAGTTTTCAACTATTTGCTTGGGGCCCCTTACCTATCTAGGTATCTTAGACAATTGCCTAATCGGAAATCCGCCCTAGAAAATAATACATACTAGCATATATTAAGATTTATTATCGATGAGGTATACATACAATGAATTAGCTTGTTTAACTATAATTTATTTCGATATGTCAGATTTTATCTTCCTTTATTTTCAAGTGTAAATCAGTTTCCAATCACAATCGTGTCCTATATTAAGCGATGCAATTTTATTCAACAGTATGACTGAAATTCCAGTTTCGCTAAGAAATGATGTTGATAGGCATTAAAAATTTATTCGCTTTTCCTTAGATATACATATATTAATCTCTTTCGGGACAAAATTTGCATAAGTTATTCTTTAGAACCTATTCAAGAGATTTCTGCTACATGAAATATTTAAAAGCTGATCACTTTTTTGAATCGAAATTATATAAAGGACAGATTCTAAATCAGAAAATGAATCTCTAAGCCAGATTTCACTTTCGAAATTTTCTATAAAATGGTTATCCCAGAAACGTAATTAGCACGTGACCAACATGGCTGTCTCATAAGAATCGACTTAAGAAGAGTGTTGAAAATGTATTAATATTTTTATTTATTTATTTTTAGGATGGCAACGTCATTTAAAAAATGTTTTTAGTCGTCCTGTTTTGCTGATGGCAAACTCTTATCTCAGTTCTAAGATGGACTGAATGTATTTCTGTCGGAAAATTGTTTTTCTTTTTAATTTAGAAAGCAAAATGAAACGGTGATTTTCTTTCGACAGCTTTAACAAACTAGGGGAGGGGACAGAAGAGAAGAAAATATATATATGAATAATAAGATGAAAAAAAAAAATGTTAAAGGGGGAGCCATTTTACGTTCATTTCAAACATCCATTTATCCTTTGTCCTAAAATTATATTACCAAAAATAATGTAATCTAAATCAGCATATTTTAAATTAAAAGTTTTCACGATTTTTTAACGTAAACCAGCAGGTTTGGTCTCCCCAAACCTTTCTCGCGAACTCTCAAATAAACTTGTCATGCCAGAGAACGCCTTGCATGGTACGAACGCCTTGGTGTAGAATAGTTATGAAATATTTTTGGCGTGAATTAAGCACTTTTACTGAATCTATCATGCTACCTTGGCGAGAGTTATTTGGCGATTAATCCCTGGCGTGCGGTTTATAACATCCGAAAATCGAATCTGTGTTTTAGACACGTTTTTCTCAACCTATTGAAACAAAAATTAAAGGAAATTTCTTCCTAGGTAGAAGAGAACTTGATTTACACATTTGACGAATGCAGCGACGTTGTATTAATTCATCAGCTAAATGCACTGGAAATAATACCTGAACGAATACATTTCGTTTTCGAGCTTTTAAAAATTATAAAAATAATAGAAACAAACAATAAAAACTTTTATTAATACACTACTTACTTTGATTAATAAATTGCCACCATTCACATGCTTAGAATTACCCCCCCCCCTTCTTTTTTTTGGGGGGGGGACATTGAAGAAAGACGTTTTATGTTAATCTTCGTTGTATAAAGAGGAAAATCAGGTATAAGAAATAGATATCTTCCCTTCCGACGATTACATCTGAAGTTTGACCACGTACCAAATTTCATTTAGGTAGCTTGCTGTAATCTTGTGTTATCGCGTTCAGATACTCGCGTGTACAGAGACAGTCAGCTGACGAAAGATTGAGTTTCAACATTTGATTCACGGAACGAAAAACAGAGTGAGCGTTTGTTGTCTTTATATATATATATATATATATATATATATATATATATATATATATTAACATATTAAGGTTATTGATTTGATTATTTTATTTTCCGCCAATTGAATTTAAAATGTTATACAAATCTACAACACTGCTGAGAAGACCATGTTTCTCAAATAGGAACTGCCAAGGGCATCCACAACATTAGGGTCCCTCGACATTTCATTATTTTGTAAACGATATTTTTTTGAATATATTAATCAGTTAAGTGCGTGTATACACGTCATTTTACGCTCATTTTGGCGCGGTCGATGCGTAAAATTTTTTATTTAAAATAAAAATGAAATCTTATTCGTTTTATTATGGTTGTTTTGTTGCAAAATTTAGTATGCTAACCATTTGTATTGCGTTCGATGTGCATATATCATTTGACTTTAAAAAAGGGGACTTGAGAGACTTAAAAAAAATAATTTCACAATTAATTCCGCCAGTGAACTTTATATTTTCATCCAATTTATAAGACATTCAAAATAGTTTCATATATTGTTTAAATGTTAGATCGTTATTCTAATATTATTAATGAATTATCTTTTTCAAGTTCATATTATGCTGTTCAAAAATACTAAAAAAAAAAAAATGTTTCTTTATTATTTAATAAATGTTATATTTTATAATTAAATAGTATTTCGATTGTGCTCATTTTTTTTTCAAAAATATTCCATTTAAAGCTGCTCATAATTTTAAATCTTGAATTTCTTTTTAATACGAGAAATTTTGAAATCAAATTTCTCGAGAGGGACTCGTAACAAGAATATTTTGTAAGTTTATCAGAATTTGTAACATAAAACTTCTTGTATCGAGGATTAAAATAAAAAATGTTGTTAAAAGCAAGAGAGAAGGGAGAGGTCGTTTAAGTTTTTACTACCTAAGGACCCTATAGGATTTAATTCGGCCCAACTTTTGAGACGACAACATACTAATTTGTCTAAGACCTTGTGTTTTCAAGTTATCTCATTCATATTGTTACGAAATTTTCCGGGGTTCGTTTGGATAGTGGGAGTTATATGGTGTGGAGAACACTCAATCAGCAGGCGGCAGTAGAAAATAAAACAACGACGTTTATTTACACGAAGACACACAGGACAGCACAAAGACGACAACTATATACAGCACAGAAGACGATTATCTTCAGCTGAGACGTGCAGCATACAACAGACTCTACTGCAGACAATAGCACACAGCTTAGTTCAGCACTAGCTTCACTCCGTCGCTGCTCCGCTTATCTCTGGAAGGCCAGTTCTTTAGCGTCGCTTCCGACGACTCTTCGACTCCACTGGTCCACGACTCAATTCACCACCACTCCCCGGCAGCTGCAGCTCCTTTTATAGGTCTCAGGAGGCGGGGCTAGAAACCTCTCAACCAATCAGGAACGTTCGAGGCGTAATGCAGTTCCTACTGGACGGATCGGGAAAATTCTCGATGTTTCGGGTATAATCTATTTTTGCGCCAAAGTCGCCAAATTCGTCGCCAATTCGCCAAATGGTCGCCAAGTTCTGGGACCTCCTATGGAACCAACTATGCTGGGAAGCCGCATCACAGATTCGTAACAATATACTCACAAATATTTAGACTGACAGACAGACGGTCAACCCTCTAAACGAATTGAATTCAAAATATGATAAAGATTTATAAATCTATAAGCGTATTTTTATTCATTGCATTTTTGAGTTAGAATGTTCATAAGGATATGGACAGAGTTCTTGCTGAAGACTTCGCACAAAATTTGAAATACATCTTAGAATTCGGTAAAAAGGCTAAATACCCAATTTCATTCCTGTAGATGATTACATTTTTCATATATGGGGTTCATAGATAGGCAGACATGATTCCATAAATGTATTTTTCATTTGTCAGAGATGCTTGAAAAATGAAAATTCAACAAAATCTTGCGTTTATAAGTAGTCAAATTAAAACATTTCGTTATGAATTTGAAATAAGAAACAGAAATGTCTAAATTTTTGCTCTATGAGAAAACTTAGCTAAACTTATACAAACCTTCTTTTCAGTATCAAATGTAGGTACTTTATTGCTTCAGATTGCCAAAGCAACATAATATGTTCAAAGTATTTTTAAAAAAATATTTTTTGGTGTTTTTAGTAATTAGAAACGGATAGCAACCTTGATCAGAGTTAATAAAATAGTTTGTCACATACATTTACAAATTGTTGAATTTGAAGGTATGTATACTTCTTACTGATCGAGACAGGATAATTAGCTCTAAGTCAAACAGGTGAATAATGGTAATGGTAGTTTTAATTCTAAAATGTACTTAGTAAATCGATTAATGAATCAAAACAGCATTCGAAAGCCAAGTTCAACATGTTTTCAATCAATGGCTAATTGAGAATATTTGCAAGGTTAAAAAAAACCTCTCTTCAAAGTTGAAATTAGAATTAATTCATTAACAAATAACTCCTGTGAAGATCTTAACAGTGTTATAAAGAACTCTTCAATCATTTCCGTTGACAAGTTTTTCCGCAATTAAAGACAATTATTCATTCTCTTTCTAACCTTGAGTAGTTCTTTAAAACCTTTTTTTCCCAGCACTAAAAGCAAGATTTAATCGTTTGCTGTTTTTGGTGAAAAGATAATAGGATTTAATCCCTCGAGTGGAGTTGAGATGAATATTCAAAGAGGAGAAGGAGGGGGAAAAAATGAAGGACGGTGAGGATTTTTCTTTGTATCTCGGAAAAGATTTTTGTGGAACAAAGTTTACTTTTAAAGTCCTTGAATGAATCTTGATCCTAATTGCATGTTCAGATGCGCTTATCTCACACGCCCAGTGCCCGATACGTGGCGTTACACGGTGCGTTATTTTAAGAAGCACTGCAATTACCGAGTAGATATTTATGTGTATAATTTAAAGCTGGCTTTTTTTTTTTTTTTTCCCGATTCAAGAGATATGCATGGTGACATCTACAGCTCAAACATCAGTGGCAAATAGAAAAATACGTAAATAAAAACATATAAAAGTAAAATAATGAAAAAAAAGAAAATGCGAAGAACACAAGAGAGGCTCATTTGTGTGAAACTCACCAGAAAACAGAACGAAATTATATTCTGTACATTAGATATGTAAACTCTGCTACTTTATTTTGTTACGTTAGCTTTGTTGCGTTATTAAATACGAGCTGCCTTTGGCGAAGCTGGTTGACTGAGAATATTTGAAATGTTTAATTTCAATTAAATCTCTTCAGCATAACCCAATGTTCATGATTCTTTTAACGAACTACTTTTGAGTAACATATTGGGATAGATATTAGAGATGTATTATTTTTAAAGGCCTTACACCTATTTTGTTATTGGATAAATAAGCTTTCCTAATGGAAGCATGTTCCATGATATTGTAAGACAATTAAATAGAAAAACGTAAGAGAGGTCATCTGTGTAAAGCTTACCGAAAAAAAAAAACTGTATTCTGTACATTAGATGTATAAGCTTTGTTATCTTACTTTATTACATTATTAAATACCAGCTGCTTTTTGTGACTAGCTGGCTCGCTGATAATGTTTAATTTCAACTAAATCTCTTATGCACAACCCGATGTTTATCATTTTTCCAACGAACTATTTTTGAGCAACATAATGGGATAGATATTAGAGCCATATTATTTTAAAGGCCTTACACCGGTTCTGTTTCTAGCATCAGTAAGCTTTCCTAATGGAGACATGTTTCATGATATCACAATGCCATTAAAAACCACATATTGGGATATATATTAGAACCATATTATTTTAAAGGCCTTACACCGGTTCTGTTTCTAGCATCAGTAAGCTTTCTTAATGAGGCTTGTTCCATGATATTATGGTGCCATTAAAATCGTATCTGTCCTCATTATGTATTTTTAACTGAATTATTTTTTATGATGCTGAAGTTTCATTTTCTTATTCCTTATATAAATTGCGGAAATGATAGATTGAATCTTTCTTCTTCAGCTTTCATCAACGGAAGAAAATCGTGCTTTTACATGCTTGATGAAATAATGAAATCGGTTCGAATTTCACTGTATTGTTGAAAATAATGCAGTTTTTTTTTAAATCATCGAAATTCAGGAAAAAAAAATATTACATGATAAATTAATTGGTACCATTGAAATATTTTATTTCAAAATGCACACACAAAAAAAATATTTTAATAGTCAAAAAAATTATGTATAAGTGTATTTATTATAGAGTACAGTACACTCGCGATTATCCGCGGAATTGGGTGGCGCGGCCGTCGCGGATAACAAAAATCGCGGATAATCCGAAAAAAGCTAAAAACGGGTATAGCAAAAGAGAAAACAGTATTTCGAACTTTGAAAAATCGTTTTATGTACAATAAAACGTAAAATAAACAGCAGTAAATGTTTCACTAACGCTTAATATTTTAGTATATCACTCAAAACTAACCTAAAATGCATTTTGTTAATGAAAAAAGAAAAATGCTTTGTACTCACGAGAGGCGTCAAGGATACACAGAAAAATGAATACATATGTACTGTTTTAATACTGTAATGTATTATATAATTACAAAAGCATAACTGTAAAACTGCACCTTTTTAAAAAAATCAGTCAAAAAAAAAAAAAAAAACTTTGTGCGGCAGGTGCGGATAATTCGCACCGCGGATAATCGGGAGTCTACTGCATATGAGAAAGCTTCTCCTATTGACTTGAATTTTAAAATGGTCTAACAGTGATTTTTCAGCAATAATATTTTTGGACGATGTTGTAGAACGATGCTAAAATCTAGCTTAATCTGAATTAATTAAAAATATCTATCGAAGTGCACATTCTCATGCTCTGAAGTACATTTACGCCAAATTTGGCGGCCGCAGGTCAAACAGTCTGGCCTGTAGAGCGCCAACATGTACGCACATACATAAATTTCGCCTTTATAAGCAAAGAATAATAAAAACATTTGCCCCTCCCTCCCACACATGAATTATACATTAAAAAATTTTAATTTCTAATCACTGGTCCGAAACAATACGGGAAGACAATGTTTCCAGCTTGATTTATCTCTCCTTATATGGTTTGATTGCATAAGTGTTTGTATTCTTTGTGTGAAGATTTTTATACAATTAACACACACTTTAAGACAAGAATGCAGTCTAAAGATATGATTATGTTAATGTAAACAGGAGAGGAAATTCTGCTTTGAAATCGATGTCTAAAGAAAGCAATTTTTTCATCATAACTTTAAAACTCGCTAAAGCACAAAAGTGAAAAATTTGATAAAACGCTAAAATTGTATGAATTTTACTGTTGTCGTGGCTGGTTCGTGAGTGCTTTGAATAAATAGGCAAATAGAAAATTTAGCAACAAATTTATTGCAGATTCGTTCGAGTTACTCTGCTCAGTAACTCTATCTTCTCCAAGAGCCAACATCCGAATGACATCACTCTTTTAATTACACTCGCGCTAGTTGTCTAGCGCCATCTATGAACGTTTATTTCCTAACGCTTCAAAATCCAATCACTACAACTGTTACAAAATACACTTAAAGTTTATTTTAAAACATTTATTAAAAATGAAGGAAAAAGAATGCTCTGAAATAAAAAAAAAATTTAAAAGCTAAAATTTGAAATTTAAAGGGATATAAAAATGGGTTTTGTAACATATGCTCTGGAGTTATTGAGGGAAAAAATTAAAATTTCAAATAATTTAAATTAATTAAAATTTTGAATACACGTTTTTTAGTGAGGACCTTTGGATTTGAGGTTTAGTCAGTGTTTGTGATAATGCCATTTTTAGTTTAACGCCTCAGAGAAAAAAAACAGCAAAAACTTGCAAGAAACACAATTGCCACAATTCTACGCTTACTTTCTTTCTTTACTTTGATTAGATACAAGTGATCCTAAGTTTAATAGCTTAAAAAATGATTTAAATATAAAAAAAATTTCTTTAAATTAAATTATTTAAAGAAAAATTAATTGGCAACGTTATGCAAAAATGGCCAGATTTAGATGATTCCAGATGCTTTACCTGCTTTAGTTCCCTTTAATATGTTTTATTATAATCTTGATCTATGAAAGTATGAGCGTTTTTATTTTATCTTTATTTCATCTCTTAAACTAAACCAAATTATTTTCTAAAATCGTATGTTCTTCGTGACAATATATTTAATCAGAATGATTTTGTACTAAAAATAATCTTCCGTACTATAAAGAATAAATAACATATAAAAATGATGAAACGTTCAAAATGATTATTCGGTAAAAAATTTCGTTAAATAGAAAATTTTATTAAATGGAAATTTTTTAATAATGACTTCACAATATGCCTGTTTGCCAATAAACATGAAAACTGAAAAATAGAACGAGCTGGAAGAATAAAATTTGATATATTATAATCTTGTAAAAGGAGGTCCAAAATGGCATCAATGATTAAAATTTTATTCCCGTAAAAATTTCTTTTTTCGAAATTTTAATAAATTTTTCAAAATTAATTTAAATACAATTTTATAACACTTTACCATTGTATAGTAGCTTGAAATAAATTAATCTGATTTTGAGCAAGCAGTATGGATATTTTAATAGCTCGTGCAACTAATCAAAATTAAATATCATTGATTAACTAATATTTTAATATATTTCCAAATTTGTTTTAGAAAGTTGATTATTTGAAATTTGATGTGTTTTGTGAAAGACTGTTATCTCAGCATCAGACTTTCTACAAAATTATCATTCTACGTTATATCGAACAAGATGTTAGAATCTTCTTTTCTTTAATATTTTTTTTATTTATTTACTGTGATATTTTTTTATTCTTGAGGTGATAATATTTATCAAATTTTTAAGAAGAAAATTTATAAATAATTGAGAATATCAAATTGTAAATGTTGCCATGGCAACTACACCGCATGTGTTGCCCTTCAATCTTTAAAAAAAAAAACTGTTCTATGTTTTAAAAAACTTTTATCGTCTGTTGCTGGATTCAACAACATTCCTGAATCGTTTGGGAAAAAAGTCAAGCAAAAAAGACCACTTTTTTCATCTTCTTCCCTTACAATAAATACGAGCATGATTTCTTGAATCGGAAAAGCCGTTCCTACAACAAAATATTCTAGTTTCGTTTTACCCCCTTTTGATTCCCCTTCGTAGTAGATCGGAACGTGAAGAAATGTTCTCTCGGAATTTCGAATGTTTTTATGTCTAGAGGACAAACAAAGGGCAAAAAGCGGTAAAAAACTTCAGTGGCATTTTAAGCAGTTTTCCTTCATTTTGGAATTTTAGGGGTGATGGTCTCTTTGCCAATCGAATGTCACTTATTTGAAGTTTAAGAAAATATTATCAGCTTATGAAAAATCACACACAAAAAAAACCCCCATCTAATTTATAATTTTTACTGTTTATAATCTTATATTATTTTGAAAAGAATAGTTTTAAATGACCGGAAGTCTTGGATTAACCGGGACTTTCACAGAATTTGACTATTTGTCCCGTGTTGCCTGAATTCGATTCGAATGTCCCGGATTTACCCACTAGTGAAAGCCTTATATTGAAAGGGGTTAAATAAATATTATTTTTAAAACTAGATAGATTTTAAAAAATTAAATAGAAGGAAAGCAAAAAAAAAAAAAAAAAAAATTCCTTTTTTAACTTACAGACATTAAAGTGCATAAAATATTATTACAGACATGCAAGTTACATAAAATGTATGATTAAAATTTTAGTAACTATCAATCTCAACGAATGAATGCGTTTCCAAAGGCGGCTAATATAAAATAAAAAATTAGGTCCATTATAATTCACTTTTAAATTTCGAAATTCAAGCAAAAATAAAACGCATTGGTAAAACGTTCTTTATTAATTAGATTGGAATTTAATTCTCCTATAAGCTATGTATTTTTATTTTTTGTTGTTGACATTTTTAATTTCAGTGTATTTGCAGATTACTCAAATAGAATAAATACCAAATGGACAAAACTGGTTTGGATGTGTATGTATTTGGACAATGTTTGTATTTTAATAATATTTATTTTTATTATATTTTATGTATACTTTTTATTTTTTGCGTATATCTACTTTTATTATATTTTTTGTGTATATTTACTTTTATTATGTTTTGTGCGGCAACCAATTTTATTTATGATGCCATCAAATTTGTCTCTTTGTGAATGGCAACATGTTTAAAGAAGAATTCGATATCCATGGCCGCGCTCTACTTCAGGCATGGTTTTCTGTATTTTTATTTATGTGCTGTCCACGTCTTCAATGTCAAAAATAAACTGTTTGCGTATGCAAGAATTCTCGCCGTTTTAGTCCAAAGCGACTAAAACCGAACAATTTTTTTTGTCCCATTTGCTTATTACTTTAATTCGAGGTATTAAGACACCCAAAGTTGAAAATATTTGAAAAATTTAATAAGTGCTTACAAAATATATTGAGTAATATTTGCCGATAAACATTGTATAAGACTTAACATTACATAATGAAGGAAAACCACAAACTAATAATGTTGGAAATTCAGTTTTTGATCTGATGATAGCTGGAAAATCCACCAACTTTATACAAAGCAAGAAAGTGAAACTAAAATTTAACTAATGATTTCTTACAATTATTAAGAAAATAAATTTATCTTTAAAACTTTTTCCTTCAATCTCATATCATATGTCTTCACTATCTTAAGAATTTTTTTTTCCTTCCCAGTTTCACTTTTTCACTTTCAAGTCTTTATACATAGAAAGGGAAAGTACAATCGAGAAATCTTTTTGAATTATGGTGACAAAATTTAAGATATTTCAGCTTACTCGAAATGCTCTTTAAAATAAAATGACCAGATATTCCAGTTGAATCAGACATTTCTTAATTTTTTATTTATCTAATAAGTAAAGTAATCGGATTTATCCTGATTTGATAATTTAAAAGTCATGTATTTTACTTATAAATAAAATCTTATATTTAACAGTACAGTACATACCCGAATATCCGGCTTAATGAGGTGGAAGGGTAGGCCGGATAACAAAAAAGCCAAAGGGGCCTGATTTCATTGAACTCATTTCTTTGCTCACCAATAACAGAACACAAAGTTTTTATACCAAAAGAGGCTGTTATAAAACATATTTTCTCACTTCTTATTGAGTACTAAGGCCCTCCATTTATCTCAAGCCACGTAAAAAGTGAATAGTTTTTCTTATTTTTATTCCATTTCCACTAGCTTATGCAATTTTTCAATTTCTGCCCGATTTTTCACCAGTTTTCCACTGTATTTCCCCAGCTCTTAACTCCGAAGTTATATTTTTTGCTGTTATACCAGAGTTTAGTCGCTGTATGGAGCGTAATTTCTCCTCCATAGTTACATTCCATAGTCCATAATTCCTCCATAATGCAACTTTTTTCGTTTACATCACACATTTCAAAATCTTCATCGTGGAACACTTAAAAAAAAAACATTAAACATACCCCAAGAACAATTTACGAATACTATACCCACTATGTAGTTATAATCAGAGACAGCTGCGAACATTGAGGTCCATTACACACTGACGAAATAATGAACAACGAGCAAAGCAATGAACAACTACTGCCCCTTTCCTACACAACTTGTATTTTGCATACGACATTTAGGAGGATCGTCGCAGACTTCCAATACCTTGGCAATGTTGCCAGTGCAGTGCCTTGCCTTCCTCATTTAATTATGATAAAAGAAAATTAGATCAGAGAGTACTACCGGACAGTCGCGAACCGAATACTCGGGGATATATAAAATAGGTTTAATTAAAACCAACGGAAGAGGTCACATCGAAACTTTCACACATACTTTTTACTAAAAGTTCTATTTCCCCTACGTTTAATTTAGACGCCGCTTTTTAAACCGATTGAAATCTAAACCTGACGCAGAACTACAAATACACTCACAAGATCATACACGGAATTTCATTTTCCTCAGTTGTTACGTTTTTTAATTAGCGTGCCCGAATGTATAAACCGATAGATCGTCAACCTCATGACGAACTCTGTTCAATATTTGAAACTAAGCTGCACTTTAGATGCTGAATCTGAGAACAGAATTTACCCGCTAAGCTCTATAAGTTTTGTAGTTGGTTCCCAACCACAAGTGTCAGGCCGAAATCTGATCTTCACATTTTGCCAGCACCTGGCATCCTGGAGTCAAGATTCAGGCCCTACTATCTTTCCTGATGTTACCCAACAATTAGAACTCTCTAACTAGATGTTACTCAATTCAGGTTCATTACTAAATTCCATCATCCCACAAGATTAAGTTTTAACAATGTCCTCTGACAACAAATTTTAAAATTAACCTACGCTGTCAAATACAAATAGCCCATGATTCATGCCCTACCTAAATATTCCTACTAATTGATGTTATCCTACAATTATAATTCTCTACTTAGATATCACTCAATTCACGTTCTTTACTAAATTCCTTCATCCGGTCAAACCAAGTTTTAACAATACTCTCCGATAATAGATGTTATAATCAACCTACGCTATCCTACACTTTATACAAATAGCTCACCAAACTAATTTTTAATGATAATCTCTAAACCGACCAAATTGCAGACTGCTTTTTCTCTCCGACTTTCGCCACCCACATTCCTTCAACATAGCATTATGTTGGAAACTCACGCCAAAAGAAGAAACAACCGTTACATTTCAATCCATTTACGTGAGAAAATATTCCATTCTCATCCTCATGAGACTTTTGAGACCATTACTATGGGCGGATGCAGCCGACTAAGTCACGATAATCAACGTTCTAGTTGTCAACCATCACCTTAATTCGCCTATCACCAACTCATGCTTACCGGCATCTTAACTTTTTTTTCAAAGCTCATTCCATTAATGTTATCTGTAAACTTTCTATCTGAGCCTACTACTACCGTGATACACATACTACCCAGTCTGCCTGAGGGTACTTATCAGAAATTAAGTGCAAATAACTTAATTTCTGATTAGTACCCTCCGGCAGCAGATAAAATATAAATATCAGCAGACAAATTTAGCCACAAATATCAGCAGACAAAATCAGCAACAAATATCAGCATGCAAACTATCCTTTCCGGCAGCAGACAAAAATCCGCTTTCTATGTCAGAAGCAGTAAACGACATACAGTCACCAATGAATTTCTTCATACAAAACCCTCAATCTGAAGCAATTAAGAAATTTACTATGGAAAAGAAATGGGTGAAGTTTTTGCGATGCAAAATATATTGATCAGCGGCCATGTCTGATGCAGGTATATGAATACATATTTGTCATTTCAATTCTCAGTGCAAATCTGTAGAGAAGATTTTTCCCTTATGTCTGGAGAAAACTAAAACGAATTTTATTTGTCATTATAATTTTTTAAAATGACTAGTACCCGACTTTATAATTATGTGGAAGAAGGAAATGACATAATTAAGATAGTAAAATTAACTTTAAAGTATGAGAGGGTTATAAAAATTAATCTTGCATCTTTTCTATTATGTCACATGTTCATTTTTTATATATATTTATCAAAGTAAAATAAATTATTACCCAGACTTTTTTTAATATTAAAAAAAAATGGAGCACTTAAACGTCTCATATCAATGCTTAACAATTATGGCACTCTTATGCATTGTCCAAATTCGGAGAATTTACTCAAAATCATTCTGAACTCTGGCCAAAACATAAAAAATACATCAACTTTCACTTTTAGCAAACTTTCACCATGACTTTACTGCTTCGACTTTTCCACACTGACTCAGTGAACCCGTGACCGATCCAGTTCTAGATTCAGAACACTGCCGTTGCGGCAATCCCCGTTTTCTGTAATCGAATCATACCTCCTCCTCTGCTTCCCCAGACCTATCCACGATTCCAAGAAAACATCGGGCGAGATGCTGCGGTTGCGCCGATTTCATCTAAAGGGTGCAACAGCATCGAATCTTTTCCCTTTCTTTCCGAGAAAGGATGCGTATTGTTTTTCTTAACGAGAAGTTCTGGAAGATTTATTAGCAGGTTATTCGGCGGAGGTGTGGGGCATGGAGACCAAAACAAGGACAGAATGTGTGAAAGGAAGAACATGAAATCGTACGTGATCATGAGCGGAATTTGGGATCGTTCTCGGTATTTCCGAAAATTTTGCAATCCAACCGTACCTTATAAACAGTTAAACTTCGTATAATACCATTTCAATATGGCGTATGGGAAATGGGGAAAATTTCTATACAATGGGATGTCCTAGAACACCAGCTGGAATGGAATCGAATGGACTTTCCACATTTTCTCTAATAAAGATATTAATAATAGTAAAGGTTATAACAATTCTACAATAAAATTAAAAGTACCTTTGTACCAATATATATATATATGTTAGCATTATTTTATGTGAAGCAGGATGCAGTTTGAAGACAGTGAAGATACTTTTGATTTCGTGACGTCGTTTTATTTCATTTTGAAGAAGCAGGCATATGTACAAGCGATGAGCACACAGAACGACACAGAAAAGGAATAAGGAAAAAGCTCTTGGACGTTTTATCCCTGGTCTTATATAACCTATGATATTGATAGGGATAATATTTCTTCATAGTACTAATATATTACGAGATTTCGATAGGGATTTTCGTTACACGCGCGGAGAAGGCAGGGGAAACACAGGGAGATTTTAAAAAAGAATTTGCCTCGTCAGCGGTATTTTTGCCTCTTCACGCGCAGTGTGGGAAAGTTAGATTTTAGCTGATTCAACAATTTAACAAAGCTTCTCTTGAATTAATTAAGTAGAGACAGTGAAATTGGATCACGAAATAAGAGAAGGAACTTACTATGGGCTAAATTAAGATAAAATCTTGGAAATTAATTAAATTGAAATTAGAGTTAAAATATCATTACACACACACACACACACACACACACACACACATATATATATATATGTAAAGATGTTTTAGCAGTTGCATGGCCGAATAGAAGAAACTATTTTAAAACATCATCTTAGCATGGAAGGCATAATTTAAGTACAAAGAATAAGTGATAAGAAATACGCCAGTCTACATCTCGACACAAGAGCAGAAGCCACCAAAATTTTTCCCTTCAGTGGTTTTTATCATGAGATTTTGATAGGGATTTCTTTGACACATGTCTATTTAGGATAGGGAAATTTAGGTACCTTTAAAAGAATGTCGTAAGCAGTAGGGATTTTTATCCCTTTAGTCGGAGCGTGAGAATTTGCTCAATTTATCAGTTTTATAGAGCGCGTGTAACATTAATTAATTGAAAAGTGGGAATTGGATTAGAAAGTAAGAGAACATGTTAGAATAAAGTTAATATGGGCTAAAATAGGATTAAAATTACGAAATTAATTAGTATTTAAATTAGATTAAAAAATATCATTACACACACATACATACATATATATATTGATAGTATTCTGAATGGTAAAACTATTTGTACTAAGTCATTTTGGTATTTTTCCAAGCATTCATTTTAAATTTAATTCTAGTATCGTTATTGCCCTATAAAAGTCTTTGCTATAAATGTTTATCAAAAAACATTTAAAAAAGGTATTACCAAACATTCATTGTAGGCCATTGGATCAGTCATATAAAGCTTATAAATGGAAATAAAAACGTGTAACCCAATGATTACACGATGCACTGTAGGATTAACATAAGTACATTGTATTTTACAAAAAAGTACCCCCCCCCCATTATAACTACAAATAATCTAACATTATTTTTTAATGACCTGCTTGCGCACTCCTCTCGATTCAACGGCGCTAGACGATTGTGCTGTTTATAAATCTGTCACTGTCGCTATGCCAAAACCGAACTCTTATCCCTTACTTTTCAAACTTCCGTATTTCTGCGTAAATCGAAACTTAACAACCTTCTTATATGTGGAATACTGAACCATTTTTTTGTTGGAACATCATAAGCTCATTCATTTATCAAGATATCATTTATTAGAAAGATCTAGGTGATTATATGCAAGACGGTACACTGGGAGGAATTTGTTTTCGGCGCCCCTTTCGGCAAAGTAAAGTAGTAAATTTTTAGCTAAGTAATTTTTAAAGTAAATAATTTAGTAATAAATTTAGTAAACGTAGTAAATTAAATTTTTAGTAAATTTTTTAATAGTAAATAGTAAATTTTTTAATAGTAAATAATAAATTTTTAGTAAATTTAAGTAGTATTTTTAGTAGTAAATTTTTTTAGAAGGACTTCTAACAATTCGATTTTTTTTACATATTCATAGTCATTTCAAACGACTTTTCTCCGCCCAATAGCTACATTTGTAGTCACGAGATCACATTTTAAGTTATTTAAGTCAATCCGTTTATATGCATGCGAAAGTACAGAACGACGGACGCTCAACCCTTTGAGAGATTTGAATTAAAATTTTATAAGAATATTCATTTTAGATACTCAGTCCGTGTGCCAAATGTTATCTATCTGGCCTTTTTATGTTTTGTAATTATCGTGCCCACTTCTACTCGGACAGCCGGACTGACAGATTTCTTCAGAATGGATTTCGCTCAAAATTTGAAAGAATTCTACAAATTTGTTGTACAAACCATTTACCAAATTTCATCCATCTAGCTCAAAGCGTTTTTTCAGTTATTCTGTTCATATATAGAGAGACAAACAGGCATTGTTAAATTTTTTTTTTTTTTTTTTTCCTGACGCAGGAAAATCTGAAATTTGGAGATTCGTAAAAATTTGGAAAGTGAATTTTTTGATAATTACACTACTTTTTCTTTATATGTTTTCTATAAAAGAAAGTAAAAAAAAAAAAAAAAAAATCAAGAGTCGATTTGATTTCAAGTTCTGCGTTGGAACTGCTTTTCAAATGGAAACAAACAACGAAAGCTCAGAATCTATTTAGAATTTTTATTGTTTTAAACATCAATACATATCTGAAATTTTTACGTCTTTTTCTGCATTTGTCGATACACGCTATGTATGAAGGCTCCTTATTTTCTAGAACTCCTCTACTATAACTGCTTTGTTATAATTATAGGTTTTTCAATCTACCTAAAGCTCGAGGTTGCTATGGTTACTGTTTCTTTGTTTATCCGGTGAGAGTTTTCAACTCATAAAAATTAACTTTTTCAAAACAATCGCTTTAGAAAGCTTCCGATGAATTACGAGGGATATTGAATTTTCAACAGCTGTCATCAAATTTGCATGCTTCAATCAATTCTATGAAACAGAAAGTATAGTAATTATAATAATTTTTAGAAATTTGAAGACTGGCAACTCAAAAGAGCTTTGCGAATTTATGAATGAGTTTTGTATTTGAATTCTTTTGCTATATGTTTAAATAATAAAGTAAAGCTTTAGTTAACTATTTGAATTAAAATTATTGTATTCGTCGAAAAAAATTTAACTTTAAGGTTTTAATAAATACCCACATTTCAGAGTTCTTCTCTGTGTCTTAGGAAAAAATAAAGTTTTATAATTTCTGTCTGTTTATAAGTGGATACGATGTCTTAAAATGCTGATAAATGAAATTTGATGGTTTTGACACCGAATCTCTGTTGCAGGGTGTAAGTCCAAATTGTAAAATATGTATTAAATTTTGTTCAAAATCCATCAATAATAGTTCATTCTATCCTTTCCTATATGAGTGCTATCAGAGTTTTTAGTTTAGTTATATTAATGTTCCGTTGTAAAGCAACACTAAGGCTATTTTGGGACGTACCTCGTAATTTTGAACCGCGGTCAGATGACGAGGACGACACCTGAGCTGTCCCCCCCCCCTATTCACACCACACCAACGGGAGGACGTTTGGCCCTGACGAATTTAACGTGCAACAGACTCCCTTACATGACAGTTCTTCGGTGGAATCGGGTCTCGAACCTGAAACCCTACGGCTCACGAGCCGAGACCTTACTGTCAGGCAACCGCGGCTTGAGCGCGATCAGAGACAACTGCAACAAACAAAAAGCATGAAATTTGATATAGGTTTTCATATGGATTTTTGTCAAAGACGCGAATGACGAAATCGAGGCTGTATAAAATTATCTAGCGGTCATAGTCAATAAAAGAAATAGGAAAGAAAAACTTCCCTTTCTAAAACATAGTTACATGATAAAAGCATAACATAACCTATACAAATAAATAAGGTACAAATCAACCGGATTGGTCTTATCAAAACTTTCTCGTGTACTATCTAACAAAAATGTTATCACCATTGCCTTGCGTGTAATTGGGGACTTAGAACAAGATCTGTGAATGCCACATGTGCTCAGATTTTTATTTTCATTTATGAGAATTGTGGGTTTCTGAGTATAGTAAAGTAAATAAATAAAATAAACGTACTTGTGTATTAATTACGTGCTATAGAAGAACAGTAATTGCGAAAGATCGATGTTTGACGTGAATCTAGAATTTTACCTAATCTAATGTGTGATTTTTGGTGATTAATACACAAGTATCAGAAAATCCAATAGGTAATTTGTACGTTTTTTCCCCTAACCGATTGAAACCTAAATTTAACACAGAACTACAGTTATAGTCACAAAATCGCATACCAAATTTCATTTGTCTAAGTTGTTACACTTTTGACTAGTCATATTTAAATGCATGCAAAAGTACAGACCGACAGAAGATCAACCCCTCGTGGGATTTGGTTCAAAATTTAATAATATCTATATTATAGATGTTAAACAGGCATATCACATTTCATCTATCTAGCCCTTTACGGTCATCGTATTCCCGTCGACTTCCTCTAAATATATTTATTTAAAGCTTGGCAGAAATAAATCTACAAAATTTGATGCATAGACAGTATAGTAAATTTCATTCATCCAGCTCAAAGCATTTTTTAATAACCATATTCACAGACAGACATAATTCTAAAAATATAATTTTCGAACTCTGAAAGATCTGAATTGTGGAGATTCGTCTGAACCTTGAGTTCAATTTTTTTGATAATTACAATATATTTCTTTGTATTTTGCAGAAAAAAAGTACTTATTTTAAATTAACGAAACATTTAAAATTCGCGAAAAGGCGACAATATTCTGTGATATTCGGATTGGAGCAGCAGTATCAAATTTTGAACTTCATTTTAATAAAATATCATATACAATATTGTGGAAGTAATCTAGAAAATAGAAGAAAGAACACTTCCTTCGGTTTAATTCAATAAATTAATTATATATAATGAATAATTAACACATGTAGGTAATCTCATTATTTATAATAAATTTCTAATCGGAAAATACTCATAAATTAATGTAAGCCTTTCAAAGTAAACAACAACAAAAAAAAATGAAAAAAAGCTGAAAGATAAGCGCTGTGTAATTCTTCACGTGGACATAACAATAAAAAAAAATCCATCACTAAAAAATGCAAGCGGTTTAATTCTCTATCTGATGATTGGTTAAAAATCTTTCCACTGATCCGCTATTGAGTGACGGTACTGGAAAAGGAAGTGAAAGTAAAAATAAACAAATATTTCTTAGTAAATGAAGATAAATTTAGCTTTAAAACTCATGCCTTTACCATCTTGCAGCATATCATTACTATTTGTAAGAATTCTTAATGATCAAGATGTAGGTTTTATATGATCATGTTATAGTATACTTACTCTAAGTATAAATATTCTAAATAGAATAAAAATTTGGAAAAACAGATCAATTCAATTGTAAAAAACTTAATTTAGCTATTCCGTTTTGTTTATTTTCAATTAAAATTTTTTTTAAAACATTGATTAGTTTACTGAAAGTAGAAGTTATTTTTATTTATATACGATTTTTAGTTTTAAATATATAATTCATTCCTATAAATATTATTGAATTTTTAAATCAGTTTTCTAAAATTCACTACTAGATGGCGCCTCTCATATTAAAGCAAAATTTAATTAAATTCAACCGATCAGTTGATTGTTAACTTTTTAAAGCATTAAAAAATCATTGAGAGCTTACAAATGTTTACAATTTGAAAATTCTAAATATTTCAGAGAAAAATTTAAATATTTATTATAAAATTTCATCTTAAAATATCTGGATCATTGGGTCACTTAAGTTACCAGCATAGTGTCTTGTAAAGAACGTTCTCAAAAGAGATGTAGGACAATTTACTGAATTCTATAGAAAGTTGTTCCAAAACATTATTTACCAGCCACAAATATTTTAAAAGCAAAATATTTAGGGTTCACCAGTTTAGGAACCTTTTCTAATGGCCAGTAATTTTTGTTTGCGGAACAATAAAGGCATCATTATGCCCTCGTCTGTACAACTGAACGAAATATTAGCCTTCATATTGTATCCGGAAATTTTACTTTACACAAAAATTTGTTCCACTAAAATAACCAGCTTCACCCAGTTGCACTTTTTTTTGTAGTGCAGCGGTTGTTATGTCGGTCATGGCGTTGCATTCCGGAAGTCGGAGAGAGTGTGGATTGCAACCACTTCCCTTCGCTTTCTCCATCATTTTGTAGTTGGAGTTCTTGCAGGTGTGCGCCCCGCCCCCCTGCTGACACAGATGGAAGAGATCGATGTTGGTTTCCTGGAACGATGGACGAGGTAAACAAAAAGGGACAATGGTGTAAGTCCCCACCTTTAACGATCCTCTTCTAAGTTTTTTTTTTTTGTTACTTCCTGCAGTAGTTTCAAGGACTTCTACCACCTTGTATTTAAAAAAAAAAAAAAAAAAAAAAAAAAACATCTATATACATATAAAATGCTAACGCACTGATGCAGAAATCGTTTTTATTACTGATTGTCGAATGGCAACAATCAAATGTAAACAAATTGCCATGCAAAAGCTTCAGACCGCTTCATAGAACATTTCTACAGTTGCATTTAATTCAAGCTTCGGAGAAGCAAATTCATTGAGCTGCAAAATATTGTATTGAAATGCCTGGAGATGGTCTGCCGTGCTAGCCAAAATTTTATTCAGTCAGAAGGAAAGTAGATGCGAAAGAAACCTAGAAAAATGGATGAAATAGAAAGTTTAACGGAGCGCGAAAATGGGCTTAATAATTGTCTAATCTATCTCATGGAAAGGACGATATAACTTAACTACAAACAATAAAGTTTTTTGTTATTTGCAATAAATTTGAGTTTTGTTTATTCTGCCCATTCTGGCATTTGAATTTGACAATCTAGGTGTAATCCCTTGAAGACTAGCGCGCTCTAAAATGGAGCGTCAACGACGACTCATGCATTTTCAGTTGTTTAGCCTCATTTTACAAAGAAACTCATATAAAGTCAGCATTTTAATATAATGAATTTTAATATAATTTACTAATCTCACAATCACTTTCTTTCATAATTTTACTTATTTCTCTCTCAGTTAAGTATCTCGGTCTCTTAGCCATGGCCAAAGAAATAAAATTGAATAGAACGCCACCACATATCTCAAAACTTAGCAAAACACACCAGGAATATTTAATCTTCATTTTCTACAATAGTCAGCTGGATGCATTTTCCTATCTTTTCCTAACAAAAAAAAAAAAAAAAAAAAAAAAAGAAAGCAATAATAAGCAAGAAGGCTTTCACTCATACATGCATTTTTAAAGAGCGATGATTTCCATTTTGTTTACACCAATAGATCTATCCGAAAGCACAGAACAGAAATTGATGCTCATACACGCTACGATCAAATGCCATATGATTGGACCGTTGTGAAAATCATCTAATAACATTAAAAAATTCAAAAAGATCGTTACATTTTCAAATTACGAATACGCGACTCTGGGCCCAACATGTTAATAGGAATTGTTCGCTTGGAGTTGACGTTGGTCTGATAAGAATGGAATCGTTGTGTGCATAGGGGACATTGGTTGCAAAATGAAACCCAGTTCTAAAGGCACTCTTTAGTAGAGTACACTTATATTTACGGGAATAAAAGATTGGCAACTTTTCTTGATTACCGAACGCCAATGTAGTTTTAACGGGATTACAAATGTTACTGTTTGATATCATATCGTATTTGTGATCGAATTTCTTCCCAAAATCATAATGAATGGTGTACAAAATTATGTGTTCTGCAGAGTTATAACTTTTGTCGAATTGTTAATGCATCAGAAGCTGATATCATCAGACTTAATTCATAGTTCATATCTTCTTTTTCCGCTGGTGCGAAGTGAGCGTGGACTTCCTGTGTGTCCACAAGTCTTCGTATAAGCTGTTCATCACACAGTTATATGACGGCTGGCACATTTTTGTCGATTTTCATCCAGTCAATATCTTACATATATCTGCGGAAGGGTTGTTTGACACAGCCTCAACCAAATTTAGTATCAAATTTTTTTCATCATTGGTAGCATTTGCATCATGAGCAGCATCTTCATCAAAGTTTGAACCAAGCAGCCCTGCAGTCTCATTTCTTTCCACTTGAGCGGCTTGATTGATGCCGGGTAATGCGCGGAATTAAAGAATGTCGGATCAAAGACTGCCTGCCAACTATATTTAGCATCTTAGCAGGTTGATTAAGTACATGTTGCTAAAGATTAGAAGCTGATTTAGGTATTTTGTGGCCCTGGGCAGTGCATATTATACTCTTCCTATTTTTAAATACAACTGTCAATTTGTTTCTCACATTTCAGCACATCTTAAAGATATTAATATTTTGTTTTAATTTAATCTGTGTTTATTTTATGAATTTGGAGAAAATGCATGTGCCTTTATTTATCTATTATGACGTTAGATTACTCAGCAGCCACATTTGTGCACAATGTTGATGAAACAGATGCTAGGTTTTGTAAATATTATAATAATCAATGAATGTATTAAAACAATATGCTTGAAAAGTGTAAATATTATCTTGATATTTTACGTAGGTGTTTTATGTCCAGAAAGCAAATTCCGTTTCTCACTTTAACATCATAATATCTGCGTTCATTAGTTCCAACATGCGAATTTTTTCCGCTGAGTGTTTGGCAAGCGAGGAAATGCATTTTCAGATCGCTGACTTATAGCGGCGCTTGTTTAGTGAGAGTTTGGGATGTTTAAAACGTTAGAGCATCCCGCCGCATGTGATATACGATATATCATCCGATTCTCAATGCGAAGAACACCAAAGCTTGTGAAATTCACTGACTAATGTGTTAATGTGTGAAGTTTATGGACCCAATGCGACGAGGGATTGATTCCATGATCAGAAGATGAGTGCATGTATGAGATCAATGAAGAGCGTGAAGCATTTTGAGATCGATACGCGTTTTGCTGGTGGATTTTGGGGCACACGCGGAAAAACAGCGATACGAACCAACAGATTTATTGCGAGAAGCTTAGGAAACTGCGTCCTGCAGTAAGAATGCATCGTGGTATGCTTCAGGGCAAAGTTTTGTTCATTCATGATGATGTACGACCACATATTGCGCATGACATGCAACAATTCCTTACGGAGTTGTGATGGAAAGTTTCCCACCATTCTCCCCATAATCCGGATCTCTTACCAAGTGACTTCGATCTTTTCAAGCATTTGAAGTCCTTTTTTGTTGGCAAGTAATTCAAAGAAGACGACGAAATCAGGCCATTTGTTACTCAATGACTGCAATCATTGATGGCATCGTTCTTTCACGAGGACATCCTAACACTTGTTCCCCGTTATGATAAATGCCTAAATAATGGTGGTAAACCTATGTTGAACAATAATCTGATCAATGTAGTTCGTTATTTAATAAGCATTATTTCTAAATGATTGTTTCCTTCTTTCGTGTTGTTAAACGGCGATTACTTTCTAGATTATTCTCGTATTATATATCAAATTTATATTTTTAACACATTTATTTATTTGGCAACTAGGCAAATCAAGTTCCTCTACCGACCAGCTTGAGCCCTTCTCGGCCTAGCAGTCCTAGACAGCTGCCTAATCTGCCTAGTGGAAAATCAGCCTCTCCTGGTAGATGACATTGGGATCATGATCCGCATCTTCATCATGAGATGAAGGTTGAAGCGAACAGAGCTGCGGAATCGCTTTTTTCACTTGATCGACTCGATTGATGTCGGATTATAGAACGTGCGACATCGATGAATGACGGATTAAAGCTTCGATTATACTGTATATATCTACTGTTTGGTGCGCCGATTGTATTTGGCATCTTGTTAGGGTGATTAAATATATGATGACAAAGATTAATGGTTTCTAATCAGATTAGCCGTGTAACTCAGGTAGGAAAGAATTAACGACGTAACCTTTTGCTCTTGGAAAAGTAATTCGATGCATAATTATTCACTTGATAACAAGGACATGTTTATTGCTCCGAAAAATAAATATATATATATGTTACCGTTAAAGTATATAATACAGTTATTTCATAGAATACCTAGTTATTCCCTGTAATAACTTTAACGTGTCCGTTAAAGTGTGTAATATGTTATTAATTTGACACTTTAACTAGTTATTCTATGAAATAACTAGGTATTCTATAAATTAACTAATGAGAGACAGTTAAAGTGTAAAATAAACAATTTATATAAAATGAAATTAAACTAATGATAGACAATTAAAATGAAAAAGAAGCAATTTATCTAATTTATGCAGCGTAAAAATGTTATTTATGGAAACGTACCATAAAATCATTTGTTACAACAAGGATTACTAAAATGACATTTGGAATTACAAAGAACATTATTTCTAAAACAAAAACATTTTTTGTTGACACACTGGATTTTGCACGAACATTTTTTAAATTCCTGACCAGTACCTAAACTTTGAGCTGTAGCAACCGACCGGAGCGATATTTCTACATCCGGTACTTCTTCGATTTTAATTAATTTTGGTTCGCAGACACTGAACTGGGATCGGGAATATAATTGTTTTATGTGGCCGTTTCTTGTTATATAGATTATTTTACACTTTAAAACTGGCTGCAGATCGTTATTCTATGAAATAACTAGTTAAACCATGAAATACAAGAGAGTTTTACACTTTAACGGACACGATCAGTTATTTCATGGAATAACTAGGTATTCTATAAAATAGCGGATTTCATACTTTAATGGTAACATATATATTGTTTTAAATTGAATTTCCCCGAAAAATTAATCCCCATTTTCTTACTGCCCTGCAGATGTTTTTCAACTATCAAAATTAAAAAATACATAAATAAAACATAAAACATGCACCGTAACTTCAATGGTGCCTATCAGGAGACATCCGTGTACAAAGGGTTAAGTTAAAAAGTAATCTTTTGTTTTTTATGTTTCTATACAAATAAAAGATATTTTAACTGTAGTCCATTGTTTATTAACGAGTTATCATTCCCCTTCGGACACCTCCCCTTCGATATAAAGGAGTTTTAAGTAATTTTGAACTAACTGTATGCTCATACCTTAAATTATATTCTTCGCAATTCTTTATTTTATTTTTATGCCACCTGTAGATTGATGTTTTTAGAGTTTAATAAATCTTCGAAATAAGTCTTCGACATTTTTTATATAATCTATATAGAGACGTGAAGTGGCTCAAAATTACATTTTATGATATAATCAGAAATTTTTTCAATAAAAAAAAAGCAGGAAAACGGATATGATTTTATGGATTTTATTCTTTTAGTCATGTTATAAAATATTTCGTTTCCCGCAGAATTTAATAACTTTTGAAATTGAGGGGAAGTTTTTGAGGAATAAAATAATATGTTTCCTCTAATTTATGTTTCATATATCTTTGTTTATGATTTTCAGTGACTTTAATTTAATTAAGACAGTTTTAAAACTGATCTACTTTAAAAATATCGAATAACAGGTGATGCGAGAACCTTAAATAGATAATGACGTATATTAATCCAGGTTGTGTCCATAGTATTATGTGATTTTATTAGAATGTCATGAATAAGAAATCTATGGAATACTAGGACTTATTGCTGTATTTAAGAGTCACATCATAAATGTAAAGTGCCAGATTTTTGAATATTTTCCTTCAGTGCTTATAGCTTTCAGATTGTTACAAAAGCTGTTGAGCTTTGTAGAACTCATAAATTTGGGTATAAACTATAATGATTTTTTGAAAAATAGATACGAATCACAGAGGCATGTTAGATACCTTTTACTTTCTCGTATATGAAGTATATAAAAAGAAAGTATTATAATAATAATTAAAAAAAATCGCGAATCGAACTCGAAATTTTGACAAATCTCCACCTCTTCAGACTTCTCCGAATACAAAAAGCGCATTTTTGGCACTATATTGTGTTCACATTATGAGTATGTGAGTACTATAATTCAGAAATTCTTTGAGCTAGATAGATGAAATTTTGGTACAATGACAGTATTTGGTAAATCCAAACTTATAAATTTCTATCACATTTTGAATGAAGTTCATTCAGAGGAAGTCTATCTTTTCGGCTGTCTGAGTACAAGTGATTATGATAGTTTCAAAGCATAAAGAGATAGACATAAAAACTTTTGTTTAGCATCCGACTTGTAGATCGCAACGAATTTAGTATCAAATTTGAAACTAAATTCGCCAAGGCGCTGATCATCCATCGGTCTGTACTTTTGCATACTTGTAACCGCAATGACTCAAAAACGCGTGACTTAAATGAAAATGTCATCTTGTGCCTACATTTGTAGTTCAATGCCAAATTTTAGTTTCATTTGGTTGGAAAAAAGGCATCTGAAATGCATTTCCAGTTTCAGGTATTCGTATATTAATCACATCAATGCGGTTAATCGCCAAAAATAATCGCCAAAACTCTCACTCTAGTTTTAGTAAATAAACTCTAGGCTTAGATCAGAGATCGATATTTGGTAGTGTTGTTCGCAAATGTCATGAAACTATAACATAAATATCAGGTTTCTTTACTATACTAAGTAGCACAAAACTCTCATGAATGGGACTCTGAAAATAAAAATCTGAGTACGCGTGGTGGTCACGACCGAGGGTCGACAATTTTAAGCCAGGAAAGGGGAATAACAGCCTTATTAAAGACTGTGCAAGAAAGTTTCGAGTATGTCGAGACAACTCCTCATTTAAACAATAACATGCACGAATAATGTTTCATGCTACAGAGCAGTTTACTAGTACTTATTTTAGATGTTACTAGCCGCCTTCATTAACCAACTGGTTGTCCACTATATTAATAGTATTAGTTTAATAACTTTGATAAATTACGTCTCATCAAATCAAATAAAAACATTACTTTAAAGTATATTCCACAATGAACACAGAAAATTTCCAGCACTTAATTGCGCATACAAAACAATGAAATTAATTTTGAATAAAATTTGCAGAAGGTGCCCAGCTATTGCAATTGCAATAAAAAAGAACCTTGTAAATCCAGAGATTGAATTTTTTAAGAGATTATTTTTCGAAAGATTCACACAAAAATACAATGACACTACAAAAATTACTAAAAAAAGGGGATAAATATTCTCAAAAACCAATATTTTTCCTTAAATTAGTGAATTAAAATCAAAAACCACATGCTAAAAAATCTCAGGGAATAAACTCTGGGAATAAACTTGACAGTCTAAACACATGATCACTTGTTGTACAGGAAGCTATGAGTAGGGATCGTTTTCCGTATAGGGCCCTTTTGCGTGACATTCTGTAAAGCATTGCTAAGCATGCAAGGGAAAGCTATTTCTTATATTTTTATTTAATAAAGCCAGAACTGGCTATTTGAACTGAGAAGGCCGTATTAGCAAGACAGACATGTTGCTTCACAAATTATCTGGAGTCTGTTCTGTGAAAATCAAGGTGATTTGAATCGTATCCGGTAACCGTGAGAGAAAGCCTCGCGTGCACGGCAGAAATGTTCTTCAGAGTTTAATCCATCTCTCAAACAAATATTTTATTACATCTCGACTCAGCTATACTATTATATTCATATTTCTTTAGTAATAATTCATCTATACAATTAATATTCTTTGAAAAGGGTATGGTATGGTATGGTGAGGTTTATTGGCACAAGGTCCAATTTAGGGCAAGCTGCGCCATCCACAAGGATATACTCTCTTACAAGGATATCTTTACAAGGATATACATCCACTCTTTGAAGAGGGAATTGTGAACCTGCTCTTGCAATATGAAAAATACCTGAAACGTCACGACAATTACATCGAAAAGTAACCGTGTTTATACGTAGTTTTTGGTTAATAAATTCATTTTGTTGTCTACTTTTGACTTTTTTTTATAATCAGTTAGAAAATTAAAAAAAAAAAAAAAAAAAAACCACAAAGGAAATGGTCTTCCCGAAATATTTTCGCATATTTTCCAATTGAGATCTTATCCATCCTCTCTCATAAAATTATGGGCCTTGGATATCACTTGAAATGTTTTGTTTAATGCCAGCGAACAATAACGTATGGAACATAGATCTGTGTCTTGAATCTTATACTTTAAATGAATCCAGCGAATATGTATTTTGAATTCCTTTTTGCCGAGTGAATGAAACCTAAATTTGATATTGAACTACCATTGTAGTCACAAGATAACATATCGAATTTCTTTGATTTAAGTCATTCCGTTTATGAGTTTTTGCGTTTTCATGCATACGAAAATACAGACCGACTGATGGTCAACTCTTTGATCGATTTAAAGAGTCGATATCTTAAGCCTCTTTTCCATGGTCCGGGCGCCTTGAATCCAGCGCATCTTGCCTTCTTTTCCCTCATTTTTGGTTATCCGGGATTCTTTGATGTCTGTGAATTTACCAACAGCTTGTGAGAAGCTCCCGACTGACGGCCACAGGCGAGAGTGGTCTTACAGCATTTTATCAATCTATTTTATTGTATTTTGGAGTTATATGCTGAAGAGATTTTTTTAAAGATTTCTCTCAAAAACGGGATAATAATGAAGGACAAGCAACTACTGGCGAGATATTTAGTGGTCGTGATATGAAATAAAAATTGACAAAACCGGACCAATGTTTAATGCTGGGCGACTTTTCTTTAGTTTTCCACATTATATTAAATTTAAAAATTATCCGAATTTGTGATTAGCCTTAATGATTAAGGCCCTAATCAGCACGGAAAAAATCAAATTTTATTGTATTGCATACGAAATAAAGTTCTCTAATAAGGTTTACGAGGAGATTGATTTTTTTTTTTGTCTTTCGTTTCTTTCTCTCTAAAATGCTCGACAACAAGATTTGGTGCTCCTACGATTATTCTTTCTCCCCTCCCCTTTCTATGATACTGTGAATAGGGATGTCTCAATACTTATTATTCTATATTTCAAACCTTGACGAAAACCTTACGTTGAGTTAAATTTAAATTAACTGCAGCAATTCAAAGAAAGGTACTAGATGAATCTGAAAAACAATCTTGTAAATTTAGCTTTTCAATGTTTTAAAGAGATAATATTTCGTAAAGTTCACACATAATTACAATTACAGTACAAAATATTACTACAAAAAAAAGATAAATATCTTTAAAAAGTAATATCTTTTCCTTAAATAAGTGAATTAAAATCAAAAACCACATGCTAAAAAATCTCAGGGAATAAACTTGACAGTCTAAACACATGATCACTTGTTGTACAGGAAGCTATGAGTAGGGATCGTTTTCCGTATAGGGCCCTTTTGCGTGACATTCTATAAAGTACTGCTAAGCATGCAAGGGAGAGCTATTTTTTTATATTTTATTTAATAAAGCCAGAACTGGCTGTTAGAAATGACGAGGCCGTATTAGCAAGACAGACATGTTGCTTCACAAATTACCTGGAGTCTGTTCTGTGAAAACCAAGGTTATTTGAATCGTATCCGGTAATCGTGAGAGAGCCTCGCGTGCACAGCTGAAATGTGCTTCAGAATTTAATCCCTCAAAGAAATATTTTATTACATCTCGATGCTGCTATGCAATTCATATTTCTTTAATAATAATTCATCTATACAATTAATATTCTTTGAAAAAGGAATCGGAAACTTGGTTTGGCGATATGAAAGATGTCTGAAATTCACATCAATTATGTCGAAAAGTAACCATGTTTATATGGAATTATTGGTAATAAATTCATTTTGTTCTCCACTCTGGACTTCCTTTTATAATCCATCAGAAAGTAAAAAAAAATTTAAAAAAAAAACAGTCATAGCGGATGTTTTCGTCGAAACTTTCTCGCATGCTCTCCAATTAAAATCTTATCCGTCCTTTCTCATAAACAGTTTGGACATTGAGTACCAGCGCAAAATGTCTTGCATGGTATTAGCAAACAAAAGTTATGAAATACAGATCTAACATTTCTAATGTATCTATCATGGGAATATGTATTTTGAACGCCTTTTTGCCGACCGAAAGATTCCAAAACTTGGAACTAAACTACTATTGTGGTCACAAGATAACATACCGAATTTCATTATTTAAGTCATTCCGTGAATGAGTTATTGCATTTTCATGTATGCGCAAAGTACAGACAAATAGATGTCAACCCTTTGACAGATTTGGTTCAAAATTTGCCGGTTTAGATGCTAAACCTATTGTGACGTCTCTTAAGAGCAATAATGGTCAACAACCTTTTACTGCAATATTTTTTTAATAGGCAATTACTTGCGCACATCACATACACATATATAAAGATATAAAGTGGTTTCAGCATTTAAATTTGTTAACAAGAGGCCATATTCCTTGAAACACATCACAGACACCGTTTACCATCACATCACTCCATCATGTCTTTCATTCTGATCTTTCTAGAGTTCGTTCATAGAGGGCGCTAGTCAGTACACTATATATCAAATTTTATGAGCTAAGCTCTTTCCCTCTTAGAGCCAAACAAACTCTCTGCGAATGGATTTTGTTCACAATTTTATAGAAATCTACAAATTTGTTCTTTATACACCAAATGTCATCTATCTTATTCAAAACGTTTTTGAGTTATGCTCACGGACAAACAGACAAGGAGACACAATGCCGGAAACATGTTTTTCTATCTCAAAGAGGTCTGAGACGCGGGGATTCATTAAAAACTCGAGTCCGAACTTTTTGACAATTTCAATACTTCCTCTATGCTATGGATACCAGGAAGTAAATAAAAATATGATAAAAAAACAAATATAAAATATGATAAGTGTCAATATCTTAGGTGTTAAATTTGTGTACCAAAATTTATCTACTTTGTTCATTGTGTTTCGGAGCTACCGAGTTCATACGTAATGGAACAATCAGACATTCTTTCTGTGGATGGATTTCGCTCAAAATTTCATAGAATTCTATAAATTTGTCGTGAGTCCTTAGACCAAATTTCAGCCACCTACCGAAAATTGTTTTTGAGTTATCTGTTCTCAGACAGACTTGAGAATAAAACTATGTTTTTTGAATTCAAGGAGGTCCGAAGCTTGGAGATTCGTCAAAATCTCGAGTTCGAATTTTTTGATAATTACAATAATTTCTCTATATTTCCTATACGAGGAAGTGAAAACAAAAAAAAAAAAAAAAACAAAAAACAAACAGAATCTCTTATTTAAGTGCATTGAATTCCAAATTAATCTTTCAGCATTAGCACCAAAATTCTTTTGGTATTGACTGTTATAGTTTACATGTTTAAAAGGCCAGCGTTTTTGAAACCAACATGATCGATCTGCCTCATAGGATGCGGGTAACCCATTTCGAAAGCTTACACTAATGATCTAAAGTTAGCACTAATTGCCATGGCATGGTTATTCCGCAGGGCGTCCAGAAAAAGATGGATGGTTTTAAAAATGGAATAGTAAGCAAACAGAGCCTGTATTTCGATTGTCGCGAAAAATATAAGAGTCTATCTGTTGACTTCAGACCGGATGTGAGGGGGAGAACTTGTCATCACCTTTAACCTTTCGAACCAACTCCTTTAAACTTCTATTTTTTCTTGGCCAACTGCTTTGGACTTGAAGAGGAAAGTCAGTTAAAGCAATAACACCCGACCAGTGAAAAACTAATTCTTTTAAATTCCTCCAATAGAGGGCACACTTTGTATCGGAAAATTGTTAGGCCTGTTATGGTCTCCAGGTAAAGAGATGTATTTTACATTAATAGTAAAGTTTTATTAACTGTGTATGTCATCAAGCAATCATCATGAAACCCACTTAGAAGAAGAATACTGTGTATATTGTCTAGAATATATTGTGCTAGAAATAACATTAAATCATCCCAATAATACATTGTCATCCTGTCACAAGCAGTTAAAGATTGTTGACCATCAAATATGTCTGTATTCTTGATTGAAACAAGCATATAGCATTCCCATCTTTTTCATTGTTTTCTCGTTCACGAAGTATACAAAGAGAAAATATTACATTCGTCAAAAAATTGGAATTTGAGTTTTCGACGAATCTCCACGTTTCAGACCTCACTTTGTCCAAAAAGTTTAGCTCATTTTTGGATTTATATCTGTCTGTCTGGGAACACAGTGACTCAAGAAGACTGAGAAATTGATTTAACATCAGATCTACACATATCTATCAAATTTTGAACGAAATTCATTTAGAAGAAATCTATCTGGATGGTTGTTCGAGTACAAGTTAACCCTTTAAAGGGCCATTTTTTTCTAGCCATATTATGTTAAAATATTTTTAGGCTTGAAATTTTAGGCTTTAGGCTAAGAAAAGGGATTCATTTAGCTCAGTGGTTCTTAACCTTTTTAAGCCGCGACCCAAATTTGAGAAATATATATAAAAAAAATCTTCAATCCTACGACGATTATTTTTTTTAACTTACAAATTTTTTATTTATTTTTTTAATAATAAAGATAAACAAAAGTATTTTTCGACCCAAGGAAAATTTAATTAATAATCAAGTGTTTTTAATAATTTTTATTGACCAAATTAAAATATATTTATAACTTTTTGAAAATAATTGACATTTTAACTTATTCCTAAAAAAAAAGAAAAAAAAAAAGAAAAATCAATACATATGTTAAGTCTTTTAAATTTAAAATGCAAGTCATACAGTTTTAATGAGAACCTTGTGCTTGAATACATTCATTTTCGATTGTTGATATTTATTCAAGTCGTCATTTCTAAAATGTCTGAAATTTGGTGTATTACTAACTTTTTTGGTTCGACTCAGCGCGACCCAAGAAATATGCTTCGCGACCCAATTTTGGGTCGCGACCCATAGGTTAAGAACCGCTGATTTAGCTTATTAGAGAAATTTAATTTGATTCATTAATTAATTTGATTAATTAATAATTAAGTAACAAATCAAGACACGTCATTTTGTGTAAAATAAAGAACTAAAGCATCTAAGTTTCTGTCTTTCTAAAAACATTTGTTAGAACTTATGCCAACCTACATAAATTCATACGAAGATTGATAAATTTGGTGGGAAGCATACTTCCCACGGCCCTAGAAAGGGTTAACAGAATAGCTTTACAATAGATAAATTAGCTAGACAGAAAAAAATTTAAATTTACACAGGTTTAGTATCTAAAATATCTAGACCCATATCAAATTTTGAACTAAATGAATCAACATTCTATCGGTCTCATTTTCACATGTATGTAAGCGTAATAATTTAAAAATATAATAACTTAAATAAATTAAATTTAATATGTAAATTTGTGAAGACATCTGTAATTTTGCCAAACTAACTATGCCAACTTTTAATTTCAATCGGGCGAAAAAAAGCGTTCAGAATACATATTTGATTTTTAACCTAATGCTAGGGGTTAATCGCCAAAGATCACATTTTAGATTTAATAAAATGCCAAATTTGCACCAAAGATCTATTTCCATAACTACTATTCAACAATGCCATGGAAGTCACTCACAGCCTAATTAAGGTACAAGTGTAATTATTTTATGCGGGAATAGTGCCTTTATTAGAGAGAATGAGAGAAAATTGTTGGGAGACCGGCCGCTCTAGTTTTAATTTATTATAATTACCTTCTAATAATCCCATGTGTATGAGATAGCCTATAATCCAATCTTGTGGGGAGTTCAACTGGCAACAGATGAGGAGAACGACACCTGAGAAGGCACCCCCTCTCCAATCTTCCACATCTCACCAGCGGGAGGACGTTTGGCCCCGACGGATTTAACGTGCACAAGACTGGCTTGCAAGACGGTTCTTCGATGGAATCGGGTCTCGAATCTGAAACCCACCGGTTCTAAAGCCAAGACTTTACCAACAGGCCGCCGCGGCCCGTCGAATTTATTAAGAAAACACGTTGGAATTTTGATCAATTTTTAATTGGAACTGTAATCGAAATTTTTAAAAAATTCTGAGCAGAGTGCAATCCAGCGACTTTGGCGTATAATTATTTTTTGCAACTATTCAAAAAGTAACTTTGTATCAGATTCGATAATTCTAGGCCATCGGTTTGCTCTATAGAGTGTTTTAAACGATTTTTTTTTTTTTGTCATGCATGTCTTATAATGCAGTTTGCAATTAGTAGATGTCAGGCTATAAAAATTGTCAAGTTAAAAGACACCCTCTTAGTTATTCTTAAGCTTTTAAGACTTGGAACATTACTCTTCAAAGATTATGGACCTCGATAACTTTGATCTTAACTTCAGTAAGCACTGCAATTTATTCACCGCTTTGCATCAGCCTATCAGTCCAACTAAGGGCTTAAGAAGTCCGAATGAGGATGTTGAAAAAGAACAGAGAGACATGATGTCATCTGCGCAAGTTCAAGGCAGTTTCCATTTGTTTCAGCAGCGGACAGATAGAAAGAAAAAAAAAAAAGAAAAGAAAAGAAACATCAATAATAACAACAGAAGAGCCTCCTTTTTTTTTTCTCCCTCTTGGTTTATCAAACGATATTCAGAGGATGTGACGCAGCCAGCACGTTCTAACAATAGAAAACGCGCCTTTTCGAATGTGAGCGCGCGACCACGCGATTGTTCTTTCCATTGTAGTCGAATGATTCTTCTGCATTTATTCCATTTTTATTTTTTTCTTCCCTTTCATGCTCTTCTCATCTACTTTTCTGTTGTAAATTCGTTTTTTCTTTTTCTTTCTTATGTTCTGTTACGTGTGGGCGCCCTTTTTGTTGAGTTCTTTGTTCTTCCAAATGGAATAATTAGCTTTCTTCTTTCTTGAGACATTTTTCCCAGAACGAGTGTCGTGGAAAATGTGTGTTTTCGGTATTGGTGGACTCAATCACACGACTTTGTTGGCGGATTTGAAGTGTTGTGGAAGTATGTTGCTGCAAAACAAACTGGTCAAAAAATATTTGTAGCGGTTTACGTTTCTATTTATAAATCAGTTTCATGAAGCAAAAATATTGCAATCTATGCATTCAAAACAAAGGTCTTAGCCTCTGAATACATTTATTTTACTGTCACAATCATAATAAAATCCCCTAGCACTAAAAAAGAGGTCAGTTGGGTACACATCAGTACTTTAATGAAAAAGACGGAAATACGTAAAAAAAATTTAAAAATTAATAAAATATGAGAAATATATATGCAATGATATCCCTAAATCTAAATTAAATCCTAATTAATTTTCTAATTTTTATCTTAATTTAATTCATATTAACTTAATTTTAAAATGTTCTCTTATTTCCTGATCCAATTCCACCTTCTTTTTTTTTTAATTAATGCTACAGAAGCTTTGTAAAAATGCTTAAATCAGTGGTTCATACACTCCGAGTGAAGGGATAAAAATTGTCAAGCTAAGCGAATTCTTTTTAAAAAATGCCTAGATTCGACAAGTGTAAAGAAATCCCTATCAGAATCTCATAGTATATAAACATCAGGATAAATATTTCTGCCCTTTTTTCCCTTCTTCTGCTCTTGTTTTCCTTGTGAACAGATGCCAGTTTTGTCTGCACTTCTTGTACATAAATTATGTCTCTCGGGATGGAATATATATGAAGTTAAAAATTCAAAGTGTCTTCTCTCTCTCTCTTCTGCCGTGCCTCTAGTTCACAAATGTGTGTTTTTACACACACACACACACACACATACGCGTAACGATATCTCTTAATTAATTTCCTGTTTTTTCTTTTAAATTAGCCCATGTTATTTTATTCTAAACTGTTCTTTTATTTCATGATCCAAATCCCACACTTTTATTTAATTATTTCTGATTTACACTCTAAAGAAAGGGCTGAGTTTGGACTACCCATACTTCGAGTGAACGGATAAAAATTCGTAACACCTACGGCATTTTTTATAATTATCTAAATTCCCTTTGGTAAATCGATATATGTTAAAGAAATCCCTACAAAAATTTCTTAGTAAAAAAACTAAGGAAAAAATTTCTGATACTTCCGTCGTTCATGTGCTCTGATGCGAACAGACGTGTACTGATTTTGATTCCCGTGTACAGATCATGCCTTGCCGTGGAAAAATAAATTTAATAATTTTAATTTAATTCCAAATTTGGTTACTTTTCGGCCGCGTAACCGCAAAAGCGATTTTACTATTATATGATCCGACGCAGTTACAGTGAAATGTTTATACGTCAAACGAAACTGTTATATATGCAGGGAATATAATTTTTCGCAATAAATTCTTGTTTACAGTGCTTCATATGCTTGTTCTTAACTGTAACTTTAATTATAAATTTATTATTATTTTAACGAATGTTAAATGCAAGTTAATGAATATTGTTGGGTTTTTTCCTCCCCATTTTTTTAATTAATTCAAATTTGTATTTGGTTATGTTATGTTATGTTATGTTTGGCTGTAAATCCGAATATGTAAGTGCATTCATATGCATAGTCAAATGTAGTTTGTGCATTCATATGCACAGCCAACAGTTGTATTCGTATACCTAGGCAAGCGTAGTAATTGTATTAACATGCATAGTCAAATGTAGTTTGTGCATTCATATGCACAGCCAACAGTTGTATTCGTATACCTAGGCAAGCGTAGTAATTGTATTAACATGCATAGTCAAATGTAGTAAGTGTATTAACATGCATAGTCAAATGTGGTAAGTGTATTAGTATGCATAGTCAAATGTAGTTTGTGCATTCATATGCATAGCCAAGAGTTGTAAGCGTATTCGTATACCTAAGCAAATGTAGTAAGTGTATTAACGTGCATAGTCAAATGTAGTAAGTGTATTAACGTGCATAGTCAAATGTAGTAAGTGTATTAACATGCACAGTCAAATGTGGTAAGTGTATTCGTATGCATAGTCAAATGTAGTAAGTGTATTAACATGCACAGTCAAATGTGGTAAGTGTATTCGTATGCATAGTCAAATGTAGTAAGTGTATTAACATGCACAGTCAAATGTGGTAAGTGTATTCGTATGCATAGTCAAATGTAGTTTGTGCATTCATATGCATAGCCAAGAGTTGTAAGCGTATTCGTATACCTAAGCAAATGTAGTAAGTGTATTAACGTGCATAGTCAAATGTAGTAAGTGTATTCGTATGCATAGTCAAACGTAGTAAGTGTATTAACGTGCATAGTCAAATGTAGTAAGTGTATTCGTATGCATAGTCAAACGTAGTTGGTGTATTCATATGCATAGCCAACAGTTGCATATTCGTATTCCTAGGCATATTCGTATACCTAGGCAAATGTAGTAAGTGTATTAACGTGCATAGTCAAATGTAGTAAGTGTATTAACGTGCATAGTCAAATGTAGTAAGTGTATTCGTATGCATAGTCAAATGTAGTAAGTGTATTAACATGCACAGTCAAATGTGGTAAGTGTATTCGTATGCATAGTCAAATGTAGTAAGTGTATTAACATGCACAGTCAAATGTGGTAAGTGTATTCGTATGCATAGTCAAATGTAGTTTGTGCATTCATATGCATAGCCAAGAGTTGTAAGCGTATTCGTATACCTAAGCAAATGTAGTAAGTGTATTAACGTGCATAGTCAAATGTAGTAAGTGTATTAACGTGCATAGTCAAATGTAGTAAGTGTATTCGTATGCATAGTTAAACGTAGTTGGTGTATTCATATGCATAGCCAACAGTTGTAAGCGTATTCGTATACCTAGGCAAATGTAGTAAGTGTATTCGGATGCATAATGTAAGTGGATTCATATTTAGACATTTTTTTTTTTGCCTAAGGATGTATGAAGGGATGAATTTCAAATCCTGTGAATTTTATTACAGGTAAGTGAGAGTAAAGCTCACAATTCTATATGCAGTCTAGAAATAAATATGCATAAAACTAATATCGATAATTCTTTTTTTATTTTTGGAACAATCGTTGTCTGAGAGATTTTATTAATTTACTGTCAGAATTTCCATCCGCTACCTGACTTTCAATAAAATCATTCATTAAAATAGCAGAAAATGTCGACATACATAACTGGACCTTCTTATTTTGAATTATAATAAGAATTCAAGTCGATACTCTCATTTTAGGATTTTAACGAATACTTCATACTATGAGTAACTAAATGTCAACAGATATAAACAGATATGTACCAGGGGTGAACTTGAAATAAATTGAGTAAATACGACTGCAAAATATGTTCTGAAATTCCAACGTTTTGAAAAAAAAAAAAAAAAATTATCTTTTTAACTTGTTATCTTTCTCCCTTGCTTTCATTTTATCCACGATTTCTTCCAATGTACAAATGAAATCAGAAGGATCTAGAAAAAAGAATATCCTTAATTCAATGAATGAAAATATAAATATTTATAAGTTATCTGATCATTGTGACTCATATCAATGCAAATACAATGGGATCAATGATTAAGCGCTATCCAAGACTTATCTGTTGTTCCAATTTTTTTCATACTCTTTGAGCTCGTTTTTGCTAGACACGATGAATTTTTTAAAAGTAAAAATTTTATGAGAAATGCAGTGAATTCATATGGCGACAACCTTAAAGTCATATGACAACCTATCGTGATATGCCATCTAAAAGCACGTTTATTACATCCTGTTGTGACGTCACATCCTTTTTCCTTCTTTGAAATGAGGAATGATTTTCAAAATTAAATTTGCGATTTGCTTTCAAAGTATGTTACGTTAGCGTAAATTGATTCCATTATCGAGAAAGTCTGTCCGCTATTTTTTCTGTATTCTAGACTGTATTAAATGGGGAAAAATAAAATGTGTCATCATTTTTTTTTAATCCATCAGAAAATTTTGGAAATAATCGAATCGAAGCTTGAAGCAATAGGATTATTAAATAGACAAATAAGAGTTATTGTTTAGCTAACTTACAATTTTACAAATATTCACAATTTTTACCAGTTTTTCCGATTTTTTTTTCAGTATTCTGAAAGTTATATAATTTTGTGCTTTCATTTAATGTATGTATGTGATTTATTGTAATAAATACATAAGAAAATTGAGAAGACTTTAACTATCATTTGAATAGTACGTACAATTAGCTTATTTTTATTTACCAATTAATCATTTGATGGAGAGTAAATTGATTTGGTAAAGATATAAATGCTCAAAACATTATACAGATGCATATTCATTAATTTCATCAGTTCGAAGCATTATAGCAAAGAATGTTGAGTACTGAATCTAAATAAGAATAAATGGTAGGTTAAAATCTCAATAAATTGCCTTCAATTTCAAGCTCTATCATTTAATATTGTTACCAATCTGTGATGCGGCTTCCCAGCATAGTTGGTTCCATAGGAGGTCCCAGAGCTTGGCGACAAACTTGGCGACTTTGGCGCCAAAATAGATTATACCCGAAACATCGAGAATTTTCCCGATCCGGCCAGTAGGAACCGAGATACGCCTCGAACGTTCCCGATTGGTTGAGAGGCTTCTAGCCCCGCCTCCTGAGACCTATAAAAGCAGCAGTCTGCAGCTGCCAGGTAGTCGTGAACCAGGAGTAGTCGGAAGTGACAGAGTCGAGAGTAGTCGGGATCGAAGGTGAAGAACTGGCCTTCCAGAGATAAGCAGAGCAGTGATGGAGTCAAGCTAGTGCTGAAATAAGCTATGCGCTACTGTCTGCAGTAGAGTCTTGTTGTATGCTGCACGTCTCGGCTGAAGATAATCGTCTTCTGTGCTGTATATAGTTGTCGTCCTTGTGCTGTCCTGTGTGTCTTCGTGTAAATAAACGTCGTTGTTTTATTTTCTACTGCCGCCTGCTGATTGAGCGTTCTCCAACATCATTTAACTTCCACTATCCAAACGAATCCGGGAAATTTCGTAATAATACATAGGAAAAAAGCAAGTTGCTTGCTAACATAAAGCCACAATTTTAGTAAAAAAGATTGTGTGCCAAATTTAATTTATCTAAGTTATTGAGGTTTTTGTTATATGCGTTTACATGCATGGGATTTATAGACAGACAGTAAATTTATTTACAAATTTAGTTCGAAATTCGATACAAATCTGCACTTTAGATGCTAAAATTGTATAAGAAATTTTATCCATTTAACTCATTACGTTATATTGTTATTGTGTTCACTTGCACTCAGACAGCCGGACTTCCTCTGCATGGTTTTCGTTCAAAATAAGATAGAATTCCACAGATTTGTATCTGATCATAAGCTTCAAGTTGTATTTGTATCTGATCATAAGCTTCTAGCTTAAAGCATCTTTGAGTTATAGAGTTCATAGACAGATAATATCAAGGACATAAATCCAAAAATGTGCTTTTTGGGCAAGGAGAGGTCTATAATAGGAAGTTGTCAAAATCTTAAGTTCGAATATTTTGACGATCACAATACTTTCTCTTTATATACTTGGTGTAAGAGAAAGTAGGTTTGTATTTGACAACTAATAAAATTATTTATTTTAATTGTTTCTAGTAATTAGTAGATTATTTTTTTTAACGAAATAGCAGATAAACTTGATCTAAAGTCATTTTACTGGTTATTATACAAATAATTATACATTCCATGTCTGTACATTTAATGCTAATAAATAAGTTAACATTACCATAGCATTAAAATCACTACCGCAAATAGTCATTGTTATGTCAAAATGTCGTATGCCAAATCTGTCAAAATATTTTATTGTTACAAAATTTTTATTTAGGTAAGCTGTCTTTGCTCTCAAATAGTTTGATGTTATCATGTAGCGCCATATGTCACAAGTGGTTCCAGCTATCATATCAAGATGTCGTCTATATTGCTTAGCGTGGTTTTTGACATGCAGCATTACGTGGATATGCTGAAAATTTATGAGTTCAGCAGATTAAGGCTAAGAAAACATGAATTTTAAAAAGTTAAAAATTTTGTGAAATCCTGTTTTGGCACATTTGTATGCAAAATTAGTTTACGTTTCAGCACAACTAAAACAACTGACAGACAAATCATGAATTTTTAAAAAATTCCTTTCGGGGCTTTCTTTTTTTTTAGGTTCCGTTTTGTATTAGATGATTTGCTCAAAGGTGTAGGACGTTAGAGGTGGGCTTTTTTAAAATCTATCAAAGAGAGAGAGTGAGAATACGTGACATTATTAAGAGACATCCGATTATTTTAAACTATATGTGGAAATAACAAAGTTCCATAAAAGCATAGGCGAAAAATAATGGTAGCTTTGTAAGATTATATATTTGTGAGAATAAGTTATTGTTTTATTTTTGACTGCAAAGCTATATATATTTATATATTTATTTTCTCGAATTTTCATCAAACTTTTTGACAATTAAAAATGGCATATAAACTGATAGAAACTTAAACTGACATGGAAAGATCATATACAGAATAGGATTTTTAAAGAAATAACAAAATCGAATAATATTACCCTTTAATATTATTTCGTTGAACTTTTACTTTAAAAAATGTTCAAAATATTTAAAATGAAGTTTTATTTTGCTTTTATTTGTTTAACTAAAACTTTAAATAAGAATTGCTTTTGAAGATATTTTATTTAAGAATTTATTTGTTTTTGCTTCTTTGTCATAGTTTTATCATTGGTTTAACTCAATATAGCCATGCCTGTTTCTTGAGCAAATAACCCAATAAACCAACAACCTAATTAGCTCTCCCTTAGTGTTTAGCGTAGCGTTACTGCGTATGAATTTTGAGCAAGTAATACCAAGTATTTAATTAGTGTCATAAAATTTCTTAATTGATTGGATAAAACCTAACCACATCTTGACTCTTATGCCAATAAACCCAACAAATCTATGTATGCCATTGATTGTTTTTGTTATCATCTTTCAATAGTATTGGGAAAAAAAACATTTGATTCCATGGAATGTATATTATCTAACAAGAGATCCTCTAATTACAATATGCAAACTTTCAAATCTTCATCTTTGACTCTACGAAATTCAACTGTACAGAATAAATAACCCACTAGAATATCCAACTTGTAATTAGTTATTCATAAATACATTCTCTCTTTATCATCAAAACCAATTCACTGATTTCTATCAATGCCATTAGTTGTTTTTGTCATAATTTTTCAATAGTATTGGAAAAAAAACATTTGATTCCATGGAATGTATATTATCTAACAAGAGATCCTCTAATTACAATATGCAAACTTTCAAATCTTCATCTTTGACTCTACGAAATTCAACTGTACAGAATAAATAACCCACTAGAATATCCAACTTGTAATTAGTTATTCATAAATACATTCTCTCTTTATCGTCAAAACCAATTCACTGATTTCTATCAATGCCATTAGTTGTTTTTGTCATAATTTTTCAATAGTATTGGAAAAAAAACATTTGATTCCATGGAATGTATATTATCTAACAAGAGATCCTCTAATTACAATATGCAAACTTTCAAATCTTCATCTTTGACTCTACGAAATTCAACTGTACAGAATAAATAACCCACTAGAATATCCAACTTGTAATTAGTTATTCATAAATACATTCTCTCTTTATCATCAAAACCAATTCACTGATTTCTATCAATGCCATTAGTTGTTTTTGTCATAATTTTTCAATAGTATTGGAAAAAAAACATTTGATTCCATGGAATGTATATTATCTAACAAGAGATCCTCTAATTACAATATGCAAACTTTCAAATCTTCATCTTTGACTCTACGAAATTCAACTGTACAGAATAAATAACCCACTAGAATATCCAACTTGTAATTAGTTATTCATAAATACATTCTCTCTTTATCATCAAAACCAATTCACTGATTTCTATCAATGCCATTAGTTGTTTTTGTCATAATTTTTCAATAGTATTGGAAAAAAAACATTTGATTCCATGGAATGTATATTATCTAACAAGAGATCCTCTAATTACAATATGCAAACTTTCAAATCTTCATCTTTGACTCTACGAAATTCAACTGTACAGAATAAATAACCCACTAGAATATCCAACTTGTAATTAGTTATTCATAAATACATTCTCTCTTTATCATCAAAACCAATTCACTGATTTCTATCAATGCCATTAGTTGTTTTTGTCATAATTTTTCAATAGTATTGGAAAAAAAACATTTGATTCCATGGAATGTATATTATCTAACAAGAGATCCTCTAATTACAATATGCAAACTTTCAAATCTTCATCTTTGACTCTACGAAATTCAACTGTACAGAATAAATAACCCACTAGAATATCCAACTTGTAATTAGTTATTCATAAATACATTCTCTCTTTATCATCAAAACCAATTCACTGATTTCTATCAATGTCATTAGTTGTTTTTGTCATAATTTTTCAATAGTGTTTAAAAAAAAAAAAAGCAATTTATTCCGTGGGATGTGTGCTGGCAACAAGAAATCCACAAATTAAAACATGCAAACTTTCAAACGTTCATGTTTGATACAACGAGATTCTATTGTGCCATATAAATAGTCCACAGAATATGATGATGATGTCGTGTCCGCACTACCACGGAAAGGGGGTGCAGTAGCTTCTGAGGGTTAAGACCCCTGAGCACCCGAGGGCAGAATTCTGACTTCTAGCTCATATGAAGATGACATACACCCATTCGCTTGCACAACCCCTTTTTACAGGGGGACACATTCATACACCTCACAGATAGAATAAAGATGAACAACCATGCCCAAACCGGGATTCGAACCCGGGACGCCCAGATCACGGGGAAGATGCGCTACCCCTATGCCAGGACGCCGGCAGCCCACAGAATATAAAACTTATAAATCAGTTATTCGAAAATGAACTTGCTCTTTCTTGTTAAAAACAACTGATTTCTATACATACCATTAGTTGTTTTTGTCGTCATCTTTCAATAGCAATGAAAAAAAGCATTTTATTCTAAGGAATATGTGCTGGTTAACAAGAAATTCCCAAATTAAAACATGCAAACTTTCACATTTTCGTACTTGGTAAAATTCTATTCTGCCAAATAAATAATCCACTAGAATATTCAACTCATAATCAGTTGTTCATAAATAAACTGTCTCTTTCTCGTTAAAAGCAATTCACTAATTTCTGCTATATATAACATAAGTTATTTTTTATCATCATATTTCAATAGTAATGAAAAAAAAAAAAACAATTGATTCCTTGGAATGTGTGCTGGCTATCAAGAAACCCACAAATTAAAACATGCAAATTTTCAAATTCTGTCCTTGGACCGCCGAGATTCTATTGTGCCAAATGAATAACCCACTAAAATATCTAATTTTTAATCAGTTATTAATAAATGAATAGTCTCTTTCTCGTCAAAAACAACTCGCTAATTTCTATATATGTTGATAGTTATTTTTGTCGTCACATTTTATTAGTAATAATAATAATAAAAAAAAAGCATTCAAAGGAATGTGCGTTTAATAACAAGAAATCTGCAAATTAAGTCATGCAAACTTTTAATTTTTCATATTTCACATGGCGATATTTTTTTGTGCCAAATAAATAACCCCCCAGAATATCCAACTTGTAATCTATTATTCATAAATGAACTCTTTCTCACCAAAAACAACCCACTCATTTCCAATTTTAAAATAGAAACACCAGAACGGAGTAACACATTTCGAAAAGTCTCCTACCGACACAAACAAACAAGAAACAGACAATTATATTCCGAACGAGCCTTCACTCCAACCACAAATGAATGGAATCTTTTCCCTGATTGTCTTCCCGATGTCCTTTCTGTGCCCAATACTTCCAAAACAGGCGGCATTCTTCTGTGGAACACAGCGATTAAGATACTTATCTTCCCAAATACACTGCGGCGTTAACAGGTTTAAATGGATAGACCAAGGCCAAGAAATACAGGCGGAAGACGTGGATGGATTGGAGAAAAGGAGGAAGAAGAGAAATGAAATGGGAAAAAAACAACGTGTTTATTCAAATACGGGTGAACAAACCTCCAGTAGATCAAGGTTTCCAGGTTAATTAGGCAACAAGTTGGCTTTGAACTGACAGTTTTGAGTTTGGATGTTGGTCGCTAAGGGATCGAACCGCTTCGAGCTGGTTTAGCCAATGAAAACCGTGTTGGAAGAGATAATGGTTTAATTAGTTAGACTGATAGTTGCTGGTTTTGTTCCTCTGAATACGATTGCTTTGAAGGTGACTGATGTTTTAGATTTATTGGGAATTATTGCAATAGAAAATAATTCATATTTTGCGGGATTTTTTTAAGTTTAAGCAATAGACAAATGTTATAACAGTTCTTTGCCTATGAGAAGATAATACAAATATTTTCAAGTAGGGATTCGGAAATTTTTGAGCATTTACATTTTAAAATCATCAATTATGATTAATTACAATACTGAAACACTCAAATATGAACTACTCAAATACAAACAATGATTTAATTCTGGCTTGTTATCAATGGTAATTTTTTTTGCAGGATTCAGAACTATAGCACCTCCAGCAATTATTTCAAAAATTCATTTATTCTTTTTGTTTTTCAGTTTTCCTGTTGCCATTAACTAGATATCATTATGCAATTAAAGTAAAAAAAAAAAACTATTTCTAATCACATTTTGTAACTGCAATTAGGTGGTAAAAACCCACTATTATCATGCGAAGTCTGAAGTGAAATAGAAAGAACGCACCAACTAATTTTCTAAATTTCGAATTCGTTGCACGTCCAGCACACAAACAGTGTAAAAAAGCCGTTTCTGATTTTGCAGAGCTTAATACTTAATCTTTTCTTGCCTTTTTAAAAATCAGAAGACGTCACTTTACCAATGCCTTCAATCTTTCTCTTTCATTTTTTCTTTTCCTTTTTCATAAATTGATTTCTACGGATAATTCTTTAATCATTCTGCTTTAATATTCTCGAAATATCTTGCTTGTTACTCATTATTTAAAAATTTCCTTTCCTTCTCTTGCTAAAAAAATCATTAGAATACAAATCTTTTTTCATATAAGAAAGTAGACATAATTTAAAGTACATTTTTATTTTTAGGTAATCGATTCTATTTTTGTATTCATATTATGTACAGGTAGTAAATTCCGCTCAATGAATGCTGTTACAACGTGGAAATGTTAATTACGTTGGAAAATGAAAAATGTTTAGAATCAAAGAAGTTAGAATCTTTTGCTACAAAATAATTTTGGTTAATAGAACTAAAAAAAGAAAGACGTTTCAGATTTTTTTTTTCGGTCAAGTTATGTTCATACAATATTATTTTGAGTCTGATTAAGGTATGTAAAATTCTGAAGTGATTCGAATGTAAAACGAATTTAAAGCTCTTCTTATCTTTATTTTTATGTTTATTTTTGCATTTAAGTTTATTCTTGTTACACTTATGTTACTTATGTTTTTTTCTTTAAATTAAAATTATACTTTTAAGATTATTGCAAGTACATCATTAATCTTTTGTCATTAATTTATAGCATATAAATTAATGACTAAAATAAACCGTCAGAAATTTGTTTATTTCTTGCATTTCTCTAGACGTTTTTGAACGTTTACTGTGTCACTTATACCGATTAATATTCTACGTAAGATTTAATGAATACTTTTCTGCCAATTAAAAATTCAAAAAAACTCCACCACAATTATTCTATATAGCAATAGCAAGGTAATTTCCTTTTCCTTTCAAGATGATGCTAATCATGAGATTTGAAAGTTTGAATTATTTTCCAGTATTCATTTAGTCTAAGTTTTATAAGCAAAATATTTTTTATAACGTTTAAATGCTTTAATTTTATCACGTTCCACCATTTAAGTTTTTTTTTAAACCAGAAAATTAATAAGGCTTTCTATTGAAATATTCGTTCACATTTTCTTTCTTTTGCTTTTTATGTGTCCTTATCTGTAATTTAAGTAACCTAAATGCCTGTATTATTAGGGAATGTTATATCCTGGTGATTATTTTATATCTGTAATAAATTCTTAGCTTAAAAATTTTTGTTACTAATCTGGCAGTATTTATAAGTAATTGTCATTTTAACTTTAAATGTAAGTGTGACGGAAGTAAAAAAATCAGCTCATGTTTCCAAAATAGAATTAAAATTTTGAAATTCCACAAAATATATTCCACTTGAGTAATTTTTATATAATATATGTTTACAAAATTTCAAGAAAAAAAAATCAACATTAATAATGTGTCTACTTTTAATTCTAAATATAAAAACAAAATATAGTATGCTTTACTCTCAATGAATTTAAACGAACACGACAGCATATCATGATCAACAGAGGGCGCTACCAAAAAATTTCACTTGCTCTTCAATTTAGAAAAAGCAACCTTTCTCGAGCCCGGATAGCTCAGTCGGTAGAGCGTTAGGCTTTTAACCTAACGGTCCAGGGTTCGAGTCCCTGTTCGGGCGGTTTGTTTTTGTTATTCAAAGTATACAACTAGAAAGCATTAAAAATAAAAAAAATAGTCATGTTATGGATTTTATGCCAAAATGGGAGGGTAGAACGTGTGGCAATTATTTTTACCATTTCTCTCAGATTCAAAAAATATAAAGTAAAAACCTAAAATTAATGGATAAAATCATGTAATTTTATAACCGATACCTTTTTCACTTCTTGTTCTTAAAGCTCTGAAATTTTGCATAGTTATGTGCTTGCACTAAAATATTTTAATGTTTTCAGAATTTAAGTATTTTTATCAATTTTAATTAAATTTTCATGTCGCCATTTGGTACTGGATTTTATAAAAAATAATTACATTAATAATTACATAAATCATAAAATTTATAATAATGAATTATAAAATTTATTAAAAACTAAAAAACGAATAATAATAATAAAAAAGTTTTTTTTAAAGCTTTTTACGGATATAATTAAGAAGCAAAATATATATGTGTGGGTTTGAGTATGATATTAACGGCGACAAATCGATAATAACGAAAGATATAATATTTTGAATTATTTTAATTAATAGTTAAAGGGCATATATATATAAACGTTAAATAGAAAATAAGGACATCAAAACAAAATCATAAAAACTGTAAGGAAATTACACTACAATGAATATAAAAAAACAAAGAAAGAAAGAAAAGAAAAAGAAATGAAAAAAATTCCAAAACACTTATTAAAAATAAAAAAATATGCTAAAAATGTGCTTAAAATTATAATTTACATCGGCGTTTCCCGTTTTTATACTTCTGCCTTGACTTTCTTATTTTTGATGAAAAGAAAAATCTAAATTTTTTTTTTAATGCATTGAGTAAAAATTTGCCTTTTAAAATTCTTATTTTCATTGAACTAAAATTTAATTCTGATATACTTTTCTGCTAGCAATTTGGTTGAAAAACCAAAGTATGATGATGGTTGCAGACAAGTATCAGACACTTCCATTTTTACCATTTTTAATTCAATGCGCATGAGCGTATACTAAGCAAACACTTTCAGACATGAAAAAACAATTATATTACATAAAGCAACAATTATGCTAATGAATTGTTATTGGATTCCCAGAAATTTTAAGTGGCGTTAATAATTATGTTCAAAATTACAGTTAATAGCATGAGACAGAGTCATAAATACTTGATGACTCTGTCTCATGTCTGCATACTTGTCTGCAACCATCATCATACTTTGGTTGAAAAACCAAAGTATGATGATGGTTGCAGACAAGTATCAGAAACTTCCATTTTTACCATTTTTAATTCAATGCGCATGAGCGTATACTAAGCAAACACTTTCAGACATGAAAAAACAATTATATTACATAAAGCAACAATTATGCTAATGAATTGTTATTGGATTCCCAGAAATTTTAAGTGGCGTTAATAATTATGTTCAAAATTACAGTTAATAGCATGAGACAGAGTCATAAATACTTGATGACTCTTTCTCATGTCTGCATACTTGTCTGCAACCATCATCATACTTTGGTTGAAAAACCAAAGTATGATGATGGTTGCAGACAAGTATCAGACACTTCCATTTTTACCATTTTTAATTCAATGCGCATGAGCGTATACTAAGCAAACACTTTCAGACATGAAAAAACAATTATATTACATAAAGCAACAATTATGCTAATGAATTGTTATTGGATTCCCAGAAATTTTAAGTGGCGTTAATAATTATGTTCAAAATTACAGTTAATAGCATGAGACAGAGTCATAAATACTTGATGACTCTGTCTCATGTCTGCATACTTGTCTGCAACCATCATCATACTTTGGTTGAAAAACCAAAGTATGATGATGGTTGCAGACAAGTATCAGACACTTCCATTTTTACCATTTTTAATTCAATGCGCATGAGCGTATACTAAGCAAACACTTTCAGACATGAAAAAACAATTATATTACATAAAGCAACAATTATGCTAATGAATTGTTATTGGATTCCCAGAAATTTTAAGTGGCGTTAATAATTATGTTCAAAATTACAGTTAATAGCATGAGACAGAGTCATAAATACTTGATGACTCTGTCTCATGTCTGCATACTTGTCTGCAACCATCATCATACTTTGGTTGAAAAACCAAAGTATGATGATGGTTGCAGACAAGTATCAGACACTTCCATTTTTACCATTTTTAATTCAATGCGCATGAGCGTATACTAAGCAAACACTTTCAGACATGAAAAACAATTATATTACATAAAGCAACAATTATGCTAATGAATTGTTATTGGATTCCCAGAAATTTTAAGTGGCGTTAATAATTATGTTCAAAATTACAGTTAATAGCATGAGACAGAGTCATAAATACTTGATGATGCATAAATATAGATAATGCATTCGAATAATATTTTAGTACGAGTATGCATTTTGGAATTCATCGATGTCTTCATTACTATAGTGCATTTATTGTTAAATTACTAGCCGCCTTTGATGAACAACAGGTTCAAAGATGGCAGCCAAAAATTTCAGTCGAATATTTTGTGCAACATGATTTTAATGGCTTTTTTTAACAAACTATTCTTAAATTCAAATTTGGGCACACATATATCTTGGAAATATTATATAACTTTATTTATTCTGTTATAAATTTCCCGAATTTTTTTTATCTATATCTTTAAATCTATGTTTATATAATAGAAAAGAACAATAGCATTTAAAAAAATGAGCACACTTTAAAAATTATTTAACCACTGCTTGATTGTGTAGTGAAACTTAAACTATAAATACAAGAAAATTAAAAAAAAAAAAAATCTTAAACAGGCTTTATACTAAAACACACTCAACATGAAAAAAAAAAAAAGACGAATCTTCATAGCTAGATTATCAACAATTGGGGGAAGGAAGGAAGTCACGGTGAAATATTAGAAGCAGCAATGAAAACGCTTTGAGTTTTATTTCAACATTAAAACATATTGTTGTAAAATATTCTCAAAATATTTTTAAAAACTGATTAAAAATGAAAATATATACGTCAAGAAAAGTGGTATTAGTAAAAAGAAGTTTTTTTTTTTTTTTGAACTTTAAGTTGATGTAAAATTTATTGTATGCCATAATAATTTCGAATGTAATTTTGGGAAAATACGTCAAAATTATGCTTATTTTTAAACTAGTTAAAATTTCAAAAAAAAAAAAAAAAAAAATATCGCACCGAAGCGCATATTTTCTCCCACCAATATGTGTATATTTATTCATGTATGTATGTATCGAATTGGTACCTTCAAGTCTGTTGACTTAGTTTGCAGAGTGCCAACACAAGCATACACACGCATTCATCTTTATTATTAGTAAAGATTATAGACTATTATAGAAAAAAAATTCTATAATAGTGCGTATGGATGAACAACACTCAGAAATCGTTTATTGTTTAACCTTTTGATCAGCCGTATCGGCTCATAGCAATGACAATGTCATCAGTAGTTAGATATTCATAAAATTGAAACATGAACAAAAACCTGGGCTGACTCGTAGGATGTTCTATCTCTGCTTTAAGTATACAAACCATACAAAAGCGTATGAAATTTATGATTCTTATCTGACAAATGTTTCTGTCTTTATTACTTTTGGTAGAATTCAGTCTCCGTTTTTGTTGTTCATGTTCTGAATATATGTATTAGTTTAACATCACAAATCATATCCGAAACAGATTAAAATCAAGATAGAGACGAGAGATGAATTCTGAAGAGTTTGATATTATCATTCTCGATTAAAATTCATAATGCAGAAGAAAATTCAGAAAATGAGCATTCTTACTTTCTGTTGTTACTTCTCAACGTTTTGTTTACTTTCTGGAAAGTTTAAGATGACAAAAAGAGCTAGTTACAGAGTTGTTTAACTAGTGCAAAACTGCAAATACCATAGAATTATTTTTGAAATTTATCTTTATTAATCTAGTTCTTAATCGGTTAATCCAGTTCTTAATTGGTTAATTCGTTGATGGTGATCAATGGAAATAAAAAAAAATCAATGTATTTAAAATAATTAAGAAAATATAAAATTAAGTCTGCATTTCTAACCATTTGTCTGATTTTACTAATTTTTCTTTATATGAAAGGTTCATGGCCACTAGGTATCTCATCAATTGTCGCATGCTCTCCTCCCCTACAACGTTCTTCAATTTCGAGAACGCAACAGAGATTCGAACAACGATTCTCAACTGAGTTCTTAAACCCTATCATTATACAAGCTTTTATATGAAATAAAATTTGCCACGTAACCAAATTTTATTTCATATAAAAGCCCATGATACCTGTATAAACTCATCAACTATCTCCTTCCATCATCGCTTTTTATTTTCACGAAAAATACCCCTACTTCAATCTATGCTAAAGAACCTCTAGATCCCACTTTTGTACCGATTCTGTTAATTTTTTTTCATTTGTATATTAATGATGTTTAAAAACCCCATCAATGGTCACACGCTAATATATTTTCAAATTACTGAAAAATAAAACCTTGGCACTTATACCATATCAACAACTGAATCGATTTCGCCGATTTTTTTTTTTTTTTTTTGATATTTTTAGTGCTTAGTTAACCAATCAGAATGATCGCTGTTTATTGTGCAAGTGTAGAGTAAATAGTATTAAGAAGGTATCTAATTTTCGAGAAGGTTCTTCAGAAGTTCTTTCAGCCCTTAATAAAGATAACGCCATAATTCTTGTATTTTCTTAGACCTCCATTTTTGTCACAAAATGCATTGGCAAAGTATCGCCAAGGTCCAGGGTAATTAGCTTGTCAACCAATAAAAACATCAGTAAATCTCTCTTCCTTACTGTGAGACTAAAGCACAGGGAAACAATATCACAGATTTATAATAATATAACTAAGAAACAAAATATTTTGGGTTACCGCAATTGAATTTAAAATACTACGATTCTGAATAAAAACGAAAATTAATTCTTTTCCAGTCCCAGTTGAAATCTAAAAATCACATCTATGTTGGATTTCATCGCAAAGTGAAATTGCATTGTGACAAAAGTAGAGTACATTTGACCAGGTGAAATGCCTATCGCTCTGGGACGAGATGACCGCTGTCAAATCAATTAGCTTATTTGATAATTAAATTAAATAAAAAAAATTATATTAAAAATATTGGTGTGATATTAAAGGAAATATTTTCAAATGTAATTAATCAAGTTCCTATTTGTTTTCAATACTTTCACTTAGTTATTACAGTATTTATAAACACTATATATCTGCTTAAATAATATTGTGTATAAACGTGCATGCCACGCAGCTATGAATCTTTAAAACTATTAAATAAGAATATTTGCATTTTCACAGAATTATATATAAAACGGGAGTGGTCTCTCCGAACTTTCGCACATACTCCCAAATCAAAGAGTTTCCTTCCGTCTACCTAATGCATAAAACTATGGCAAAAGTCAAGAAACGCCACAATGCTCAGATTTTTATTTTCAGGGTTTCCATGCATGAAAGTTGTGTGCTTCATATTAAAGACAGCCGAATATGCATTTTGGATTACTTTTTGACTGCCGATTGAAACCCAATTCTAATTCCAAGATTATAATTCTAGTGACAACATCACATAGCAAATTTCATTTAAGTCATCTCGTTTACAAATATACGGAAGAACAGACTGACAGACAGTCAATATTTTAACAGATCCGATTCAAAATTTGATAAGGATCTACACTTAAGATTGTAAGTTTGAGTACCAAATTCAATTTATCTAGCTTGTTACATGTGAAAATACAGATTGACAAACGGTCAATCTCTTAAAGGATTTAGTTTAAAATTTGACATGGATTTACATTTGAGACACTTAACTTGTATACCAAATTTTATTTGTTTAGCTCTTTATGTTTTGTAGTTATGTTCGCTTGCACTCGGACAGCTAGTCAGACAGACTTCATTTGTATGGATTTCATACAAAAATCGATAGAAATCTGCACATTTTATGTTAAGATATCATACCAAATTTCATCCGCTTAGCTCAAAGTGCTTTTGATATTTTATGTTCGTACACAGAAAGTTATAAATCCAAAAATGTGTTTTTCTGACTCGGCAAGGTTCTGAAAAATAAAGATTCATTAAAATATCGAGTTCGATTTTTTTTTTTTTTAACGATTATAATATTTCTCCTTGTATACTTAAAACGTAAACATCAACCTAAAATAAATTATTAACATGTTTATTAAGTTTAAAATGTGATGAAATATGAGACTTTTAATCATCAGTTTATTAAACAAGTGGCATTTGTGTGCGTGTACTGACTAGAACCATAAAATGATTTTTTTTTTAAAAAATAAAGACACTTGCATTTTTCTAATTGCATAAAAGAATAAATTGCTTTAAAATACATCTTTATTATCTAAAAAAACATAATACATAAACCAATCACGTTTTATATGCTTTTTATATCATTTTTAGATGAAACTCTTTCTCAATTTCCTTCAAATTCTCCCAATTTCATTCAGAAAGCAGTTACAGTTAGAGGCAATATTTCAAATGGAGTTGCCAGTTGCATCATTATTTTTCCTATAAAAAGCTTTGATAGAAAATCTTTAAGTAGCTTCATCGAGTTACCTTCCATTTCATCAGTCTTATCTCAACCTTGAGTTTTTTTTTTTCTCAAAAAGTGTGTTTTATATTAATATAGAAAAGTTCCTTCTTAACCTAGAAGCTATAAAAAAAATCGCTTGATGGCTAGAATGCAAATAGCGCTTATCAAAAGATAACGAAACGTGTTCCACTCTGATGCAACCCTTGAGAAACCTGTTAGCTCCTTTTTTGAGGATATTTTATAGATATCTTTTAAAACGGAAGGAATGTCAGCATTTTATGTTTCTTTTATTTTATTTTGGTTATAAAATAATGAAGGAAAGTTATTTTATTTTTTCTTTGAGTGAAAAGATGGTCATAAAAACATTCTTAACGAGTGTTTTTTTTAAAATTAATTTGGTAAGTCTTAATAGGTCCTGGATTTTCGTAATGGCCAAAAATTTATTTAAAACCCTTTTAAGCATAAAAGAATAATAAATACATTTTGACTTTTTCTTATCCGAAATGAGTATAATGTTTCGAATTTGCTTATTTTTTTTAAAATTTATTCTTCGGGCAGTCAATAAAACTGTTGATGAATATGAAATATTTAAAAATGTTTAACTCAAATGGAAAAGATTTATAATGCATATTTTTTTAAAGAGCCTATATAGCTTCGCACGTGACCCGATTCCTAGGACATTAATTCTCAGATTTTGTTTTTTCCAAGTCAAGAGTAAAAAAACACGTGACACGCTAAGCCATTTTCTATCACAGATTTGCAAAAAAAATCTTGTAACTCGTCAAAAAAAAAAAAAAAAAATTAATCAATGGAAGTGGTATTTCTCAAAACTTTCTGGCATACTCTATAATAAACTTCAAATTCTAACTATATAAAACTCCAAATCAAAATTTTCTCATAATTGTATAAATTATGCTCCAGGTTCAAAATATACTTCACTGGAACTAAAATCGTTTGTTCTACCCAACGGTGCGCCGATTTTTTAAAAAACGGTGCTCAAATACAATGCTAAGAAAAATGGATGCAAAAAGTCCCGTCGATCAGCGCCAAATATTAAATAAGAAAATTCAATTCTGGTTCAACTCTGGCAACTCTGGTATAATGTAATAAATTCTGGCTTTAAGTTATTTATGAAGCCGAGTTGTGTTATTGTAAATTTGAGGTCCGTTAAATATGTGTTATTATACATTTGTTATTGTCATCCGACCGCGGTTCAAAATTACGAGGTCCGTCCCAAAATAAACCTATTGTTGCTTTAAAACGGGACGTTAATGTAACTGTACAAAACTAAACACAATCAAGATATACTGTAATTTAGAATGACAAGAATCAAAAATGAAGCTTAAACAATTTTTAATCTTTATAATATACAAAAAAATTACTTACTCACAAACTCAACAGCTACCGTATTTCCATATATATCAAGCATAGCCCATAATTTGCCTGAAGTATTAACTCCACCAAAAAATACACCATGTTCAACATCATTAAGGCCATAATGGACATCACCATTCTGGTCTACATAATAATAAAGTTTTGAATCTTTTAAAGCCATTCTTTCAGGTACAGCTTTGGCCCAGTTACCCTGTATAGAAGTTAGATCTGGGCATGAATACCTCGGAAGTTGTGATTTCATGATCATGGGATCGTTCACTGTGAATCCCATTCTTAAAGCTCCACTCCAGTTTGTAGATATTTCTAGAAATTTAATATAAATTGGCTCACCAACCATTATAGGACGATTACTGAAAGTTATGGCTTTGCAAAATCCTACGGACCTATATGCAACTGCTCCTTTTCTCAATAATTTAATATTTTCACCATGCACTTGATGGAAATGAAGTGGGCCATAGTTATTTCTTAGTGCTACGGTCATCCTGTCGTCATACAGAGACGCTGAAACAAGGAAAATTTTAATACATATTAATAACTAAACTAAGCAGTAAAATTAACATTATATTATTTAAGGTAAATTTAGTAAACATAAAAGCAATGAATTCTTAATAAATATTTTCCTGTGTACTAAAACATTTCCTATTTCTCCTTGATCATAAGGTAAGTCATAGCCTGACTCTCCAACCCTCCAGAAAGCACACAGATAAAACCTCAATGACCGGACCGCCACGACAGCAACACTGGCGGGGACTGTGGTTGTGTCCAAAGGGCCATCACCGGCCACAGTACAACCCATCACCGATGGAAGGAGCCAGATCCTTACCTTTTCGTGTACCCACAGGGATGGCGTGAACCAACCACCACGCCGGAAGCTTCTCATCCTCAATTAAGAGGTGCCGACCGAGGGATTTGATCATAAGGTAAGTCAACCATCTAACTCCCCGACCCACCACGAAGGCACACGGATTTAAACCATAAAACTGAATGACCGGACCGCCGCAACAGCAACATTGACGGGAACTGTGGTTGAGTCCTAAGGGCCATCACCGGCCACGGTACAACCCTCCCGTCATCGATGGGAGGGGTCAGATCCACCACCTATTAATGTACCCTCCAGGGTGGCGAGATCCAACCACCACGCCGGAAGCTTCTTATCCTCAATTAAGAAGTGTCCACAGGGAGATTTGATCATAAGGTAAAACAAAGCTTGAGTAATCTATAAATCGCACTCTATTACCCCATTTGATACAATATGCAAGTTAGGACAAACACATTTAAATAAATGCACTGCTTTGTTTTTTGTTATCATTTACTTGAATTAATATATTGGGTTCTTTTTACCCCATTCCTTTCATTTGTATCAATAATTATCCATATCGTCAGAAAAATCTATGACATCTTAAGATAATTAGTGACTGATCATCATGAAGCATATATGATAGATAACGTACATATTTTTTTTTTCTTTTCTTTCTTTCTTTTTTTTTTTTTTTTTTGCTATCATTTGAATATCTACAATAGATAAAGACTATCTGTAGACTGAAAGAAGTAATATTCCTGTAAAAAAAAGTTTCTAATGACTAGTGAACTAATGACTATGAAAACTGAGAAAGCACTCAAAATTGTTGTATATTTTCATATCAGTGCATTGTAATAACTTTTCGCTAGCTAGTGGGAAGCAGAATCAGAAGTCACAAGCATAGCTACATATGTAACACACCATTTGCCTAAATGTTGACCTTGGCGGAAGAATATCAATCCTCTTAAAAACAAAAATGCTAAGCAATACTGGCAATTAACTAGACTTTAAGATTAATCGGCACTTGGAAATGTCATATGCAGCAATGAAAAATGCCTCCTTTTAGGAAGAACAATCCAGCAATATGGTTCTTGCAGTTTGAATCGACTGTTTGACAACTGTCATCAGTGTTCAACACAATGCAATGCTCATCACAAGTAGAATTGTGCACGATTTATTTATCCATTGATGACAGCTGTCATCAACGTTTATCACAATAGAATGTTCATCACAAGTAGAATTGTGCACGATTTATTTATGCATTGATGACAGCTGTCATCAACGTTTATCACAATAGAATGCTCATCACAAGGAGAATTGTGCAGGGTTTATTTACCGTGTTCCACTAATGACAGCTGTCATCAATGCTCATCACAAGGCAATGCTCATCGAGAATAGAATTCAGCAGGATTTATTTACCTTTTTCCGTTGATGACAACTATCACAAATGGTCATCACAATGGAATGCTCATCACAAGTAGAATTGTGCAGGATTTATTTACCGTATTCCACTAATGACAGCTGTCATCAATGTACATCACAAAGCAATGCTCATCACAAGTAGAATTGTGCAGGATTTATTTACAGCATTGCGTTGATGACAACTATCACAAATGGTCATCACGATGGAATGCTCATCACAAGTAGAATTGTGCACGATTTATTTATCCATTGATGACAGCTGTCATCAACGTTTATCACAATAGAATGTTCATCACAAGTAGAATTGTGCACGATTTATTTATGCATTGATGACAGCTGTCATCAACGTTTATCACAATAGAATGCTCATCACAAGGAGAATTGTGCAGGGTTTATTTACCGTGTTCCACTAATGACAGCTGTCATCAATGCTCATCACAAGGCAATGCTCATCGAGAATAGAATTCAGCAGGATTTATTTACCTTTTTCCGTTGATGACAACTATCACAAATGGTCATCACAATGGAATGCTCATCACAAGTAGAATTGTGCAGGATTTATTTACCGTATTCCACTAATGACAGCTGTCATCAATGTACATCACAAAGCAATGCTCATCACAAGTAGAATTGTGCAGGATTTATTTACAGCATTGCGTTGATGACAACTATCACAAATGGTCATCACGATGGAATGCTCATCACAAGCAGAATTGTGCAGGATCTATTTACTGTATTGCCACTGTCTCATTCAGATCGAAATCCCACCACAAGTCAATGATGTCATTATTTCTCCTCCAAAGGATGATATGCATGATACATTAAAGCAATATTTGATTAATATTTTCACTCATCTTCAAGAGCGCTGGCTAAGAAATTATTACAAGATATAGAATGAGATAATACAGTGTGTCCCACAAGGTATCAGCATCTAATATTTACAGATTCAGATAGAACACATCAAGATGAGTACTTTGATGCATAACATGTGATAGCGTCATAGTCTAATTACACGAAAAACGTTAATTATGAATCCGAAAGTTTGCATTCTAAATTATGATGCATAAGACGATTGCACAACATGGTAGCTTCCCTAGGTGACTATGAAAATTTACGGCAACCAATGAGAGGAAAAGCGCGTCTGCAAGGGAATATGCTAACTCCCGTCTAGTAAAGTCTACCTATATAAGTCTAGAAAAAGGTTTGATGAGAATGAGTCGTGCGTTATTCGCTAAGAAATTACGGTGTACTGTACCTAATCGTTGTGGTTATAAAATAAATAAATATTCGATTGAGCATTGTGTTTTCATGGTGCTTATCATGAACTGCAATCACCAGCGGCTCTGGTGAAAAAATTCGGCAATCACTACAACATAAACTGCGGCACGACGACCAAAAGTATATACAAAAGATAAGCGATTATTGGTTTATGCAAGATGACCATCGCACTCAGCGTAACTTTGATCTCTTGGCAGAACATTTTCACCACAGGCTGATCGGGTTGGATTCCATTACGAAAATCGACAACGGTATAGAGTGGCCACTTTATTTCCCGGATCTCAACCCTTGTGATTTTTTTATAGGGGCGCCTGAAAGATACAGTGTATCTCATATAGCCCTCAACATATGACGACTGGAGAGCAGCAACTGAAACCAAGGTCAAGGAAATTGGAACAGATGTTTTGTAGAAAACAATTGTAAACTTTGATCACAGACTTCGCCATGTCATTTTTTCGAACTGCCGACATTTCAAAAATCTGTTGAAAGTTCTCAATAAACATTGATTTTCAATTCCCCCCCCCCTCCTTTCTTGAAGTTTTCATAACACAAGCTTCACACATTAAGTTGACTATGACGCTATATTCAGAGACCCTTCGTGTTATACATAAACTACACGTCTTGATGTGTTTTATCCGAATATGTAAATATTAGACGCTGCATACCTTGTGAAACACCCTGTAATTGCTAATTTTGCTTTTTCATCAGATACAAGATGCAATGGAAAATGTACTGGCAATCAACTTCTGTAATTGTAGTTACAATGCTTGCCAATGCAAGCAATTCTTATATTTCAAGTGACAAATCAATCAAATTTGCAATTAAAACTGATGAAATGTTGGATATAACATCAAAAGTAGGCATGTAAAGAAGAAATGAAAGCCAAACAATTGGAATCTATCATTCCTAGTGCATGCATCTCCAATTTACAGGTTCAAATCAATCAAGTTTCATAGAAAATATACTGGATGTCACATTTCAGCCGAAATAATGGTTTGAAGAAGTAAATCTAATGATTGCACTGCAAATCATGATAATCGATTATTCAAATATCACATTTATTTTGACATAATGCTAAAAATGGTACATCGTCATTCAGATACAAGCAGAATGGCCAAACATTCCTGACGGCCAAAATAATTGACTTATTATTCAGGAGAAACCAACAAGTCTTGAGCTTTCCAGAAGATACAGCAAATTGACATTTCAGTTATACTTCTCTCGTCTGCAGAAGGCTGCAAACCAAAATGTTTATTAAATTTGTGAGCAGCTAATTGCGCAAAATTTATTATTTAGAATTTTATATTTTTAAATTTATAATTTAACATTTATTGCTTCCAATGTTCCCTGGTCCATTTTAGGCCTCCATTTCGATGACTCATTAAGGAATTATTACTCATTCAAACTGTGTTTAAAGATCAACCAGCAATGCAATTATATTGTTATTTTCAATAATTGATTTAAAACTACCCAATGAATTTTATGATTTAATTTATGATCATGATGATATTTCTGAAAATAATGAACAGCGATGCTGAACCCGTTGTTAAATTCCATAATATTATGCACATAATTCGGATAAAAGGTCCTGTTGCGGATACTAAGATATGACGTTTAGCTCCAGATTAATTTGATGCAGCTAAAAAGGAATTAGGTTTGACATTTTTTGTTTACTTTTCCATATTGAATAGGTTTAGTGTCGGGCATGCTTTTAATAAAATTTTTGAAATCTTGTTGTATTTGAAATTAAAGTTTAACACCAGAATTAGAGAAATGAATAGCAGACCGAGTTAAATTTTGTCAGACTTCTCAAATAATATGAGACTTGCATGTCAATCAAAATTTGAAATATTGTAAACGTTGTATATTTATATAATTTATATTATGAAAATATTGCAACGTTTTTCCTTTTTCCTCACATGGTAATTGGAGGATGAACTCACAATCACCCGTTTCCCCACACATAATTAAGTGCCTACGGACCGCCAGATGTGGATCCTTTCACTAGTTCAGACATTGTGTCTGGTCATTTGTTGTATCCAGTTGGAGGGCGACAGATGTGTGTGTCTCGTCGTTTCAAATAAATCTATCGTGTCGTCAAGGGAGAAGAATGTCAAAACACCCAGATATTAAACTTTTTTCCCATATGAAGAGACTCCTCAAATCTTCAAGAAGCTGTCAATCACCAGCAACCGTTGTCATTAAGTGTCAAAATCAGGTGCACTTCAGCCGGTGCACATGTATCCGGGAGGGGTTCAGTTACAAAGATGGATCCTTAACAGACATTCCCACGATCTGCTGGAGACCATTGAGGAAGCAATGCTGAGCAGCTATTGGATGATAGGGAACTCGTGTTCACCAATGAGAAAATCGGAGGTAAAGATCTGACGGAAATAAAATGCGGTATTCTTGTATTGTTTAGAGCCAGAGGAGAGCAGTGAAGGGCTTCGAATTGAAATTCGGAGAGACGTCGGTGTCCGAAGAAGGTGTTCCTGATTTTTTTTGAGAAACTCCGTGTGATTCGGGTTTCTGTGTTAGGATCCATCCATAAAGATAGGTGGATTTCTGGAGAGGTCCCTGCAGTAGCCGTTTTGAGTTAACAGCCTGTTAGCGTTTTCTTTTCTTTTTTTGGATGACTTATTCTCCGATTTGATCGAGGAACTATTTCATGATTAGACTTTCAACTGTTAACTAGGTTGTGAATAATATTAACCTAGATGAGAACAAATTGTTTTTTGAGCATATATAAGACTGTAAGTAAAAGAATTGTCTGTTAAGCTACTCTCTTATTTGATCGTTCTGGATCAAGATATTACAATTACAATATTTTTCTGTAGAGGCCATTAAGATCAAATCCTAAAAAAGCAAATATTAATCCTAACAAACCAACTGGTTCCCAAAGGTGTTGGTCTCCAATAAATTTCAGCAAAACTTTACATTAGGAAGTATATATGTTACTATTCATTATATTTTAATATTTAATATACCGGGTGTCCCATAAATTTGTAAATATTTTAAAAATTCATAAAAATTGAAGGACTGGGTATATTTGAATGCGGTTTGCGAGACAATTATTCTCATAAAGGGGGATTTTTTTTGATACAGAAAAAAAAAAATCAAAAATTGGTCAATAGAGGGCGCTGCAGACAAGCAAATCAGTAGAAATATGCAAATTAAAGTCTTATGAAAGGCAGAGTGAGCGATTGACATATCATTTCTAAAGGTTTGCATAAGGTTTGTATTAAGATATTGACACTGGTGGATAAAGCACTATTGGTAAAGTTGTTTTATGTGAGCAACGAATCGGCGGCTGAAGCCTTACGAAAGTTTAGGACCCAGAAAAGATTGAAGAAAGGTTCAGGTCCGATCACTCCTGCTGGACTTGTTTCCCTAGTACGCCGTTTCGAAGAAACTGGAAGTTTGTGTCATCGGTCACGCAGTGGTGCACCTTGTTTAACAACAGTCCGTACCCCCGATGTCTCTTCGCAAATGGACACGCTAAGAGAACAGTCTACAAGTGCAGTCAGTAGCGCACGAGAAGTGGCACGAATAAATGGTATACCGAAGACTTCGGTGTACCGTATCCTTCATGATGTATTGCAATTGTACCCATACAAATTGCAATCGCTACATCAGCTCTTACCAAATGATACAGCTAAGAGATTGGAATTTTCAAATTGGGCTTTGGCGAAAATTGAAGATGATCCGCGATGGCTGCTGAAAATATTGTGGACAGATGAGGCTCATTTTGCTTTGCATGGAGAAGTTAATACCCATAACTGTAGAATATGGGCACATGAGAATCCACATTCTTACACTGAGAAGCCCCGGCATTCACCACGGGTTACTGTTTGGTGTGGTTTCACTGCATCCATTATTGTAGGCCCTTTTTTCTTTGAAAAGCCCTGTAAAAAAGGAGGATGGAAGACATGTTCAGTTAATGGAACAAGTTACTTGGAAATGTTACAGAAGGAAATGATACCGTCCTTATTGGAACACGATGTCCTCGACACAGTGACATTCATGCAAGACGGGACACCTCCTCACATCGACCGAAGTGAAGGCATTTTTGAGAACTTTTACTGAAGACGGATAACCAGCCGTCACTTTACACATGAATGGCCCCCACGCTCACCAGATTTAACACCCCTTGATTTTTAGCTATGGGGTTACCTTAAGTCTCGGGTGTACCGCCATAGGCCAACTTCGTTAGTGCAGCTAAAGGAAGCCATTCGCCACGAAATCTCATGTATTCATCCGGATATGCTGTATGATGCAGTTACCAGTGCTGTCTCCAAATTGTTATTTGTGGTGATGGCGGACACATAAAACAAGTACTGTACTGGTGTGATACGCATGTAAACAATTGTTGCATGCAAATAAAAGTATTTTTCCCGTAGAATTGTATGTTTTGCTTGTGTTTAGCGTCCTCTATCGACAAATTTTTGAACTTTTTTTTTTCGTATGAAAAAAAAAATCCCCCTTCATGAGAATAACAGTTTCGCAAACCGCATTAAAATATACTCATTCCTTCAATTTTTATGAATTTTTAAAGTATTTACAAATTTATGGGACACCCGGTATATTATATTATAATCACTGAACATAAATTGACTTCTTTAATATAAAATTTCAATTATAAACTCAATCCCAATGCAAGATTATTTACATTATTTTTGATTATGAATATATTAACCCATGCAGATAACTTATTTATCTAAAATGCCGAAACAAAGATCTTAGAGCGTTTTCGATTTCAGTTCGAGATGTCTCATGCATGAAGTTATCCATTGAACCACGTCATGCGACCGTGGAAAATCAAATCGAAGGATATGCATCAGGATTTGCCTCGGGGGTGTATTCATTGTCACCACGAACAAAGCATTTATGTTCTGTTTTTGTTTAAAGACTTCGTTATAAAACTTCTGGTTCTGGGAATCTGTCGTTACCTTCGGGCATTTTTCTCTGAATCTTTCCAATTCGTTAACTTGGTAACATGATTTTTAAAAGACCTATTCAGAATTATATGCAATATAACATAAAACTAAATTTGGAATTATACTAAAATGACAATCGTCTTTGATTTTTATTTTCTCATACAAAAAAAAAAAAAAAAAAATACAAAAGGAAACTTTTAATCGTCAAAAAATTCAAACTCGAGATTTCCACGAGTCTTCGCGTTTCAAACATCCTTAAGTTTGAAAAACACATTTTTGGAATTATATTTATCTATGTGTGAAAAAAGATGCTATCAAAACGCTTTAGACTAGATGGATGAATTTGATATATATATACTTTATACCGTATTTGTAGATTTCTGTCAAATTTTGAACAAAATCCTTTCTCAGGATGACTGTCTGGCTGTCCAAGTGAACAGGATAACTACAAATCGTAAAGAGCTAGATAAATAAAATTTGGTACACTGGTTTAGTATCTAAAATGTAGATTCTTATCATATTTTAAATCAAATCCGTCAGTACCATATGTATTATCTCGTGTACCATCGTGTCGGTACCACCAGTAATCCGTTTTGACCATTTGTATAATACGCATGTATATAAACATAATAATTCAAAAATGCAATGATTTAAATAAATAAAATTTGGTATGTGATCTTGTGACTACAATTTCATTTCTTTGTTAAATTTGAGGGGAAAAGACGTCCGAAATAACTGTCGATTTTCGGTACTTATATCGTAAACTAGCGATTAATCAAGATCGCACGCTAAATTCACAACAAAGCTCAATATTTCGTAATTATTGTTCGCGAATGCCGTATAAGTCCACAATTTATCCGGAGATAATATTTTTACTAGAGAGTAGGCGAGAAAATTTTGGAGAGATCACACTCGCGGTTAATTTGAGAACGAAAGTCTATTTATTTACTCACAAGCTACCTTTGAAGACTAGTAAATCAACTGGACCGTCAACAATAATAATCGTGCTTTTAATTTAATGTAAATCTCTTATTTGTGTGAATTCCACGATTTCCTCAACAAAAGCATTTGCATAATGAACTAGAGTCCGATGACAGCATCATTATATTACAAAATTAAGTTCTGGATAATCTTATTCTAAATGTATGTTGTTCTTAGTCGAGATGTAATTTCACCATTTAATTCCTGATGGAAATTGCTTTCATAATTCGCAGAATATTTCTTCCTTAGCTGTCAACAATAATGCAAAATTACAAGATAAAATATTTAATGAAACACTGAAAATAAATTCATAAAAAGTTGCATGGAGATTAAAATACGCAATTTTTTGAAATTTGTGTGAAAATAAAATTTTTGCTATAATATTATCACAAGTTTGGACTGAAAAAACATTAAGATTTAACATTATGCTTAATTAATTAAAATTTGGAAAGAAAAAAAATCTCTTCAAGGCGCACAATCTCACCATCTGAAACATATTTATGCTAAATGTGTCCACCACCCCTTCTTATGTGGTGCGGAAGTTTGGAGGGGGGGGGGTGCCAGCTCAAGTATCGTCCTCGTGATCTGACCACGGTTCAAAATTACGAGGCCAGTTCAAGAATGGCTCTACTGCTGCTTTAAAACGGGACGTTAACCCTCTAAAGGCCATTTTTTTCTAGTCATATTATGTTAAAATATTTTTAGGCTTGAAATTAAAATAAGAAAAGGGATTAATTTAGCTTATTAGATAAATTTAATTAAATTAATTAATTTGGTTGATTAATAATAAGAACTAAAGCATCTAAGTTTCTGACTAAAAAAATTTGTCAGAACTTGTGTCAACCTATATAATTTCATACAAATATTGATAAATTTGGTGGGAAGCATACTTCCCCCGGCCCTAGAAAGGGTTAATATAACTGAACTGAACGATTCTAAATATGTTAGCTGTAGACCGAATTGTTTGTATTGTAGAGAGCCAATACACACAAATACAAAAAATTTCTTTCATAATTAAAGAAGCGTTAAATCTTGACTATGTATTGAAATCTTGTTACACAGGATAAAGAAAGTTTGTAGTCATTCGATACTTATAATGAGACTATTTGCAGAGCCGCCTAGTTCCAAATTTCAAAATACAGTCAACCTACGTCGATTTTTATTGGTGACATAGAGGAAATAAAATTAATTCAGCTAGAAATTTTGTGCATTTTTAAAACTTTTTTACATTTTGTCCAATAATATGTGGGTTTCCAAATTTATCGGATGTTTTCAGTAAAACCATAATAACATTTAACCAGAGCCTTATTTTTTACATCGACTCATTATTATTTAAAATTCAGAAGCTGAAAAAGGAAAAAATGAATTATAGAAATAATAAAGTAAATAAAACGTTGATGTTAAGCATCGTTAAAGGTGCACGATTAGTACGGAAAACAAATTTTCGTATTGAATATTCAATATTCCAATGCATAAACCGAGTTCCGCAATTACAAAGTTAAATATCTTCCTTCTTTTGTTAACGTCAACTCACCTGTAGCCAATAATGAACAGAATTAACAAACTAATGAACCATTCATATTTGCATACAAAAAGTAGGGGCATTAAAAGAAGAAAAACATGGAGCCAAAACATATTCATTGCCTCAAATCAGAATGACTTTATCTTTCTACTTTTTTCACTTACTATTTGCTGACTGAAAGTCCCACTGAAGGCCTTTAGTTAAATATTGATGCTGTTCAGATTCAACCTTTTTGGATTTTAAATCGATCGTTAAAGACAGAGAATTGTTGGATATTGTGAAACATGGCTATTTTGAATTTGGCTATTTTTAATTCGATTTCATGGGAAATTCTTTTTCTATTCCATTGAAATTTTGTCTTTTGACTTCGTGTATAGTTTCAATTTATTTGATTAATTCGAATTAAACAGTACAATATTGTTAATTATATATATATATATTGCAGAATTTTTGTCGCTCATTCATTCATTAGTCGTCGTTCATTAATTAAATTCGTTCGTGTGATCATAAAAAGATAATTTTTAAGGACCTTCATTCAGTATAGGATTTTACGATCGTGAATATATTCAATAAAAAAAAAGAAAGGAAAGAAAAATTCCTTTCTGAGAAAAATTTGAAATATATCAGTTATAAATTGCACTGTCCATTGAAAATCTTATTTTACATTTCTTATATTCAAAATGTTGTATTAATGATAATTTCATAACAATATTTACATATGCAATCAAATTATAATTTTAAGAATTACTAAACAATATTTAATTATGTTACAGTTTTATTCATCAAATTTATTACATAGTAAAAGATTAATGAATGTTGTAACTCTTCGTTTAAAAGTAGGCGCTTTCTTTCGTCAGTTCCCTTATTTTTAAACTAATTTTTCATTTCATCTTCAATTTTTTTTCCCTCAAATATTGGACTCTTTTTGCTAAATATATGGATTGTTTTTGCAAAAGAATTCCTTTTCTTCAAGCTTCTTCCAATCAAATCTAATCTCTCATTATAAAGAAATTTAAATCGTTTTGGCATTTAAAATTTTAGAGCTTCGGATTACCGCCGTTCAATTTAAATATGTTTGTTTCTTTGCTTACTTTCTGAAATACATAGTATACAGGAAGTACTGAAATCGTCAAAAAGTTCGAATTCGAGATTTTGACAAATATCCACGTTTTAGACCTCTGATTTCGAAAAACATATTTTTGGCATTATGCCTATCTGTCCGTCCATGAAAATGATAGCTCAAAAAAGGCTTGAGCTATATGGATGAAATTTGGTGTATAAACAAAGACCAAATTTGTAGATTTCTCACAAATTATGAACAAAATCCATTCCTGAGAGTTCATTCCTATGTATTTGGTTGTTCGACTAAAGTGACTCGATAACTCCAAAAGGCAACTAACATTTGGTGCATAGGTTGAGGATCAAAAATGAAATTCAAATCATTTCACAAATTTTGAATCAGATCTGTCCGTCTCTCTGTATTTTCATATACATGTAAACACAATAATTCATAAGCGGAATGACTTACATCAATAAAATTCGGTATGTCATCTTGTGATTATAACTAGTTTCGCATTAAATTTTAGTTTCATTAAGCGGCAAAAAAGCACTCAAAATACATATTCGCACGATAGCTTCTAGGAAAATGTCAGATTCACTCTATTGTTTATTCTAAAAATTGTTTTCTAATGCCATCTAAGGCATCTGCGACCTTAACCAAGGTCATAATTTTATGCAGGGGGGGGGGATAAAACCTTAATTGAACAATCCGGTAAAAGTTTCGGGCAGAGGATTCCCGCTGGTTTAATTTTTTTCACTAATAGTATATTCTTTGGAGTCACAAAATGAATCTTATTATGGTTTAAGCACATATCTCTTTCATTTGTTACTACATTGGAGAGTTTCCACTTAACTTTTTAAAATTCATTATAGTTGCTAATGAATCCGATGCACACAGTGTGCTTTTGGCACAACATTAACTTGCTTCCTTTAAACACATTCTTTAAAGTTTTTTTAAACTTAAAAAATTTTGGCGTGAAAAATTTGGAAACAGTGAAAAGGCCAACGAAATGGTCCTTACTAGATTCCCATTCTAGTGACGAATTTAAGTATATCGCTGCCATAAGCAATGCATATTAGAGGTCCTCTTTTAATAAATAGTGAATTCAGTTTCATATTTGAGAAAAATTTTAACATGTTAATAATTTATTCTAATTTAATTTCTTTTATATTTTAGTTCACATTGAAAAAATATATAAGTTTATTTATTCTTTTACTTATATCATGGGGAAAAAAAAATACCTAAAGAAATAAAATTTTTGAAATTTACTATAATATTAATTAAAGATATCTTTACATACGAATGAAGCTTAAATTATTATAATAGATTATAAAGAAGCAATAAACTTTTTAAAATAAAATTGAAAATTATTAATTTACGAGAAATATCAAGTGAAATATTCAATTAAACACATTTTAATACATTATAAATGAATAATTAATAAAATTTTATTTATATTAATTATGATTTTAATAATTCAAGGTAAATACACATTGTAGGTTCAAATATTTTATAATTTATGGCATTTGTATTTTTTCCCACCTAATTTATTCGGCAATATGTTAAGAAAATTTATTAACCCTCTGTGGCCCTAAGCAAGTCCAGTTGAAATTGGCACGTTGCCAAATTCTACCCCCAAACTTTTTGAAACACCACAGGAAAACAGCTACATGAAAACTGACCCTAAAGTGGACGTTGCACTGAATGGTCATTATGCAAAATATTTTCAATCTCCGATTTCACTTCGTCATACGGGCGTGGTCATTCTTGGAACGCCATCACCAAAAATAGCAATTAAAAACAAATGATATTCAGATTTTACGCATATTTAATTCTGTCTAGCAGAATTCACCTTCGGATTCTACTCGCGGGCCGAATAGTAGGTCAATAAACAACTACCAGTAATGGGATCTGCGAACACAGCAGGAATAGCAGGGCAAGAGCTGAATGGACAGAATTTCGAACACTGCGACGTCACATAGTTTCCAAGCGTCACAGAAATAATGTTTTCGAGTGTTTCCGATTAATTTGTATACAGAAACGGAAGGCCGAGGCCGACCTTGGGCCAGCATAGACGGCGTCGAGGCTCAAGAGAAAAGAGCTGACGTTGACAGCCCCTGCAATCAATGGATCACGTAGAATCAACAGGTGTGACGTGTTTATCAGGCCGGTATCTGATTTCTGTAAAGATCCGCAACATAGTTGCTGTTGCATCAGATAAATGGTGCGCTTTAGAGTTGAGCGGGGCTGTGCTTCTGTGGTTTGTGAATAATGAAACACAAGGTCATTCGAAGATAAAACGAAGTTCTTGAGAGTCAGTTTCAGATTTTGAAGAAGTTGAATTTGCGCCGTAGGTTTTAGGATTGCATGGATTACGATTTTTAATAATATGTTTAATCCTAATCTACTCCATAACTTAATCTTACAGTTCATGACTACTCTAAGTCTGAAAGAATTTTAATTTTATTTCATTTTGTTGATTTATTTATTCTTTTAGTATTTTTATGTATTTCGTAAATAAGAGTGCATAAAATTTGAAAAAAAAAATTCCAAATAGACAAAATTAAATAAAAATGGGGGAAATCCGAAATTTAAAAAAAATATATGTATGAAATGGTTCAAATTTCGTCACCGAAAAATAGAAAAAACTTACTAATTTTTTTATTAAAAAATTCATGTCTAGATCTTTGAACTTTTTTGTTTAATTTATCAGAATAATTTTAAAATTCAATATTTCGAAAATGACTGAAAATGAAAACAAACCATTTGCACAAAATTAATAAACATAAGACAGGAGATTTTTTTTTTTTGTCGCCTAACTAAAATTTATTGCCAGTTAAGTTTACAATTTAAACTAAACAATTGTTTACAAATGGTTCTTGCAATTGTAAAATGATACGTTTCCAAGGTTACAGTTACCTAGGTTTCTGATAGTGTGTGAAGTCATCTAGAACATGAAGAGTGATAGTGTGGAGGGTGGGAGGAGTCCCGAGAGCAAATCTTATAAGCTGCCATGGAAACAAGATATTAGTATGTTTATATCACTTTTAAAAGTGAAATAACCCCCATCACGCCATTGCTAGGTTAAGAACAATGGTAGAAATAACACAACTTACAAATGTTCGTTGTGTCTTCCTTTATTCAAGAAGACAGCTTCTCTAACAAAGAACAACTTGCAGAGGAATGACTTATTTCAATATATAAATTCTGATTTCGAGAAAAAGAAAGTCTGTCTCTCTTATAAAATCTAATTCAGAACTTAATTAATTTCCAAATTTTTATCTTAATTTTAACCATATTAACTTCATTCTAAAATGTTCACTTATTTCCTGATTCAATTCCCACTTTTTATTTAATTATTTTTAACATGAGCTTTTAGAAAATTAATGACTTATGCGTTTTCTCACGCTCCAATCAAAAGGGAAAAAAAGTTCCTAACACTTGCACATACCTTTCAAAGATACCTATGCCTAAATCCCTATCAGAATCTCATTGTAAAAATGACTGAAAAGAAAAATTTCTGTCACTTTGTTCTTGTATCGCGATGTAAGACAATGTCAATTTATCCTCACTTCTTCCTTGCACAATTATGACACCCGTTGTGAAAAAAAGAAATAAATCGAAATGGTGAAATAAATCGAAGTTATAATTTCAAAAGTTTCTTCTTTTCAGCCGGACAAGCATCTGCAATATCATGTTTACATATATATGTATTTACATTCATTCACAAATTAGAAATGTTGAAATTTTTATTGTATATGAATCACGTGGTATATATAAACTAAAATCTAATGATACAGGCTGCCCCTGAATTCACGAGCCAAACTTTAAGGGTAGGTAAGATACAGTTATAGAACCATTTTTTGAGTAGCAATATGAAGTCGAAAATAAAAAGTATAGACGGGACAAATAAATGAAAGGAAGTTCAAGCAAAGCGCAAAAATACAGTGTCTACGAGACTTCATTTGATTCTGGTGAGGGCCTCATTGCAAAACTTTCAGTTGCTGCTACAACTATTCATGAAATACTCGATGTCTTAGAAAGAGAAAGCCAATCCCTTGCCAGACGTTACTAGGCTCGTACTAATGTTGGCGATGGCACGTTTGTGCACTTACTGTAATATTATATAAGTAAAGAGCTTTCTTTTCATTTTCTCAGCATTTTTTATTTTCAACCGCACATTGCAGTACAAAAAATGCATCTATATGTAATGATATTTTAATTCTAATTTCAATTTAATTAATTTCCAAGATTTTATCTCATTTTAGCCCATAGTAACTTCATTCTAAAAATATTCTCTTATTTCGTGATCCAATTCCACTTTCGGTTAAATTAATTCCTCTGTAAAACTAATGCGCCATCAGTACTACGTATCAAATGGAAGTGATACTTTCGTTAACCTTATCAGAAGTCAAAACATGTATTCCATCGGCGCGTGGCTGGAAATTCTATATTATATAAGACTAGTGATCATTTGTTTCGCGCTCTTCTTTACTTCTGCTTTAATGCCGCACTGCGTCTTCTTGTAAATAATTATGCTTTCACGAAATGTATATTAAAATTAATTTAAAAATACAAAGTCTCTTCACTGCTTCAAACCTGCATTCTGCTTCAACCACAATAATATTACATATTATTTAGTCAACAAGATTCGAAATCCTTTACATATATATGTATTTTACCTACCTGTAAAGTTTGGTTCATGAATTCAGGAACACTCTATATATAACTTATGCTATGCATTTATAAAATCTAAGCTACAACCAGCAAATGTTTCATCTCAATTCCAAGTAGACTATCAGAGAAAGCACCCTATTGTGGATGTAACATAGTAAAAACACTTTTGAAATATAAAATTATACAAAGAAACTGAAATATCAACATAATTTTATAACTTAAGTACATTCATGTAATTAATTGATATAATCGCGTGCAGGAATAATTTCATTCAATGCATGCATTCAAAGTGTAAAACTTTCAACAGATCTTGCAGAACAACTGTAGCTATTGCTACATCATTTGTTAAAAATAAATAAAATTCGAGTTTAAAATATTAAGATATAACAATAGTTATTTCAAAGAACAAACAATGATTATATCGCATTCATATTTTAAGAACTTATATGCAATACATACAGAAAAAAAAAATACTTTGCAATAAATTTCACAGCAATCAGTCAATATAATCTATTGAGGTCGATGGCTGATAGATACTATTATTTTAAGCCTTTGTTGCACCTGTGCTTATGCAAAATAGTTCCCACAGCTATCGGTTGCGCGGCATCTTATCGATATGTATCTTAAAGAATTGATATCGCTCTGGACATGTAAACAAACTCGAGCATCTGGGAATAACATGAAAATTCTGCAAAATCCCAAAAAAACGGATAAGGAACTTCGTCAAAATAAAAAAATTATTTTCGATATATTAGAAGGAGATATTTGAGTCATAATCCTTATTTGATACAGTTCTTTTTCTGAAACATATTTTTGTTACTCTGATGTTTCCAATTGATTAGTTATAGTCAATTAATAAGTGCAGCCAATTAATTAGTTATTAGCAATTAATAACTATAATTAATTGATAATTATAATGAAGGGATTAAATGTAACCAGTTAATAAGCGTAGTCACTTGATTAACTATAATCAATTACTAAGTGAAATCACTTGATTGGTTATAATAAATTAATAAGTTTAATCAATTGGTTAGTTAAAATCAATTAATAAGGGTTTAATTAACAAGTGTTAAGTGAAAAAGTATATAATTAATTATAACCAGTCAATAAGTTTAATCTGTAACTGTAATTTATTGATTAGTTAAAATCAATTCATAGCTGTAATCAATTGATAAATATAATCATTTAACACATTCACTGCCACTACTCACGCCTGATATCCGGGCCATCTATCTAATTAGATGACCCCTTCTTTGTTATCTTTTAACTGTAGTAGAGAAAGTGTCATCTAATAACATAGATCATAGGTTCCCAAAGTGGTCCAGGTGGACCCCCAGGGGTCCATAGGAAACCACACGGAGGTCTACGTAGACGTGAAAAGAAAACAGGGGTTCACAAGTTGTAAGTGGGGGTCCACGAAAAATGTTCTGGTTTTCATAATAAATAACAAAAATTTTGGCTTGGATTTCCTATCAACGTAGGCAGGTAACATCGGTAGGTACTCAAAAATATTCGAGACTCAGTTCAAACACAGAATTGAATAGAACAATAGATAATAGTACAAGTGTACACCACATGTCGAGACTTGCAAAGCTCGTCCGGGATGCTTGTTTAGACCTGCAAAAGGATGAAATGCGACTTGCGCTGTGCTTGCAATCTACATTAGTATAAATACGAATGCCAAGAACAAAACGTTACTCATTTGTTTCCTGATATATTTAATGTCCTGAGTGATTTTTTTTACAGAAAAGTCTATTCCATTTACAAACATTATTTCGGTGGCAGCAAATGGAGCTCCTGCCATGTTCGGGCGATATCGTGGGTTTATAAGCCATTTTAAAAGAATAATACCAGGACTAATTGTAATTCACTGTGTCATCCCCCGACTACACCTTGTAGCGAAAAATTTGAGTGATACATTGCACCAATCGCTTCAATTTATGATTAACGCAGTTAATAAAATAAGAAGCAATGCTTTGAATACCCGTTTATTTGCACTATTGTGCGATGAAAATGATGAAGATTTCCAACAACTGCTCTTACATACTGAAGTACGCTGGTTGTCGAAAGGTGCATGCTTATCGAGATTTTACTCACTTTTCGAATCAGTGATAGAGTGTCTGGAAACTAAAGCACCAGATTTAAAAGAAAATCTGATCAAATATAAAGCGGAAATTGCGTACTTAACAGATTTGTTCATAAAATTCAATGACGTTAACTTGCAGTTACAAGGGGACAGCCTTAATTTAATAAAAACAAAGGGTGTAATTTCGGCTTTTCTTGGTAAATTGAAATTAATGAAGCAAAATATTAGTAGGCGCGAATTCTCCCAGTTTCCGCACTTGTCACAGATAGAATGTCTTGATGAGGATATTCAGACATACGCTCAACATTTAAATACCCTGCATGATGACACTTCAAAAATAGATTTGAATATATTCTGACGATGGAAATACCACCATGGATCATAACCCCATTTGATGAAACGGAAGAGGCGAATGTGTATTACAAGAGGAGCTACTTGAGCTCAGCACCAACGAGGAACTGAAGGTGAAATTTAAAAAAGGCTATCAAACATTTTGGCTGTAGGCAGAAATCCCCGAAAAATATCCTGGGCTGTGGGAAATTGCGAGGAAATTTTGGATAGCGTTTTCCGCGTTATATCTTGTCGAAAGAAGTTTTAGTGCCGTTACCAACCTGTTGACAAAACAAAAAAAAAAAAAAAAACAGATTGAACATCACAGAACGGGGAGATTTGAGATTACTTCTTACAAAATTGAAGCCAAATATTGATAATTTTCTGTCAATTGATCAAGTACATCCATCTCATTAAAAGTATGACTATTTTTTATTGTTGATTTCCATTTCAGAGTTCATTGTTGATTTTTTGTCAATTCTTGATTGTTTGTAATAATAAATGTTTATAATTTTGTATAACCACAAGTATCATTTTTATAAATAGGACACAAGAAAATGTGCTACTTTTTTTTTCTTCTTAACACCCCCAATTTAAGGTGATATTTTTTAGGAGTTTTGGGAATACAGTAGAAATGTACGGTGGCCAAAAGTGTGGACATTTTTTGAAAGTTTCATGTTTTTCAACTTTGCGTGCTTGTAGAATATATTAATTTTCACTTAAATATAAATGTTTATATATCAAATTGAAGGTAATTTAATGTAGAATTTAATAACAAAAACATTATTACAATATCTGTATTACAAAAAAAGTTACGCTTATTTTAGTAGAACAAACAAACACAAATCGTTTTGAATAATGACATGTTTTGTAATAAAAGCGTACTAGCCAATCACAAAACTGTTCTGAGGACCAATCAAATGTCTGTAACTATAGTTTAGATTATTTGGATGGTAAAAGAGTTATTGTTGTGGAAATATTTTGCGGAATGATGCATACTAGTACAATTAAATAGAGTACTGCTGTTTAATATTTTAAGTCCTTTTTTTAATTAAACTAATTTTAAACAAAGTCACCAACAAAAAGAACTGATTGGACATCTACAAAAAGGAGCCGAATTGTCATATTGAGAGAAAATGGCCTCTCTTATGCTGAAATTGCAAGACAAGTTGGTGGTTTAGTGACTTGTTCTGGTGTATGAAAGTTCTGTTTACATTATGAAAAAACGAAATCAGTGGAATATAAGGCCAAATCAGGCCGAAAAGAATGCACAAGTGCTACTACCGATAGAAAAATTAAACGGCTATGCCTTCAAGATAGAAAACTTTCATCAGATGCCATTAGATGTGAAATGAGTGCAGCGGGTATTGCAGTAAGTTCAAGAACAATAAGAAGAAGGTTATCAGGATTTGGACTACAAGCTAGAATTCTAAGGAAAAAACCATATTTAAATCAAAAGCAACGCGAAAAACGAGTTAAATGGGCAAAAGAACACATTAAATTGTCAGAAAATCAATGGAAGCAAGTAATCTGGAGCGATGAGACTAAAATATCGCTCTTTGGTAGCGATGGTAGAAAATACGTCAGACGTAGAGTAGGTGAAGCTCTTCATCCTCATTGCATTGAAACAACTATGAAAGCAACAACAAATGCCATGATTTGGGCATGTAAGTCTGCAAATGGTGTGGGCCGAATTCAAGTGATTGATGGCATTCTGAATGCCAAAAAATACATCGAAACTGTCCTGGAACCAAAATTGATACCTTCCATCAGGGAATTGATACCTTCCATCAGGAAGTTCCAGTTTTGTTCTTCCCCAACAAAACACCATTTATTTTTCAGCAGGATTCAGCTCCATGCCACACAGCAAAAGTATGCAAAGCATGGTTTCAAAATAAAGGCATATATGTATTACCATGGCCAGGAAACAATCCTGATCTCAATCCAATTGAAAATTTGTGGCGACGTTTGAAAATTCTTGTACGACAAAAACGTCCATCCAATAAAAGACAACTTATTGAATCTATAATTGATTCTTGGCACCATGTTATTCCGAAAGATGAACTCCAAACACTCGTTCACTCGATGAAAATACGCTGTGAAGCTGTCTTAAAAAATAAGGGTTATCCTACTAAGTATTGATTGCGTAAGTATCACTTTAAAAAAATGCAAATCTAAGATACATCTTACTAAAATGAGCGCAACTTTGTTTGTAATACAGATATTGTAATACTGTTTTTGTTATTAAATCCTACATTAAATTACCTTCAATTTGATATATAAACATTTGTATTTAAGTGAAAATTAATATATTCTACAAGCACGCAAAGTTGAAAAACATGAAACTTTCAAAAAATGTCCACACTTTTAGCCACCACTGTAGCAGCAGGGGGTCTACCGAAAATAGTAAAACTTTGAAAGTGGTCCACGAGAAAAAAAAGTTTGAGAACCTCTGACATGGATGGTTTGGTACAATTGCATATTATCTGTAACGCACAGGTGCGTTTGCGGCAGTCAATGTGTTAATGAGTGTAATCGATTGATAAATAGTAAGAATAATCAAATGATTAGAAGTAAACAATTAATAACTGTAAGTAATTAAGTGTAAATATAAGTAATTAATTGATAATTAAAAAGTAACTATTTGATTAGTAGAAACCAACTGATAATTAAAAAGTGTAACTATTTGATTAGTAGAAACCAACTGATAATTAAAAAGCGTAACTGATTAATTATATTAGATTAATAACCAATTTATTAATTACAATTAGTAAGTGTACTAATTGTAAGTAATAAATTAATTAGATTTTTTGTAATTAATAATAAATTAATTACAATTAATTAGCAAGTGTAATCAATTGATTAATAGTAATTAATTGTAATAATTGATAAGTATTAAGTACTAACCAATGACAATAAAGAAGTGTACTTAATTCATTCTATTAGTTAGGGATTAAAAAAAAATAATCAAAGTTCGAATCGATCAAATGAAATCTCATCAATGATGCTGATCTGAAATTTTAAATATTCTCCATGCGGAAGTTGAAAAGCACGATTAACTTTGGTTTAGTTTAATTCAATTTAATTATATTAACGTCCCGTTTTAAAACAACACTAGGGCTATTTTAGGACCTCGGAATTTTGAACCACGAGCAGAAGACGAAGACGACACCTGAACTGACATCCCCCTCTCTAAACTTCACACCACATCAACGAGAGAACATTTGGCCCCAACGGATTTAACGTGCACCAGACCCGCTTACACGATGGTTCTTTGGTAGAAACGGGTCTTGAACATGAAACCCTCTAGTTCCGAAGCCGAGACCTCACCATCAGGCCATCGCGGTCCTCGATTAGCTTTGGAGATTTAAAATATTACCCATATTTGATATTAAAAACGACCAGTATAATAAAGCTGGCTTGATAATTATATCTACAGAAAATTACAGAAAAAGTATATCTGAAATGTTTATTTTAAGTGTTCTTTTTTTCAAAATTTATTATGTTGAAATAAATCTAAAATATTTATTATTGAATAAATATAATATATAAACGCCAACTGTATCTGTTAAGAAATAAAAATGATTACCAAAATTGCTCTAAATATTTATAAATGCATTTAACGTGTTTTTAAATATCTTTAAATCTGCAACTTAACTCAATTTTTAGGTGAATGCATTTGTTACCAGTCTCTTGATTATCTTATCTTTTAATTTTACATAAATTTTTTTTTTGTTCCGTTTTCATACAAACAAACCAATTATACAATTTACTTAGCCATAATTTGTCCTCACCTCTTAAATACCTTCAGTCACGCTACACATCAAATTCCTGTTGCGTGGAAAAAAACAAAACATCTAGTCATGTTCCATGAACTGTCAGTCAACGTGTTTGAATTGTCACGTGCAGTTCCGTTTCCATTCTTACGTAGAGAGCGACCGTGGGAAGCACTGACAAAGCCAGCCAGCCAGCCAGCTCTACAAATACAAATCAGTCCGCGGTCATCTTATTAATAACAGCATAAATTGATGCAGGTACTATATACACCAATAATGACAGAAATATATTTGGATGTATTCCGATCCAGTATTTTAAATATGGATTTCTCTCATTTTAATATTATTATAATTTTAACTTCATTTATTTTCGAAAAAGCGTTCATTCTTATCGGTTTTCCACAAATTAATGACGTGTTTTATAACGAATTTCATATTTTATTGCCTAGTCAACTGCGAAAGAAAAGAAGTGACTGATTTATTTTTGAATTATTGATTTATGTGGGCACTTCAATGAACTGGAAATGCTAAAGATTAATTTTGTTTTGTTACTTGAAAAACTGTTTTATAATTCTCCCAAAGATAATGATTTACAGCTTCTTGTTCATAAGTAAATGCAACGTATCTCAAAATTGTGCAAACGTTGAAGAAATTAAAAAAAAAAAAAAATTTAATCCGTTTTTTATATGCGAGTTAAAAAGTAGAATTTTTTATTTTAATTATTTATTTTTTAGTCCTTATTTTTTTAAATTCATTTTTCATAAATAGTTTGGCGTCTTAAAATCGGTTTTCCTTCAATTTACTACCATGTGATGTCATTCATATGGAATCAAAATTTAATCAAATATGAAGTCAATTAGTTAAATGATTACTAATAATTAAAATCTAAAAATATTTTTTTAAAAAAGTGGGTTTTTTTTACCAAAAAAATAAATAAATAAAATTCAAATAAACAAAATTTTGAAACTAATACATCAAAAGGTGGGAAAAAATCGATTAAAAAATTCAGTTAATAAATGAATGAAATGTTCACATTTGAACACAGATGGTATTTTGAGGATTAGGATGAACAGCAGATTTATAATTTGGGATACAAAAATCATACACTGAACTTCACTCATTAGTCCAATCAAATTAGACATGAAAAAACGAATAAAAATAGCAATTTTATTAGTTTAAGTTGTTGAATTGGCCATCCAAAACAGGGTTCTAAATTTTTATCCGGATTTGTTAAGAGTAACATGAGGAGCGGAGGTGGAAGTTGAAACATCGGTATTTCTCATTTAAATACAAGGCTATTAATCTGAAACAAAGCTTTAAATTGCAAAAAAAATGTAAAAATGAATTAGAATTATAAAAGGAGCTGTAGAACGCCAAGATAGCTTAAATAGATCAGAAGAAAAAATTTTAAAAAGTATAAGCTTTGAAATATATATTATATATATAAAGCAGTAACGTGTCCGAAGAGAAGACACTCTTTAATTTTTAATTTTATTTTATTCCATCCCGGGAGGCATAATTTGCTTACAAGAATAAGTGATAAGAAATATATCATTCTACATCACGACACAAGAGCAAAAGAGACCGAAATTTTTTCTTCAGTGATTTATATTATGAGATTCTGATAGGGATTTCTTTGACAAGTGTGATTTAGGAAAGGCAACTTTATGTATCATCTTTAAAAGAATGTGTTAATCATTAAAGATTTTTATCCCTTGATTCGAAGCGTGAGAAGATGCAGAAGTAAGCCTTTTTATAGAGCGTGCGTTGACAATAATTAAATAAAAAGTGGATCAGAAAATAAGTGGACATTTTAGAATGAAGTTAATATAGGTTAAATTAAGATAAAAATTTGGGAATTAATTAGAGTTTAAATTAGATTAAGAGATATCATTACGTATATAGATATATATTTGTAAATTTGAGCGAAATCTGTGAAATTCAACATAGTAAAGTGTTAACTAAAAGTAAATAATTGATAAAACTTTCAGATCGATACTTCCATTAATTCTTTAAATATCCGACTTTGTTGGGGAAATAAACAGGGTCGTCGAAAAAAAGCTTACAAATATTTACTAATCAATCAGAATTCACGAGCTAAAAAATTACTTTATTTTAAAAGTACTACTATTCTTCGTTTTTAAGTGAAGCACACTAGTTGATTTTAATAAATAATGCGGTGAAAATAAATGCAGGTGATAAGAAAATAATAATGAAATGCAAACTTTAAGTCTTGTTTTGGGGAGATATCAATATTTTAAAATAATATACATTTTTCTTCAACATTTTGATACTGTTCTTAAAAATATTCAAAGAAATGGATTACATTCAGTTGTTTTTCTTCTTCTTCTTCTTCTTCTTCTTTGTACACGAATATTTAATAGAAGATACATATAAAGAATATTAAAGAATACTTGGTTTGAATTTGGCTAAGTTAGATTTGATGGCACTTATAACTAAATTAAAGCACAAAATTAAATAACTTGTAAAATACCGAATAAAAATCTGTCGGGTTAAAGCTGTGGAACCCTAGTCAATTACTTATTAATAATCTAGCTCTGATTGCATTAATGTCTCTGTAGTATATAAAAAAATAATAACACATGTTTCTTTTTTTTAGAGTAAATTTTTCAACTTACTGAAGGTCATTAATTTAAATATTTCTTTCTTAATTATAGCCACTGCGAATTATTTTTTAACAAAACTCTTGCGAATTTTTTTTACACGTAATAATAATAGTAAAGAAAAAAAAAAAAAAATCCCGACATTTCAAACATTCCGATCCGGATTCCGCCTTTTTTTGAAGTGGCATCTCCACTCAGCGCCGATGATAATCTTTTAATCAACTGCGTAATAATCAACCTCTTATATCACTTAGACAAGAGTTATATCACTCTTTACTCGGAACGGTGAGGGGAAATGGAAGCGATTCCAGGGAACTAACGCGTTGAGAATGTCGAGAGGATGTCTGTCGTTCGTTAATCGTCGGCTAATTTCGGCTGTTGACGGAAAAGAAATTCCGACTCCTTTCCGGTGCAATGAATTTCAGAACTTGACAAGTGAATTATGTTTGTTCGTTCTTGAATGATAAATTGTAAAACTTCGGGTAAAACTCTGGTTGAACTACATGCTGCTTGTTAGTAATAGTGAAGGAATTAATAAATATTCTCAGAAAAATAATCAATTTACATTTTTTTTTGTATAAAATTAGTTTATATTAGAAAAAATCAGTCATATTGCGAAGTTAAGCGTTTGATTCAAACAATATGTTCAAGAGTAATCAAGATAAAAAGTTTTAAAAGTAGTTGTTAAGTGGGTTTTAATGTTAGTGGAATAATGTTTAAAGTAGATGTTAAGTGGGTCTTCAAAGTAACGAAGGCCATTCTTTCCCCAGATTCAGAATAATTTCTTTATTCCCACCAAAATTCAGTTCATATACATGAAGGATTCGTCAATATTCCCAGTTAAGCCTCAACCCCCCCCCCCCTTTTTTTTCGAAACAAATTAAACTTTACATCTAATTTTATGAATTAATTGTTCCTCATCAAACACTGTTTTGTATTATAGTATCGTGATATATTATATATTGTAATGTAGTCTTTATAAAAACCCCTTTTTTCCGCATTTTTCAAAAAATATTTTCATGTTTACTCTTCAACCGATAGAAAACTCAAGAAATTCCGATTTCGAGGCTATACTGCGGTGATAAGAAAGAAAGCGGGTTTTAATGGAATATTTTAACGCTTTAAAGGGACATTTTTTTTCTAGTCATATTATGTTAAAATATTTTTAACATTGAAATTAGAATAAGGAAAGGGATTTATTTAGCTTATTAGATAAATTTAATTTGATTAATGAATTAATTTGGTTAATTAATAATTAAGTAACAAATCAAGACACGTCATTTTGTCTGAGATAAAGAACTGAAGCATGTAAGTTTCTGTCTTTCTAAAAAAATTTGTCAGAACTTATGCCAACCTACATAATTTCATACAAATATTGATAAATTTGGTGGGAAGCATACTTCCCACGGCCTTAGAAAGGGTTAAGGTACTGTTCGTTCTCGGATTCGAAAATGCTCCGAGCTTCTGCACATGCATCAGTATGCGTTTCTTTATTCAAAATTAGGATGAGAGGAAAGATAGCAGAAAGAGATATTTACATTTAGCAATAAGGTGAATTTGGATTATACACGGACTTGGGAACCTTAAAAAATGCGAGTAATTCGTAATATTGCCAGGGAAAGATTGTATTTCATGATAAAATATGTTACAGCAATTTCTGTTTACTATAAAATGCCCTCACATGAAATTTTGATGAATGAATGGAAAATTTATGTTCTTAAAATTTTCTAATTCACTTTTTACGAAATAATAATAATTTTTTTAATGTTAAAACACTTCTTTTTTATTTGCTATTGAAATTTTTGATAACATTGTGCAATGAACAATGTAAAATATTCTTCATACCACTCCTGATTTTTTTTTTCTTTATTGCAACTTGAATTAACTATATAAACAATCAATACGAAAGTTTGAGTTCAAATAAAATAGTACGGTCAAAAGCGATATAATACTCACACACACAAGGTTAATAAAAAATGAATGAAAAAGTGTCTAATAGAGTAGACATCAAGGTCAAAGAATGACGAGGATTTTCAGAACCATGCATTCCCTCTTACTACGATTCTCACCCCTTAGTGACGTAGAATCGTCGAAAAGTGGTAGTCTCGGAATATTACAACGAACAGTAAATTAGTTTACTTTGATATTTTTATTTAAAAATATCTAAAAGGAAATATTATGGATGAAACTGAGATTTAATAATATGGATCCTAGTGGTTTGGCGGTCGTAAATCCACATGTCCCACATCTTTACGTTAATAAGGCTCTTGATATTCAGCTCCAAGTATCTTTGTCGTTATTTGATCCGGTTTTAAAAATACTTGGAATTTCTGAGAATAATCGCAAGTAGATTTAAAAATAAGCTAGCAGATCAAATCGTTAGAGATTCTAAAAGAATCTTCAACCTGTTTCTTTTTGGAATACAATAAAAATTTTGAGAAATTTTTATTTACAAGAGTTGAAAATGGACAACAATAGTAGCGGACAACAATATAATCTCATCTGACGCAGCAGAGATTCTAGTTTATGGGTATAGTCCTTCCATGTAGTCATCAACGGTTTCTATAGTTTGTTTCAACGACATCCAATTAGTGGAATACCAGCTTAGTTTAGTTAGTTATGTTAACGCCCCATTTAAAGCAACACTAGGGCTATTTTGGGACGGACCTCGCAATTTTGAACCACGGTCAGATGACGAGGATGACACCTGAGCTGGCACCCCCTCTCCACACCAGCGGGAGGACGTTTGGCCCTGGCGGATTTATCATGCAACAGATCCCCTTACACGTCGGTTCTTCGGTGGAATGGAGTCTCGAACTTCAAACCCTACGGTTCACAAGCCGAGACCTTACCACCAGGCCATCATGGCCCGTGAAATACCAGCATCAGAGTCAATTATGCCGATGGATGGAACGATTGAAGATTCTTAGAATATTTGGAACATTCCGGAGCCACCCCGTGACAAAAAAATTTCTCTCTGGAGTTGGAATATGCTCTACCGAGATACGAGCTCATCTATGATTTGATTCAGAGAAGAAACAATTCATAATATTCGCTCTCCAGTTGCTCTAACTATTCTTAAATCAATAAATCACCCCATCCGAAGCATTAGCAGAATTGTTAGTGACTCACTTATTCCACTCATTCATTCATTTTCGCTGGAAACAAGTTTTCAGAACGCTGATGACTAGATGGGGGGGGGGAGGGAAAGGGAAGACTGATTATAGTCATAACAAGTTAGCAACTGTTTGATATCAAAAGTAGTTATATCGTTGCCAATATTAAATTTCTAACCCTAGTAAAATTGAATTTTATGGTGAAAACCATCGGGAGTGATCACCATAAAACTCTCTCGCATATTCTGTGATAAATTTGTTATCTACATCTTGCATGGTATTGGTGTACAATAGTTAGGAAATATTAACCTTCAGTGTCAATTTAGCATTTTTACTGAATTTATTGTGTGATCTTTTGGCGAGTTTTTTGGGGGGATTAAATCCTGGCATGCGGTCAAAACTATCCAAAAATCGTATTTTTGTTTCACACCCGTTCTTCTCAGTCGATCGAAACAAACATTTGACATATAACTACACTTAAAGTCCCAAAATCACTCACCAAATTTGATATATTTAAGTCATAGCGTTTTTGAGCCATCACGTTTACATGTTCTAAAAATAAAGACAGACAGATGGCCAACCTGTAGTTGGAGTTGGCTAAAAATTTCGTAGGTTTTTATTCTAAAAATGTTTAATCTGTAAACCAAATGTTATCCATCAAGCTGTCTTCGTGTTTTAGTTAACTTATATTCGAAGAGCTGGACAGGCAGATTTCCTTTGAGCGAATTTTGCTGAAAATTTGATAGAAAGCTACAAATCTGGTGAAAAGACCATATACCATATTTCATTCGTCTAGAACAATGCTATTTTAAGTTATCTTTATCACAGACAGACAGATGGACATTTTCCAAAAATGTGTTTTTCGAATTCAGGCAGGTGTAAAGCGTGGAGATTCGTCAAAATCTCTTGTCCGAATTTTTTTACGATTACTACACTTTCTCTATACTACGAATACGAGAAACTAAAAAAGAAAGTGAAGAAAGGGGGGGGGGGCGTATGAACTCGGAAATCTGACTATTTGTGTAAAAGAAGGGGGGGGAGTAGAGTTTCTTGCTCGTTTTGGTAATGCATCAAATTACTATTTAAAATGCAAAACTTGACGAGGCTTACTAAAAAAAAATCTACCTGAAATTTTGAAGGGGAAAAAAAAAACATGAAAACTACGAAGGATCCTCCACTATTTAGTAGAGTCTAGAGATTATTGTTCGTTTCAGAAATTCGTACCTACTTCTTTGGGGCGATTTTAATTCGCGAAAGGGTGGTATACCCTTGTGGCGGATTGGGATGAGCGAGGATAAAACCTGAGACCTTGTGGTTCGCAGCCCAGTAACATGACCACAATACAAAAGCAATTGCTCGGGTAGCGTAGCTGTTAACTGGCTTATAAGCTTTCACTACACCCTCAGTAAGAAGAACCCTCAGTAAGAATGATTTTTAATTTGTTTTTAATCGGACTCTCATGCCTTTCAAAATGTGTGTAATTATCCAAAATATTTTATATATATATATATATATATATATATATATATATATATATATATTCTTCACCATCTGTCATCTCATTTCTTAACTTAAAGTCGAGAGGCGCATGCGCAAAAACGCGGAGGGTTTGCATATCTGGAAACAGATATGTAGTTATGTGATAAAGGAAAGTGCATGGCACCCGAGACGTTTTTATACAATGTTGTGATATAAAATCCTTTTCTCTTCTACAAAATGTGTAATGATTTCCAAAATAAAACTTTTGGAGCTCACTAATATATTGTTACAAACCTATAATATTGCTACCCGGCACGAATAGAGTCTTCGTAAGAAAGACCGTTGTACGATCGGTCCTGTACGTGCTGAGATCAATGAACTTAGAGCTTGGCGACAGACTTGGCGAGCATTTGGCGGCTTGGCGATAAATTTGGCGACTAAATGGATAATACCGGAAAGTTCGAGAACTTTCACGATCCATCTAGTAAGACCCGAGATACATCCAGAGATGCCCTGATTGGTCAGAAGATTCTAGCCCCGCCTCCCGGTACTATAAAAGACGGGAACTCTGAAACTGCGGAAGAAGTCACAATGAGTCCTGACACTCGTCATCTCCAAATTTCGTCGAAGACGGCCACGGCAAAGTATAGACAGCAATGCACTGTGAAGTCTCTCCTTACCGGGGATAAGCCCCTGCCGGGGTTAGGCACCCCTTCAACCCAACCATCAAGCCATCAAACTGCGGAAGAAGTGGTGTGGATCGTCGGAAGTCGTGTGTATCGGAAGAAGTTGTGTGGATCGTCAGAAGTGGTGTATGAGAGGAGTCGGAGTCGCCGACAAATAAGAGGTCTTGGAGGATTAGACAGCAAGAAAGCTGCTGAACTGGTAATTAAATGTGTTGCGATTTATTGGCGGTATTTTTGCAATAGAAAATTTTTTGTAACAATATATTATAAGAAGAAGTTGACATCATTTCGTGGTTAAGATCTGGATAAGATTACATAAAAGCAATGGAAATATCTGTTTTCTGTCACAAATGCGAGGTGTCACTAGATCTGCACGCCACGAGAAAGAATAGCGCCACCTGGTGGCTTTTGCTGTAATGAATCTGTCTCAGCTACAACACGAGTCAAAATTTTGAGGCTAAAATTGTGCCGATTATTAATTGATGACTATAATATTTATTTGTTTCAGTAAATTTTTGTTTTGTGAATATCTATTATTCAAGTAACTAACTATTTTAAAAATGCTAATTGATAGATAGCATTGCCCTAATAAATTAAGAGAAATTGCTATGCTAAATTCACAAAGTAAGAATTATTATTGAAATGAAATTAAATCACTATTTAAAAATATACATTAAATTAAAATATATGTTTATACAACTTTTTTCCTCTTAAGATTTAACTAGAATAAATGAATCATCAAGCCAATTAAACAACACCGGTTAGTTTATGTTTGCAGCGCTTCATTAAACATGCAAAGCAACAATATATATATATACATTTTTTTTTGTCTGGTTTCTTGTTGGTTAGTTGTAACAGATGAAAGAAGTGATTATACTAATGAGCTTACGCGATAGAACTCACACAACTGACATTCGCAGCTGTGATCTTAACAACTTCTGATGTTTTTCACTAATTGTCTTTGACATATGTAGTTCCGGGTTAAACTAAGTGTGTAGCAAAAACGTTTTTTTTTTTTTTTTTAATTGAAACTTCTCTGAAAAATAAAAGAAATCCAAATGGAGTAATCTTGATTCACTAATTCCACTTATTTAGTTGAAATGTTAGTTTCTTTAAATAGAATTCAACAAATGGCCTTTTTCAAAAAGTATTTAAAAGATTCAACATATTTTTTTTAAAGAATTTATTAATAGCAGCATCAAACTGTTGATTGGAAATCAAGAAACTAATTTAAATTGCTCCTCTAAAGCCTTAAAAGCATAATTTCAATTGTTTTTTGTTTTCGATATTATATTGTGTTATTCTCTAAGATTTATTATAATTATTAATATTTATCAATATCTATGATGTAATTGTGACTATAACACAAGAACACAACAAAAGGCTCTATACTAATCTCTAAATATAAATTTTTTAATTAATAATCTTTTCGTTTTTTCATTTAAATTGTTGATAAATTCCCTAACATAATTTAAATTTATATCCACTAATTTATATCTACATTGCACAATATGATGTGAAGATTATCATCCTTATGTCACCTTACGTCGTCCTATTTTGCCATATTTAGGATCAATGGTTAGAGGAAGAAAACTATTGATTTTTCAGCCATTAAAAAAGTTTACCCATGATTCCATCACTTGATTAAATTAATACTAATACGGCGAGTTCGAAAATGAAGACTTGGTGAGGACAAATTAATCTTAATGCTGAGAGCAGTGCTAATACAATTTTCATTCACTTTAATGGCATTCGACTTAAAATCGGTAAGCCTCTGCCTTCCGTTCCTACATTACACAATTCATCTCGACTCAGCCTAGCCCACAGGATGCAAGGTCCTGATGGTCAGACAGAAGAAAGACGTTTCCCATCCTCGACTCAGGGTATACCCAAAGTAAATACACTTACCAAATGTAAAGAGCAAAGTGTATATCAAAAAGGAAGAGAGTCATGTTCTTCAGTCACACAATAAATATTTTCCTGCAAACAGATCTATCACACTGCTCAACTGACATCCTTATGATTACCTTATGACATTTTTTTAACGATTATATTTGTTTTTAAAATCCAGATGGTTTAATGATTAAATTACAGATAAATTTTAGAAAATATTATTATATTCAATATGATAATTTTTTTAGAAAAGGACAAACTCGTTTTTTGCTAGTCCAGTATGTCGCAGTTTTTAGTTAAATTGAAAATCCCTACCAAGAGACATTATTTTGAGACACTTATTACTTTTTTCAAGAATATATATATATATATATATGTAATGATATTTTAAACACTGATTTCAATTCTAATTAATTTACAAAGTTGTATCTTAATTTAGTCCATAGTAAGTTCATTCTCTTATGTCTTGATCCAATTCCACTTCCTACTTAATTAATTCAAGAGAAGCTTATAAAATTGCTGAATCGGCTAAACGCCGACACATTCCCACGCTCCGCGTGAAGGGATAGAAAAATGTCCAATAAGCACATTCTTTTTGAAAGATGTCTGTCTTTTTCTTACTTGTGATCGACATGCGGCAGAAATCGCTATCAGAATCTTAATAATATATTAGCACTGTAAAGAAATATTTTCCCTATCTATATCTCATGTTATATAAGACGAGGGATAATTTATTTCGCGCTTCTTCCCGAATTCTGCTTTTGTGAGGCGCTTTGGCGGAAGTGCCTGTTTGTAAATAATCATGCCTGCCTTCCGAGAGAGAATAAAACGAACTTAAAACTACGAAGTCTCTTCACTGTCTTCGAAACTGCATTCTGCTTCACATAAAATAATGCTTATATTATATATATATATATATATATATAATGATATCTCTTAATCTATATTAAATTCCAGTTAATTTCATAAACTTTATCCTTTTAGCCCGAATTAACTACATTCTAAAATGTTCTCTTATTTCCTGATCCAATTCCAACATTTTTATTTAATTCATTCTAGACGCGCTATGTAAAACTGCTGATCTCAGCATTTTCACACGTTCCAAGAGAAGAAATAAAAATACTTAATACCTACAACATTCTTTTAAATATACCTAAGATTCCCATTCCTAAATCTACACGTGTCAAAAAAATCCCTATCAAAATCTCCTTATAAAATCACTGAATGGAAAAGTTTTGGTCTCTTCTGCTGTTGTCTCCGATGTAGACTAATGTATTTCGTGCCACTTATTCTTTGTACGTAAATTATGCCTCCCGGGGTGAAACAAATCGAAGTTTTAAAATTTCAGGAAATTCTTCTATTTTCGCCAAGCAATTGCTAAAATATGTTTACAGATATATAAACTTTTTTATTCAAATTTTGTTTATGCCTGTGTGCGGATTCAATTAAAATAACGTATAATGTTTCTTAATGCTTTTTAATATTTTACAAATTATTATTTTTTTTTTTCAAAATTATGAAACGAAGGAAGTCTAATACTTCTTTTACAGTTTTATACCACTTTACAAATATTTATTTACAAAAAATTATTTAGTAAATAAGTTTAAGATACTATTTTACAAAAATTATTTAGAAATTAAAAAAAAAATATTTTAGGAAGCAGCATGATTCTAGTTTTAGAAAATTGAATACAACAAGAGTTCCGAGACTGTAAATTACGACAAGTTCTTGAATGTATGCATATCTTTCCATAATTTGCAAAAAATGTAATGTGGGTCTAAAATTACATTTAATAATAAACGTTTCCTGTCTTTTACAAAAGTTCTTTTTTGACCTATAAAATCATTTCCGGTAAGATTATGTATTGTTATTTATTTATTATTATTATTATTTTGAAAAAATTTAGTGCATTAGACTATAGATTTCGTTTGATTAGATTATAAATAGACCGGGTGACTATAGATTTCGTTTTTAAAAAGCGGATCGTAATGTTTAAAAAGTTTGGGAAATCCTAAAATGAAGTATTTTAATAATTATATTCTTTTCATAATTAAATTTCAAATTACTTAAGTTACCAAAATTTTAGCAACTTTTATCAATAAAAAGCATATGCCTCAACTTCTCATTAAAATTCTATGAAAATGAAGAGAAAAGACATTCCAAATCGAATGACAGAATTTCACCTTAAATCTTTGCAAGTTCACAGTAAAGCTTGCGTCATGTGCGTCATCGTCATGTGTCAACTCATGACTCACAACAATCGATATCTGACGTCAGGATAGACACTAGAGCGAATTTACTGCCAAAATAATTCTTCTAAACAAAGTAAGTAAGGAAGCTCATTGCAACACACGGCCCTGGATCAATTGATCCCGCTTAGTACAGCGTACCAAGAATTGGAAGTTTATTAATAACAATGTTCATTCATTTTATTTGAACAAACATCTATTTATATCATGAGGTATGAAATTCGCTGATTCCCTCTCAGTTGTCTCTTTTAATTTCAGCACTGAATAAGGTTCGATGACGTTTGCGAAGTTGCTATGGTTTTGATTTCACTTCCTAACGGTTTAATGCTCTTGATGGAGCTTTTGACATCAGAAGGAATCAAGTTGCGTTATTTTTAAAGAAGAATCTGTACGCTTCTGGGAATATATTTAAGGAATGATCTTTTCTTTATAGGGTAATAGATAGAAATATATTTCTAGTTATTTACGTTTCGCAATTTTAATATAATTGTTTTTCTTTTTCTTATGAAGGTAAGATACACGTGCTCAATTTTGATGATGCCAGTATCAGAAAAGAAAAACGAATGCTGTAACTTATTTATTTTTCCTTTCTCTATTTTTAAGAATGAAAAGCCAATTTTAATTATAAAATCCGGAATGATTTTATTGATTTTTATTTCTATTACCATTATCTGCCTACTGCAAAATTAACATTTTTTTTTTTTTTTTCCTTTTTTTAAATTTTTTTCCTTAAGCAACAAATGATTGCGATTAATTGAATTCATTGTTCAGACCTGAAGAGCAGAAGAGTATAAGTGTCTCTTAATTAAAATTATAACACCTCGATCAAAAGACGACCCTTTAAGATGGGGGACTCCTGATATATAACCAGTTCTGACAATCAATAGTTACGCCACTAGTAGGGGCGTAGTTACCGAAAGGGGAAACGAGACTCCCAGCATAAGGGACCGACGTTTTTAAAAAGGAAAAAAAAAAAAAAAAAAACCAGGCCATGGGTGGGAGAAATAAATAAGGAGAAATCACTTATCAACCATTCCCCGTGACCTCCTGTTTATAATTCTGATCATAACAATACAGTAATCTCAAATCGTCAAACTGAGTTCAAACAAGTAATTTATAGTTAATTCAGTTAATTTTTAATTCTATTAATTTCCAAATAATTAGATCAAAAGATTTTAACGGGCAAGGCTCTAAAAGAATCTACCGTGATTAATACATCCAGTTTCTAAAAGTTAAATCGCTGTGTTCACAAAGAAGTGTAGTAAGTGATTTCAAAAAAGATACAGCAAACAAAACAATAAATGACATAACACAATATAATGATGTAGTATATAATAATGTAGTAATTTTAGTAAAATATCTATTTTTTAAATGATTGAAATATTATTTATATTATTAATTACTAATTTATAGTTACCAAGTTTAAACAATTTTATATAAAATATTTGTAGAACCGAGCAGTTCTTATTCATTAAAACTGATTTAAAAGTATTATTAAAACAATTTAAGCATTAATATATATATATATATATATATATATATATATATATATATATATATATGGTAGATAATAACTTATAACTGTTGCCATTAAAGAGATAGGTAAAAAATGCCACTACTTTTAAGAATATTCTCAAATATAGAAAGTGCATGAACTCTCAGATTTTAGGAAATTTTTCGCGCCAAAACAAAGTTATTTTTCCCTCCTGACATCATATTTTCACTTTATACAGTTGAGAATTGCATTCCTCTATCAAAAACACAGAATACTTTACTTCATGCTAACTTTAATGATGACAATAAAGGTATTCTGGGAGCAGTAAATTTTAGCATTAATCATATCTACACACTAAAGAAAAACGAAAATGGCGAAAAGGTATTCCAACAAAGACGTCATCACGCGTCTGGTTTGACGACACTGTTGTCAATAAAATATGATGCACAACAACCTCAGTTAGCATTCCACTGCAAGTAACTGTAACCAGGTGTAATCATACAATTTCTGAAACAGCTGTCTTCTTTTTCTTTGATGAAAGATTTCTTTATTTCTTTATTTTTTTTTATTTTTTTTTTTTGTATATGTGGGTGGAATGTCAAAATTATTATTTTGAAGCGGGCGAAAAATTGTGAAACAATAACTGGTATCACGTTTAGGCATTTGTCAGTTTATTTATGAATTTTACAATGATACACTCATTTTGTGACATGTTACAGCCACTTATCGGAAAATGTGGGTTCAAACTGTTCTATATTTTATTATTGATGTTTATTATATTTTACTCACGTCAAAATTTTTCTATTGTGTAAAAGACTTTATATTTGGAATGTTTAGTTGTTGAGTTATACGCGAGGTTATTGGCATTTTAATTCAAAATTACTAAAACATGTTCAGGTGCAGTCCGTGTAATCTCTACTAATAATAAAGATAAATGTGTGTGCATGGCACTCTACAAAACATACCATTAAATTTAGAACAATCATATTTAGCACAAATAAGCTTTGGTAAGTGATTATAAATATCTCGAAGCAATTTTTTTGAAATTTTAATTAAATTCTAATAAATTAAAAATTAAGCAAAAACTTGGCGTTTTTTGGCGATAACCTCCGAAAATATTATTACACAAAAAAATTTTAAATTATCATTTCAATGATACCAATTTCATTGTTCTGTTAATTTTTTACTAAATTTTGGCTATTTGTTTTTTTTTTTTAATTTTTGAATAATTTTTTTATTATTATATTTCATGTCTAAAATGAAAATCGTTTTCATTTTTTTCAACGTTTTTTAATTATTCTTTCTTGCTTTTTTTTCTTTTCTTATTGTTTATAATTAAAATATGAAGATTCGGCTTCTTTTTTGGCGTTGAGTAGGTTTTAATGTAAGCATACTTTTAATAAAATGCTTGAAAATTTTTTGTGTGCACAATTAGTTAATTTCAGAACCAAGCAATATTCGTCGTGATTTTTTTAATACACTACTTGGAAAAGAAAATTGGTTTCAGTATCCCACTTATGAAAAAATTTAAATTTAAAAATTATTTCAGACAAAACAGTAAGAAGAATGTCAAATCTTTTAAAAACTATCTAAACACTGTTTAATCATATGATTGGACAATTCTTAATACATAAAGTAACATATCTTGTCAGCATTATAAAATAAAAGATAAATTTGATAAACGGTGATTAATTAGTAATATTATTAGAATAATAGTTTCAAATTTAAATGGTTTTTGATTTTATTTGAGCAAGTTTGAATGTATGGAGCTCTTAAATTTCTCTAAAAATACCTAAAAAAAATCAAGCAATCTCAGGGGCCCCTAAGCTGCGGGGGCCTTAGGCAGATGCCAACTTTGCCTAATTATTAATGCGGCCTTACGAAAAGACAAATTAATTTCATGCAATAATGCATTTAAATGCTTCAAAGAGAAAACTTGACAATTATGATTTACTATCTAATCACCTCTTATTGAGAAATCTAACCACCTGTGCCTCTTGCAACCCTTTTATAAGAGGTAGAAATTTCGCAACACCTTCACACCACATTCCAGAGCCACTGCTATCGGTTATGGAGTGCATTGAATCCATTCGATATTTGCTCATTATCTCACCTTATCGAAAATCAGTAGCGGAAGTGTTCCTTTTTTTTCTTTTTCACAAAATAGAATATCCCGGTGATAAAATAAAAAGACAATTGAATGTTAAAAACCTTTTATCGATGGAGTGATTTCCTATCTAATTTTTTTCTCGAGCTTTCTATTCCTTTTGGTGGTTATTGATAAAATTTTGAAGAAAACACCTGTTGACGAGTGTATCATCCCGTGAACCAAATTTAATCAGATGTACTTCAAATAATGCTTACTTAACAAAACAAATACTGTTCCTAGGGCATAAGTAGAAGTGTTTTTTCCTCATTAAAAAAAGTTAAAAACTTTTTATTTTACACATAGTTTTACACAATTTACTTCATTTATATTGCCAGCATTCGACGTTATAATAATTTACATTTTTAATAATTATTGATTAATGAAATTTTAAATTGGCAACAAAGTTAAATCTTTTTATTAAAAACGAAATTATCTATATGTAATGATAGCTTTTAATCTAATTTAAACCCTAATTAATTTCCTCATTTTTATCTGAATTTAGCCCGTATTAACTTCATTCAAAAATGGTGTCTCATTTCCTGATCCAATTCCTACTTTTTTATTTAATTAATTCTACACGCGCTCTATAAAATTGCTGGTCTCAGCATTTCAGCAGTTTCTCATGATCCGTGTGAAAGGATAAAAAATCCCTAATGCCTACAACATTCTTTTAAAGATACTTAAATTTCCCTATCCTAAATGGACACGTGTCAAAGAACTTCATATAAACCTTTCATAGCAAATACACTGAAGGGGAAATTTTTAGTCTTTTCTTCTCTTGTGTTGCTATGTGGCCTTGACATATCTCTTATCGCTTTTTAATTGTATAAATTATGCGTCCGGGATGAAATAAATTGAAGTTAAAAATTTCGAAAGTTTCTTCTATTCTGTCACGCAACTGCTAAAATATGTTTATATATATGTACTGATGCAGGAATTCGCAATGTCTGTTATTTGAATATTGACACCAGATTAGCTGTACATAATCTCATACATTGTTATTTGACAGTGTTAGCTCATTAACTGATGAGTGTTAACTCATTAATTAAGATTATTTGAGGATTATTAAGATTTGCCTTCCGTGTCTAGGCCAATCGTCCTCCATTGTTTCTTTTTGGTTTGGCTAAGAAGTCAAGATACATTCCTATGTTCCTTAAAAGTTTTTAACTGGTAACTTTCAGTTAGATTTTAAAGTCAAATTATCATAATTTTGTAATTTTTATTTATTTATAAGGTCCCTTATTTCCACAAAAGGGCAATCTGCATTTTTTTAATGCTGACAAGCAGTCAGAATGAAGAAGAGTTCATTCGTAGATGCCATTCGAGATGAGTTGGACAGAATTCGAAGATAACTTATGTTCTGAAAAAAAAAAAAAGCGCAATTGGTATTCTTACGTAAAATTCCTATAAAATATCCCACAACGCGCTCAAGAAAAAGAAATAATTTGAGTGACCATAATGCTCTTTATATTGTGTAAATTTCTTTTTCATTACATAATGTAAAAATCTTCATAATCATATTTGTTAATTAAGAAATAAAAAAATTAAGCTATGGAAGTGGAATGATGCATTAATACCCATTATATTTACATTTATTTTTCATTGACTTTCCTTTAAAAATAATTAATAAGAAATCGAAAACAATCTTAATTATTTTTTGAAATATTTTCTTACATTTATGAAATTTTGTGACGAATATTTATAAAAAAAAATTTCTTAGGTTATTTTCTAGCAATTTCCGATTATTTTTTCATTAAAGAAAAAAAAGAAGAAGAAATTAGTAATGGAATTTTGCAGCATCTTTATTTCAATAGTGGTATTTCTAAAATAATTTAAAAACATTTTACTCAACTATTATTAAATTAAATCAAAATAATTCGTCTAAAATTATTTCAAAAATATATTTTTCATAAAAAGGCCAACTTTCTTAATTTTTTTCTTAATGTAGTATATTTATGAAATATAAACGATAGACATGTAATCGAAATAAAATTTAGCAGTGAGAATTGGGAAAATCTTACTTTGATTTCCTGAATCTTTTCTCTTTCGAAATATAGTGGGAAAAATCCAATACGAATTCGGAATTTTTTTTTTCGACTAACTGAATCCAAATTTTGACACACAATTGAAATTTTAGTTTAATAAAGATTACATACAAAATTTCTTTGATTTGCATTCATTAGATTATAAATTATTGTGTTTATATGCATGAAATGTATACAGAGACAAATATTCAATTCATTGACGGATTTGGTTCAAAATTCGAAACGAATATACTTTTTATATCCTAAAACTAAATTTTGTTAATATTAAGGTGTAAGTACACACTTGTCATTTTTTTTAAATTTTAACTTTAAAAATCCAGTTTTTTCACAGTAAGTCATTAATATATGCTTAAACTCATTTCAGTGAGAAAAAATCATATTACATTAATTATTAATTAATTAAATAATATTTAATGAGCTAATTAGCCTATTTTTTGAAACATGATATCTTAAATTCTCATTTGTACAGACACATAATTCTAGTTGGAAATGATGCCTAATATTAGTCTTCATGTTGTCTGCCTCAATCAAGTTATAAAAATATATAGTTTTTTTTAAACAATTTTTTCATCAACAATGAATAGAAAAAGCGAGATTTTTTTCTGTAATTTTAACTTTTAAATGGCTATAAAAAATTTATTTCTATAAATATAACTTTGATTGAGGCACAAAACATCCGCTATTTCATACAGATTATTTTGATATATAAATAATTGTATTTGGTTCATTTCTTGTTGAGTTATGATTGTTTGAATGAAGCAACAGAGTGGAAAAATATCATTCTTCATAAAATGAGTTTTAAAAACACCGTAACTAGAGATTTTAAGGAAAGCACCTCAAGAAAAATAATTATAACTCGAGAAATATTTCGAATATTGACCACATCTTGGTATCGTTTGAAAGCTAAAGGATCAGACAACATTATTAAGCAATAAAAAAAATATTCGATATTTTCAACGATTTTCGAAGTTTTAAGTGTGTACATACACCTTAACTTAAACTTTCCTGTGTATAGATTCCGTTCAAAATTTTATACAAAAATGTAAACGCGTCAAGACTATATACCAAATTTCATTCGTCCAGCTCAAAACATTCTTGATTTATTGTATTCACAGACGGATTCAAGATCTGAAACGTGGATACTGATCAAAATCTGTACGTCGAATTTTCCGATGATTTAGAAACTTCGTGCATAAGAAAATAACAAGACTCAGGAAAAATCTTGCTTATGAATAATAGTAGGTCATCGATATCTCCCAATAAAGCAAAATGAGCTCTTTTCCATATTATAAAAGATACAGAGCTTATTATCTTATTTTTATTTATTTTCTATATATAATTAGAATAATGAAATATAAAATGTCAGAATTGACACTAATATGCCATTCAAGAACGCACATGCAATTTCAAATGAAAGAAAATTTCCAACTATAGATAATGAATAATTATTTTGTTTCCAAAATTTTGAGATGTTTCAAACTGTTAAACATGATTATTCAGCAAATATATTTGCCTAAATTGAGTTGTTTATGCACTTCTTGTCATTTCCGGATCTGATTAAGCAATGAAATATTTTCGATGTGCCTAAGTGATGCGAAAAATAACTCCTCAAAGCAATAAAATGTGTAACAAAGAAATGATGAAAAGTTTAAAAAACAAGTGATAAAGCAAATATGTATAATCATAATTCATGAAAATATATCATATCTTAAAAGTTACAATGAAATGATAAGCTTTTTTTTTTTCGACTGAATCATTGTTATTAAACATTACAATGCTTGAAAATAACGCATGTGTATTGATTTATATCTATTCATTTTTTATAATTGGATACAATGACCAAAGCGCATGTCCGAAAAGACGTGGCATAAGAACCTCGGGCAAGGGAGGTATAAATGTCCCAAGGGCTAAACATATTAGGTGCCATTGGGGCAATACATTACTGCTTTTATAGCATTATTTGAATTGAAATATCATGAAAGAGCGAAAAAATAATGCCTTCTACTCTTATTGAATCATGATTGGTGAGAAATAGGGGCGGAAAAATTATATTATGCTCTGGGCGCTTGTTACCTTCGTTACGCCACTGGCGCGGAAATAAGAAATAGAGCTTTAGGAGTGATCCAAAAAAGCTATGCTGGACACGTATATGTATATATAATACAGATTTCGTGGAATCAAAATACTCTTGAAAAAAAGTTGCGATTCCACAAATAAAAATTTATACTCTGCAATGTTTCAGAATAAATAATTTTCTTTAAATTAAACTTTAGCTACAAAGGAGACAATTTTTTTGCATAAAAATTTATTTTATTCTTTTTTATAAAATTTAGAAAGTATTTCTTGAATTGCACTTCAGTTAAACTTGAAGATTTTGTACGATTGATCAGTTTATTGATAACAGCAAAAAGAAGGGGAAAAAATCTAATCTCCATGAAAACATTTTCTAACGTTTTTTCGCTTAATCATGATAATTTAATCTCTTTCCTCTATATCTTGTTTCCTTTCTGTAATAGTAATATATTTCTAAAAATATTTATAAAAACTTTTACAATATTCTTCTTCTTTAGTTAATGAATTTAAAAATCAAGAGATTGTTACGATACTAAATACATAGTTCTGTGCACACGTTACCGCTGCAACATCATTAAAAGTAAATTTTAAAAATGCAAAAGAATGCCACTTAAAATTCTATCATGTAATTATGCTTTAGATTAGAGGGTCGAATCTCCTTTCATTTTTTTCTTCCTTTCTTTATTAATGATCCGATTCCAACATAATAGAGGGGCCGCGGTGGCCTGGTGGTAAGATCTCGGCTCGTGAACCGTAGGGTTTCAGGTTCGAGACTCCATTCCACCGAAGAACCGACGTGTAAGGGGATCTGTTGCATGATAAATCCGCCAGGGCCAAACGTCCTCCCGCTGGTGTGGTGTGATGTGATGTGGAGAGGGGGTGACAGCTCAGGTGTCGTCCTCGTCATCTGACCGCGGTTCAAAATTACGAGGTCCGTCCCAAAATAGCCCTAATGTTGCTTAAAACGAGACGTTAATATCACTAACTAACCAACATAATAGAGTACTTTTACTTTAGAGTACTTTCGCTTAATAGAGTACTTTTATATAATAGAGTTTTTATTTAATAGACATTTCAATATAATATACTTTCCAACAGAATAGAGTACTATGTAGATATGCAATCTGCACGTTATCTTAGAGGAAAAGCTAAGCAAAACGTATTTCTGCTTATTGCTTTCTATGTGATGAAAAGTTAATTTTATAGTTGAAATAAAGATAGAAGGATCAAGCTTAAATATTGTAATATTACAATGTTTCGAACAAAAAGTAAGAAACATTTTTTTCCCCGTTTAATAATGATCCGACTCCAGTATAATTGAGACAATAACTTAATGGGTAAAAGTACAGGGACTCAAGGCAGATATCTTCACGTCAACATAAAGAAATAGCTAAAAGAAACACTGTTTATTATCTCTGCTATATATAATTAAGAGTAAGTTTTAAAAATTTAAAATCGAGGTTGGAATCTCCATCAATTTTTTTAATTTTTTATCATAACGATCTAATTCAGATAGTGTTATAAAAGGTAAAAATGAAGAGCACTGGGACCCAATGTGGGTATGTGATCTGTGTGTGTGCTTAGCAGAAAAAAAAAATGCCAGGTGGAGCAATTGAGAAAGCTGCAGAAAAGCTATGCAAGGAGATAAAAAGGGTCGGGAGTGCATCTTTAGCGCACAGTAGCCAAGGGCAGTTGCCACGCAAACAATCCCGAAGGCGGACGATATTAATTCCCCTGATTGCGTCAACCTCTTTAAGGATTACATTTCGTGCGGTGAACTGCACCACTTCAGAAGCACTTCCAACCCAGATAAAGATGTCGTTTTCCCGCTTTCATTTTCTTATTCCTTCCCCCTGATGGGGCGCCGCGATAAGGAACAATTTGTTAAATTGACCGCGGATTCGGCCTCTCCTTCCCCCACACGTTTCGCGAATTGAACACAAGTTACCGCTGAGTGGATTAGGAGATGGTAAAAAGGACGTACATTTTCGAAGCTGCAGTAATTTAACTAACAGATAGCGGAGCGGGCGAGTGGATTGCACAGGAGGTGGAAACAAAGGATGACGCATTTATTTCGATTCGTTTTCTTTAAATTTTATTCGAATGAAACTGGACTCCTTCACTTGCTACCGTAAATGTAACTGAATGCAGAAAAAAAAAAAAAAAAAAGGAATTACTAATTGATAATTCATTATTTTCGAAAATACTCTTAACTTATGTAAGAAATTTTCGGGAGTAATCTTTTATTAGGGTGCTAAAAAAAACTTGGCAGTTTTATCAAATATTTTTATTATTATTATTTGATCTTTAAAATAAAATCGAAAAAGAAAAGTGACTAATCTCTTTTGTCATTATCTTCTCAACTTTCGACCTTTCCGACTTCATTCTTATGACCACGTAAAATAAATTTTGAATTTCAAAACAATTTGTAATCCCTGGCAACCAAATATCTGGTCATATCTGGGAAACCAAACTTCGCTCAGCAATTTGTTTGTTATTTCTTTTGTAAATTCGTGGGTTTTTTTTAAGAAAATTTTTAGATACGAATTAAATAGAAACTGATTACATATGAATATTTTTCAATCTTACCTCATCTCATATCCATCAACGCCCTCTCACAAAATTTTCACGTACCAGTAGGTTATTATCCTAAGGCAACAAAGCAGGTTTTCCACGAAAATTAACAAGATAGTGCTATATAGAGCATTGTCATCATGAGAGCAGATAAAGAAAAGGTCTAATAGTTAGTTATATATATTTTTTTATGTGTAAAATCTTGTTTTTTCAAGAAAGGCACATATATAGATAAACTTAAAAAGCACAATCTTATCGAAATATAAAATTTGGTCCAGATCGTTAGAGCCGTTTCCGAAATACACCAAATAAATTTACATACATATATATATATATAAACATAATTTTTGAAGTAGAGTCGTGGCCTAAAACGGAGAAAACACTTTAAATTCTTAACTTCGCTATATTCTCTCCCGGGAGGCATGATTTATTTATAAGTGGCGCGGACAAGGCACGTCCGCTCACAGCGCGACACAAGAGCAGATTAGAGTAAAAAGAGGGAGAAATTAATTATCCCTGGTCTTATATAGCATGAGATTTTGATAGAGATTTCTCTACACGCGTCGCATTAGGTAAGGGAATCATAAGGATCTTTTACAAAGAATTTGTTTAGATCAGCAATTTTTAACCCTTCACTCGAAACGTGGGAACCGCTGACGAAAGCATTTTTACAAAGCTTCTTTTGAATTAACTAAATAGAAAAAATGGAATGGGATTTGGAAATAAGAGAATATTTTAGAATGAATTTGATATGGGCTAAATTAAGATAAAACTGGAAATTAATTAGGATTGAAATTAGAATTTAAAATATCATTACACACACACACACATATATATATATATATATACACTACTGATCAAAAGTATTGCAATAGTATTACAAGTATTGAGAAATTTCAGGGTTTTTTTTCAAAAATAAGCCCCCAAAAGTAATATTTTCTCACTTAAAGTGATATTTTTTTATGCCATTATGTTAAATTAGTTTAAAGGCAAGATATAATTAAGTTACTGAACAAAAAAATATTTAATTTCAAAAAGAATAAAATACAAACAAAATGTTTAGGTTATAAAATTACCGGAATCCATTTTGGCTTTCTGGAATAAAATGAAGAAAAGAAAAAATTACAAGCTCATTTGATCAGAAAAGATAATAAAAAAGTTCAAGTTAACTGAAAAGCATTTAATATTTGACTGGGCCGCCTCTGGCTTCGATCACAGCAGCTACTCTGTTAGGCATGGAATCCACAAGGTTTTGCAACCCTTCTTTCGGTATTTCATGGTGCCAAACTTTAATTATTGTTCCCTGAAGTTTTCATTTTGTTCTGGGATGACTCTCTGTTATTTTCTTTCCCATTATACTCCATAAATTCTCAACGGGGTTTAAATCTGACGAGTTCCCTGGCAATACGAGAAAATTAATATCGTGATTTGCAAATTCAGCCTTAACCTAAAGTAACGAATGTTTCGATATAAAGGTCAGAACTGAACTAAAATGAAGTTTAGAATTAATTGTAAAGTTTGTCTTTTTCGATGTATGGCCGGCTGCTGGATCTTGCTGATATATCCATTTCTACCTTGGGAACATGTCATCAGTATTACGAAGCAATTGATCTTTCAGCACACCTACATACTTGCCACCGTTCATGGTTCCCTGCACAAAATGAAGTCGTCCAGTTGGCTGATATGACATGCTACCCCACAACATTATGCTTTCTGGGTGTTTTGATGCAAGAACCAGGCATTCTGGCTTCATGCTCTCCTTTGCTTTACGCCAAACGTGGCCAGGCTTGTCAGACATTAAAGAAAAGCGACTTTCGTCGCTGCATATAACCTGTCACCATTCCGAAGTACTCCAATTTTTGTGCACCGTGGCCCACTCCAATCGTTTTTTCCGCATTGCTTTCATCAGTACTGGATTTTTTTTTTTTTTCCCTAGATGTTTGAGCCTTGTAACCAGCTTCACAGAGCCTCCTGCTAACTGTTCTTCGACTTGCCTGGCAATAACAGACGTGGACTCAGTCCATTCTCCAGACGTGGACTCAGTCCATTCTCCAGACGTGGACTCATTCCATTGCAAGTGTAGCAGAACTAGCAAATTTATTTTTACGACATAATCGTGTCAATGTAGCATGAGCACTTTTAGAAGATAACCTCGGATGACCAATTCTAGGCTTTTTATCTACGGTTCTTTCAGTTTTGAATCTCTTTATGAGGCGTGAAACAGCCGACTCACTGCAGTCGCACCGATGCGCAATCCTAACATTTTAAATGTTTTCTTGGTGCATTAAAATAACAGCCTGGCACTTCTCACGAGTTAATTCACACATTTTAAAAAGAAATGAAGAATTTAAATTGAAAAGCAATGCACTTCGACAGCGCAACAAACGAAATGAAATCCTGCGCAGTCGGAGCGATTTTATAATAAACTACCAGGAAGACACAATCGCTGGAGACGATTCCTTCACAATGGATTCCTTCACAATATCTTGGAACTTCTTAACCACATTTATATTAGAAAATATCACTTTAAATGAAAAAAATATTACTTTGGGAGGAGGAGGGTTGTTCTTGAAAAAAAGCCAAATTTCTTAAACTTTCAATACTTTTGACCAGTAGTTTATATATATACAAAAATTGCCCATTTAAAAGTTATAAAATTCAGTTCAAAATATGTATTTGTTACATTATATACAATAATTATACATATGAAAACTGAACGCGAACATAAACAATGCGAGTACACAACACCCACAAAGTTCACTGGTTTTGTAAAAGAAAAAAAAAATTCCCTTGCTTTGTTTTACATAGAAAAATTTATATATTACTCCGCAATTTGTCAGTCACATTTCCCTTTCTCTAATCCAAGGCAAACAGTTAAGTATTTTCAATCTTATTGCACTTGCAGGCTACTATCATCTATTGTATAGTTTCAATTACAATGAAAAATGCTAACATTGCTTAAAATATAGAAATATGTATTACAAACATGAGAAATTAGGCTATTTTTCTTAAATAATTAATTTCTTAAAGATGACTGATTAGACCTTGTCTTTTATCTATAACTTGAATGCGATTTTCAAGACGATGCTTATTACATTGATTCACTTAATAAAACCTAAATTATCGTCGAATTTTGATTCCATGATTATAATGATGCATATATATGATAATAATTACTTAAAAACATTTTAGTTTAAACGTATTGAAATTTTGCCTTTCTAAAAATTATTCTGTTTTTATAAATCAATGTTGCAACTGCAGAAAAATCTTTCTCGACATAGATAATAAAAATAATTCTTTGAGATCTAGCTATAACCAAGAACGATGTCAAGATTTCAAACAGATCCTAATTAACCAAAAACATAATGTTATTATCAATAAATCTGCTATAATGCAAATAAGAAAATGAAACAAAAAATCATACATATTGTAACCTCATTTTGGCAATGATTTAAATTATTATGAAATTTTATAAATTATGCAGCATTTAATTTTGTTTCCTTAATTCATTAACTATTAGTTGTATGATTAAATATCAATTTAAAAAATAATTTAATTATGTATCATTTTAATACAATACTGATATCTTTACTACATCCATTCTGACCATGTAATAAACATGAAAACTTAAATGTTATTACTTTATTCAGTAAATTTTGTTTACAGGCCTTGCATGTCAACTATTCACAAGGCTGCACTTTTGTATGGGCCAGAGCTTTCTAATGGTTCATTTCTTTTAAATGGAAATATGGCAAAATCATAATTTTCAAATACATTTTAATATCATAGTAATATGAATTATTTCTGCGAATAATTTTATCTTTCTTTCTTATAAAACAATTATAAAAAAGAAAATGCCTAGAAAGTAATGAACCCTGCTTATTTCAATATCATAGTGTTTTCCAAGTTCTTTTACAAAAAGTTTTTTTATTAATCAAATTATGATCAGCAACATTACTTTATCGATGAATGTATGCACAACCACCTGTGAACAGAATAATAAATTCCACGCACAAAAATTCCCGATTGCTTTTGCTCGCAGCAATTCCAAAAGCAAACGACTTCACGATCCACCGATTCAAAGTAATTGCGATTGCCAGATTCCCCATCTCTATCTGGCAGACGATCTCTTAAATCGATTATGCTTCTCAGTGCAAAAACAATGGGCCAGAAAATAAGCCGACAAATCACGAAAAAGAAAGGAATAAATAAATTCAAAACAAAATAAATAATAAAGAAGAATCCCGGCTTGCACATCGGCGAGTGACGTCACATCTACGTCACGCGACCCTGACGCTTATGTGTATCGGACCGTGCTTATGTGTGTCAGTGTCACACGAACGCCAAAAAAGAAAGCTGGCTGGGAGGAAGCAAGAAAAAAATTTATTCACATGATTATAAAGTATTTATTATTATTCTAGTCAAGACCAGAACCGGTATTGGTGGAGGAATCGGTCAAATAGGACGCGTCTGGAACGACTTCTAAAACGAGTTTGGAACGTCTAATAGACGTGTAAACAAAAGGATATTCTGCCTAACGGGTTGGGAATCCAATTGGGATCCTATTAGAGGACTCACTTTTTCTACACTATAATTTTATCGTCCGCCCAGCGATAAATGGGTAATTATTTATAAAAAAAATGCGAGTCTGCTAGAAACTTGGTAACATTTCTATAAGTGTTTAAGAGAGAGAGAAAAAAATGGAATGAAAAAATGCCGTGTTGCGAGTATAGTAGATGCTGATAATTTGTGGCATCGCTTTCTGTAATTGCTGATTCAATCACTCACTCTCTTCTTTACATATTATTTGCTTTATATATTTTTTTGAAACGTGATGGAATGTTGCTAGTTTCGAAACTATTTTGTTATTTGGCGGGGTTTAAACATTTTTTTTTTCTTCTTTCAAAGTTACGCTCAAGGTTTATTTTCGTACTTTTTATTCAAAGTAAGAAAGTATTTTTCATAGTTTTTTTAATTATTATTATTATTATAAATTATTTTTATTATAATATTCTCTCAAATTCAGTAAAGCACCATTTATACATCTTTCAAGGGTTTAATGTTAATGATACAGCCATAAAGAAAAAGTATAATCGAAATTGTAATAAATGTTTCTAATATTTACAAATTTAACACTACTAATGTAAATTCTTTTAATTAAAAATAATTACAAAATAATATTTTTTTAAATATAAGTTATAAATTTCTTAAAAAGTAATAATAGTTCTTAAAAAATAAAATTAATATATCATTAAATAATTCTGTGAACAATAATTAAATTTTAAAATCAAAAATTCATCCAAAACATGAGAAAAAATTTTCTATATCAAGTAAATACACTTAATACTTAAAAAAATGTATATAAAATGCGTTTATTCAATTTGATCTGCACCAGTGCCAGCTCAGGTGTCGTCCTCGTCATCTGACCGCGGTTCATAATTACGAGGTCCGTCCCAAAATAGCCCTACTGTTGCTTTACAATGGGACGTTAATATAACTAAACTAAACTGCACCAGTCTAATTAAAATAATTTTCAAAAATATCGCGCTAGCTTTATACTGCCATCAATAAAAAAAGAATATCAGTTTAGAAGTATTTACCTATATATCGACAATATGAAATTTGCCAATTGTGCTTTTTAATAATGAATTGAAAAGTTTAACTAACAGTATTAATTAATTAATAAAAATGACATTTAGTTCATTCTGTTTTGGAGTAATACCTGCAACAAATTAGCGGGAGTGATTTCCTCAAACTTTCTCGCAAACTCTCTTGCCATGACGGAGAATGCCTTAAATGAGATTGACGCACAACAGTTACAAAATATTAATTATTGGCGTGAATTTAGAATTTCTATGGAATCTATTGCGTCTCCTTGGCGCGTTTATTTGGCGATTAGTCCCTAGCATTCATTAATAATATCCAAAAGTGAAATTTGTGTTTTAGATACAATTTCTCAACGGATTAAAGCAAACATTTGACATAAAGCTGCACTTGTAGTCACAAAATCCTATATCAAATTTGATGTATTTAAGTCATTGCATTTTTGAATTATGGTGTTTGCATGTTTCTGAAAGTACAGACCGATAGATAGTCAACCCGTAGTTGGATTTAGCTGAAAATTTGAAAGATGATTAAACTATAGATGTTAATTCTGTGTACCGAATTTTATTTTTCTAGCTCTCTTCGTTTTATAATTATCGTATTGATTTATATTTGAACACGAAGTTCCTCTGAACAGATTTTACTCAAAATTTGATCGAAATCTGCAAATTTGGTGTAAAGACCGTATACAAAACTTCAACCGTCTAGCTCAAAGTAACCTCTAGTTTTTGAGCTATCTCAGAACAGAGACGGACATTTTCCAAAAACGTGTTTTTCGAACTCGGGTAGGTCTAGAACTTAGATATTCGATAAAATCTCGAGTTCGAATTTTTTTGACAATTACTGTACTTGCTCCATATAAGAAAGTAAAAAGTGGCATATAATTTCAAATTCAAGATTTTGAAAAAAATTAGAAAAATACTATTAACATAGGTTTTCACGCAGAAGCAATAAAACGAAGGTGTTCTTTAATGATTTAAATAACATTCTTTATTCTGAAATAACTATTGATTGTGTGACATAATGCTTTCCTATTATTTATTTTAACTGAATGCCACTCCTCACGGCGTTATCAAAAAGGAAAGCATCGCTGACAAACTTGTCTGTTTAGTTGACATAGAAGGTTATGTGGTGTTTGTTTCATTATCAAACGATTATCGGCCGCCGAGTAGAATTTAGATTTATGATGGATTAAACCAGTGCATTACGGCGACTTGGAAAATCTCAGCTTCCTCAAAGGGCACCGCAAGATTTTATATTGTTGCGGAAAGTCCGTCCGGTTAAATATCCAACAAACTCAATAACAAATAACTAGGCTTTATTCTACAGGAGGCACGAAAACAGGTAGCAAACACTGCCGAAGCTTACACAAATGCAACGTTTGCAGGACACAACAATATACTAGCAACAAATCACAAGTAAAAAACAGCAACAACACAAAGTATTCAAAAAGAACTTGTTGGGGAACAATTCTCCAAAGAGAGAAATCATTCAATGACTGCTTCTTTTGTGTACCGCTCAGCTTTTATAACTCCCCTGACAGGTTATCGAAAGATCTAGAAGGATTCTGTATCTGGGCCCCTGAAGGAAGATATCACCAAGATTCCTGCTTGTTCGAGAACCTTCATTTTTGTCGCGAAATCAAAAATCTGTTCAATAAGTTTTTAGCAGACCAAAATTTTATTATATACATGTGGGTGTGATGGGTTTTAATGCATCAGTCCACTTGAATTAGCTTAATCTTTTATTTCTTGATTAACAAATGATGATTCGGATGGTTTTTACAAATGGTATTCAATGATGAAGAAGGAATTTATATTACATGAAGATGGACAGTTGATGTCGTTCAAAGGATCTTTCCCACCTACGCGTGGTGCACTGGCATTTTCAGAGGGATTCTTCAACGCAAGAATTCCAGTTTCAGCCCTTTTTCAGAGTATCACGGCTTCTCGGTTTCCGGTCGCACCCTTCTCGGCGGACGTCCGTTCTCTCCCCTCGTCTAGTGAACTCTGAACTCTGCCCTCCGACTGCTGGCTATCACCGGATGAACTCAGAGTGCCCTCTCGTGGAGTTAATTTACCACATCGCTCGGCCATCGACATGTGAGGTCCTCCGAACTCAGAAACACACAAATGAAGGGGAAAAAAACAGAGAGGACATTGAAGACAAAGGATAGAAATAAAAAAAAAAAAAAAAAGGGTGATGATGAAAAAAAGAAATGTATTGATCTCAATTTGCAATTGCATCAGTCCAGGGCTTCATGTGATCAGCTGAAGTGGAAGTTGTCTCAGGCCCTTCATGAGATCCTACTTTTGCTACGTCGTAACGATCATGTGGCTTTATCTTGACTACTTTGTAAGGTCCAAGGAACTTAGATCTTAGCTTCAGACCTTCTCCTAGCTGGGTTCTTTTAATTGCTACCAAGTCGTTTATTTTATAGAGTGGGGCAATTTTACGATGTTTATTATATTGCCGTCGGTTCTCTTCTTGAATTTTGAAAATATTTGCTTTGGCCTCCTCACGAATTGTCTCTTTTCTTGAATCATGGAGTGCAAGAATTCTTGATCTAGGATTTCTTTGATTCTTAGGTCCGTTTTGTTTCGCATCTTCACACCTGTCCCGCGAATGACCTCTAGTTCCATCGTTTCCGGTACAACGATGAGTTCACGTCCATCCACCTGTACGTATAAGACATCTTCTTTTATATGATAATCATCTCTGAGTCCTTTCTCGACCAGAGTTTTCAACAACTGAATACGTTCGTCAGTTTCTTGTGCAGTTGCGATCTTGGATGTAATTTCGCTTTGGGAACGGGTGACCATGCACACTGCATTCCTGCTCAATGCATCTACCTGTTTATTTTCGGTGCTTACCAATTCATTATTCTGAATAAGACTCAGACATTTTGGCGGGAAGATTCCCTCCATTACTAATTGATCACTTATAACTGCCTCAATCTCAACGGGTTTACATTCTTCATTAAAAGCAAATGAAAAGGTTGCAGTTTGAGCAGAAATTTCATTTCCAAAACAAGTTTCAACTTGTATATTTCCCGTTGTTTTTTTGATAGGAAAAAATGATTTGTTCACAATTATAAGTTCACTTCCAGAATCTTTTAGAAATTTTACTTTTTTTTCATCCACAAAAATATCAATATATTCTAGCATATTTTTTGGCTTAGTTCCAATTCCCGATATAACAAATTTGTTTTCTGTCTCACTTTCATTTGTAGATTTTTCAAATCGTTTTGGACAGTTACGAGCGAAATGAAAGCTTTCTCCCTTTCCCCCGCATACATAACAAATCCTTTCCGGTTTAATATTTTGATATTTGTTTCGACGAAACGATTCACTTTCCATTGCCTGTTTTTGAAACCTTGATGCTTTCGTTTCACTACTATGTACATTAGAATTACTGACTTCAGATAACGATTTACCCCGAGATGAAAAAAATAAATCACATTCGCGACCTAACTGATTTGGCGGAAGCCACGTTTTTCCTTCGCGAATACCTATATATTCTTTAGTTCGGAAATCCAAAGTTTCGTACAACTTATCTGCAACAATTAAATCACATAATTTTTTAAAATCTCTTTTTACTTCTCTTACCTGACAATAGTAATCAAATGTTGCAGTTAATCGCGATGCGAATTGTACGTGCGATTCGCTTGGTAAACGTTGAGCATTTTTAAAATTACTAAGACATTCTCGAGGTGTCGGCTGAAATTCAGCTAAAAATAACTCTTTTAATTTTTCATAATCCGACAAATCCTGCTCAGTTGCATACGTTAAAACATTATTAGCTTTAACCCCTAGCAAATTAATTAATATCTCAGCTTGGAAGTCTTTAGGAACTTCTTTAATAATAAATGCCTTTTCTAAGGAAGTAAAAAACAAATGCAATGCCTCGGGTTTATCAGGAACAGAAATTGTTAGTGTTTTAATACTTCTTATTAAATTTTCAACACTAAAAGGCACGTTTGATCGCTCACTAGGCAATGATTGTTTTTTCAATTTTTCTAGCTCAATCTCCTTCTCGAGTCGGGCCAATTTCATTCTTTCCATCTCTAACTTGGATTGTTCAGTAACTGCCTTAGCCGTACGATCCTCAACGATCGATTTGATGACGCCACGGACAAATTCTTGATCCGTTTTAAAAACATCAGAATTTTCAATTAATTTCTTAAGTTCCAACATTTTAGCATTTTCTGACACAGTTTCACCGAGTTCTTCGGCAAGTATTTTTAAATCACACTTCTTTAAATTATTCAAGATACTCATTTTGAAGAAATATGAAAGTCTAAATATAAAACAGAAGTAGCACAGTACCTTTTAAAATTTGCTGTTCACCGGCTTCGAGCCCCCATGGTTGTGGGTGTGATGGGTTTTAATGCATCAGTCCACTTGAATTAGCTTAATCTTTTATTTCTTGATTAACAAATGATGATTCGGATGGTTTTTACAAATGGTATTCAATGATGAAGAAGGAATTTATATTACATGAAGATGGACAGTTGATGTCGTTCAAAGGATCTTTCCCACCTACGCGTGGTGCACTGGCATTTTCAGAGGGATTCTTCAACGCAAGAATTCCAGTTTCAGCCCTTTTTCAGAGTATCACGGCTTCTCGGTTTCCGGTCGCACCCTTCTCGGCGGACGTCCGTTCTCTCCCCTCGTCTAGTGAACTCTGAACTCTGTCCTCCGACTGCTGGCTATCACCGGATGAACTCAGAGTGCCCTCTCGTGGAGTTAATTTACCACATACATTAATCATTCATACTTAACTTATACATAAATTTTGGACAGTTCTGCAAAAAGAAAAAAAAAAAAAAAAGTATTTGTTGTCACACTGAGCACCGTAAGAGAAATCTGTATACAACAAGTGGCCTCGAAGTGAAAAAGTTTTGATGTAATAAATTAATGTAATTGTAAAAAATGAGGAGGAACGTTGTATTAGTTAATTAGAATCAGGAAATTGCCGATAGCGCAGAAGATTTGATATTTGCATTTATTATTTTATCATATTTTAATGTTTATTATTTAACTATTAATGTAATAGTTTAGTTTTTTTAGGGGAGGAGGGGGGAGAAATCTTGTATTGATATATCTGCAGTGATTATTTTCAAAAAAAATAAATTGTTGCTAACTAAATATACTAAAACTTAATTCGAAAGCATCTAATACGAATTCTTTTTAACTTGAATTTTTTCTCAGATTTCCTAAATTTCTTATAAACAAAAGAATTAAAAAATTATACATCTTTTTTTGATTATAACCCAAAACTAAAAATTATTTTTATTAGTTATACAAGCCCATATCTTAAGTCCTCAGTGACAGCAAATGATGTTTTAAAACCATGAATTCACACGAGGACTTAAATTCAATCTAAGATTCTCATTTTTATTTTTTAAAAAATCAAAAAAACTTTGAACACATAGATTATTCTTTTCATTTTGAAACTTCATTGTACGTAACACACTTTGGTGGCACATTCAAAAAACCGCATGCTGTTTGTTTAATAAAATTATTTACTTTATATTACTTTTAAATTATAATAAAACTTTTTACTTTATTTAACATTTAATAAAATTAAATAGAAAAATTGATTTTTACTGCAGTATTTATTTCAAAAACTGTTTCACCTTTCCTACTGATATAATTTTATAGTAAAAATTCAAACTCTTCAAAACTTGTTTATTCAAATAATTGTACTAATTTTCTTCCGATTTCTTGTATTAACCAAAGAATTTGTCTTAATTTAAAAAATCTACATTAATATAATAATCACTTGAATCGAAATTTTTGATGTCTGTGCGCTTGGCGCTTTATTGTATTACTAGCCGCCTTTGGCGACCAGCCGGTTAGCCAGTCTTAATGTTCGTTTAAATTTTAATTAAATAGGTTGAGCCGGAGTTTAACAACCCTTCTTCGCCAAGTTGCGATAACGCGCCAAAGCTGGCAATCTTTATTATGCACTATAATTGAACATCTGCTCCTTTGCTTTTGAACAAGCCGTTGTTGGCGATTTTTAAAAATTGCGCCAAGTAGGAGATTAAACTCCGGTCGTACCATTAAATATTTTACGCAATTCCAACTTTAATAGATTCTTCAGCAAAATATTTTAAAACTTCAAATTTTGATAGTCATATAATTCACTCATAATATTATAAAGACCTTCAGTCATAACGTGATATGTATCTCTCTAATTTTCTGTTACCCCTCGTCGAATTTATGGTTTAAATTAAAGTGTAAATGATTAATCTGCAATTAATATAATAATATTTTTTACTGAAACAAAGCATTTTTTTAATAATATGATTACTGATAATAGAGTCACTGAGCGTTTAAACTTTATGGGCACTAAAGAATATCTTTCTTAATTTATGTAATATCTCAAGAATTTGTCAACAAAATTTTCTCAGATTCCTCATGAACAGATCGATTAATGAACAATGTTTCATTTTAAATGCATCAAACACTAAGAAAATAAAATGAATCGTTTAAAATAATCGGTCGAAAACAGGTTTAAAAAAACTACTTAAAAAACGATGTACTTAAAACTATAAGCATATACAAAAAGTATATAACTGACATAAATTCAATTTACTTATAAAAGCATGCAGCTAACCTAAAAATAATTTAAATCATCCGTTGATAATGGTTGTCATGGCAACAATCGGAACATAATGCGCATGCGTGAATTTTCTTCGCCAGCTACGTTAACGCAAATGCGTGAATTTTTCTACGCCAGTTGGGGTAACGCTATGTAGATTAGAAATTTTTAATTTCTTTTAATCTGTTTTATTTTAATTCAAAAGTACTTCAGAATGAATCTGAAACATGGATTAATTAATAATGTTTAATTTTAAATGCATCAAACATTAAGAAAATAAACAGAATCGTTTGACATAATCCGCCGAAAAATGTTAACCCTAGCCTCATTACTGTTGGGAGAAGAAAAAAAACTGAAGCCTTACTCATTTGGCGGTGGGGAAAATGGAAGATTTTTTTGGCGGGAAAGTTAGTTTTTAATTAATAATTAAAATTCTAATTAAAATTTCAAAAAAAGGGACCCCAGGTGCACATTCCCGACCTCTAAGGTATACATGTACCAAATTTGGTAGCTGTATGTCAAATGACCTGGCCTGTAGAGCGCCAACACACACACACACACACACACGCACACACACTGAGCTTTATTATAAGTATAGATGACACTAATTTTTCATCTGCAGTTAAAAAAAAATATGAAAAATCGCTATTAATTTTAAATCTAATAGAAGTACAAAATTACTTTTATTAAATATTAAAAAATGAATGTTTTTTCTAGTTTAAAAAATAGTTTTCGAACTTTTATTGATCGAATAGTTTTCCAATTAAAATAAAGCAACGTATTAGAATTATGTTCCAACGTTTTTGAAACACAATTCTAATAATATTCTTGATTATGTACTTTTTACGTTGTTTTAAAATTCTAAAAAAAATATATTACATTGTAATTTTAAAAAATATCCGATTCTATAAAAAAAATAGCTTTTAGATAGAGGTAAAATACTTAGTCATTTTTTTTTTTGTTTACTATTCTCTATAGAATAATTTGAAATTTTATATTTAATTTTGAAATTTTTTTATACTATATAGTAAAATTAATGTTCTTGAAAGTGAACCACGGTTTAGTTTGTCAAATTTTTGCTTAATATTGCTTATACAGTGATTAAATTAAAATCAGTAAAAAAAATAAGTAATAAAAAAACATCAGTAAAAAAGTAAGTTAGTATTGAATACGGCCTTGTTTGCTGTACTTGGTCCAATGTATATTGTAAATACAATACTTCTTACAAATGTTTGAATACATCGAGTTCTTATTGGTCAGAGTCAAATTAGTCCACTGAATCTTCAAGAGAGTGAAAGTAAGTGTGAAACAGAATAAAGTGTTCGCAATTAGTCACACCAATCATAACTTTTTTTTAACTCTTTATGATAGGAATTATTAAATAAAAAGCAAAGTATGCAATTGTCACACGGCTTTCCACAGACTTAGAGGACCTCAACCTTCAAGATTTTTTGCAGTGTTTTGAATGTTATTTAATTTTGAGCTTTCTTTTAATTATAGAGGCAATGCAATCAAAATTATTCAGATTAAAAATCAAGGATTGCTTAAACTAATTTTGAGATATTATTCAAATAATATTATCCTAATTACGTATTATTTGCAAATTTTATCTTATATTTTTTAAAATTCTTAAAAATGTGATGATTTATAGTTTTTTAAAGTATTAGATCCTATTATTAAATATTATCTTGATTATATTAAGAGAAGTTTTTTTTAATTATTTTTTCAAATTACTTTTAAATTTCAAAAGTTATTTTTTATACTTAATACCCTGAAACCAGCTTTTTAGAAAGAGATATGTGACTAAGCATTTTTTTTTTTTTTTTTACCTCAGTTTATCAAAATGCGCTGTTTAAAATTATTCATATAAACAGCAAATTGAAATCGATAAAGAAATATTTGGTTGGCATTGCCTAACTTTCCCTAGATGAATTAATCCGGCTCTGGAACTCATCAGCTTAGTAAAAATAATGCCCTCTATATTTCCCAAACAGTGAAAATGTGTACTAATTGTTTAAAAATATTTTTCTGGCGAATTATATCTTTACTTATCTGAAACATACAGTTTGCAACAAGTTGAAGTAATCATAACATTTTACTTATTGAACTTAAACTTTGAGATTTCCATATTTGAACAAAACATCGCCAGCGCCGAGCGAGCTGAAGTTGGAAAGTAAAAGCTTCCCACAAAAGAAAACAAACGAGATTCTTCTAGTTGCATCTTTCTAGGTGGGTCTGCAAACTTGCAAAACTCGTCAAGGTTAAGAAAAACGCAAGAAGAAACAAGGTAATAACACAGAACGGCTATCAATGTAAAAATTATTCTTCATGCAAATGAGTGTTATTCAACGAGTGAGGTTGAGTTGCGTAAGTGGACCTATTTACATGCTGGATACTATGTTTAACTTGGCTGATTTATCTTTATGTTCCTGAAAAGCAAAATAAAAAGAGGCTTGTAGTTAAATTAAGCTTTGTATTTGAATAATGTTGAAGCCATTCTATTTCAATTGCTAATTTTTTTAACGACACTCTTGGTATTTTTTCCCAAAATTTAAGCACAAATATTTTTATAAAATGTTGCTACATGCTAAAAAAAATATGTTTTTTGGAGGATTCTTGGTGTATTCTCATAGCATTTTTTGCGAAAGGCTTTCCTATAAAATGGAATTTTTCAATGATAATGAAAAATCCCATTCGATTTTTTTCATTCATTGATTATTCGTGAAAGCCATGCGGTGCGGTAACCGTGAAACCTTGTGTTTTCCTTAATTCTTAAAGATACATAAAAAAAAAAAAAAATGAAAAAATTTTATATACAGTGGAGGTTTTATTTACATTTTACGCATACAATTATGATTTAATAAATAATAGATTTCTGTATCTACAAATTTTTGGCCTCAACTTTTATTTAAAACTAGCCGAGTTGTTCCCAAGAAATTTTCTCTCATACATCATCTCGTAATAAAAGTGTTCTTCCACTTCCTTCCAACCTTAAAAATTGTAGACCCTAGCCAAAGTATGAACACCATCAGTACTCAGATTTTTGTATTCAGAGTCCCGCACAATAACGTTTTAAAGTTGACAAGAAGTTTCCTGCATTAAAAGAATTTTTTTTTAATTTGGTAATGTATCTTTTTTTATTGCTAATATCTCTAAGATTTTAAATCCATTATTATTCATGTAAAAAAAAGGAAATTTTATTTTCATAATGATTATCGCTTCGTAATGATTATCGCTTCGGAATATCATGTTGCCATTTTCAATTTGTTAATTTTTGTATTAATTTTACTTTTAGTCCTCTATTTCCCATTGTTTTAATTTGCAATACGCATTTTTAACAATATTTCGTTTTTTTTTAAAGATTTTTAAATTAATGTTTTAGTTCAGATCAATAAAATTAATACCATTTTCACTCATTTTTTTTCTGTTTCTGCTTTTTTGTGCTTAAGGAAAAGGGCAATTTTTATTCATGCTTCCTAAAAAAGCATACTTATGAATGCCACTTGTGAAAAAAAATGAAAATCGGAGCACTGGTATCCAAAGAACAAAACAGAAGGAATCTCACAGATGGTGGAAGATAGTTAACCAAAGACAAGGTGGAACAACCCAAGAGAAACAGGCCACGCTACGAATAAATGTTAAAAGGGGTATAGAGCAAAAACGGAAAAACCAAGGATAGTGGTCCCAAAACTTTCTCATATCCTGTAATAAAAGCCTAATCTCCCCCACCCCCCAAAAATTGTGGATCTTGGGTAAGGCACAAAACGCCTTGCATGGCATTGTAGTACAATGGTTATCCCCTTTGGCGTGAATTTAGAAATTTATTATTGATAATTGGCATATTTTAGTAATTGCAATACCACTTTCTCTTTGTATATTTCGTAAACGAAAAAAAGTGTAAAAGAAATAGAGAACATTTGAAAACATATATATTCCAAACTGCACCCGTAGGGATTGCAATACCGGTATACCGAATACCAGTATTTTGAGCCATTTTACAATTTTGTAATACCGGTATTCACAAGTTTAAATACCAGTTTATCGGTATTTACTAGAAATTTTTTAAATTATCTCCACTATATGTTCAGGGATCGCCAGCGAAGCAAAATAAATACGTTTTTGTTTTTATGTCTCCCTAACGGGCGAAATTAATTAGCTAATTGATAGCTTAATTAATTGCTTAAATCTAAATGAGCGAAACATGGATTATCCCTGAAAGAAGATATTGTATCCATAACGACTAATGGAGCAACAGTTATGAAAAAAAGTTCGAAAGTTGATTGCTGCAAATCCTCAATTGTGCTATTGCTCATGGAATTCAATTAGGAGTAATTGATGTATTATACCAAAAAATAAATAAAGAAAGAACAGAAGAATCCAAATGCTGTGGATATAGAAACTTCGGATTCCGACATTGAAGAGAGTAAGAGTGAGAGTGATATTGACAATGAAGATAATGACAATGTAATTGTTGAAGAAGATATTGCTAATGTGGCTGAAATATTAACCCATGAAGAATTGCTTCCTATAATTTATAAAGTTCGAAAAATTGTTAAGATATTTAAACGTTCCCCTACAAAAAATGCCATATTACAAAAATATATACTAACTGAAAATAAAACAGAATATAAGTTTATAATAGATTCTAAGACACGTTGGAACAGTTTACTCCTAATGATGGAACGATTTTTGAAATTTAGAAATCCAATCCAAAAAGCAATAATCGACTTAAACCTGTAAATTAATTTTTCAGATAGTGAATTAGACTTAATATCCAGAACTATATCAGCTTTACTTCCAATAAGACTGACTATAGAGGCATTATGTCGGAGAGATTTTAATTTATTAACAGCTAATGTAACAATAAATTTCATGTTGCAGTCATGAAAGAACGGCACACATCACTATCTGAAGAATTACATATTACATTGAAAAATCGCACAGAAGAAAGGCATACCGAAATAGAAAATGTCTTACGGTATTTACATAATTATAAGGATTTTAAAAATGAAAATGAAAAAGAAGAAAAGAAAAGAATCAATTCAAATCTGATTAAGTTTATAGTAAATTTTCTTAAAATTTTTTACCCACAAACCTATCCACATTCAGAAGAATTCGGTTCAGTTATCGAAGGTTATGTTGACACTAATGTCGATAGTGAAAAGGAATTGTCTCTTGAGCAAAAATTAGAATTAGCGATAAATAAAAAAAATTCAACGAACCAAAATACAATACAGAAATCAGCTATATCCAAAGCCATCTGACGAGAAATTGATTTATTTGAAGATGAGGGATTTAGAGGTAAATACTTGGAAAAAGTATATCGGGCATTGCTAACAGTGCCACCAACTAGCGTAGATGCCGAAAGAGCGTTTCGACAGCTGGTAATTTTTGCACAAAATTACGTTCCAGGCTTAATGACATTACAATTGATGCATTATGTTTTTTAAGATCATATTTCAAAAGTTTGTAATAGTACCACAGACTGAATAGCGATATTTACACTCTGTGATTTAAATAAATAAGTTGTTCTTTACTTTTTTGCGATTCTTTATATACTGTTATAATGTATAAGTTACATATTTTTTGTGATAAAACTCTCTTATAAAACTGGCAAATTAAACAAAGAAACACCTGTGTTTTCTTTCTTTTTCTAAAATTTCTAATACCGGTATTAAAACCGGTATCCCGGTATTAAGATCTAAAAAATACCGAATACCGGTATTGAAATTTTTGTCCGGTATTGCAATCCCTAAGCACCAGGTAAGCCAGGTATAAAGTGAAAAATCTAATAATTATTTTTGTTTATACGAACGAGGGCAATTATCAAACTAAACTCATTGATTAAACACAATCTTGTTAATTTGTTACAAGAGGCTTTATAAAGGCAAAAACATTGTTACAACACTATGTTTCAAAATTAATTTTTTAAAACTTATTCAAATGAAAAATACTTAACAGAAAAAAACTGATGTACAGAAAAGCTAATTTAAAAAAAAAAATCTTCTGCAGTAATAACATCGAAGTTATTGAGAAAAATATATAAAATTCTTTTTATTTTTAAGTAATAAAAAAAAATGTAATACAAATTTGAAAAAAAGCTTTTTTAGGAAACACTTACTACCTGAAAATTACATTTCAGATTTAGGAAAACAGTCTGCATATAGCATCACATAATTTACAAATAATATACCACTCAAAAAATATTATTGAGCTAAAAAAAAAAAAAAATACAATTTGCATTCCAATTTCTTTCAGAAATTGTTTCTGTAACATATATTTAAAATGTTACATTTTAAATTGAATATGGATTTTATAATTCAAATAAATATATCATAATAAAATTATAAACAAGATTGTTTAAAACAAAGATAAATAAAATTGCCATATTTTAAAAGCAATAAGGAAAGATTGTTTTTTTTTTTCGACATAATTAAATTTTTCCCAAAAGGATATTGTTAACCAAATACAGATAATTGTTTCATAACTATAAAGAAAACACATTTAGCGATTTAATAAATAAAAAAAATTGCTTTCAAAATAGATCTTTTTTTTTTTAATAGCATATTGCAGAGAAATATTTCGCTAATAATCAACAGTGACAGGATGTATTAAATAATTCTATTTTCAGACATTAAGCTTTCATAAAAGACGAAACCTTGACATTGCCACCATATTTTACCAAAAACTGGAATAAATTTTCCAAGGACACAAGACAATAGGAAAAAATGCGTCCGCTCTTCATTTTTTTTTTTTTTTTTCTCTCTCTCTTTCTCTCTTCTTTCTATCTCCATCATGCATACAATTACTAAAAAAAGAAAGCTCACACAATGCAATTTCTTTTTTTTTATTTTTTTATTTATTTATTTATTTATTCTTCTATGTTTAGCTTTTTCTTTTTCTTTTCCTAGATTATGTGAAATATTCTCAGCATAGAACACTAATTCTGACAAGCAAAATAGCTCATACGCTGAACTTTAAGAAAGATAAAAATGACAGAGTGAGGTGTAGTAAAGAAGTCTTTTCAACATTTAAAAAAAAAAAAAAAAAGGAACGAAATTAAAAAGAAGAGAAAAAGAAAGAGTTTTCAAGGGCATGCTATTGAAGTTGCCCTTGAAAATGTGTTGCGAAACTGCGCTGGTGAGACTATCACAGTTTTTTTTTTTTTTTAAGTAATCAAAGGATAGTGGACAGTAGAGAAAAAAAAAATGCGCGAAAATACACATAACTTTTGCCTGATTTACATACTCAGGTGCCAAGAGGACTGGGGTCTTGAACTGGATGGGGAAATTCACAATACTTTTTAAAATTTATTTTCACCATTTTGGAAGTAAAACGTGACGGAATTTGTCTTATATCATGTTTATGTAGCTGATATTCCAGGAAAAAAAGATATTTTCTGGTAAATTGCAGACAATATTGTAAAGCACGAATTTGATTTTCAATGAGCGGAAATAAAAGGGTATAGAAAGGAAATATACAAGTTCTGCACGCTGTTAATATACAAGTTCTTGGTTTTTCTATTATACAACCAAGCACACAGCTCTCGTGAGCGAAAATAAAAATCTGAGCACTTGTGACTTTTATGGCTTGCTCAAGGTCCACAATTTCATGGAAAGGAGGATAACATTTTTATTTGAAAGTGTGGGAGAAAGATTCGGTGACAACACTCCACTGGTTGAGTTATGGAGTTCATATACTTGTACATAAACAAACCAATATACGGATAAATCTTTGACGCACAGGTCCAAAAATTTGATACATATCTTCAATTCTAATAATAAATCGTTATCTTCAAGTTCATCTATCCAGTTTTGCTTTTTTCTGAGAAAAATACAGACAAACTGCCTGCGGATGAATTTTGTTCCGAAATTGGATTGAATTCTGAAAATTTACTGAAAAGGTCACATATCGAGTTTCATGCCTGTAGATCAAAGCATTTTTGAGTTAACATATTCACAGAAAAACAAGCATAATTCCAAAAATGTGTTTTAGGAAAAATGTGAGAATTAAAATGTAAAAATTCATAAAAAATTCGAAATCGAAATTTTTTGATCAGATATTTTCTTTTTGTATTTTTTCGTATACTAATCAGGTAGAGTGTTCTCCTCAAAATTTTCTAATAAAAGGTGTTATTCTCTCCCTCCCCCTTCCCAGCTAAAATTATGGACCTTATATAAAGTCATGAAAGTCACAAGTACTCAGATTTTTATTTTTAAAATATCATGCAATAGAGAAATATCTTTTCAGAAAATTAATGAATTTTTTAAAAAAATGTTAAAATAAATATTTGACATGCGATCATAAGCAAAGCGCATTTACAGCACACACCCCCACATGCTATAAATTGAATAATTTAGTTTTATATTTGAACATATTTTCAACTAAATCAATATGTTAATAATTTACTTTAGGCTATTTTTTAATTTAATAAAATTCTGAAAATGGATATGTTATTATTAATTTGTTGAAATTGCGTAGAATCTATGTATATATACTATATTTTTTATGTAGACACTAAGTTTAAAAACAGTGTAACTATACAAGGCTACACCACCCCGCTTAATTAAGGGCCGCGGTGATAAGGTTCCGACTGCGGAACCGGAGAGCTTCAGGTGCGAGACTTGATTCCGCTGAACCTGAAGCTCTCCGGTTCTGCAGTAAGTGGGTCTGGTGGTGCTCGTTAAATCCGCCGAGGCCAAATTTCCACCCGCTGGTATGGTGTGGAATTTTGTATGGGGGTGTCCAGCTCGGGTTTCGTCCTCGTCATATGTCCGCGGTTCACGATTTACGCGACGAGATTTTACGTTTTAGACCTCCCTGTTCGAAAAACACAATTTTGGAAAATGTCAGCCTTGTGTGAAAAAAATAAACGCTTTGAACTAGAAAGTTGAAATTTGGTATACTGTCTATACTCAAATTTTGAGTAAAATTTGGTCAGAAGTCCGTTTGTTCAGCTGTTCGAATGTAAGTTAACACGAAAACTACAAAACGAAGAGAGCTAGGTAGATAAGATTCGGTACAGAGATTTAACATCTATAGCGTAGACACTTACTAAATTTTGAGATAAACACAATGAGAACGTCTATGGGTCTGTACTTTCAGAAACATGCATATACATATAAACATGTGTAAACAAAGCGATAAATCAAAAATGCAGTGACTTAAATATACATGTGCAGTATATTTAAGTCATATTTGTGACTACATGTGCAGTTTTATGTTAAATTTTTGTTTCAATCGATTGAGAAAAACGCGTCTAAAACACGAATTCAATTTTTGGATATTATTAACCGCATGCCAGGGAATAATCGCCAAAAAACTCGCCAAGGATGACACGATAGATTCAGTAAAAATGCTAAAATAACGCCAAGAAGTATTTCGTTAGTATTGCCCGCCAGTGTAAATCGGTCTCCAGCGTGACAAGTTTATTAGAGGGAATATTAGAAAGTTTGGGAGAGACTACTCCAGCTGGTTTATTGGTAAGACTATATTCCAATAAAAAAAAAGAAAGAAAAAAAACTGTTGCCATTTAGAGTTTTCGAAAATTTTTCACTATAATGCAATTCTGAAAGCCAACTGTTGTTTCTCGGTTCAATCTTAAATATCTGTATCAAATATTTCATTTCAGTTTCTTTGAACATAAAGGAAAAGTTGACATATTTTAGACACATTAAATTTTTTAAAAATAATTTTCTTGTAATTCACTGACAAAAGGCAATCTTTGATCTTGTGACCCTATATTCTTACTATAAGAATATAATATTTATGTATTCTGATGTACCATTATAGTTCGTTTTCCGATTTGAAAAACACATGGTATAACTCAGATTTCACTATTACTTAAACATTCACTTCATTTAACTATCATTAACTACGTAATTACGAAATAAACATGAAAATTTTTTGGAACAATCGTTTTTTTCTTAAAGTTTTAAATAATTGTGTTCATAACGAATTTTCTGCCGTATAACGAGTCAAAATTACAAAACTTATCTATTCAATTAAAAAAGAAGTTTCTTCTTTCAAATAGCCCTTCCGAAATGTTTTTTGGCCAAAGTTTATTTATATATAATGACTTTCCTTGATTTCCATTCGGCATCAGCAATTTACTGGGACGCAACAAAGGAATGAAATGTGAAGTTTTTAAAAAGGAAAATAGAAGCGAAGAAAAATTCATTCCAAAATCTATTAGGGTTAAAGAGGAAAGAAGATATTTCTTCTAAAAATTCGTGGAAAACAAAGCACTCTTTCCTTTTACTTTTTATACTTATAGAAATCGTCCGGTGAATGTACGATTAGAAGTGCAACAAACTCAATTACGAATAATAATGATTTTTTCCACAACAGAAACTCGAAAGACAGACAGAAAAACACTGCCAAAACGTTCAAAAAGGGAGAACTTGCAGCAATCAACAATACAACAACATGCAAACAACAAATCGCAATTAACCCTTTCTAGGGCCGTGGGAAGTATGCTTCCCACCAAATTGATCAATCTTTGTATGAAATTATATAGGTTGGCATAAGTTCTGACACATTTTTTTAGTAATTCAGAAACTTAGATTAGAAACTTTATCTCAGACAAAATGATGTGTCTTGATTAATTACTTAATTATTAATTAACCAAATTAATTAATGAATCGAATTAAATTTATCTAATAAGCTAAATGAATCCCTTTTCTTATTCTAATTTCAAGCCAAAAATATTTTAACATAATATGACTAGAAAAAAAGAGGCCCTTTAAAGGGTTAAACAATAGCAACAGCGCAGCAAGAGATTTGGCTCCTCGATCAGGATTCCAAAGAGAAAATTCACTCTACTGTTTCGCTTCACTCGCCTCTTACATTTATGCAATCTTTGTGAATGTTTTAGAAAAGTCTACGGATTCTGACTCCTACTAGAGATATCACCATAGTTCTTGTATTTGCTAGAACCTTCATTTTTATTGCCGCATTTGACAATAAATTGTCTTCAAGACTGGAGTAATTGACCTTGAATCTATTAAAACATCTAAAACTCTCTCTTTCCCCTAATATGAAATTAACAGCGCAAGCAAGATTTCAAACTCATTGCACTTTTAAAAGTCCACGATCTGCTTACTCTGCATATCTTTCTACATTTAACGATGTCTCTTGTCCAGTGTTTTTATATATATCCACACCAAAATTATCAATGAATTAACTTATAAGTATTTACCTTCACTTTTTGTTATTATAATTAATATTTTTTTTCTATAACCATTAAAATTAAGATAGATTAAAAAATATCTTATTTTGAGAATAATCTTATCTTTGTCATATTTTAATTATTTTGTTATTTTTAATATCTTTGTTATTATTATTAATTATTTTGAAAATAAAAAATAATCTTAAAAAATATCTTTATCAGCAATGTTATAACTTTATTTTGGCAGCAACATTGGAAGATAATTGATAAAAAAATAAAGCCCTAATAACCGCAAATGAAAGAAAATTCCGTTTAAAGCAGTTATACAACGGACATTAATAAAGCATTTAAGAACACTTTTATGACACATGTTTTTCTAACAGAAACTGAAAAATTCTTGAGAAGGTATTGTGGAAAATTCCTACTTCCCATATTAGGAACTCGCTATTTAGCATTATTTTAAACGAATTTAATTTGAGATAATGTTATTAGAAAAGCTGCGTCAAACTACAAAAGAAAAAAAAAAGAATTTATAATTCTAATGACATATAAAAAACTTGACGTACAAGAGTATAAGCATGATATTTATGATTTATGATATTTATGATTACTAACTATGATATTTTAGATTAATAAAAGATAAAATGTGTCATTTTTTGCATTTCAGCACATGAGAAATATGTTTTCAGCTCTGCTTCTTTCTAGGATGATGCTCTTTGGTGTGCAAATAAAAGAAGAAATGAATTTCTGACTAGTCAGTTGCCTAGGCTAGGGAGCACGAGTGGCAAATCGATTTGAAAATGTTTTCAATCTAGTCGAGAAACAAATTTGTAAAAAACAAATTTTTTTGCAGCATAAATTATTAGAACTATTGTAAATGTTTGCACTGAAAAATTAATAAAATCATTATTAAATAAATTAAAATATGATAAATCATTGATTTGTAATAAGTTGAATAATTAATTATTCATTTATTTGGCTATATTATATTCCGCTTAAAAATATCTCTAAAATAATAGCTTTAAAATGTTAACGCGAGTTTCTTATGTTTTAAATGCTTTTATATCTAAGAATCGAAGTCATTAACTATTAATTATGATTCATTTTTTATTAAAAAGTCATTTATTTCTATGATAAGCATTTATAAAATAATTAGAAAAATATATATTTACAAAAAAAATTATTGATTCACAAAGATTAAAATAAAATCATAAATATGCTGGTTAAATCAAAAATGAATTGAAAAGTGAAATTAAATTGAGCAGTTACTAAAACATCATATTGGTCAACCTCCCAAGAGCAGAAAAATACCTAAACCCGTCAATGAATCAAGGACCACAAATGCAGAATTGAAATCCCAAGTATTTTGCAACTTTTGTTGCTGAAATATAAATCTGAAGCAATGCATTTATAAATATGCTTAAGCTTTTTGCTTATATAATAAATACAAATTTTTAAAAGTTGCTCAAACTCTGAAAAACTAATAAGGAAATATTGACTTACTCTGTAATTCTCCTCCATTTCTGTTATCATCAGAATTATCAATAAGATTACTGTAAAAGCATGCGAGCTTTTCCATCCTTCAAAATGTCAGTTAATTTCACTTGCACTCTTTGACAGCACCTAAAACTAGAAAAGGAAAGTGCCTTATTAGTTGACATGAGTAAGTGTAATTGACGATAAAAAGAACAATAATCTAAAATTATAAAATATAAATAAAGCAACAAAACAACAAATAAAGGAACGACTGTATACAAATCAGTTAATGAAATCTCATTTGATAATTAATTGTGAACAGAAATTGGATTTTAATTTAGTTTTTTTTATAAACGCGATTCACTTTGAAGCTACTTCTACCACTTCAAAATAAATTATTTCATAATGGATTCTGAAATGCTGAAAACAGCGGCTAGATGACCAGAGTGACATCTTGGCCGTAATTCCTTGATAGATTTCCGTATCTAGTCAACATTAATGCGTATCAAGCCAACATATGTAGCACATCTTCTGTGTATCCAGCAAAGCAAAATAAATTTTTCTCTATGATCGAATCCAATTATTATTAATTATGCAGTTTTAGCGTTATCATGTGAATGAGATTGCGTTACATATGTTGGTTTATATGTTTACATTATGTACTTTTTAGCGTTTTTGAGTTCTCGCATTCACAAACAGACGAACATTTTACAAGAATGTGATTTGAGAACTCAATGAGGTTCTGAAAATGTTCCAAAATGTCGAGTTCGAATTTTTTGACGATTACTATACTTTCTCTATATTTCCCAAACGAGAAAGTAAAAATAAGTCTGCTCGGCTAATGTATTGACATCCTCTCAGAACATCAAGACAGAAGTGGTTTCTGTATCTAAATCCTCTATTTGTTTGAGCATCCTTAGTAATGTGGTCTAAATAATACTTCTGCATGTAACTTTTGCCGAAGATATTGTAATTATGAACTCACATTTCGAATGATCTGTCACTTCATCTTCTATTGTTGCTGTGACGTTTGGAATCAATTCCAATCCTCCTTTAAAGGATATTTAAATGGAATTTCTGAACACAGATTGCAGGCAAGAATAATACATTTTCTTCAATATAAATATAAACAAGCGTTGCATAAACAACGTTCTCACATACAAATTTCAGTGTGTCTTACATTTGCAAGTTCAAGCATAAAAAGACTTATGAGTTAAATTATCAAACTTGACATTCCTGTTTCGACTTGTTTATTCTACCAGTTTGTTGACTAAAATTTTGCTAAATGATATATTAACCCTTTCTAGGACCGTGGGAAGTACGCTTCCCACCAAATTTAACAATCTTTGTATGAAATTATGCAGATTGACATAAGTCAGAAACTTAGATGCTTCTGTTCTTTATCTCAGACAAAATGGTGCATCTTGATTTGTTACTTAATTATTAATTAACAAAATTAATTAATTATTCAAATTAAATTTATCTAAAAGCTAAATGAATCCTTTTTCTTATTCTAATTTCAAGCCTAAAAATATTTTAACATAATATGACTAGAAAAAAAAGGGCCCTTTAAAGGGTTAAACGCCAAGATTGTAGATATCTGGGATATTGAACACCAGCTTTCCATGTTCTTGATCCAAATGGCTTAAGTATAGCGCCAATATGACCGATTTGGGCATTGAAAAGTGCTTCTAAAAGCTTACATCCACAATGCCTGAGCCTCAATTGAAGATATTGCTACAAATTAGCAAAATTGCATATCTGAAAGCTAATCTCCTGGTAAGAAACATTTTACAGATACAGCAATAGATGCCGAGTCTATGACCTTGAGCATAGCTACAAACTTGACAACAATTAAGAGACGAATTTGGTGACTTTAGCTAAATAAATGAAGGGCACTGAATACTGAGATATTGGCGACAGCTCCATTAGAACTCGAGTTTCACCATTTAATCTAGAACATTCGATACTCTCTCACTGGACTTATATAAAAATGGAGGCGGACAGATGGAAGTAAGTTGTTAAGTCAAGAGAGAGAGTAGAATTGAACTGAAATTCGTTGAGTGAAATCTTTCTTGGAGTGTTAATATTCTACGATTTTCCTCCCGGCGCTTTGTGCTTCTGCGGTTATTTACTACCAATTTGCTGTTTGTGTACTGCTGCTAAATGAAAGTGCTATTCTGTATACGCTTCGTCTGTGTTTTACACTGCGTATTTCGTGTTTAAATATAACATAAAGCATCGTAATCCCTTACTGAACCTATTGGATTTTTCACTTTGGGTTTCTGATTTTTCCATAATAGTATGCTATTAGCAAATCACCGTTGGATCTAGATTTTTCCATAATTGTATGCTGTTATCAATTAGGACATTTCTTTATGATTTCGGAAGCGGAATCTCATTTCGATTGAGGAGTCGAATCATCAAATTCCATGTTTCCATTCCAGAATTAATCAAGTGTTAAATTTTTAAAAAGACATATGATAGTACAAACTGCTAATTTTTAACAAAGGAGAAATGTATCTAACTACCTAAAAACTTCAGACTACCTGTTGTCTGAGAGCAAAAAAAAAATTTTCTTCTGGATCCTGTCCTATATCTCACCTTTGAAAATCATGTCAAGAAAGCTAAGAAATTATTTAGGTTTACAATGGCCAGGATAACAACACTTTTTTTCTCTTACTTTCTCGTATATGCAGTATAGAGAAAGCATAATAATCGCCAAAAAATTTCCACCTCGAGATCTGACGCATCCCCACGTTTTAGGCCTTCCCGAGTTCGAAAAACACATTTTTGAAAAATGTTCGTCTGTCTGTCAGAACGCTTTGACGCTTCGCGTTTTTGAAAGAATTCAGAAACGCTTTGAGCTAGAAGTTTGAAATTTGGTACATGGACTATACACCAAATTTCCAGATTGCTGTCAAATTTTGAATAAAATCCGTTCAGGGGAAGTCTGTCTGTCTGTCCAGTTGTTTGAATGTAAGTTGTCACAATAACTACAAAACAGATAACATTCCATGCTGGATATTCAAACATTCAAGAGCCGAATAGATAGCATTCAGTGCACAGATTTAAGTTCTATTGAGTAGACATTTGTCAAATTTTGAGCTAAATCCGACGACAGGATGACTGTCTGCAGGTTTCCACTTTCAAAAATAAGAAAACATGATAATTAAAAAACGTAATGACTTGAATATATCAAATTTGGTATGGGAATATGTGACTACAACTGCAGTTTTGTGTCAAATTTTTGTTTCAATCGATTGAGAAAAACGTGTCTAAAACATGAATTCGATTTTTGAATACTATAAATGCATGTCAGGGATTAATCGCCAAATAACTCGCCAAGGATGACACCACAGTTTTAATAAAAATGCTAAATTAATAAAATTTTGTAATTATTGCAAGCCAATCCCATATAAAGCGTTCTCTGGTATGACAAGTTCATTAGCGAGTATGCGAGAAAGTTTTGGGGAGACAACCCAAGCTGGTTTATTACAGTTCCAGTCAGGTCTGGTGACGGGGAACTCTATAAGATGGTGCGCTTCCTTCATTTCAGCACAACTTTGAAATTTTCGGTTACTTTCAATCGTTACTGTTTACATCTCCTATCATTAAAATAAGTAATATTAGATGAAAGCATATTTCAATATGAGTGCGAAAGATTTGAAGTGGCGAGAAAAAAAATTCGCAGATATAAACATTCTTTTTTATATTATTCTTATCTTAAAGCAATTAAAGTTTCTCATAAATTAGATACTTTTTTTATCTCTCGTTTTTATGAATCTTGCCAGTGGTAACGCAATCTCATTCGCATGATATCTATAAGATATGATTGAAATGAAGCGTTGACAGACCCTCGGCCGCTCGGTCTGTCCATTAATCTCAATTTGAAATGGCGAAATGATATGCGTCAAGAGATTCAAATGCATCCACAAACCAATCGGGAATCGCGGCAGATTGCGTTAAATGAGATTAATGAATACCCTAGTCGAAACAGCCATTGAGAAATAGCTTATTAATGTTGCGTTATCAGTTTTCAGATTGAACAAAACTAAAAAATGATTAAAAATTTATGCTTCAGTGAAAAAAATATGAATTAATGTAATTTTTTTTAATAAAAGAACATGGATAAATAGATGGAATTTTATTTTGAAAATAAATTTCCGAATAATAAGTTAATGACGCATTCACTGTAAAAATTAAATTTAATAAAATAGCTTAGTTTAGTTATGTTTATGTCCGCGTTTGAAGCAATAAGAGCTGTTTTTGGGCAGGCCCTATAATTTTGAGTTGTCTCCGTATATTTCTCATACAATTATTTTTCGAATTGTCATATTATAATTTAATATTATAATTAATAATAAAAGGTAAGCATATTACCCAGCAATAATTACTGGCTATAACGAAAAAAAAAGACGATTACAAAAGCCACGTAAATCATGGGTTACATAGTTTTAGGAATAACATGTTCAAAGCCGAAATAAATGGCGGATTTCGAACGAAGTGGGATCTTTGCCATCAGCCGACTTTGCCTCTGAAAGGGCTTTTCAATAAAAGAAGCCTTACTCAATAATTATAAACTGATAATTATTAATTCAATAAGTTTAATTTTGTTGTACTTGTGTATAATTTTGAACATGCACTATGCATGTCTTTAAAGCAGATTACCAATGGAATTGAACCTCAAGCCTGCTACATTTCTATGGAATCAAGTCTAAAACCTGCAACCTATCAACCTCAAAACCAGAATTTCGTAACAAAAACCATTACGATCTATAGTTTAAATTGATTAACTACCAGAAAACTTCGAAACTATTAGAGTTATATTTTGGGAAGAATTTTGCCATTTTAAATCATGTTTTGATAATACGACAGTCCCCCGATATTGATTGCTCAGAAAACTGAAGAATGGGCATCTCTGAAAGCAATATATTTACTGTGGTTTCTAAATAAACAGCCATTATTGGCCTATGATGAACTTCTTCCTAAAGAAATACATTCCGTCATTGGCGATAAACTGTTAATCAGGCATCACCGACAATATCATACTCCCAGGAAAGCGAGAGATAACATATTGTGACAGATTTCTCTCTCCCTTGGGGTGAGGTGGGGGGAGGTGACTGTCTAAATGGTAAAGACAACACCTGAACTGCTTATTTTCTCTTCGAACTTCCACACTTTACAATTTGAGAGTGTTCGATTGCGGTAGATGCAGTCAGCAGATGTAAGGTGCCATTTTCCATGATTACAACAGTAGACAACTTATTTATTAACTATCCACAGAAAAATGTTATTATAATCGCAGATGACAGTTAAAAAGAAGATATAAAAGTAAACGGAATCACTTTAACGGCAGAAAGAGAAAACATCCGAACTTTCCTTTTCTCGAAGACCCATTAACCTCCCGGCGTGTGTCACATTCCTCAGTTCACTTCCCAAAGAAACCGAAAATAAACTCCTACATCCACATAGCCCTGTAGCCCCATTCGATACTCTACCTCCACCTTACGCATGCAGATTTTGAGGTTAACCACCGATACTCCAGGAAAAGAAAAGAAAAAGCGATATCTTCTGAAAATACCATAAAAGAAGCGCGACCGAGACACATGGGCGCCCGAAATTTGGGTCATGAGGTTAACGGTTTTTGGCCTTCCCTTCTTTCTGTACCAGTTTATTCACCTGTTGGATTTAGGGAAAGTTCCTTGACACTTGGTTGGAGATGAAGAGTGTTTTCCTTCCTCCTCCCGCCATTCTTTCATGATCTCGAAATATAGGGGTCGGGGTGCAGAGATGGCCGAGTTTGTTTATAAATATGCATTCTTCTGGTCGGTTGAAAATAGATTTTTCCCGTCCAGGACTTCTTTTTGTTTTTGTGAGGCACTTGAACTTCTGATTTCGTGGAAAGGGTGAAAGGTGGTGGGGAATTCTCGATAAGACTGTTGTTGTCACTTGATCGGAGTGATGAAAAATAACGAGAACTGTTCTAGTTTGAATGATGTTAAAAACCTCAAAGAAGAATTTTGAGAAGGAATGCTGTAAACAAAGACATAACTGTGTCATTGTAATCATAACCACTTTGTTGTATGGAAAATAAATGATTTTTTGTTTTTTCCTAGTGAAATAAAAGTTCTTAAGGTTCACTTAAGAAAAAAATAATAAAAGACTCATAGGGAAAAAAAAAAAAAAGATTTTTTGTAATAGGGAACACTTAAATTCTGAACATCATTAATAGTATCTTAATTTTAATTTTATTTCTTAAACTTTTAAGTGACATTCTTTTAAGTTACTTATAATAAAGATGAATGTGTGTTTGTGCATTGTGTGTCTATGTGTTTCAGCGCTCTACAGGTCAGACCGTTTTACCTAGAGATATCAAACTTGGAACATATATAAAATTAGGAGGGTGAAAGTGAGCATTTCGGTACGATTTTTTTGAAATTTTAATTAGAAAATTAATTAAAAATTAAGTGAAATTTTATTGCTTCATCGCAAAAGTCTCTAAAATATTATAGTACAAAAATGACTTTTATATCATCTTAAAATTAAAAAAATTATCTTTTCAGTCAGATTTTAACAGATAAATTAAGTCTTTTCAGTCAATTTTTCAACATATATATTACGTTTAATAGGATTTTTCCATTAATTTATTTCACACACACACATACAAAAAAAAAAAACTAAATTTAATTTGGACGTCACACGTGCACGGGAAAAATTAGCTTTTATCAACGTTTTGCCATCATGTTGACAAAAGCTCTGTTAACTCTATTTCAAACTTAACCTAGGAAAGTAATTTTACGTGTTTGTAAGAAATGACATATGAACAATAATATATTCTACAAAAAAAAAAAAAAAAAAATGCAAGAAAAAAAGTTTCCGAACTTTTAAAATATCTATATTAGTAATTCAATAATTTTGTAGTATTTAAGGTAAATTTGATATACCATATTATATGCATATATATACAAGATGGCTTTTCTAATCGATTCCCAACACCGAATTACTAAGCAATTAGTTTAGACATATGCATTTGACAGTAAAAATGAAATTGAGTAAAAAATACTATTTTATGCGGTTTGAGTCAATAATTGTTCTGATGAATTTACCAATTTAATATTTTTATACAGACTCTTGGTCCTATGAATCATATTTAGAAAATAGCCTTGAAAAACTAATATTTTAAATTTAAAAAAAAAAGATCCACTCTCCTTAGATTAAACTGAGTGAGTTTTGAAATTTTGAATATTGCTTTCTTATATCAACGCACAAATTTAGACCACTCTATTCAAATTAAATATGCCGATCAGCGTACGGAGTCCTCCAAGATTCGTTAACCTATAAGTTGAAATATCAAGAATATTTCACTGAATATGATTCTTTAAGACCAAAGGATTATATAAAATTGAGATTTCCTATTTTTTCTGAAGTACATTCATTGATTGAAAGAAAATGAAATGTTGTTGTTTACGTCATTGAATCCTTTTGAAATTGGAATTACAAACTAAAGTTTATGATGAATCAGAGAAATTTTTATTGCATAGTTCTATTGCACAAATTATAAAAAATATTCCGTAGTGCACATAAGATTTCAGTGATAAATCGAAATTTGTTTTCTGAATTCTATTCATATTTATAAAAAACAATGGTTTCTGCGAAAAAAAGTGTTGGTATTAATTGAAGTTTATCACTTCCACTTCAATTTAAAGCGCAAATTCTATAATAGCTGACAAAAAATTAAAGAGAAACACAGTACAATGAATTGAATGACGTAGAGCTTCTGTAATAGTATGAGTTATATGACTATCAAAATCGGAAGCCAAAAAATATTTTGCTGAAGAAGGTATTAAGAGACCAAGTTTTAGAAAATATTCAATTGAAAATCTTAATAACCATTAATCCCAGTGAAAAAGCAGGCCAAAAAAGGTGGCTAGTTTTTAATAAATACTAATAATAACTCATACTAATTAAATATATCCCTAAAGATTTTTCTTTTAAGTCACAGACATTTTCCTAATGATTTTTCATTTAAATCACAGATTTTTTTTTTTTTTTTGTCACAGACAGAAATGTGGTTTTCGAACTCAGGGTGGGCTAAAACGAGAAAATTATTCAAAATCTCGTGTTCGATTTTTTTTGACGATTACTATACTTTCTCTATACTTCGTATATGAGAGAGAAATGTAATCTTTAGTTTAAAAAATATCTGGATTTCTTGTAATTTAATAGATAAATTGTTACTAATCAACCGTCTCTCTAATAAAATACACTGTTGAATCAAAATATTAATTTCATTGTTTGATGTCAAACGTGACGAACATCCACATAAAATAATTCTTTGTCCTTACATATTTACATTTATTGCGTCACGACGCGCACAAATACAAAATATTTTTCTAGCACATTATTAAAGAAAAAAAAAACTTTCTTGAACAAAACTTAAATCTAATGCCGATTTTTACTATTTTTAAAGTTAATTCTGGACCACGAATGAAGAAAACCCCGATTCCCACATAAGCACCTAGAAAAATAAAATAAATCAGGAAAAAGGGCCAGTCGCTATTGACCACGTCATGACCCACGATCCCTTTCGGTATGACTCACTCTCGTTGAGAAAAGGCGTTCCCATTTCGACTCATCCACACAAGACGAACGCCAAGAAGGGGGAGTGGGAAGGAAAGAAAAGGAGGAATTGGAGCAAAAAATAAACCCGTCACGAAGATATTGTTACGGCAGGGGAGGAGGAAGGGGTCCAGTATCGTCTCCACGAATTGACCCCAAACACTCCTAACCTACTGACCTTGACAGTGGGCCAAGCGAGGGTTGACCCATTTTAGTCACCACGCGCTGGTGGAATCCGACTTGGCGGAATTATCACTCAATTGGCGGGATTTTCAGTATTTAGGAAGAATGTTTGGCATGCTCATCCTGTTTTGTTTTGAGCCACGGTATATTTGAAAAGAGCTATGAGAAATCTCCCAATATTATGAAAAAAGCAAAGGTAATAAGTAAACGGGATATTATTGAATAATTTTAAAGAAATCAGTGCAAGAATGTTGTAAATGGTGGAGACATTAGCAAAAATGCTGCAACTGGTGGGGATAGTAGACGATGAATGAACTCATTGCATGATTAATACCAGTCTGCGTCTATTAACTTAATTCTTTTTATGTTGTTTAGTATTTTTTTCACACGTCGTGTAATAATTACGATTTTATGTTTTTCATAATGCTTTTAATCTAATGTTTTCATAAAATTTTCATTGCAGCAAAAAGGAAAAAATATTGAATAAAAAATATTTTCACTTTAATTAAAATTTAATAATAGAGCAAAAATTTGAATATCTTTTATTTTCGTTTAAAAAATGCCTTTTCTGATGATTAAACAAAAGAAATTCATATTGCCAAATTATTTTCTTCTTCCCGTGCTTAAATATCGAAGTCAATTAAGACAAAAAATTTCCGTACGTAATAATCGTTACCTTTTTTCTAACGCAATGTAAATCTAATAGATAAAAATATATCATTTTCTCTAAAAAAAATTTATTATAAATATATAAAAACTTTCGCAAATGTTTCCGACAGTCGACTTTTTAAAAAAAAAAACAAAATTCTGCATTAATCATTCTGATCGAAGTCGCATCCAACTAGGGAATAAGATTACTTTAAAATATCCAGTACCCCTGTAAAAAATTATTTTTTTCCTCCCTATTCTTTTTATTATTAATAAATATCCGATTCCCGTGATGCACCAAGGATGCCAATTGTATTCATGACATACAATAATTCACGAGTAGGATAAAAAAGTATGTGACTTAAAATTTTAGAAGACAGGCGCAGTTGCCTTTATGTATATCAGTTAAATGACTTTATAAGATTCATTATAATGTCTACTATAAATAAATTAACACCATTGCAGTCTCATATTATTATACGATTCTCTTGAAATATGCTTGTCATTGTTTGCTTTGTTTTTTAAATATTATATAGCTTCTGCAAATGATATACTTAAAATAATATTAAACATGATATACAGTGAAAATAAAAATTAAAATCAAAGATTTTATTCAAAAAATATAATACACTACGAAATGTAGAAGGCAATTTATATATTTGTGCAATATCTTGCCGACTCATTAAAATTTTTGTTTTGTTATTACAATAAAATAATAGATTATGCAAACGCATGTTTAAAAAAAATAAAATTCGCTGAATTTTGAATAAGAGAATATGTTGTCTGCCAAAAACTGTGACTGTACTTATAAAAAAATCTTCATTCATTCTGAAAAAAAAAAGTGTTGCTGAGCAACGGTTGCTATATTTTACAAATAAATGCGTGATATAAAAAAAACGAGGGAATTTTCACTGTTTAGATCTAAGAAATACATTTGAATTTTTAAAGTAGAATGTACTAAATCCAATAAAAAAATTGTCGTGGCTGGTTCGTGAGTGCTTTCAATAAATAGGCAAACAGAAAACTTAACGGATTTATTTCAGATTCGTTCGAGTTACTCTGCTCAGTAACTCCTTCTCCTCCAAGAGCCAACACTCGAATGACATCACTCTTTTAATTACACTCGCGCTAGTGGTCTAGCGCCATCTATGAACGTTTATTTCCTAACGCTTCAAAATCCAATCACTACAAAAATGTTTATGTATAAAAAATTAGGATTTGTTGAAATTTAACAAATAATGTTTCTTTGAATAAAGAGATTTACTATTTATTTTTTAAAGAAATTAAGCAGTACCACTTGATAATTCTTATTTTATTAAAAAATAAGCACGCAGGAATATGATAGTTTTCTTCAACAGTTTCCTGGTAAAAAGAGATTAATCTTAAAAATAAATAAGAAAAAGAATGCTGAATTCAATGAATAAGCGTAAAATTTTTATCACTTGTGAACCGATTTTTCTTATTATGATTTAATGCAGTACACTCCCCGAGTATCCAGCCTAATTTGCCGGAAGGACAGGCCGGATAACGAAAAAGACGGATAGACCAGAGTTCTATGAACTCATCTCTTTGCCCACCAATACCAGAAGACAAAGTTTTTATACCAAAACTTATTGTTATAATACGTATTTTCTCACTTCTTATTGAGTACTAAGCCCTCCATTTATCTCAAGTCAGAGATAAATGGAGGGCTTAGTACTCAATCTTGGAGGACTTAGTATCTCAAGACAGAGAATGTGAACGCGGTCCGGTGAATCATAGAAGCAGTTGCCGGTAACGTATCGAGTTAAAATAAAAGGCTCTGTATTGGTAGTTTATATATATGCTTATATACTGCATTGCACGTTTCAAGAATTTATAAGAGAAAAAAATCAACGATATAATCTGTTCGCATTTTAACAAATTCTGTAATGTTATGATAAAAGAAAACTATGCCGAATAGACGCGAACCGGATACTCTGGAATGTACTTAGGGATTGCAATACCGGGATACCGAATACCGGTATTTTGAGAGATTTGTACAATTTTGTACAATACCGGTATTCACAAGTTTAAATACCGGTTTTTCGGTATTTACTAGAAATTTTTAAAATTGTCTCCACTATATATTCAGGGATCGCCAACATAGCAAAATAGTATACGTTTTTGTTTTCATGTCTTCTTAACGGGCGAAATTAATTAACTAATTAATGGTTTAATTAATCGCTTAAATCTAAATTAGCGAAACATGGATTATCCCTGAAAGAAGAAATTATATCCATAATGACTGATGGAGCAACAGTTATGAAAAAAAGTTCGAAAGTTGATTGGTGCAAATCAGCAATTGTGCTATGCTCATGGAATTCAATTAGGAATAATAGATGTATTATACCAAAAAAAATAAAGAACAGAAGAATCTAAACACTGTGGATACAGAAACTTCGGTTGGTTGGTTGTGAGTTTTAGTGGCGCAACAGCCAACCTTGGCTAAACTGCGCCAGCCGTATGGTTCGATATAGAAACTTCGGATTCCAACTTTGAAGAGAGTGATATTGACAATGAAGATAGTGACAATGTAATTGTTGAGGAAGTTATTGCTAATGAGGATGAAATATTAACCCATCAAGAATTGATTCCTATAATTTATAAAGTTTTAAAAATTGTTAAGATATTTAAACGTTCCCCTACAAAAAAATGCCATATTACAAAAATAAATACTAACTGAAAATAAAATAGAATATATGTTAATATTAGGTTTTAAAATACGTTGATACCGTTTACTCCTAACAGCACACATCACTATCTGAAGATTATATATTACATTCAAAAATCGCACAGAAGAAAGGCATATCGAAATAGAAAATGTCTTATGATATTTACATAATTATAAAGATTTAAAAAATGAAAATGAAAAAGAAAAGAAAATAACCAATTCAAATCTGATTACGTTTATAGTAAATTTTCTTAAAAATTTTTACCCACAAACCTATCCACATTCAAAAGAATTCTGTTCAGTTATCGAAGATTATGACGACACTAATGTCGATAGTGAAAAGGAATTGTCTCTTGAACAAAAACTAGAATTAGCGATAAATAAGAAAAATTCAACGAACCAAAATACAATACAGAAATCAGCTATATCCAAAACCATCCGATAAGAAATCGATTTATTTATAGATGAGGGATTTAGAGGTAAATACTTGGAAAAAGTATATCGCGTATTGCTAATAATACCACTAACTATCGTAGATGCCGAAAGAGCGTTTTCGACAACTAGTAATTTTTGCACAAAATTACTTTTCAGGCTTAATGACAGTACAATCGATGCATTATGTTTTTTAAGATCACATTTCAAAAATTTGTATTAGTACCACAGACTGCATAGTGATATTTGCACTTTTTTGTGATTTAAATAAATATGTAGTTCCTTTACTTTTTTGTGATTCTCTATACACTGTTATAATTTATAAGTTAGAAATTATTTTTTGTGATATTTACCCTTTCTAATAAAACTGGCAAATAAAACAAAGAAAACCTGTGTTTTCTTACGTTTTCTAAAATTTCTAATACCGGTATTAAAACCGGTATCAAGATCTAAAAAATACCGAATACCGGTATTGTAATTTTGGTCCGGTATTGCAATCCCTAAATGTACTGTATATCATAGCAAGAAATCTTTATGCGTAGGAAACTCGCCTTCATTTCTTTTGAGATTATAAATCTGATAAAAGAAAAAACATGAAATGAATAAAAATATACTCTTAATCATCACTTTCCATTAATTTCACAAATTAAAATTTCGTTTAATTTTGAAAAATGAAACAAATTCAAAGATTTGTAAATTAAAAGTAAAATGCTTATTAATTTTTTTAAATCAACATTTAAAAAATGGCGATGTCAAGTCATATACCAATGGTTATTGCTCATGCCTAACTATGCGTTGTCCAGCGTGTTGTGAATTGATATTATTTTTCTTTTCTTAAAATAAACAATGAATGACAATTAATTTATCACAGTGCATTCAGGGCCTGACTTAGCCTAATTGGGGCCCGGGGCAAAAAACTTCTTTGGGGGGGGGGTCGGCTTCACTACTTCAGTAATAAAGAAACGAACTTTATGGAAGTATTTAAATGTTTCACCTCATTATAGATATATAAAAAGAAAATTGACTAGAACCTAAAAAAGCTATAAAGTCCCCCCCCCCTCTAATGGTCAGACGATATATCGTTAGGTCCATTTTATTGATTTTCTAATAATTCTATTTTCATCGTTAAAAGGATATAGCACATCTGAAGAGCCAAAATTTCACAAAAATGCTATTTAAATTAAGTTCATTAAAGAAGTAAACGTAAAATAAACTTTCTATTTGACTTGAAGGGCCTCTCTGATGTGGGGGCCCGGGGCAACTGCCCCGTATGTTCTTGCCTTCACAGGCTCTAGGTGCATTGGACAACATAAAAGGTAGGAATAAATTGATTTCATTGCATTTTTATGCAATATTTTCCTTAAATATGAGAGGCAACGCTTAGGTAAATAAGTAAAAAAAATGAAAATGATTTATAATATTTTTTTTATTTGAGGCCATTGCTAAAGAACACATTACGAAATATTAGTAAACATAGGATTTTTTTTTTTTTTTTTTTGTTTATTAATATGAGTTTACCAATGACGCATTTTACTGCCAGCACCGAATCGATAAATCATTCCTAATTATTTTTACTAACCAATTCCCCTTACTCATGAATAATCAAATTAAAACAGGAGTAAAAGTTACGAAAACTTCGCTTTGTGTAGCCTATTAACTCCATTACGAAAGCAAAGCAAATGCCTCTTTATCAGAAATTACGATTCCAAGGGAAACATAAATTCTCCTGATGCAAATAGTTCTTGAAAACACACCTTTCTTATCTCACAAATCGCATATCATTATCTCTTTTTTTGGAACATGAAGAGAGAATACACAGCTGTGCATATTTACATGCAACTTCTACTCATTTTCAAAGATAATGAATTTCGTACTCTACCGGAAATGTCGGGGCGAAATTTACACGTGGCTAGATTTACATACAAAAGCTAAACAGGCTGTAAAATACACCGGTGTAATGTTTACATTCAGCTAGGAGTCATCTAAAGAGCGCATTTTTCTCCCTTTTTCCTGTCTGCCACGGCGGATATAATAAGAATTAATTTTCGTTTTCGCCTGTAGATTATCTGATTATTTCGTAAACAAAGCATAATTTTATTTTTTTAGTTTTTTTCTCCTTTTTCTGAATGCCAATGTTTGATTCGTGATCGATGACGTAAGGTTGTGAATTATCGTTTGCTGTGAAAAGTTTCTCCTTTAATTGAGGTGAAACAGTTTGGAAAGTGCAGAGACTTGTTGAGAAAGAGCAATAAAGTGTGATGAAGAACTACTTGAAAAGGCGCCAAGAATTAAGATTTACCGAGCAATTCTAGACTTTTTTTTTTTTTTTTGTTTACTTAATCGCGAGAATTAATGTACTACAGGCCTCTTGTGAAATATGTATTTACTCAATATTTCATATCAAGTAAATAACATAAATTGAGAAACATATTTTTTTAAACTGGAGAATATGACCTTGTAATTGAAACAGTGTAACTGTTTGCGCAGATTAATTTAGCTCTTTATTAATGAGAATCTTCAAGGGTTCTTAAATTATAAAGTCTAATTTAGACATGCCTTATTTTCCAAGGCTTAGGAATGGCTTGCAATAAATTACAGCTGTCTAACAGCACGACGTTAAAAATATAAACAACTAATACATATAAATACTTTAGCATAATAATAATTTATTATATACCCCCACCCCATGCTTTTACTTTTATTTTGATAAAGAGACGTAACTCCCCCATGGGGGATTGGTTAAAAAAAGTGGCCGATGATCGCTTTTCGTACTCAACTCTCAATTCCTGTATTTATGTCGAGCGAGACGACTATCATGGTGATTACCCCAGCTAATTTGTCAAGGAATAACTATTTACTACATAATATATAGAATATATAGCAAATGGCTGATAAATTATTTCTAATCTATACATTATATGTAATAAATAAGGATATATGATACATATAATCATAATAATATCGAAGGGGCGTAGTAAATCATTTATGCCTAACGTTTTAACCTATTTTCTGACGAAATAAATTCGAGTTTTTACATGAACAGGAAGCATTTTTTCTTCAAACCATATCTCTTTTCATTTCGAAAAACATCATTTGCTATCATTGAATTTTTCTGAGTAATATTTTTGTTGATTATTTCCGACTTACATTGAGATGGTTCGAATACACCGACTAAAATTTCAGGAGATTTATATATGTATTTATACTGCTTGTATTTGTTTTATACGGATTCAATTTAAATAGTAAAATAATGTGAAAATTCCAAAATTAAAAAAAAAAAATTTATATTAAATTACTTATTACATTATGGACAAATAACATGGAATTTAAATAACTTTCATTTCAAATTACATGGAATAGTGATTTACTGATATTTAAAATAAAATCCCATTCTAATAGAGCAATTGCTTAAAATGTATTAGGTTCAACTTACTTGGAATAAAGAGGCGGCGCGTATCTTTTTTTAATTCAGAGGCGGAGTTCGATATTCTCAGACCTTAGGCATTACTATTTATGAGATTTATTTTTTGATAAATGGTCGAATTACATTCGAATTTTTAACGCATTTTTAATTTAATCAGCATGTCGAAGATATATGAGAGAGAGAGAGAGAGAGAGAGAGATTTAATTTAGTATCTCAAGATTGTTTGACATCCATACTTTTGCACAAAATTATTTAAAAAAGATATTTGGGTTATATGAATGTATCAGTAACTAAATGGAATGGAACAAATATGAACTTGGATAGTTATATTCGGCAGTGTTATTTTATTAACATTACTACTACTTTCGGAATGATTTTTTTTGGAAAAGCGGTCTAAAAGAGTTACATTTTTAAATTTTTGCATAAAAATATTGAAAAAACATGTTTGAAGCCAATATATACCAGTTAAATAATAACAATTTTTTAAAAATTAAACGAAAAAATTTTTGGGAGGGGGGCTAAAAAAGCGATATAAAGCAAAAATCTTTTAGTTTAGAGATTAATGAAATGATTTGCTTAAAATTTTGTATATAACTTAAGGAATATACTGCCTAGTTCCTTAATTGGTAATTAAAAAATAAGCTGTATTTCTATCCATGCTTTAAATAAAGGGATTCGACAGATAAATAGCATGAAATTTGCATTTTTTTTTTTTCGCATTTTGACGCATTTAAACTATATTTCTAAATGAATAGATTACTTATTATCTAATTCAGAAACTACAGAACATATTGAGAAATTATTATACCAAATTTGAACAAAAAATATGCATTAAATTTTAATTTATCGGGCTTTTCATAAGAAAATTCTACCGAATATAAAAATTGGAGAAAATAGCTATCACAGATGTGAAATCATTAAAATTTGCAAATATGAAAATCGGTAAAACTTCCTAAAAAATGGATTTAGAAACAAAATTAAAATGGTTTTATAAAAAAAAAATATTTAAACATTCAAAACAATTCATACTTTCGCAAAAACAAAAAAAAACAAAAACGGCTTTTAAACATTGTCAACTACTTTAATATTATATATTTCTTATCTTTGAATTTAAAATAATTTTTTAGGGGAAACTAAACTAATAAAAATTTTTAATCAGCCTATCTGCGCCTCCTTGTCAATCCAATCCAATCCAATCCAATTCAATTCAATTCAGCAGCTCGAATTTCTTCTAGGCAGCTGCTTAGTCTGCCTAAAAAGAAACTTCCAGACCTTTTTCCCCTTCAAACTTTCAAAATTATTTTTTTTTTATCAATTTTAATTTTATCTTTATATAAGTAATTTTAAATAAAAAATTTTGACACACTCAAATAGCAAAATGTTTACTTGTACGTCACTTTTTTTAAAAAAATTATTTCTAAAAGTAAATAAATGTACAAACAAAATGTAAAATTAATTTTTAAAAATAAATCTTTTCTTGGCTCCGTCTAACTAATGTTTAATAATAGGTTCGAGTACTTTTCTTTATATTATATTCACATGGTACCACAATTTTTTTAGAATTATTATAAACTATAACGTTTTTAGGCTGGTAAATTTAATTTATTAAGAATATTATTATAGGGTGATGTCTGAAAATTAATTTAACCAATAATTGTTTATAATTTGAATATGTTCGATCGCACGGCCTTTATAAATAAATGGAAGAACAGACACAGATAATTTTCAAATCCCTGCAAAAAGAATAACGAGGGTTCGGGGTCTCAAAGTTGTTGGACCCATAGACAGTTGCCTATTTAATAATCCAGCCCTATTGCTCCGATTATCATTTTCACACATAATAGTTATTCAAAGTGTGTATCTATTTTTGTTGACCCCTTATATTTTACAGATACATAATTAGTATTAGATTTCCAGGATGAGAAGATAAATACACCGAACACTGCTTGGCGAGAAATGGCATCTTGACCGAGAAGAGCCCTAGCCACCAAGTCTGCAGGCCCTAAGGGATTGTGTCAGCTTCCTTTTCACTCTGGGAAAAGTTTCCCTCTTAAAATTGCATCCTAATGAACGAGTTTGTTTTTCACCCTTCTTGACATTGCCATTCCAGAACTAGTTTCGGAGAAACAGAAAGAAAAAAAGTGAATCAAAAGTGGGATGGGTAATCTCGAGATGCCTCTTGGGTATCTAGTTCTGCCATCATCCCATCTGTCTTCTTTCAATCAAAAAGATAATATACCTTGAAAACTTATGACTTAAGAAGCACGTGAGGATTCTTAAAAATTCCCAAATAGGGTATTTATTATAAAATGATATCTACAAACATTTTTATGTGTGTTATTTTCTTACATTTTTTATACTATGGTTGAATGAGAGTAAAACATTCCACATTTTATATTTAAAAAAAAAAATCAAAATGACCCTATATTCCGGATTTGAATTAAAAGTTCAGTTTTTAAGTCAATTTAATTAGTTCGAATTGTCGTTCTTTTAAATAATGAGATCTTATTTTTAAAAATTTGTTTATAAAGAATTCTACACAATTCTAAATGAATCTCTCTAGAATATAATCAGCCTAATATAATTACAGAGGAACCTAAAAAAAAAAAAGGAAAACACAATAAATACTTGATTATCAGCAATTATTAATTCCAAAATTAACCGTTTCTTTTTTTCTTTGTGAAACAATAACTTAAGAGATTTGTAATTACAAAAATATATTTTTTTATTAAATCTTATTAAGTCATAATTATACGCGTAGATCTCTTATTGCAAGTAAAAAATAAAAAAAATTCAACATTTATTGTCATCTGTTGCGCTCTTTTTTCAGTAATTTCCGAATTATCCTCAAAATTCGCTTTGTCTTCCGTCTTTCAGTATTACAAAAAAAATCAAGAAGTGATTATGCAAAAGCGAAAAGACGAGGGAAAGAAATTTAAAACATAGTGTTTAACCCCTTTTTTCGCCTTTTTTTTTTGTGTGTGTGTGCGTGTTTGTGTGAATTTTTATTTACTTTTTCTATTTTGATCGATTCTTTTTATTTATTTTAATTATGACAAATTGCTTAGGTGACGAGATGTTAGCCCGCCATATTGCATAGATTTGTTTGAAATCACTACCGATTTCACCAAAATCGTAGAAACTATTATTTTGTTTCATACAAAATATAAAGTAGAGTACAATTTTTAAAATTTCTCTCGAAAATGGTAGGCGGTGGGGGAAGGCGGAGCAATAATTGAGGGCATGAATTGAGGATATAAAGGACACGAGTTTTCATGAAAAATAAAACTCCTCAAAATTGGCACAGTAGTAGCTGGTGGATTCTGTTAAGGTTGTTTTCCATAGAGAATGTACAGAATGTCCCCAATTTTCGAGATTTCCCTTGAAAATTCAGTAAAGGGAGGATAGATGGCGCATTGATAATATATTTAAATGTTATAAAACTCCTATATAAAATATGATTAGCAAAAATGGACCAGCGTTTGGAGTTAAGGGACTGACTTTTCCATTGTTTTAAATGCAGTTATTATTTCTAGCACCTGAAAAACCAAAATTAACCCTGAATTTTTTTTTAAATTGTCAATAAAATTCCCAACCTATGGCTCGTTTAAAACTATACGCGAAATCTAAATGAATTGCAAACGCGGGATGGAATATGAAAAAAATGAATGGGAGTCCGAACCGATACGTTTATGCAGTTCATGTCAAAATTTAGTTATTAAAAAACATGTTCTTTTTTTGTGAGTAAAATCCCGTTCATTCACGAAAAACACCAATATATAAATAAATTTACAAAACAGAACCTTATCTAAATATAAAATTTGATCCAAATCGTTAGAGCCGTTTCCGAGATGCACGAAATAAATTGTTATATATGGGTATATACAAGAATTGCATGTTTAAAGTTGTAAGCTTTTTCCCAGCCAAATAAGAAACGTTATTAAAATGTGGGAATAGAATATACGTCGCAATCTAAACTAAATCCAATGAACCGTTTTTAATTAACTATTTACTTATAACCGAGAAACGGGATAAACTGAGTCATTTAATTCAAATTCAGGACAAACACGGGACTGTTTCACCAAATTGGGTACATCTAATCCATTTCACTTTGTCATATTTAACTGATCTAGAAATTTAATTTCTTAAAGAAGCCATCATACTGTTTACGGCTAGACTTCTGATGATATGCGCGTGTAACAGTTCGAGAAACACCGATTTAAGGTTAAGTGCTTCGCAGACCTTGGCAATGGCTTTGCTTTACGCCGTGAAACAGATTAGTTAACCTATTTTTATCAGAGCGCCTCATTAACTTCACAAGATAACCTGCAAAGTCCATTTAACTTCGTGCACTGATGTTAAGCCATTTGGTCAAAATAAACTCGTTGAGTTGCAATTAGTCTAAATAAGACGATTGCAAATGAGAATTGTGTTTGCTAGGAAGGAAATGATTTAAACTCTTGCCATTTTACTTTCTTTATGGCGCCGTTTTAAGCGAAATTCAAAGCAAAAAGAGGCACAAACATATACCATAATTAGATTGGGCGGATGGCTGGGAAATAATTAGGTAAATATCTTATTAGCTGTTATATACGATCCTTTTATTTTGGTGTTTTAATCTTTTATCTTTTCCAACAAACAATTTCTCTTTGGTTAATTCAATTTTCTGGGGATAAATTTCATCATTTCTTATGCTAAATGTAAATTAATATTAAATTAGTGATGGGTTATGACCTCTTAGAATAACAACGTGATTCCAAAAAGCGAGGAAACGCCCTTATTAATTGTGTTCTTTTTAAAATCAAGGAAATTCTGGAAAAATTGTGAACCCATTTTAATTTGAACCATTGAAAGATTCCAGGAAACCAGCGGAAACATGTCTTTGCGTCCTACATCTGTTGTCCTTGTGCGTGTTGTATGTAACGAGTTTAATACCTGTTTATCTAATTACCTAAAAAAATTAATAATTCGCTTATTAATGGGAAAAACAATTTAAAAAAAATAATTTGTTTATTAAAGGGAGAAAAAAAATGTTTGCTTTCTTCTAGTCATTGAATTTCTTTCTTTTTTTTTTATATGACTTCAAGTACTAGTTACTATTTCGCATATTTCGAATACGATATGAGAGATAGATGTATAGTAATATATACAAGTACAGAAGTATACAAAGAAAAAAATATTCTAAAATTTGAAAAATTCAGCCTTAAATTTGGAAGAATTTCAATGGCTTATATTTTCCTGTATCCGAATTATTTTCAACCAACCTGGCTATGAGTATACCAGTAATAAACCAAAAATAGAAGAGGATAAAAGAGTGGAATTCGGTATGCTTTAGGCATTTTGTTTCCCTAAGGAGCATCAGAGTCAATGCCCTCTTTTAATAAATTGGTTAATTTTATTACACATTTCTAAAAATTTTAACTTTAGTACGATGATTTATTTTAGTACCTTTATAACAATATATATCGACGACTTGGTTTCAAAAATCGTAAGTCTATATTCTTAGGAAAATGTGATTTACCTGAATTGTAAGAGGGAAAAAAAAAAGCAAGAGAAAACGAGAAGTTTAAAATAATGTTTTTCGAAAGTCAGTTAATTGAATTACTTAATCTAGTTGACATTTAAAAAAACTTAATTACTGTTTATAGCGGATCTTAGGCCGTAAATATTAGTTGAGGTTTACCTTTTACCCCTTTTTTAAGGTTAAAACTCAGAAAAACACCTTAATTAGTGCTTTTTAGTGAATATTTTAAAAACTTAATGAACATTCTGAATAATTATTAGTGTCTCCTAAACAGTTTCTATTACTCTATTTGTATGAATTTTTTAACCAAACCGACGATATCTTTTTATTTATTCATTTGTTATAATTCAAAAATGCATGTCTGCACTCTCTAAGTGTATTTAGGACACTTAATGTTCATAAATTATGTAATAACGGCCTTATTGAATGTAATGAAACAGATAGGAACCTAATTATATTTGACAAAGTCTTAATATTATCTTAATATTTTATAATTTATATAAAATGTTTATTTTTACAATTTCATATATTTGCAGCCAGATAAAAATATTTTTGAATAAACCTTTTTTGTTACCTCCTTCAATCCAGTAACAAACTAATTGAAAATTCTCTATTGTTTACTTTAAATATCAAAATTGCATATTTGTATCACATTTTGTGCAAAACCTTCAGCGAAAAATATATCCATCTCACTTTCGTTTTAATATTTTAATTTGATAATGCCAGCAATGTAATGACCTAGATGGTTGAAGTTTGGCGCATAATTTTATCAATATTTTTTTGCAAACCAGTATTTATTTTTTGACTTAATCCGCCAAATAATCAACTGCCTATTTGTTCATCTCTGCATATTAAATCGCCTTTCAAAAAACGCACCGTCTCACGTTTAGCTTGGTTAAATATTAACGTCGCGTTTTAAAGCAACACTAGGGCTATTTTGGGACAGACCTCGCTATTTTAAACCGCTATCAGATGACGAGGACGACACCTGAGCTGGCACCCCCCTCTCCAAGCCACACCAGCGGGATGACGTTTGGCCCCGACGGACTTTTCGTGCACAGACCAACTTATACAGTGGTTCGGGTCTCGAACCTGAAGCCCTCCGATTCCAAAGCCAAGATCTTGCCACCAGGCCATCGCTGCCACGCAAAGTCTCAAAGATGGATTTCTGTATGTCTTAATATGTAGATTGCCATGTGTAGACAAATTTACATGAAATCCACCAGAGTGTAGATGACTGTCCTTGCATATAAATAAACTCTCTTTGGGCAGATTTCATTCTAAATTTGGCACTGATCTGCAGTTTTCATGTAAAGACCAGATACTAAATTTCACTATTTTAGCTCGGTTCGATTTTGAATTCTCGGCTTTCCAGACAGATATAATTCTAAAATAAAGCAGGGAGGCTTAGAATATAAAGATTTATCAAATTCTCAAAGAATATTTTAATGATATTGATATTTTCCCTTTCGTCACATACTTCTTAAATTTAAAAAAAAAAAAAAAAAAAAAAAAAAAGCTTACGCAATTTTTTAAGAACATACATGTGCGTGCCAAACGACTTTAAAACCTTAACTCCAAACGTTTTTTACCCCGTTCTTATTCATTGACCCTTCTCTCTCCCCTCCACTTAAAAAGCTTTTAAAACATTCCATTAAAACGCCCACTCTGATCAACTCCTACTCAGAACTGTACAAATGGTAGGAGGGAGGAGGGGGAAACAATTATTAATGGATCAGAGGGTATTAGTGCACAGCAGCACAGGGAATTTTGCTTTAGCCATACCGGCGCTTTTCAAGGAGGCGGTCTTTAGTTTCTGTGTAATCTAATAACATGGACCACTCCATGTGCCCTTTTCTAATTTCTGCAGCCCCAAAAGCTCCCATGGAAAGAAAATACAATATAATTGGGTTCAGTACTCAAAGAAGGGATAGTGGGTAAAAGAGTTTTTGAGCAAGTGCATTTTTTTCTTCCTTTCTGTCTGCTCACACCAGAATGGGCGATACATTTTACAGAAGTGACCTGAAAGAGTATTGAATTTAATTTTCATTTAATGAGTTGGCAGCGTAATTTTACTTCTCACTTATTTGACATTTGTGTTACTCTTTTTTATTGTCGGAAGGAATCATCTAGGTGACGGTATGGAGAGAATTGAGTAACACAGTGGTGTAACAAGAATGTCTTTTGTCAATGGGGAATTTAAACATCTTTGCAGTCTTAGGTAATCATAAGATCCTTCTTTTAATAACCACTTATTAATTTCACATTCAATACTTTTTTAACTTACACAGCATTTTAATTACTTAATTTGAGAGTTTTTTTTTTAATTTTAAAAACAATATGAAATTGTGAATGTTCCATGTTTTTATTTAGTTATGATTAGAAACTTTGCGGCATTTTTGTGTGTACAAAAAATCATTTAATAAGATGATGTGTGTTTATAAATTATGTAATAACTAAATAAATGTAACGAAACAGATAGGAAACTATCCAAATAAACTAGGAAAAAATTTATATTATCCTAACATTTTTTGACTTGTAGAATTAATATTTATTTTACAATTCGATTTATATAGCATATAGATTAATAACGTCTTTTTGATAGATTTGCCGGCACTCACTCCTCCCTTTTGCAGCCCAGCGATCCTAAGTAGCTGCCCAGTTTTCCTAGTAAGATATTCGTAACTGAGCTTTCGAGGACTAATACAATGTTTATAGCAGTCTAGGCGTTATCAGTGTCTTAGTGCAATTAGAGCCCGAGGTATACTAGTGTCATTTTTATCAATTTATAATAATTTATTTTTATTTATTTATAATATTTTTATTTATATATAATTTATTTATAATTATTTATCTATTTCATCTATAAATTACCATTTAGATTTAAAATGTATATCAAGATACTTAGCGAAATAAAACCTAATGTATTTGAATGACTAAGACTAATGTCCAGTAACTTACTTCTCCCCGAGCTTTCTCTACGCCACTGAAGCAACATATCAATATACTTAGTCATTCGAAAACATTAGAGTCTAATTTCCTCAAACAGGCGCTCAGTATGCCTATAGCAATTTACTTCACCCACCTTTCTCTACGCCATTGAAGCAACATATCATCATGCTTAATGAAATAGATAGAAATAGAATTCCTAATCTATATGAATGCCTTTCAACTGATTGTCCGACTATAAATCTGCTTGAGGTGGACATTAATTCCAAGTGTATTTTATTATTTTTTTTATTTCATTTTTTCTGGTAATTAATTTCTGTTGCAACATTTCCTTTCTGTGTATGAACAACGAATAAATGATTTTTTTGCAAAATATTTTAAATTTAACGAGTGATTTAAGAAACCTACAAAATATTATTCATTGATTTGAATGTGATTATTTCAAGCAGCTCCCTTGAAGAATATTATTTAGAAGGAAAATCTATTCATAATACATAATGATATTTGTAGATAAGCTGATAACTAATACAGATATATCTGTGGCGGATTGGTATGGGCGAGGGTAGAACCTGGGACCTCGTGGTTGGCAGCCGAGTAACAAGTCCACAAAACAAAAGCAATTGCCCGTGTTTCGTAGCTGTTATCTGGCTTATAAGCTTTTCACCACAGTACTCTCCCTCCACTGAGTCGGAGGTGAGACGAACGATACGGCTGTTGAGTGGTGATGTATTTATTAGCTGTTGAGTCTAATGTGCCTGTACCCATTTGAGTAGCGCGTTGAGTAGCGTTATGGCGAGCGTATGTGGGTGAGTGGTTGCTGTTGCTGTTGATGATGCTGTTGCGCCAAATGAATCTGACGGCTTTGTGTTGCTGCGGCCTTTTTGTGTTACTGAGTCAAGTGAGTCTGACGACTTTGTGTTACTGCGTCAAGTGAATCCGACGACTTTGTGTTGCTGTGGGTAGATAGCGCCGCAACAGCTGTACGAAGGTTGAAGGTTCGTTGTCCGAGGTCACCAATGTACCGAATTTATATGGGCGAGGATAAAACTTGGGACCTTGTGGTTCGCAGCCGAGTAACAAGACCACAAAACAAAAGCAATTGCCCGTGTTTCGTAGCTGTTATCTGGCTTATAAGCTTTTCACCTCATATCTCTCGAGATCTGTAATTCGCTTTCATTTAGCCACAACCGTTACATTATTTAATGATGTCGCTGCTTCGATGCATTTATGTTCAACCGTCGAAATGCGGACTACTCAGAACTTATAAATATGAAAGGCTTTGCAGAACTAAATTTCGTCGTCGACTCTAAGTCTGCATTTTAGTTGCAGCTACCGAATCACGACATTGCGTTCACCATAAATATTATTGATTATTGGATCTGAAAATATTTAAACAGTAAGTTTTATTTAGATCCCTTTCCTCCTTCACTCTATCTCCAACACACATCAGCATTCAAAAATCTCAGAAAAAAATGACAGGCTGTTGCCCTTTTTTTTTTATCCTTACCAAAATAAAAAGAAGAGGTCTTGAGCATTTTGGTGAGGAATACAATACTAAGCGTTTTCAGAAGTGATTACATTTACTCATTGATACATTTTTTTTTTTTTTTTTTTTACCAATCTACGATGCTAATTTTACCAACAACAAACGTGGATCACAAATCAAAATATTCATTCAACTGAAAAATATTAGCTCACGCCATCCATTCTCAGCAATAAAAGATTTGAAGAATTCATAATCACCTGCAATATCAACCACCTCTGTAATCCACCCCCAATTTGAAAGGGGCCCTTATGTTCTTCAAATGGAAGGAGGGATTGACGTTAAACGAAATAACATACATCGTTGAACATCTTATTTCTTTTTTATTACAGGTCAAGGTGGTAGGTTGGCCATCAATATTATTTGTTCCGTAACGATGATCACAAGTTCAAACAATTAATCAAAATGTGACTTCGTCCTTCTTCGGCAATAAAAGGTTTTAAGAATATTTAATAGCTACTTGCCTTCTCCCTACTAACCTCCCACCCACCTACCCACATTGCGTTCCAGAAAATGAAGGGGGGGAGGGGAGAATTGACGTCAAATGAAGTCATGTGCCTTATATTATTGTTCACATATGTCCATATATCTTTAAGTGCACAATCAACATTGGTGTGAAGGTCTGTGTACTTTGCCCCCAGAAAAACAAGGTTCCGGATCCTTCATGTTACATTCCTTTAAATCTTTGTATCCATGATCGAGCAGTCCTCAAGTTCTTTTCCTGCAGGACCCGCACTTCAATGAATTTTTCCTCTTCAATCTTCAAAAAAAAAGGGGGGGGGGGAGGCTCGTGTCGCATCTTCTCTTCCAGATCCTGCTCGATTCGAGGTCACTATGTCACGAGGGAGATGATAAAAAAAAATAGAAAATCTCAGCTGATTCGAACCGATGACCTCTTCTTCGATGAACGGAACCGGTCACAACAACTCTCTCGAAATGAAATACTTACTCACAAAGGTCTCCTCAGACAGTAAATTGCCACCTGTGTGATGTGATTTACGCTTGAATGGTATCAAAACGAGAAGGAATTGGAATTGGGGGGGGGGGAATTCAGTTGAAAGTGGAAGTCGGGTCTGGCATTTGTTGACAGTGTAACAGATCTTGAGTCATTTCACAGAAAGAACTGGTCACATGTTATGTCTTTCTCCGTCGGTAGAGGAAGTTCAAAATTAATGGCTGTCCTAGACTTAACACCTCGAGAGAGAATTTTTATATCTATTTATGAGAACATTTAAAATCATTTATAGTTATTGCCCAGGAATTCATTAGTAATAGAAAATTTTCACTCCCCGTTTAAAAGAAAACTTTTTTTTTTTTTATGTCGTTATGTATAAATACAATATCTCCATTCCTATAAATCTTGAAAGATATAGTTCTGTGACCACATGTAAAAAATTCATATAACTAACATAATAATTCAAAACAATTAAACAGATATTTTTGACTGTTTTCATGATTCTAGTGACACTTTAGAAAGTTTAGCAACATTCGTTGCCATGAAACATCCCTGTAATCCGTACCACTATATAATAATATGCTTATTTCTTTACCATTTCTTAATTGTAATAAAAAAAGACTAATTAGATACTAGGTGTGAATCACAGGTGATTCAGAATTAGTAACAAGGAGATATAAATAAGGAATTATAAGCAAGGAGATATGAATAAGGAATTATAAGCAAGGAGATATAAATAAGGAATTATAAGCAAGGAGATATAAATAAGGAATTATAAGCAAGGAGATATAAATAAGGAATTATAAGCAAGGAGATATAAATAAGGAATTATAAGCAAGGAGATATAAATAAGGAATTATAAGCAAGGAGATATAAATAAGGAATTATAAGCAAGGAGATATAAATAAGGAATTATAAGCAAGGAGATATAAATAAGGAATTATAAGCAAGGAGATATAAATAAGGAATTATAAGCAAGGAGATATAAATAAGGAATTATAAGCAAGTAGATATAAATAAGGAATTATAAAAACAGATGCGCTCTATATTTAATTTATAGACATCTCATTAATCTACGATGCGATGACTATCTAGACTTTCCTTAAAGAATTCACATCGTATCAAATTCTACGCTGAATGAGAGTTTTGCTGTCATCGAAATATGTATAACATGACACTCCAAGTGTTTAGCAAAACTGGTCACTTACAATCGCGTTAATTCTGAAAGCAATAATCACTCACGATCACATTCATTTTGAATGTCATAATTCTGTAACCACTTGTCCACCCGCTGGTGTGGTGTGTAAGTTCGGAGAGGGAGTGCCAACTCAGATGTCGTCCTCGTCATCTAACTGCGGCTTAAAATTACGAAGTCCATCCTAAGATAGCCCTAATGTTCTTTAAAAGGAAACGGGACGTTGATAAAACTGAATTGAATCTGTAACCACTTTCAAAAGATTCATATAATTGACAATGAGAAATCATTAAATGGCTATATATCATAGATTATTGATCAATGTAGAAAAGTTTAATAAAAAAATCTGATCAATCACATTAACCCTGAAAGCTGTAATTATACTACCATTCACAATAATTCGTAGAATCAATTAAAAAACAATTCAAATTCATCTAAATAACTAGTCTTTCTGAAAACTATTATCCAATACAGAGTGTTTAATAATACTTTAAAAAAAGTGATCAATTATGATCATATTAACCTTGAAAGCAGTAAATCTGATACTACTTGCAAAAGATGGATAATAGACGATATAATCAAACCAAATTCAACTCATTTAAATAGCTATCTTTCATTGTTTTCTTAAAACTATTATCCAGTATACAGAGTTTAATAATTATTTAAACAAAGTATATTATTCATAATAACTCTACTCCATAAACAATTGCCAATGGAAACAGTTCAGAATTGGCATGGCTTGGAAAATTGGACATCCAGTCCACCCATATTACCAATTTCCATTATTCTATTACCACGAAAGTGAAGTTTAATCAATGCGAGAGGAAAGAAAAAGGTTTAGGGTGCGCGAAGAGAGGGGAGTTCCCACCAAACCCATGCAGGGAGGGAGCTTTTTTCTCTCATTAAAGGGGATTAGATTGAAATTGATATAGAATGCTTAAGCATGATTGACCTACAAAATAAATCATGTGATTGTAAATGACAGGTCAAAATCTTCTGATCTCTACTATGCTAAAATCTTCAGCCAATTTAGTAGACGTCACAAGGGTAAATGGTTTGCGGGGCATATCATTATTATTATTATTACATTACATTCCCGATTATCCGCGGAATTGGGTGGCGCGGCCGCCGCGGATAACAAAAATCGCGGATAATCCGAAAAAAGCTAAAAACGGGTATAGCAAAAGAGAAAACAGTCATTCCAACTTTGAAAAATCGTTTTACGTACAATGAAACGTAAAATAAACAGCAGGAAATGTTTAACTAACGCTTAATATTTTAGTATATCACTCAAAACTAACCTAAAATGCATTTTGGTAATGAAAACAGAAAAGTGCTTTGTACTTACGAGAGGCGTCAAGGATACACAGAAAAATGAATACATATGTACTGTTTTAATACTGTAATGTATTATGTAATTACAAAAGCATAACTGTAAAACTGCATCTTTTTGAAGAAATCAGTCATTTGTGTTTGCTTCTTGCTTTGGAAGCAAAAAAAAAAAAAAAAAAAAAAAACTTAGTGTGGCAGGCGCGGATAACCCGCCCGCGGATAATCGGGAGTCTACTACTGTATTTTGCAACCCTTGATCACATTAACTTAAGAAAGTGTCTAGAAAAGAAGAAAATGATATAAAAAGAAATTTTGCAGCTCTGGTCTGTTTGAAATCCACAGATTGAATGCTTTATTCAAGGGATCAAAGATCGAAATATATTATGGCAAACTGCATAATTATAAATCGAACAACGATTATTTAAATCCCTTCCAATTATTGCTGTCAGTAATTCAGCATTTGTGGCCTTATTCTTAACTGATGTGTGGATATTTCGCTTGAACGTAAGAAGATTCTTTAAGAAAGGCAGCAATTTATCTTTGATTGAATTTAAAAAAGTAAAAAGAAAATTCCAAATTTTTGCTGAAATATTTTTCAATAATACATTTTAATTAAAAAAAAAGAGTTTTTAAAATACACTTTGATTCGTGTATTTATTTTTTATCAATTATTTTTTTGTCTTCTACTTTTTAAAATCTAATTTATAATTCATTATTTTAATAGAGCTTGAAATCAAATTCCATATATCTAGTCACAAGTTTTCTCACATTCAAATTCAGAGGGCCTTTCTTGTAGAGAATAATATTAAATGATATGAAAATATTAAATGAAATGAAAATAATAATATTTAAATAGAATCGATAAAAAACAAATGTAACATCCGGAATTGACAAAATTTAAAAACTTGAGTACATTCGGAATTAACTGAAAATTCGATTTCAAAAATTCCATCTTCACAAACATGAAACAAGACAAGTTAAATTGTTTAAAAGGCTATCCGAGAGCAATGGTAAAATCAAAGCGCAGTTTATACAGGTGGGTTTAAAATTGATTATATTATCGTCCTTTTTGAAGCATGAGGGCTATTTGTGACGGGCCTCATAATTTTGTTTAGTAACTGGTCAGATTAAAAAAAAAAAAATACCCGAACTTGTGCTATCTGTATACCCACTCCACAACGGGACATTTAAGATGGGGAAAGCGTTCAAGTTAGACAAAAGATAAACAAAGGTTTGCTAAACAAAAATTCTGGCTTATGCATATTTCGCAACGATAATTTTTGAAAACAGTTTTATCACAATCATTATTCTGTTCCATTGGAAAATTTAAAAAAAATAGTAAGACTGAGATTAATGTCCGGTTTCTCGCCAAGCACGACAAAATTGTGTCAACCTTTCAAAAACTTGTCAAGAGTTCGCCATTTTGGATGGCTACAAGATATGGTAACAAACGGCTGTTGGAGTTAATAAAAAAACGGTCAATATAACAATTGGCGAAAAATCATGCCATAAATTCAACTCTGGCGAATGAACATTAATCTTAAATCTGTCAATGATTTAAGAGAATAAAAAACTATTAATTTATTCATCCCGACTATGATACCATAGTTGACTGTTTATGTGATGTTATAAAGGGCGTCATAAAATAATTTTATCTATTTGAAGACATCGGCTGCTATAACTGATGGATAGAATAAAACCAATTTCTATATGCAAGTTGCGGAAAGCACAATATATATATATTGTTCCAGAAACTGCTGAAGCAGTACCTTGCATGCACACAATAAAGGCCAGGGCGTTGAAATTGTTGCATGTATAAGGAAAGTTATTCTGTGACCAACCTGTATAATTATATTTTATTATATGTCACATAACAGCAAGACATTTTACATCAAGAAAGAATATGATGGTTTCATTTCATTTACAAATGATAGATAGCAAAGGTATTGTGTGAGTTTAATTTTGGAATGAATTGATTATTTCATCGGATGGAAAAGAGCATAAGGGTTCTGCTCTTTTCAAATAACATGTAGTTAGTCAGTTGGACAACAGTTTGCATTGACATTTGTATTGTGGCAGTGATACGAAGTGAATTGAACGCGCTGAGTAAGATGGAATCCATTAGAAAACATAATACATAAACTGATTTTATGAAAGGAATGAAATCCATATGAAATCATAATAACTAAAATGACTCCATCAGTGAAATGAAACCCATATTAAATCATAATACGTAAATTAACTTACTGAACGAAATGAAACCCATATGAAACCGTAATACATAAACTGATTCCATAGGTGAAATGATACCCATATGAGATCATAATATATAAACTGATTCCATGAATGAGATGAAACCAAAATGAAATCATAATATATAAACTGATCTCATGAATTAAATCATATGATTTATATTGACATTATAAATGAAATGCAACTCATATGAAACCATAAAACACAAACTGATAGCATGAATGAAATGAAATTCCTATGAAGCCATAATGCGGAATTATCCTATCTGACAAAATGTTCCACTCGTAGAAATCAATATATAAAAAACAAATATTTATTTTCTACTATATATTTTTTTTACTTTTAATTTGCTTAAAGAATTTTACAGTATCATTTCTTGTCTGATATAATACGTAACCTATATTTTTGACACAGGAATTTTTATATCTATTTGATAATAAATACTTTAACAATATCCTTTAAAAAAAGGGGGGTTCTCCGATATTCACCTTATAAAAAGGAAAGTCGGCATAATACATACACTTAATAGCAGTGATATGACGTAAAGGCATAATACTTTCAGAAGGGGAGAAAAATCTTATTCAGTTTTCCCTTAAATGCCTCAATAAATGGTTGATTATCAGAGATGAGCAAAGGGTGTGGGAGGGGGGGGGGGGTGAACACGCGTACAGGAAAAGGGGAGACAACCATAATTTCTTTCGCTAATTTCCTTGTAGAGGCCGGTAGCTGAGATATTTCATTCGTTTCGATTGAGACGTCAATCACTGCTATCAGGCCACCGCAGAGCTTGTCGCGATTCAGATGATTTTTGTTCTCCGCAAGAGTGACTGAAAGAGGAGGAAAAATTTGGAATATACAAAAGGCCTGGGTCGACAAACTGTTGCCATATTAGTTAGAAAATAATCGTGTTACGGGTATTGACGCGATTTATGTATGGACTTTGTATTTAATCTGTTAGGATTGAGAAATAGGGAAATTGTTTCTCTTTTAGCCAGACCTATTCATGCCTTTATTTCGAAATAATTTTAAAGGATAGAGATAAATTTATTATTTTAGAAGTCATTTATATTGATACATTTTTGTGAATTTAAAATTGTCTTATATAAATTGCATGTCTTTTTTTCTCCCACACCGACCCAACTGGGACGCATCGGTGGGTAGAAAATATTAAAAAAAATGGTACAACAATGTATATAAATATATATGCAAAAACATACAAAGAAAATAGATATCAAAGAAGGGATAGTAACATAATAAGCAATCAAAGAGCATATAATTTATGTAAGATAAATATGAAATAAGATATAATATATAATAAACAAAATTATTATATGTAATATAATATAATATAATAAAGAAGCAAAATAAAGCAAGATAATATAATTGTGCAATCCAACAGTTTACTTTTGAATCCTTCGAAACTTTCTCGCATACTCTCCCATATAGATCTTATCCCCCCCCCCGGCGTAAAATTGTGCACCCTGTGCAAGATTCCGAATGCTTTGTATGGCATTGGCAAACAATAGTTAAGAAATATTGATCTTTGGCATGGATTTAACATTTTTACTCACTATCATGCAAATATAGTGACAAATTTTGTTTTTAGTTTATGCACCAAATTTCATCTGTCTAGCTCATAACGTTTTTAAATTATATTCACTGATAAACAGACGGTTGAAACCAAATATTGAAATGGAACTACGTTTGTAGTCAGTCACAAGATCAGTTACTAATTTCATTAAATCAAGTCATTCTATTTATGAGTTATACGAAAGTACAGTCGATCTTTTGGCAGATTTGGTTCAAAATTTGATTTTAGATGCTAAACCCGAATACGAAATTTTTACCCGCCCAGCTCTTTACATTTTGTAAGGATCGAGCTTACTAGTATTCAAACAGCCAGATTTTTCTTTGATGGGATTTCGTTCAAAATTTAATAGAAATCTATAGATTTAGTCGTAAGTCCCATAAACCAAATTTCATTCTATGATTTTACAAACAGGAACAAACCAAACTTTATTTGTCTAGCTCTTTCTTTTTTTTTTTAGATTATCATATTCACATGCGCTCGATGAATTAATGGCTTTGCTGTCGATGCATTTTCTGCACAATTTTAACCAAGTCTGTCAATCGGCAAAGAATTCAAACAAAATTTCTTTCGGCATTTTTGCACTTGCTTATTTTTTAAAAAATAAAACGTAAAACTATAAAATATATAGTTAACTGAAGAGTCGAAACAATAATAATGTGGGACATTCAGGAGATACCCATGGTTTCACATTATGAGGGGAAAGGATATGAGGGAGAAGTATTTCGAAAACACAAACTGCAAAGTAAGAGATAACTACCTCAATATAGCATCAACCTTCCAATGAATAATTGCATAGTATGTTGAGAGGACAATGAATATGCCAGTCACAAATTTATTTAATGATTATACTATTTTTCATTTTCACTAAATTTTGAAGCGTGAGCAAAAACAAATATCTCCTAACAACTTTCTTGTAAAAAAAAAAAGCAAATATTACAATAAACAAATCGCATTATTTTATATATATTTGGAATGCAACGCATTTTCTTATTTTATATTGAGTATGTGGAAAAAAATTACTTCATTTAAAAAGCATATTGCATTAAAAGTAAGATTTGGGGACAAATTATGTACACTAAGAGACGTTCTACTGTAATTGAATCTATCCTCTTGAAATATTTTAAATCATTTTATGATATTTAAATATTACAATAAATTGAATTATTCCTATTATTGAACTATTCCATATTTTTATTATTGTAATATCCAATAAATTGAATTTCCGTTTCATTGTAAAGATCTCATTTGCTTACTTCATTTTTTTTCTATGTATGTTGATATGAAATCTTGGGGGGAAAAAAGAATTTATCAAAATAATATTTTTATAACATTTATTTTATTTTTCTTTCTTTTTATTTAGAAAATTGTAATAATGGTTTGAAATTGTTTTCAAAAACTCATTCATCATTGTCATCACAATCTGAAAACAATATATACTATATATTGAACAATTTAAACTGAATTTGATTATGAAGAAAATAAGTTTATTAAAACAAGTGTATAGAAAAATAATATATTGTTTTAATTTTTTATTCAACCACCGAGTTCTTTGTTTTGGCTTGTCCATCATAGCCTTTTGGGGAGCAAAGTCAAATCGCAAGCTGTAATTATTTTTTTTTTGAATGAAAGAAATTTATATAAAATTTATTTATTTTCATTATGCCACCGAAGCAATAACTATATTAAAAAAGAAACAGCGGTCATCGAAAATCGACTGATAGTTCCCACAATTTCAGATTGAAAAGCTTCACAATCTTCTGAACACACACAGAAATCTGATTTATATTTGTTTTTTAAAAAAAACAAGATTCAAACATAAAAAAATGTTTTACAAAAGAGCAATTACTCTACACAAGAGCCGGAAACGAAATTGAAAACAAAAATACATCATCACTCAAGGTTAAGGAAAAAAATATAAACAATTTTTTAATTCTAAGATATTATCAATCACAAGCGGGAAAAAAATATTAACAAGTAAAAAAACTTTCAAAAGTAAACAAGTAAAAAGTTTGATATTTCGTAATTTCAATTCAAGTATTTAAGTTTTTAAATTGCATACTAGATCATTTTTTCTTTCTTATATGGAGCAAAGCATAAAAATTAAAGAGCTACTTTCATTTTATCTATTTTATTTTTTTCAAAATGAATATCATAAAATTAAACTGTAGGAAATATGGTTAATAACAAAAACATAATTCAGAAAGAACTCAATAGATATTCTGACTGGTTTTAAATAATATCCTTGGAAAAAAAAAGTAATTTATTCTTGATCAACTTAAAAACAAAAACTTGCTCATTAATTGATTTTACAATCTTCAACTCGTAAAAAAGGAGACATTTTATTGCATGTAAATTTTATTTAGTATCCAACAAGTTTGATTTTTATGTGATCTGTCGTTCCAAAGCATAGAGTCAATAAATACTTAATATACATTAACAACTCAGTTCGATTTATATTTTAAATCCATTGCACGTTTGCATTGCTATTGGTGGTGATGTTTATAACATTTCTTTTACAGAAATAATCTTTTAAATTTTTACATTATATTTTCTTTAGTAATAGAATTCACATTCGTATATTAAAATTTTAATTATGATTTTTTTGTTTTCCTTTTATTAATTCTTAAATTTTCTATACTGAAATAATTTAACATAATTTCAGTAGAGACATAATTAACATAAAATCATAAAAATTTAACTTTCATTAATATAACAAATAATTTAATATTATTTTTTATTTAAACTAGAAGTAATTGTAATAGCTACACAGTATTAGAATAAATCCATCTAGATTCTATTAACTTTTTTGAATTTATAATAAATGTAATTATTTTTATTAATAAAATGATCTTTTTTAAATTAATTTATAAATATACACAGCAATGTGTTGGAAGTTAGACAATATATGGCGTAGGTTTAAGAATTCACTTTCGAATTTTGAATGTTTCATTCCTTTAATGACTTACCATTGTTAAATGGAAATTTGAAAAAATGTGTTCGCATTATAATCATCTCCCTCGTATTATGTCAGTCGAATGGAACAAAGGAATGCTTTTTTTTTTTTAACTCAAACATATTATGCAAAAAAAGGGGGGGGGCTAAATTATAAATAAGTCTGGAAATGAAGGGGGGGGGAGATGTATTACAAATTATTGCTTAGAATTTTTCACCCACAAAAACTTTCGAATAAAATTACTATTATGAGTATTTTTTGTTTTGAAAATAAAACAGAATTCATGTTTCATATTGTAATTTTAAATATACAAAAGAAAATGTTTCATTCAGCTAAATTTCCAAGTGTGGGAAAAATATTGGAAAATAATGGCTATTTATAATAGTGGAATAAACAAATTAAAATATTTATCTTTTAAGTAAATTATTTCTTTCTCAAATTTTACTTAAAATTTATAAAAATATAACCATGATACTAACCCATTTAATGATAGAAAGAAAACCAAAATTCTAACTTTAAGAAATAAGAATTCATAATGAAAATAAAGAATACATAATGATTTGAAACAGAAGGGAAAAAAAATCTTTTTTTTTTTTCTTTTTAATAAAATATTCTTTACGAATCCAGCTGAAAAAAGTTTTACACTAAAGTAAAGAAATGTACAAATAAAATCTTAATAACGTCATTAAATATTTTTCTCCACAAATTCCCCCAGTTTGCTTCATAGATCATAACATATATAAATTATAATGAGCAAAAATAAAAGACATCCATTTTTAAGTAACCTTGAATAACTAAAATAGATATCCCGCTATTAAAAAAAAAATCTAAGAAAAATAATAAGTCATTCTCAGAAGCAACTCCCCCCCCTCCCCCCAAGCAAGCATACTTCACTTTTACCATGCAGTCATTTTTTTTCTCTGAGAGGAAGACGCAACCTAATACGGCTTAAGTTTTAAATTTTCCATTTTTAAAAAATGAAAAGAATAAAAACAAACAGCACTTTAGCTTTGGCCACATGTTCCAAGCATAACTGCCTTACATATGCACCGTGACATGCCGGCGAAACCCGTTGTGCATAAATTATTTTTTCTGTTGCTTTTTATTTATTTACATTTCGTTTATTTCATTTTTTTTTAACTCTTAGGCTAACCCTTTAACTTCTCCTGCTTGTCCTTTTCAGTGTTTGAAGGTCACCTAGTGAAAGATTCAAGGTGGGGGGCTGAGAGAAGAAAAAAAAGTGCTTGTGATATTTTTTTTCTCTTGGTTTACCACGTGCAACGATGCAAAGTAGTATTATTTTTCCTCATGAGGGAATGGTGGCAAAGCGGCCTTGGGACTTCAGCTTCGTAGTGTTGTTCTGTGATGTGTTGTGGGACAATTCATATTGCGTAAACTCGCAGATAACAGAAAATGAAACTGGTCAGTGGTTATTGATTTTTCTGTAATTGCAGGCAATTTGCAGGTAATGTCTCACACGGTGAAATGAAACATTTTTCAATTCAACGCAAAAAATTTCTGTTTAGTCTAGGTCCTTTAAAACTTTTCTATCCCCAAGGGTTTTTTTTTTTTTTTTTTTTTTTTTTTGGTTTAGAAAGGTTTGAATTAGCTAGCCATTGTCCAAACATTAACAAGATTTCAAGTATAGGTATATATTGGGTGGTTATAATTAAAGTTCCACTTTGAAATGCTCATAAAAGGAAAACTACTGGATCAAATGTTATCAAACTTGGTAAAAGTGTAAATCAGGTCAAAAAAAAATTTCTTTATGCAAAAAAAAAAAAAAAAAAAAAAAAAACTCACCACCAGGGAAGAAATGGCGTTGTATGCAATATCTTAAGCAAAATAGAACCTGAAGAAAGACATCGGTTTAAGATGTGTTTAATCATTTCTGAAATGTGTTGCAAAGCATGTTCAATGTGGCATCCACCATTTTCTGAAGCCAAATTAAATCGTATTACTGCATTCTCAACAGTACTCTTAATATTCCTTCTGATATCCTACGCACATGTCGGTATATGGCATCTTTCAGTTCCAGCAAATTATTTAGATTATCACCATAAATAGCACTTTTGAGATAGCGCATATTGAACACGATTTGTAACACGTTTCAAAAACGATTAAACGCTTTTTAAACCGATGTCTTCATGTCCTATTTTGTTTAATAATATTGCATACAGCGCTATTTCCCCCTGGAGATGAATTTTTGAAACTTTTTTTTTGGAAGAAAAGAAATTTCTATGATCTCGTTTAAATTATTGCCAATTTTGTTAACATTTGGTCCAGTAGTTTTCTTTTTACGACAATTTCAAAGCGGAACTTCAATTATAACCACCTTGTATTTTGAAAAATAAGAAACAGTTAAAGTAATTATTGATAGAAAGAAAATGAAAATTCTAATTTTAGCAAACAAGAATTGAATAATAGTAGTGTTCAAGGTCAGTCAATCGGTCGTTTTATACAAATGAAAAACATTTATAAGAATGTGAAATCTCGCCAAATTCATTTCGTCTATTTTCAATCCCCACCTTCACCCCTCCCCACAAATGCACAAAAAAATTGTTACAGCTAAGAAATAATAATTTGGAACTGAATAAAAAAAATAATAAATTGCAATTGCCTGCCATCAAAAATAAGTAAGAAGTGCGTAAAAGTTATTATAAGAACAGACATCAGTCCAGAAAATTATATGTTGTATATTTAATGATTTTGGATATTCCAGAATATGAATTACATGGAACAAATTCATTTTTATTCTTCTTCGAACAAGAATATTATTCAGGTTAATGCAAGTTAAAAAAAAAAAAAATCTTTCACAGGTGGAATAATTTATTCACTGCTGTTCTGAATTTACTTCTATGATGATAAATAAATCTGGTCAAACGACACAAAAAATAAATTTCTTGAAATTAAATTCGGAAATCAGAATTATTTTAATTTTTCTTTTTATTTAATATGAATTTGCATAATTATTTAATACTAGCCGCCTTTGGCGACCAGCTGGTTCGCCAATCTTGATCGTTTAAATTTTAATAATTAAATATTTTACGCAATTCCTACTTAAATAGATTCTTCATCAAAATATTTTAAAACTTCAAATTTTGATAGTCATATAATTCACTCATAATATTATAAAGGCTTTCAGCCATAACGTAATATGTATCGCTCTAATTTTCTGTTAGCTCCCGTAGAATTATGCTTTAAATTAAAGTGGAAAGAATTAATCTGCAATTAATATAATAATATTTTTTACTGAAACAATGCATTTTTTTTATACTATGATTATTGATAACGGAGTCACTGAGCGTTTAAACTTTATGGGCACTAAAGAATATCTTTCTTAATTTGTGTAATATCTCAAGAATTTGTCAACAAAATTTTCTCAGATTCATTATGAACAGATCGATTCATTAACAATGTTTCATTTTAAATGCATCAAACTTTAAGAAAATAAAATGAATCGTTTAAAATAATCGGTCGAAAACAGGTTTAAAAAAACTACTTAAAAAACGATGTACTTAAAACTATAAGCATATACAAAAAATATATAACTAACATAAATACAATTTAATTACAAAAGCATGCAATTAACCTAAAAAGAATTTAAATGAAGAATCATCCGTTGATAATATTGTCAACAATCAGAACACAATACGCATGCGTGAATTTTCAACGCCAGTTACGGTAACGCAAATGAGTGAATTTTTCTACGCCAGTTGGGGTAACATTATGCAGATTAGACATTTTTAATTTCCTGTATTCTGTGTTATTTTAATTCAAAAGTACTTCAGAATGAATCTGAAACATGGATTAATTAACAATGTTTAATTTTAAATGCATAAAACATTAAAAAAATAAACAGAATCGTTTGAAATAATCGGCCGAAAAATCTTAAGCCTATCCTCATTACTGTTGGGGGAAAAAACTGAACCCTTACTCATTTGGCGGTGGGGAAATTAAAAGATTTTTTTGGCGGGACAGTTAGTTTTTAATTAATAATTAAAATTCTAATTAAAAATTTTAAAAAAGGACCCCAGGTGCATATTCCCGACCTCCAAGGTATACATGTACCAAATTTGGTAGCTGTAGGTCAAATGGTCTTTTCTGTAGAGCGCCCCAGGTGCACATTCCCGACCTCCAAGGTATACATGTACCAAATTTGGTAGCTGTAGGTCAAATGGTCTTTTCTGTAGAGCGCCAACACACACACATTGAGCTTTATATATAAATATAAATTAATATTAAAGCATCCTTTGTATTAATATTAATGGGTTATCATAAGTATTAATTATCTTTTGAATAGATATTATAAAAAAAAAGATTTCATCTTTTTGTTGGCTTTTTGTATTTACTGAGGAGTTCCACTCCAAATTTTTAATCCCGAGTTTTAATTCCAGGTGACAACTCTGTTTGATAAACTACAATTAAAAATTTAATTATAAATAAACCTTTATTAATAAATTACAAGTACAAGCCGTGAGAATGCTAACCTTGGCATTCGTTTTAGTATAATTAGGTGAACAGAACGTTCCGGAACAGCGAAATTAATTTAAAAATTTGTCCATAATAACCTTTGTTTTTTTTTTATGAATTTTAAATCAAATTTCCTTCCGATTCCAACGAATATGTTATAAGCTACTTTTAGTTATATATCTCTAATTTAAAATAACTTTTTTCGTTTTTATTAAATCGTTGGACATTATCGCATTATCGTGGGTATTGATTTCAAATTTAGATTATCATTTTTCCACGGCAAACTTAAGCCTTTTTGCAATACTTATTCAGACAGTTGAAGTAGCTAGCTCCCTTTATTATTATTATCTTATTTTTAACTAAATGAATGAATGGCAACATAACCAAGATCGCATTAAGTACTCTAGGGGTCTCAAAAAATGCAAATCTCAGGGACTTCCTTTTTTTTTTTCCTTCCCCTTCCAACTTATGAAGCCAGTTTTTTATTATTATTATTCATTTACTATCTAAATAAAAAGTTTTAAGTAGCTTAACTTTGATAAACTGAAGTAGCACAAAATTAAGCGAAGAATTATTTTCAAGAAATTTGTTTTCAGTATATCGTGTTTAAAAAAAAAATGCAAAAAATACAAATTTGAATTTAAAAATAATTTTACACAGAATAGTAAAATAAATAACGAAACTATTTAACATAATATAAAAACTATTTATATGATGTTACAATTTTTTTAATTATAAAGCCCCATAATAAACAAAACTTATAAAAGATAATTAATTAGGAATGTTGTCAGAATAATATTGTTTTCTCGATATTGAATTTGAGTAAGTTTAATTTTAAGACCTTTCTAGATTCAACCAAAGTATAAAATCAAATTACTCTGAAAATACCAAAAAAAAAAAAAAAAAAAAAACCTGAAGGTTCGGCACCTACAGATCTTCAGATTTGTAAAGCCTCAAGGCAGATGCCTATTTAACCTATTTAATAATTTGGTCATAAATATAACAACAAAAACAATAACAATTAGCATGGAATTAATAATGTAGAATACAACTGTTGTTGCCTTACATAAATGCTCCTAAACGTGTACTAAATGAGTTAAACCTTGAAAACACAGCGGATGAACATAAAAAAATATTGTAAAACTTCCCTAAAAGATCACCCGATTTTCTCCAAATGGTAAACATAGTAATTCTTGCTCAAGGGCACCAACTCCCCTCTGATAGGAGGGAGCTGCGAAGCAACAAATTACAAACCACTGACAATAACACCTTGCTCCCCTCTTGCCCCACCCTGAGAAGCTCATAGAAAGGGAAAGTGGCAAACAGGTGTTTGCCTCCTCGGCCTTTTCCGCATCTTTCTTGTGGGGCGGAATTCTTGCCCCCCCCCTCTTACTTTCTCCTCTGAAATGTGCTTTCACTATCGTGTGGGGAATGTTACTATATACTCATAGGTGGGTGGGGGGCTCAGTCTGAAAAAAAAAATAATAAACAAAGTAACCAACCAATAGCAGAGCAGCTTCTGCAAAATTACGGAAACCCTGGTTTCGAAAAAATGGTGTCCTTTTTGTTTCGTTTTTTTTTAATCACCTAACTGGATTTGAGCCAATATTTTTGCTTTTGGGGGGCATAGCATCTGATCTTTATTAATTTCCTAGTATATTTTATGTTTTAGAAGTCAGAAATTGATTAATCTTAAAAATATTGTTTTCGAAGCCAAGGACAATGATATTCCTCCCCCCTTTTGCCCACACGTGGCTACGCTATCGAGAGTAAAGTTACCATGGGAAGTTCTTGGATTTGTGGTTGAGAGGTTGTGTGCTTGCAGCAATTTAATAAAAGTAAGGGGCTGTTGGGTAGAGTTTGATTTTTCAATTCTTAGTTGTAATGATTTACTTTAAGAAATAAAATGAAATCTGTCATATACACTTCCCCCGAAGAGTAGCGTTCCAAGAATCTATTTATCACCTTGCTCTACGATTCTACATCGTTATAAGTGTGAATGGGTATTTAAAATAAAGATCCAATTTGTTAGAGAGAAAGCTGGATTTGAAATCTCTCCTACTACATATATTTAACATAAACGCCAAATTGTAGGGACCAGCGGGATTGCTCCCAAAACTTTCTCGCTTATGCTCCAAAACTTGTCATGCCAGAGAGCGCTTTATATTGCATTAGCGTATAGTAGTTATGAAATATTAACTTTTGACATGAATTTAGCATTTTTACTGAATTTTTTTAGTCATCCTTGGCGAGTTATTGAACGATTAATCCCTGGCTTACATTAATAGTATCCAAAAATTGAATTTGTGTTTTAGACACATTTTTCTAAATCAACTGAAACAAAAATTTGACTCAAAATTGAGCTTGTAGTCACAAAATTCCATATCTAATTTATTAATATATTTAAGTCATTGCTTTTTTTTAATCACCGAGTTTACTTATTTCTGAAAGTGCAGACAGACAGACAATCCGTAGTTGAATGTGTCTCAAAATTTGACAGATGTCAACAAGATAGATCTTAAATCTGCGCACCGAATTTTATCTATCTAGCTCTCGTCATTTTGTAGTTATGTTAACTTATATTCAAACAGCCGGAAAGATAGATTTCACTTGAACAGATTTTACTTAAAAGTTAGTAGAATTCTGAAAATTTGATAGAAAGACCGTATATCAAATTTTATCCGTCTAGATCAAATCATTTTTGAGTTATATTTGTTAGACAGAAAATGTGTTCCAAAAACGTTTTTTCGAACGCGAGTATGTCTGAAATGTGGAGATTCGCCAAAATCTCGAGTTCGAATTTTTCGACGATTATTATCCTTTTTTTTATACTACGTATACGAAAAAGCAAAAGGAGCGTTACTTTAGGAACGGAAGTTTCTAAAACTTTGGATAGATAAAAAAGCACTATAATAGTGCTGGACTTCTAAGGAGCTTGTATAACACACTGGAATCAAGATACTAAGCAAGAAAACCTTTTTTTTCTGATATATGATGGGAAAGTACTTCAGACATCAAATTTTCGAGTCTAGATTTTAATGAAACATGTTTTATGTCAATTTAAATTTTATATATATATATATATATATATTGTTACGAACCTGCGATGCTGCTTCCCAGCATAGTTGGTTCCATAGGTGGTCCCGGAGCTTGGCGACAAACTTTGCGACCATTTGGCGACTTGGCGACTTCGGCGCCAAAATAGATTATACCTGAAACATCAAGAATTTTCCCGATCCGTCCAGTAGGAACGGAGATATGCCTCGAACGTTCCTGATTGATTGAGAGGCTTCTAGCCCCGTCTCTTAAGACCTCTAAAAGGATCTGCAGCTGCCGGGGGGGGTGAATTGAATAGTCGAAGAGTCGGAATCGACGCTAAAGAACTGGCCTTCCAGAGATAAGCGGAGCAGCGACGGAGTGAAGCTAGTGCTGAACTAAGCTGTGCGCTACTGTCTGCAGTAGAGTCTGGTTGTATGCTGCACGTCTCGGCTGAAGATAATCGTCTTCTGTGCTGTATATAGTTGTCGTCTTTGTGCTGTCCTGTGTGTCTTCGTGTAAATAAACGTCGTTGTTTCTTTTTCTACTGCCGCCTGCTGATTGAGCGTTCTCCACACCATATAACTCCCACTATCCAAACGAACCCCGGAAATTTCGTAACAATATATATCTGATGTATGTGAAGAAAATAACTCAAAAGCGCAACAAATAAAAAAATAAATAAACCTCGGTAAGTTTTGCTACTAAAATTATAGGTCAGTAACTTGACATAAATAAAAAAACAAAAATATGTACTTGTGGTTAACCCCCCCCCCCTCACCCCACCCTACCCTTTTTTGCTTTAGTACGAAGCACAAAAGTCAACTTGTTTAAGTGTACAAGAAAATCGATGGGAAACAACGCCCGTTAGAAAGCTAAAATAAAGAATTATTGACCGAAATTGCTTTCAAATGAGCCGCACACTTTTTGAGGACAGCCCTGCTGACTAATAAGACAGTAACAGCCAGATGAGTGATTTTACTTTGAAAAATAGTGTTAAAAGGTGATTTATTGCATATTTTACCGTTAAGTGTATAATTCAGTTCTTTCATAAGCCAGCTCTTTCAGATCATCAACTATTTTATAGAATATTTGCTTATACCAGAAAAAAAAAACTGGTCATATTTTATGAAATAATGGATTTTATACTTTAACGATAATAAATATATAAAATACATTTGAGCAGTTGAGTGGCCGAGAAGAGACAATTTTGAAACTTTTAATTTCGATTTATTCCATTCCGGCAAGCCTAATTTACTTACTAAACGATTAGCGATGCGTCAGTCTACATCGTGACACAAGAGCTGAAGAGCAAAAGAGACCGACTTTTCCCCTCTCTACACAATGAGATTTTGATAGGAATTTCTTTGACACGTTTCGATTTAGAATAGGGATATATAGAAATCTTTAGAAGAATGTGCTGAGCATTAAGAATTTGTATCCCTTTACTCGGAGTGAGAAAATGCAGAAGTAGGAATTTTCATAGAGCACAAGTCAAAAGCAATTAAATAAAAAGTGGAATTGGATCAGGAAATAAGAGAACATTCTAGAATGAAGTTAATATGCATTAAATTAAGATACAAATTAGGAAATTAATTAAGACCAATTATATTAAGAGATGTCATTACATATATAAATATATATGAAAAAATCTTATTAAAAATAGAGTATATCACTCAATCCGAAGAAAAAACAATGTGTTACCTTAGTATCTGTGTCAAGGATCATTTGCCGCCACTGTTTCCATGTATAAAATATAGTAATTTATTTTTATAGATATTGACTAAAGGAATTGGGTTTCTCAAACGACAAAATTTCTATAAATGTATAAAAGCATATAAATGATTTTAATAATAAATTAAAATATCACAAAAACAAAATCAAATTTCGTAATTTTTATTATGTTGGTTTGGCCATTAACACTACAGTTTATGAATCACCAAATAGATGTTTTTTTGTTGATGATTTGGCAAAACCTTTAAACTATAATTAACAACATATAACTTAATAATATTTAAGGGTTTGAATGAGCAATAACCCAAACCTTTAAAATATATTTAACAATGATCTAAAACAAGTTCCATTTAAAATTTCTTTTCATAAAGTTTAAATACAAAACTTGCACATACACAATTTGCATTTGTTTACTTTGTTAAGATTTCCTTCAGACATATTTGCAGATCATTTTAAAAATTTAAATAAATTTGACAATTACTCATTTTAAATCATTTTTCCCCTTGGACAAAGTATGCCAAGTTCAAGGCTAACTGCCACACTTGGCGAACAAAAGCTTTTTACGAGCCAAAGCAGGGAAAATGGAAAAATTTGCGAAATACGCAGTATCCAAACAATAGCGGTCATAAAACGAGTAAAACATGAAAACGGAATGCTCCTTTAAATGGCATTCCATTTCTCTATTTACTTAAACACATCATCGAAAATAATAGCTTTGTTTGCACCTTACAACATGATGTACTGACTACAAATTATTACTCTATTTTTGTATTTCTATAACGGTCTGTTTTCAGGCACGCCCGTTCCATTCCGATTTTATTATCAGCCGTTGCCACGCGCAGATGTTAAATTTAGTGCAAACAATAACTGACGCAGAAATAGAAATAAAAATCCTGATGAACTTGGGAAAAATGGAAGGGAGGACATTTTGGAAAGAAAGGCTTTTGAAATAAGGTAAGATTTGGCATGCGAATTGCGCAATGAATTGAATTAAACCGAAGCAGATTCCAAGGATATTTTTTTTTCCCTCCACTGTTATTGTTATAAAGTCAGCAAGGTGTTTTAAGCAAGCATCTGCTGTTTTTAAATGGTTTTTATTTCAGTTTAGTACATTTGTCACATCTCATTATTCAGTGTTGTCGGAACGTAAATTCAAAGAAAGATGTATAGCTTTGAGGACTTTTAAATGACTGTTTTGGTTTTCGAGTTTGAATAAAGCAATCGAAGCATGAGAAAGAGAGGTACGAAAGGAATGTGCAGAAAATTTAAAGACGGTTGCTAGTTTACTCTTAAAGCGTCGAAAGAATGAAAATTCATTGATGCATTATACAACCGGTGGACCATTTTCAAGGACAAGCATCACATCATGTAAATGGTGAATTTGATTTGTAAGATTAGCATTCAGGTTTGACTTCCATTTTCCCAACACACATTTGTTACATCATTTTAATTTGAATAGATATGATAGATTGATGGCTGACTCTAGTTCGTTCATTATTCTGAACTTTAAATATGAACAGTAGCGGCGTATTTCTGATTAGGTAGTTGGCAACCTAGCGCCATTAGGCTGAAAGGGCTTGCAAGTGGGTCGATTAAAAAACTTTATTTTCAGAAATGACGAATAAATAATTTTGTAAAAAGTATATATTCAATGAATTATAAAATATGTGGATAATATTAACTCTTTATCAAGTGAAATGCGTCTGATTCTGGAATGTTTCATTATGATGTTTTAGTTATTATAGTATTTGCATGCAACAAAACTGTTTCAATAATATTGTATACAAATGTAAATATTGGAAAGTCTCTCACCCTCTCTATATTATATAACATTATTTGTTGTGAAGCATGATGCAGTTTGAAGACAGTGAAGATACTTTTGATTTCGTGACGTCGTTTTATTTCATTTTGAAGAAGCAGGCATATGTACAAGCGATGAGCACACAGAACGACACAGAAAAGGAATGAGGAAAAGCTCTTGGACATTTTATCCCTGGTCTTATATAACCTATGATTTTGATAGGGAAAATTTTTCTTCATAGTACTAATATATTACGAGATTTCGATAGGGATTTTCGTTACACGCGAGGAGAAGGTAGGGGAAACACAGGGAGATTTTAAAAAAGAATTTGCCTCATCAGCGGTACTTTGCCTCTTCACGCGCAGTGTGGGAAAGTTAGATTTTAGCTGATTCAGCAATTTTACAAAGCTTCTCTTGAATTAATTAAGTAGAGACAGTGGAATTGGATCACGAAATAAGAGAAAATTTTAGAATGAAGTTACTATGGGCTAAATTAAGATAAAATCTTGAAAATTAATTAAATTGAAATTAGAGTTAAAATATCATTACATATATCAAAATCACGGACGAAAAACCGGACCCAATTTGTTAATCGTCATTTGGCAACAATTCGTAGTTACCAAAGCTCAGCTCAGTTGTTGGGTTTCGTCATCTGACTGCCATTTAAAATTTGCGAGGTCCTTCCCAAAATAGCCCTAGTGTTGTTATCAAATGGAAACGTTAATATAACCAAACCATGATAATCACACTAATGGATGTAGGCATTTTACTGCCTTAGGCAGTACACATGGAGCCCTTTTTTAAAAATGGTTTATTTAGTTTCCCATTTACAGTTTAATCAATATATTAATAGTGTATTTTAGTTAATTTTTTTATTTCAGTAACTTGCTTAAAATATATAGGTTTTTATTTTTTTAATACGTATATCATGAAAAACTAGCGTCAATGTCTCCCCAAACCTTTCTTGCATACTCTCTAATAAACTTGTCATGTCAAGGAACGCCTTACATGGAATTGGCGTATAATAGTAAAATATTAACTTGCGGCATTGATTTAATATTTTTATTGAATCTATCGTGCGATTCTTGGCGAGTTATTTGGCGATTAAGCCCTGCCAAGCGGTTAATAGTATCCGAAAATCGAAGTTATGTTTTTGATGTGTTTTTGTCAACCGATTGAAACAAAAATTTGATACAAGTCTACACATGTAGTCATAAAATCACATACCAAACATGTGTTTACATGTTTCTAAAAGTACAGACCAATAGACAGTCAATCTCTTGTTGGATTTGATGCAAAATTTGATTGGTGTATACATTATAGATGTTAAAATTATGTGCATCGAGTTTTATACATCTAGTTATGCTAAATTATGTTCGAACAGTCAGACAGATAGACTTCCTCTGAAAGTTGTGCTTAAAATTTGATAGAAATATACACATTTGGTATAATGACCATATATCAAATTTCATCCGTCAAGGTCAAATCTTTTCGGATTATGTTTGTCACAGACATTTTCCAAAAATGTGTTTTTCCGAACTCAAGAGGCCTAAAACGTAAGGATTCGTCAAAATCAGGAATTCGAATTTTTTGTTGCTCATTATACTTTCTTATACGAGAAGGTAAAAATGAATAAAGTAATAAAATTCTCGAAGGATTACCCATAATTATTATTGAAGGATTTGCCTCATTTTCAAATAATGTATTTGATTATTATGATATAAGGAAATAATAGATTTTAAACAAATGTAAGATAAAAAAAAAAGAATTATATTACTAAGCCTATCATTGTCACAACCAAAAATATAACGTAATGGTTAAAGAAGTAATTAATATCGCAATATATTATAATTAAGTATTTTTAATATATTTAATAATCATTTTAAATGATTCAATTAAAACACGAAATGTAGTTTAATATTTTTATAATTCATAGAATATGAATTTCTTTTATATTTATTCTTTTGGCAACTAAACTTAAAAAACAATTTATGATCAATCAGCCTATGACTGATTCCTTCAGCCGAGAGGCCTTAAAAAAGGCTGAAAGGAAGTAAGAAACTTCATGCCCCGTAGTTTTATCTTTACTCCTAAAATATGAGAAAAATTGAGAAATGGCCTATTCAGATTAAGTTATTTTGGAATAACATTCAAATAAAAAAAAAAAGAGCAACAGTAAAATAGGTGATTTTACTTCTAAAAATAGCAAGATGCGAGACGAAAAAAATTGTAGAATTATCTCATCTGAAAGACAAAAGATAATCACACTCTCTAGTGACTACTATAAATACTATTTGTGATTAGAAAATACGGAATTGGCGTGAATTGGCGAATGAGAAAATGCAGTAATCGCCAAAAAACTTGAACTCGATATTTTAGCGAATCTTTACGTTTTAGACCTCCACGAGTTCGAAAAACATTTTTGAAAAATGTCCGTCTGTCTGTGACAATGATAACTCGAAAAAGGTTTGAGTTAGACGGACGGAAATTTGGTGTACGATCTTTACTCCAAATTTGCATATTTCTATCAAATTTTGAGCAAAATCTGTTCAGAGAAGTCCATCTTTCCGGCAATTCGGATATAAGTTAACACGATAACTACAAAACGAAGCGAGCTAGATAGATAAGATTCGGTATACAGATTTTAACATGTATAATGTAGACACCTGTCGAATTTTGAGCCAAATCCAGAGATTGACCGCCTCTCTGTCTGTAATTTCAGAAATATGTAAACGCACTTATTCAAAAATGCACTGATTTAAATATATCAAATTTAGTATGGTATTTTGGGACTTAAAACTACATTTAAAATTAAATTGTTTCGGCAGATTAGGAAAAATGTATCTAAAGCACAAATTCGATTTTCGAAGACTATTTACCACATGTCAGAAATTAATCGCCAAAAACCTCGCCAAGGGTCACATGACAGATTTAGCAAAAATGCTAAATTCGCGCCAAAGGTTAATAATTCGTAACAGTTGTACCTTGTAGGAACAGGTTGTGAGTAACACAACTCATCATCGCAAGTTATTGTGGTTCACACGTAACTAAATATTATAAATAATTATTAATGTTTTGTATTTGTTTAATTGTTATAATTGTTCATGTTTGTTTTTGAAGTAATTGCATCAAAAATATTTTATATATTATTTTTGTGTTAAATGAAACTATTTTTCTGCTGTTGCATCTGGCAACGAGATTGATATTGTAAAAATAAATAGAACGAGTGAGATGCTCGCCGTTGCTTGGATTTGACGTAGTTTGTGTTTTTATTTTAATTTCTTTAAAATACTTTAAATCGTTGGTCGTAATATCCTAAAATAAGAAATGTTTATTTTATGTATCGAGCGTTTACAATCTGCACATTAAAAAGCAGAGTCATACGCCGATAACCTCATTGCCATGTAAGGCATTCTTTGTTATGACGAGTTTATTAGAGTATGCCAGAAAGTTTTATGGAGACCACTGCCTTTGGTTTATAAATCATTGTATGTAACCGAGTATATACATTTTGCAATCATTTTAATATCATTAAGAATGACTGGAAAATTTCTATTAACATTTCTATTAAATATGTAAACAAAAAAACTTATGTTGAAAAATGTAAATTTGGTGAAAACATTTTTAGAAGACATGGTTATAGTTAAGAAATAAGAATTTTCCATTTCGATATCATAAATTAAACATTTAAACAAAAGGCCGTAGTCTAGTAAATAATGTTCATGTTCAGATTTGAAAGTAACACTTGGGCTGTAAGGGCTGGATTTCGAGATTTTGAAATACCACTAGATGACATGGGCGTTTCCATAGTGGCAATTCATGCTATTTATTCATCCAATCAGAAGTCAGTTAGATAAGGACAGAAAGAACATTTTAGAGATTATCTTATTTAACGAATGTCGTTTGCATTATAACCTTATAAGGCCTACTGATTTTAAAAGCAGTTTTTTGAAAAAAAATTTGTAATTATCCAGATTAAACAAGTTACAAGCATAACTAAAAGAGACGTAACAAACCATTTTAAAATTTTTAGCGATTACTTGTTTGCCAAATACTATCCATAACCAAACGCATCAGTAATTAATGAATTCAAATAAAATTAACAAAAATATGCCGATGAATAATTCTTGTTGAAACCATTCATGAACAATACTAAGATTTTTTTAAATTTTTTTTATTTAGAATTGCGCATTTCTTACGTTTTTATTTGTAATTTAATTTTGGGTCATTGATTGTTTCTATATAATCCCTGACCGAAAAATGCTTGGCTCTGATGCAGCTTTCCGTTGACTGCGGCTAAAGAAGGGCATTTAAGCGTTTCGGAAAGAGATTCTTCAAAAGAAGTAGCCATTTTCTTTTAGAAATTTTTCATATTCAAATTTACGTGGTCCTAACCTATGGTTGAAGCGTTATTGGAAGCTTTTGATAAAGTTTTAAATTCAGTGATCACTTATTCTTAGTGCTGTGGTTCATTGTGACATTTTACAGAAAAGAATGTCTTATTTTTCAAATGTTCTTCATTGGAAATTCTATAATCCACTGTAAATAAATATTATTAAAAATCAATTGCTGTAATTTTTATTCTAATCCATTCACTGTTCTAAAACTCCTAAGGTAACCGAAAGTCGCCTCTTGAGTTAAAGCTTAGTTGAATTTAGCTACATTGCTTCCCTCTTCAAACGCGAGTTTTCTTAGACGCACCTCATAGCTTGGAACCATGAATAGATGGCGAGGACGGCATCTGAATCTACAAAATGACATTCATGTAGCTCGTTTTGTTTTCTAGTTTGATTGTCACAAACGGACGCCAGAAAACAATCCTCCCATAAATGGGTTTCAACCAAAATCGGATAGAAATCTGCAATTATCACATACAAACATTCGTGTTATTTATTACCTTTTCCTGTTGTCCTGTTAACAAAGAGGTAAAAAGGCTTAAAAATTTTGAATCATGGTTATGTAACAAATGTTTTCAGTTATATTAATGCCCCCTTTTAAAGCAACGCTTGAGCTATTTTGAAATGGACCTCGTAATTTTGAGCAGCAGTCAGATGACGAAAACAACACCTTAGCAGGAATGCTCTCTCCAAACTTCCACACCATACCAGCTGGAAGACATTTGGCTCCAACAGATTTAAGCGCACCATACCCACTTACACGGCGGTTCTTCGGTGGAATCGGGTCTCGAGTCTGAAAACCTCCGGTTCTGAAACTGAGACCTTACCAACAGGTCCACGTGATCCAGATGGCAATTATCCTGATACTGAGCCAGCATCTTAGTTTTGAAACATCTACACCACATAAATTTGAAGACATCTAAGTCATGACATCAAAGGACAAAGCACAAAAAAATATTATCTTAATAGAACAGAAGATATTTTCGTCAAAACTTGCACTATTCTGAGTCGATTTGTTGACATCAGAACCCCCTCCCCAAAGCCTTTTGAATGAATGAAAATCTGGAGAATAACCACCGCAGTATGCAACTATTTATGCGCACATTACACACAGACCGGCACCGATTGGATTCGAATGCAGAATTGAAAAGTTACATTGTGTTAAGGTCACAGTCGAATATTGTGCAGCAGTGACTCTACCGACATTCGTTCTGATATATGTTGGAATTCCAATTAATTGAATTTTACGAAAACATTTGGCGCTTTTTATTTATAATTAACGGAAATGTTATAACACAAAAATAATTTTTACGCCTTCTTAAATTAAAAATAAATAAATAAAACATTATTGATCAATTTATTTTTGTATAGTTTTAAATAAATTTTCAAACATAATTTTATGTGTAATTTGCAAAAATACGATTCATTGTTGCAATCTCAATCAAACGATTTTTATTATTCATAGTTTAACAGTTTTCAATTTTAAACTACATAATTCTTTTCCTTTATTTAAAACTAATATCATATCACAATGGATTTTATTTCATCCATTTTTCTGTGAAATCTGTAAATGAAATCTTAAGAAATCGAAGTAACATCAATGCTAAGCCATTTCCATTTTTCTCGTCCAACTATCATGCAGAAGATTAAGATCCTTAAATTCAAGCACTTCGTCCCCCCCCCTGAAAGAGGCAAATCTTCCAAGATTCATATCAAGTGAACTTAAATATCATGGTTGCTAATATTTTATAACGTTTACAGGCATTTTTACTTTCTCATATCGTGTTACAGAAAATATTGTAATTGTCAAAAAAAATTCAAACTCGACATTTTGACGAATCTCTAAAAATGCATTTTTGGCATTATATCTGTCTGTAACAGGATATTCAAAAATTCTTTGAACTACATGGATGAAATTTGGTATTTGAAATTAAGACCAAATCTGTAGATTTCTTTCAGATTTTTAAAGAAATTCATTCATAGGAACTCTGTCTATTCGAGTGCAAGTAAATTCCATATCTTCAAAAAGTAAAAAGCTAAATAGATAAAATTTGAGAAGCAGGTTCATCATCTAAAATGTAGATTCTTATCAATTTTGAATCAGATCTGTCAGAGTTGACAAATCTGATTTGTGCTCGGTCTGCAACTTCGCCTGCAATAACTCATAAAATCAATGAAACCAGCATGTAATTTGGTGACTACAACTTTAATTTAAAATGTCAAATTTTGATTACAAGTGGTTGGAAAAAGCAATCCAAAATACATATACCCACAACAGATGTAGTAAAACCTCGGGATTCACGGCAAATATCTACATTTCGTAACAATTGTTTGCTTTAACAAGGCACACAATTTATGCGCGAGATAAGATCTTTATTGGAGAAAGTGAAAAAGTTTTTGAGGGACCACTCCCACTGATTTAGTTCAATTTGCCGTGGAAATAGAAAGTGCCGCGTCATTTTAATGTTATTATCTCACCATTAGAGTCGTTCATGTAGTCAATGAACTGGAGAGCTCTAAGGTTATCAAAATAATGGTTTGAATGTGAATTATATTATGAAATTCATGAATAATTTGTTGAAATAAAATTACTAGGAAACCATGATTATTAAATAAGATTTACTTAAACGAAATCAATATTCCAGTATAGAGGATTATCTCCGAACTTGGATAGCCAATATTAGAGTGCCTCAATGCCTCGGTGTTGAAACACTCTAATCAATATTAATTACAAAAATCACCTTCATTTTAAAATTTCATTAAAATTTATTTAATAACTATCAGTAATCGAATTTCGTATAGTTATTAGTAATAAATACTTGATTTTCTTATTTAATTATCAGCATTAAAAGAGCAGCAGCAGAAAAAAAAAAACCTAGAAAAGGTCTCGAATAAAATAGACATACCAGGACAATCCCAAATAGAAAGAATAAAAATTATACATGCCGTTCTTATAAGCAAAATGTTATTAAAAGTCATAAAAAGAATGATTAATTACATTTAATTATTAAAATAGCTAAACCCACTATACTGAAACGGAACTTCCACACTATCATCCCCCCCCCCCACACATAAAAAAGATTTTTTTTTTTTTTTTGTCGATTTATTGAAATTAGTCAGCGACAAAAGTCTTACAAAACAGGAAATAAAATTTATTCATGTAAACATATTTACAATACCTGCTCTTTTATTATTTTAAATGCGATCATCTTGTAGTTTTGCTTGTCATTTCCAGAAGTTGATATATATTGTTATATTTAGCGACTTTTGAAAAATATACATATAAAGTAATACATCAGTAAATGCACCATTTGACAAGTAAAATCATGTTCTTTGAATTTAATAAGTATAATCCAGCAAATTAATTGCAAGTAAGGCTGGCTGCTAAAAGTCTTTAAAAATAATTTTTAAATAAAAATAAATAAAATAAGATAAGTAATTTTAATGCAAAATGAATATAATATCCTTGAAGTTGGAAAAAATCCAACTCATATTTCATTAATTGCTATAGTCTTTGTATTAATTGAGGAACAGAAATGTTGACAGCAAAAATAATGTATTAGATAAGTAATTTTAAGTAGAAGTAAAGTGAATTCTCAATTCCGAATTTTGCTGTACATTTTATTTATTTTGCTATGCAAACGATGCAAATCAATTGGGACTATGTCACTTCTTAATTTTTCTTTTTAATTGAAATCCTCTGAATCGCCTAGTTTCAAATTTATGATAAATTAAATAATTCATAAGTAAAAATTGTCCTATGAATTAAAGTAATAGTTCTTAAAACAACAATTGTTGTATGAAGTAAAAAATAAATAAATTTTTTATATATTGAATAAAGAAATATTTTTTATGAATAAAATAAAGCAAATTCTTCTTAGTAATTAATACTATAAAATAAAAATATTTACAGTTTTTTTACAAGCAGTTTGAGAATTTCCCTTCCGAACATTTACTATTATACATAGACTAAGGTCATCTTTATAAGAATAATGTAAAGAAAAAATCTGAAAGAAAACTAAGACAAATGATGGGGAAAAAATTACGTATCTATGACTCTTTCTACTTTAAAATATGCATATAATTTATTTTTAATTGTTATCCAAGGCCCCAACTTCTCTACATTCGCCTAATTTCTGCCAGATTTAAACTGATAATCTTAGTCGTGAGTAAAATATATAAGATCTGATCCCTCCCAAAACAAAACTCCAAAGACTCCCTAACAAGACGCTGCTTTCTCTGAAACAGAAACGGAAACCCTCCCCTGCGGGAAGAAAACCAATTAAAAAGAATTCCAAGCTAATTAAACCCTTTGGTGTATCCCGCAAATTGGGAGGGAGGGGAGTCCGGGAAACAAAATGGCAGCCGACTTTTCAAAAGAGGCAAGGCATCCGGTTGGTTATGCATCGGCGGAAAACAAAACAGCAGCCCCTTTCGTCAAAATCGGTGGTTCCGTCCGTCCTTCACGCTCGTATACATTTTTCCATGTACGTGACTTTCATCTTTCCACCACCCCTCGTGGTCATTCTGGTCCAAGCACGGACACGTGGGGGTCTGGTGACCTTGACCGAGAAAATGGCTGCTCTGTGGGTCATCGATTAGGGGTGCCGCGTGTGTCTGTGGGGATGTGGGTGTTGTCCAGGTAGAAAGGGTTTCCTGGTTGTGGGCAATGGCGGCCCCTGAAAATCGTTTGAATGAAATGAAAGGCTTTTTGGTATTGACGGCGAAGGAGGGAGAAAACATGGCCGTCCCTCAAGTTCTAAGACGTCGACATTTTCGAATCTGGTTGCGAAAAATGAAACAAATTTCGGCGAATGGTAGCGTTTAAGAATTTTTGATTAACGTAAATTATAATCAATTTTGACTTTATTTAGCTCTAAAAATAACTTTATATTAAAATTTATATCTCATTTTATAAATAAATATTGAGTTAAAGGGTGCATAAGCCACGTGTAGCTATACTATTCCAAATAATTTACTGACAATTCTTAAAACTACACTTAATATGATTAAATACATTTGAAATGTCACCATATTTTTCAACGCCCCTTGATAGTATATGAAACCATAGTTTAAAGATTATTAAAAGTGACCAGAATTCAAAAGGAAAAATAAAAAGGCACGACTGAAGAGAAAATAAATTTAGTTATATTATATAAAATTACATTTTAAGTGCAATCACGAGAGTTATTTTGCACGATCAAACATCGTACTTTTGAGCCATATTGAAATAACAAGGACGATCCGTGAGCAAACACCTTTTGTTCCAAACTTCCTCACAAATTCAAGGTTTCGGGTGAACACTCGACTTTAAGTCAGATTGGAATGACGGACGTAAATGATGGATTTTTAATGGAATCGGGTTTCGAATTTTCAACTTTCTGCTTCCGATGTCGAGACCTTACATTAGCTATCTTGGCTCCATTGTAATAGAAATAATAACACAATGTTTGAAGAACTTGAACAATGTTTCAAAAACAGAGCATAATGATAAAGGATGCGGGGACTCAATTTCTAGAGTTTCGTATTTCATAATATAATGAAAAAGAGGGGGAGGGGAGGGGAGGGGCTTTGACATTTTTCAAATTTTAATACAGAACAGACACTTTTGATCATAAAGTTGTTGTCCAAATTTCGTATATCTAAGATGTTACGTTTTTGATGCATCGCATTCATATTCCATCCATTGGACATACTTGGTATATCTGTATCTATAAAATTATATACTAATTTTATATATCTAGTTTTTTTGCAATTTTAAATAATCGTGCTCACATACGCTCGGGCAGACAGACAGAACTTACTTCCGAATTTCGTCCAAAGTTTGATAGAAATCTACAAATTTGGTGTTAGGACTATATACCAGATTTATTTCTCTAGCACTATGCATTGTAGAGATGTCGTATTCACAGACATAGTTCCAAAAATGTGTCTTTCCGACTCAGGGTAGTCTGACACGTGGTGATTTATGAAAATCTCAAGGTCGAATTTTTGGACAATTATAATGCTTTCTTTTTTTGTAGTGTATAGATATACTTTGCAATCATCTTCAGTTTCTCGTATACAATCTCATTTTCTAAGTAAAATAGCACTGCATAAAAACTATGTGATAGAATATTATAATGATTTTGTTGTATTGCAGTCTGAGAAGTCACTTTCATGGTAATAAAGAGTTTTGTGGATAGCTCTGATGGATGCTGAGTGCATGCCAAAACTCCGGGGCTTGGTCACCATCTGGCAACGAATTTTGAGACTTTGACGGCAAGAAAATCGAGGATTCCAGAAACAACAGGAATTTTGGAGATAGATCCATTATGACTCGATTTATGATGATCTCTCTAGAAGTTTCTAGACTCTGTCTGGGAAGGTATAAAAAAAATCAATGTTAACTCAGGTGTTTTACCTATCATCGGACCAGGGTTCAAAATTATATGGTCCGTCCCCAAATAATTCTAGTTATTGCTTTGAAATAGAATGTTAATGTAAATAAATTCAATGGTAGGCAACAATGGTTTATAGCTATTCAATTTCCAGAGCTGGCAGTATAGTTATTCGTCTAAACCAGTCCAGATCACTAATCCAGACAAAAGAAAATGAAAACTATCCAAGGGGGGGGGCTGATGTTCAGATGTTTCTTTAATCCTCTCAATGCGGAATTTTTAAAAATCAATATTTAGATGTGACCTTTGCAAATAAGTTTAAATATTTTATTAAACAAAGCCGAACTGATGCTGTATGTTGCACGACAATATGATGTAATAAAAATTTATAATCGTAAAAATGAACTTACTAAACTACGTAAAACGCGGAATGCAATAGATAATGGACTGATTGACAACCCGCGGAAATCGCTGTATACGCAATTGGAGGGTTACAAGTGGAGAAATGAAAATCAACCACTAACGCTAATTGGAAATAAAGGATCACTCAGTTCTCTTCCTCAAACTTGATAATATTTAACAAACAGAAATCACACTAAATGAATTTTTGTGTTAATTTGAATATGTCGTTCCGAAGCCAGAGAATTTTGATTATAAATTTATTAACCACGATCATATTTCCATTGTTTTAAGAAAATCATCTTTCATAACTAGAAAAAAAAAGTGGTTAAAGTTGCTGGAAAAATAAAAATGGGGATTTCATTATCTTCCCTTTGCCTCAAGGTTCCAAGTTTCTAGTTACGGTACTGATTAAAATTTCTCATTTAAAAAAGTATTAGTTATTGCTACATTCTCAAATGTCAACAAAATAAAAAGGATTTGTAATTTCTAGCCTTATTTATAATCACAAAAGTGATCAAGAAACATTTGAGCTGAAATATGGCCTTTTATTTTTCGATAATATTCAAACTAACGATCATTTAAATATTACTCCCTTTTTTAAAAAATTTAGTTAAAAAAATGTGGACATTTAACTATTTTCCATAACTAAATTTAGATTAAAACGCTTCAATTTCCTTAATTTATTTTATAGATAGGTGGCAGAACGTAATTTAATAAAAAATTTATTTTCTCTAACAAGATTTTATGATAAAGCCTACTTGCATTCAAAACACAAGCGATACATTTTCTTTCAGAATATTATGAGATGTGACCTCCAGATTTAATTTCCTAATAATTCAAAGATTTCCGTACGAGATATATTAATACACTCATTTAAATATTTTACGTGCCATTTTACCACTGACGTATTTTTGAACATGAAAATAAGATAATTTTGAACAAAGACTTTTTTTTTTATCCTTTAGTGGAAAAACATATCTAAGCACAAAAAAACAAGCACAAGTTTTTTTTTTTTTTTGCCCAATTCATGTACGAAAATATTAAGCTAATTGATCCTATTAACCTATTATTATTCCATTAGAAAGAAAAAAGGCCTATACATAAGTTTAAAAAAATGTAGCAATAATATAATACAATAGTGTGGACGAATTTTCCTTTTTTTTTTTTTTAGTGAATATAATGACGAATCACGATTTATGAAACAAATAAATTTAAGTTGAAAAAAATAATTAGCATAATAAAGCTATGCCAATTGTTTGAAAAACAGACACTCGCGTTCGTGATTACGCGTAGAAATGTAAATTCAACCTGTACCGTGTTACTTGTTCGTCGCCGTAACCATAGCAACCCGCTACAAGTGTTTTCACTCTTGTACAGAACAGAAACTCTTAGCAACAACAAAATGAAAAGGATTTTTTAAATGACTAAGTGGTTGAGGGAGCCTACTTTTGGTTGAAAACGATTTGTTCTTTTTATTTAGGTAATCAAGATTTTTTGTTTTAATTTTTTTTAAAAGCTCGGTGGTGTTTTATATGCAAATAAAAAAAAAAAGACGGTACTCCATTTCCCCGTTCCATTCTTTTTCCTTTTACGCTCTTTTTTTTTATGTTAAAGAACACCTCAACTTTTCGACTAGAACAATACATTTTAGATAAAAAGTATCTAGAATTTAAATTCTGTTTTGGTAACTGGGATATTTTAAAATTTCGTGACTGTTTGCTATAAACAATAATTGTTCAAATGTTTCGTAAAAAAAAATATTCTAGAACGAATAGTATCAATATCTTTCGAAACAGAATAAATAAATAAAAAAAATAGGTAATCGCAATATTCTAAAGTTAAGATTTGTGTTAGCAACAGAATTGTTTGCTAAAAATTCATTCGTAAAAATCGCTTTATTTTTGAATTCTGATTCCGTTTTAACTCATATTTCTCAGTAAATAATTAAACCTTTGACTAAAATAACATTTCTTAGAAAATTTATCTGTTTAAATATTTATATATTTATCGGCAAAGTTTGAAAACGGTATTCTATAAAATGTCCAGTCATTTTTAGATAAAATATGAAACTATTAATGTTTCACAAATTTTGTAAGCATTCTATGCAATGCCACTGACTACTAAGCACAGTTTATTATTTTTTCAAACATATTTGTCAGCTAGCTTTTGAATAACGTTGGTTATAAATAGGCAAATCAGACCTCCATGATCTTTTTTCTCGAATACAGATTTCTTAGCCATATCTTTCGCTAATACCCTGTTGACAAAGAAAATTCTATAAAATCATTAAACCTAGCTTTTTTTTTCCAATACTATAAGAAAAAAAAAAACTTAAGCTAAAAATAAAGAATTGTAATTGTCAGTATTAAAAAAGATGCAAAGTTATTGTAAAAACAGATATCTCAACTTCAAAAATTATACGATGCGTATTTAACATTTGGAATATTCCAGGTGCGATTATCTCTGAAGTCATTCATTTTTTAAAATTATCTTTATGCAACAGCTTTTATTTGCTTAGTTTATTCAATCATTTTCTATTACAGAAAGGTTGATTCATGTACTGATATTATAATTCCTATACTGATTATCGCTTTTATAATCGTTTATCAAATTCAAAGTATGAAAAACTGACAATGAAAATTTCCTATGAATTTACACGTAGGACTAAACTACGAAGAAAACAAAGAAAACAGTAACGGAAATTACTGTAAAGAAATATAGATAATTATGAAATATTTCATGCGAAGTTACACGTGTTTGGTCTATTATATTGACTTAAAAAAATTAATCTAACAAGAAATGTTTTTTTTTTATTTAAAGAATTTTTATTAATAATTCCGCTAACTGCTGCTGAATCCAGATGTAGTTTTCTAGGGCTAGAATCAATAACAATGCGAATGAATATTGAAGATGCACAAAGACACAAGAACGATAATTTTTTTTTTGTAGAAAATAATTATACAAAGACAAATTTAAATACTAGATAAAACTACTAAAATTATGGCAAGGAAATTTAAAGTTATTTCAAATTTATTTTTTGTTTTATATTAATACTAGCCGCCATTAGAGACCAACTTGTTTACCTGATATATTTATTCTCTGGTTATGTAACCAGTTTACTGCAAATTTCTCGACGTACAAATTAAAAAGTGTAAAAGCAGAAATGAAAATCCTATTTTGGTAATAAATATCTGAAGAAATGCCATTTGTTAAAATTTTTATTAAATAAATATTGGCAAAATACATGATTGAATGGCTTGATTGTAGAATGAAATGAGTTCGAGATTAATTATTTTGAATTTTGAAAAAATGACATTTACCTTCAAGAACAAATGTGCCAAATTTCATCAGTTGCGGAAAAAAATATATATATAAATTTGAGTGGAAGACATATAAACAAACACTCGTCTTTATACATAGTAAAAGAGAGAAAGTCATGGATATTTTTTAAGTTAAATATTACCATTTAAACACGAATATATGTTGCAATTGTTTTTTTCTTGTATGCAAAATTAAAGATTTTATTTACTTTTTCTTTTCTATTGGGAATGACTGAATATTCATGAGCAGGGTCTCAAAAATACAAAGCATGGCACTATGTATCGGCCCTCTTTTACTGTTTATTATGTTTTTCCTTCTCTTTTTTTTTTTTTTTTTTTTTTTTTAAGCTGGAGAAAGAGGGAAACATTGGTTATTTGCAGCAAAGGCAAAAGGAAAGAAAATAAGAAGGGGGAAAAAAGATTCAAATTGTCGTTCTGTTATTTTGAATTGAAATCATTTCTGTAACGTGTCGTTGATTTGTACCGATTCGTAAATTATATTATACTGTTACTTTAAAATGAGAGCGAGTCCATATAAAAACATCAGTAGTGATGGGGTTTAACTTTTAGTAATTTAAGATAAACTATTATTTTATGCTTTATTATTCCCCAAGAAATTTAGAATTTTTTTTTTCTAGTTTTTGCAGAATTTCACTAGAAGAAGAAATTCCAAACAAATTGATTAAGGAAGTGGAAAAACCCAATTTCAAGAGGAATTTTTTTTTTCCAATTAGTTATTCATGTGGGCGTTTCTTTACTTTCATCTGAAAGTGAAACGAAACCGAACTCATCAAATGGTTGGAATGATTAGTGAACACCCAAGGTAAGCTTTTCGCTGTCTTAAAAAAAGATACAGAAAGATATAAAAGATGTTATGAACACAAAAGGTGGGTTCAAGTTTCACATTCATTTTTTTAAGGATTTTAGTTTAAATCAACAATCAATTAAAGCAAAAATTTAGCACAAAATTACAATTTTAAAGCACAGATCACATGACAAATTTCATTTAACTAATGCTTTTTTACAGAATACACTTCGTTGGAATTTCCAATATTCTTAAAATAAATTATACTTAAGGATCATAATTAATAAAATGCTCAAAAGAGGACTGTAACATCGGCTTCACTTCAGATTCAAGTTCAAACATGATCGCCGCTCTTGACGTCACATATAATGAATGCCACGTCAGCGACATGAGCGCTATTTTAAATACAGTGGCCAGGCACAACACTTAACATCCAATCGTTACATTTTTGAGTTAGTGTTTATTTTACTTGCATGCAAATAGACAAACAGATGATTAACCCTTTGACAGACTTAATTCAAAATCTGATACGGATTTACACATAACATGGTTGAACTATATACCAAATTTAATTTATCTAATTTACTCATTATATGGTTGGACTGTATACCAAATTTATCTAATTTACTCATTATATGGTTGGACTGTATACCAAATTTATCTAATTTACTCATATGGTTGGACTGTATACCAAATTTATCTAATTTACTCATTATATGGTTGGACTGTATACCAAATTTATCTAATTTACTCATTATATGGTTGGACTGTATACCACGACCTTCGTAGGTCGTGTCTATACCAAATTTAATTTATCTAAATTATTACGTTTTGGAGTTATCGCGTTTGCATTGTTTACATACTGCGGAAATATAGACCGAAAACATTTTGAAGGATTTGTTTCAAAATTCTATAGAACCTACATTTGAGATGCTAAATCTGTTAAATAAATTGAATTTTAGTGTTCATTTCAATTCAGATTTGTGCAAACAAAGAATTCCTATGAATGGATTTCATTCAAAAGTTAGTAGAAATATACAGATATAGTATAAAGAAGACATACCTGATTTCATCAGTCTCGCTCAAAGCATTTTTGAGTTACTGTATTCACAAACAGAGAGAAGTAATTCCAAAAATAAGAATCAGGCCTATGAGAGAAGAGTCTGCAACGTTGAGATTCGTCAGAATCTCTAATTCGAATCTTTTGAAGATTACAATATTTTGCATACTTCTTATACGAAAAAAGTAAAAAATAGTTAAAATATGCAAAATGGAAATGAAATAAATATTGGGAAACTCGGAAAATTCGAATGTTTTTAATTCATATTCGTTGGAAATTCAAAACATGTCCTGGTTCCTTTATTTTTCTATTAATAGATATTAAAATTAGGCTTACCTCTTTTGTTTAAGAAACAAGAAGGTTCTGCATTCATATTGCCATCTTTATTAAATGTGTAGAAATAATAATGCATTTTTATTTCGAAAAAAAATATATGTATCAATCCTAAAAATTTCATTGCAACTAATATGTATTTTGAAAGAACAGAAAAAAAAAATAAGTGTCAGACGATTTTTTTCCCCTTTTTCACACTGCCATTCAGAGAATAAAAAATGTACTGCAGGAGACAAACAAATATAATGAAGATGAAACAAATTAACTAAATAATAATAAAATATTAAAATGTATTTCAGTCAGCTAAATAAAAACTGTACTAAAGGAATTTTTTTAATTAAAACTAAACCGCTGAAAATATTGAAAAATGAAATGATCATCATAAAAGTTTGTGGAAATTAATCCTCCAAAGTTTCTAGATCTGGCAATTTATTTCACTCGGAGAAAAATATTTCAATATTTTTTTTAATTCTATATTTTTAACTAAAAACGTTTTAAACGATTCGAAATGAGTTTCTATTGTTAATGCTTATGATTCCATCTCTTTTTAAGAATGCTTTATAGATGAAAATCGATTACTCTGGTACAATAATATGAAACTTCTGCAAAGCAAACAAATTTTACGATTAAAAAAAACAGTTCAACTGAATAAGAGATGCGTCAAGTTCTTTTTAAAGAACATTGCTTTCCTATTTTCACTAATATAACAAAAACTGAAGTTTGAGCAAAAACATATCAATTACTATAGAATTTAGAAAGGGATACGATGATTCTTCAAAACATCATTTTGAAGATTTGTTTTTATTAATCAAAGTTTTTGCATCATAGCTGATAAGATTTTTACCAAGTATTTAAAGCAAAATAATTAAAAAAAAAATTTCATGCAATAGTCCAAAAAATAAATTATGGATTTTTAAATTCTTTTCCTCTATTGTTAAACATGATGATTCAGTATAAAAATATATTCAAAAGGAATTGAATGTGACGATATCGTCATCGCTTAAAACAAAATGCAAAGGGGAAAAAAAAAAGCAACAGTCATACTTTTAAAATCAAATTCAATACTCTTTTTACACAATTTATTTGGTATGACCGTTTTTAAGTAAAGAAAAATTCCCTGATTTAAAAATAACAGAATCATACTGTTGAATGAATATGAACAGTGGAAATTTTTTTAAATATTTCTATTTATTTCAGACAATACTACACAAAAAAGTATCGTGGCAATAAATTTTCTGTAGGTTTTTAGATCAATCAATATAGTGAAAAAAATTGCCAGAAAAATGATTTTGTTGTTCCGGCATTCAAATATCCGAATAAATTTGACAACAAATAAAGAAGTATCATTTAAATTTAAAGGCAAAAGATGATGCAAAAATTCTCAAGAGGTTCGTTTTCAATTCAGTAAACCGTCATAACTTTTTACGAGAAATTCGCCACCATTATAAACAAAAATTGAAAATAAAACTCAAAAATTGGTTTTTCTACCTCAAGTATTCTTCGATTCAAAATTATCACGCTGTTGATTTTGAATTTTCCTGTTTCGTTCGTTCTGCAAAATCTTTTCTCTGCAGAACGTACCACAAGAAATGCATTGTGTTAGTAAAAAAATGCAATGAATGCAACAGTCACGTTCAGTATTCAACATTTCCTACATTTTTTCTTTCTTTTTACCGTCGTCATTTCAATGCTTCTACTTAACTCAGTTTGGCAAATCGCCTGATTTTTTTTTTTTTTTTTTTTTTTTGTCGCGAACTTTCTTCGCGCTTGAATGATAAAACAGGGAAAAATAAAAACCGTGTGATAGTTGCGGCGTTTGTCGTTAACTTTGACATTGTAACTCTTCGTCTGTACCTCCTACGTCCAGCTCACACAGCAGCAGAGTATTCTTTTTAAATTTCAAGCAAGTGTTATAACTAATATTCTTCTATTGAGTTTCTTGTATGCCTACACTGCAAGAAAGTTTTGCGTTAAACTTCGTATTGCAATGAAGAGAATATAGAATGCATGGTACTGATCAATCTAAATTCGAAATTTGACATAAATCTGCAATTTTAATAATATGATAATATACCAAATCTCGATGGCGGTTGTAGGCGTTTTACGATTCTAGATAGTAAACATTAGTATTAATATTCATTATTTCATTCAGATTTTTATCTCTTCGCTCGGAGTGTGGGAGCTTGCCGATTTCAGCAGTTTTACAGAGCTTGTGTAGCCTTGATTAAATAAAAAAAGGTGGAATTGGATCAGGAAATAAGAGAACACTTTAGAATTAAATTATGAGTTAAATTAAGATAAAAAATTTGGAGATTAATTAGGATTTAAATTGAATTACGAGATATCATTACATATTATATGAAATAATCAAGATATAGTCTAAAAAAAGTGTCCTGCGTGTTCTTTTTTTTCTTTACAAAATTATCCGTCTTGATGGTTAGACGTTAAAACATGGCCTTCTACAGGCAACTGCCTAAAGGTTTTACAATTTTCGGGTCTCTAAAGAAATCTCTTTGCGTTATTTCTAAGGTATTTCAATTTTGCGCTTTCATTTTATTCAAAAGAATTATGTAGTCTAACATATTCAAATTAAAAGCCAGTACCATTTAAATTTCTAAACATTCTTATAATTTTCCCTAGTTATTCTTAGAATTTTCCCGCCTTTATTTCATTATTCTTATAATTTTTGGGTCTGACATTTCCTCTCTTAACAATAAAGGTAATTAAATATTCTATTAATTTAGTTTTACGTAATATCTTTTGTAAAAACTGTTTATACAGATATTAAAGAAAAGGTAAAGGGATCTCCAAAATCGGTTTTACCCAAGAGTCCTTACATAGTTTAATCTGAGGCAGAGGGGATATTATATCGATAACTTCAAAATCAGAATGAAACTAACGGTCGATTCACGAACTGTGGCATTTCCATGATACTTTCTATGCAACTGTTATTCCCAACCTTTTGTTCTTTGTGTTGTTCGGTCGACTACAAATAGACGCACCCCAGATATTGGCAAGTCTAGTTTGCAATTATAGTAACATACAAATGTTTACTACAAAGAGTGACACCAAACCCCATGACGCCACCGTCTGAATTATCAGCATTTTAAACACACTAAAATAGTAAAAGAAAGGATCGCAAATCAGATGGATCACAGCTCTTCACCTTCTGTGCCAGACAGACTTGTTCGCTACTTTGTCAACATTCCAGATTAGAATCAAATCGAACAGGGAGTGTGCGGAGAGGAAGCTTCTGCTGATAGAGAGACCCCGTCAATGAGCATTTAGAGGTGCCTATGAGTACTATTTACACAATCTCACGCAATGGGCTAAATTTAAATAGCGCCCAAGAGTCGTCTGCTCATCCGGCCTTCCACTTCCGATGGAAAGGGTAGAAATTTCCTGCGATAGGAAGATATCACTTCCAGGAAAACCTGTGCCTTGGAGAGGCTGCTCTGCTCTGCTTTTTAACCTTCGCCGGGGCAATATCCGCACAGTAATTTTTAGAACACAGATCTTCGAGACGTTCTTTGTTTGCGCAGGCTCGACGAAGAAGAAAAATAATAACAAGTGATAAATAAAGTCTTTCGGCACGTGGCCTTTAAGAGTCGTGTGAACAATAGGAGGGAATGGATGCAGACAGGTTGGTGCATTGATCGTCGTTTTAAGTCCAGGACATTCTAAAGTACTGGGGTGTGCGAAATTTCAAAATATAGCGGATTCGATCTGGGCAGTTTTCGGTATAGCGATGCCTTTAATGAACGGCATTCATGCAAGATCGGTTCAAGGATTAGGATTCTTAGACAAAGAAAAATGTATGCGTCCCTAGAGGAAGACACTTTAAGAACTCTTTATATCAATAAGTTCTTTCATATTCACATGTGCGATCGTACATAAAGCCAAATATAAACATATTTCATGTAAAAATTTATTTTTTTAATTACCCAAGTATTTGTGATAAAATTAACGATAAGCCATTCAGTAATATTCATTAACTCAAATCTTAACCATCAATAATTCATTAGCATAATTAATGTACATGTACGTTTATAACAACTAAATTCTTATTTCTATTCAGTTTTTATTAAGGAGTGTAGATATCTGACAGCAAATGACTTCAAAAGTTTTTTTAAATAAGGATTTCTTAGAATTTCCTACACTGGCATCTATTTTAGCGATAAAAAAAGAAAATTCCTTTAAAACAATATTATACCCAAAATATGAATTTACATAATTTGATAAAAAGGGACTCTAAGAGTTTAGAGGACTTAAGAATGCTTAACTTTTCGAGTAATAATCATTTACTTGAATCTTGGGTATCAATAATTCCTTAACATAATGATATATTTATAGTTATAGCTAATTTCATATTTCCATTCAATATTTATCATGAAGAGCGAATGTTTGACAACAAATGACAAAAAAAAAAAAAAAAAAAAATGATTTCTTTGAATTTTCCACTCGCATCTATTTTATCAATAAAACTATCATCTAAACCTATATGTGCCCAAAATATGAAAAGGAGCTCTAAAGATTTAGCGAACAAATTGATGCTTAACTTTCAAGCAATATTCATTAACTTGTATCTTAAGCATCAGTAATTCATTAACATAATCAGTGATACATTTACAGTTATAGCTAAGTTCATGCTACTACTACTCAATACTTAACATGAAGGGCGGATGTCAAGTGACAGTTACGTAAATAGAAAGTTCTGAGAAATCTTCGTTTTTATCTTATCCAATTTATTTCTAAAATAGTCCTTTAAACCCATATGAACCCAAAATATGGATTTACAGGGTTTCTGATGCAAAGGGTTTCAGAGGACATATTGATACTTAAGATTTCAAAAATTCTCATTAAGTTGATAACAAGCATCAATAATTCATAAGCATAATTGATGATACATTTAATGAACACAACACATAAAAATAAATTTTATTATAAAATCATTTTTATTATATATCATTGGGCAGATTAGTTCAAAAATACAAGTAAAAAAATGCTTGCAGTATAACGTTATTATTTTGTACATCATCTTATTTTGACTTAAACAATAAAAAAAAAATGTATTAATTTGCCTTCGTCACATCAATAGCTTCTTTTCAAAAAATTGCGACTTCTACCCGAGTTTCCTGCATTTTATATATATACCATATTTACCACATATACCCCATAAAAAAAAAGATTTAGTTTAGTTATACGCCTATCCCATAGATTCCTGCAATTTAAGAATGAAATTGTCAGAATATGAATGTAAAAGCATACAAAGTATTTATACTGTTATTTTTTTAACAGAAGTCTTCGAGCGAAAACAAATGGCAAAGGAACAACAATGCGAAGAAAAAATGGCAGCTTTCTCCCGTCGTTCTATCACTGTTTTTGCCATAGATTCAGTTACTTATGATACTTATGCTACCTGAGCACATAGATTATTACAAATTAAGAATGAATTATCAACATTTCTCAGAATAAAGAATGCAGGGCACAAATATTTATATAACCTTCTTTTAAACAGAATTCCATGTATGAAACAAATAAACAAAAACTCTCATTAAATTAAAAGCTAATTTAGAAAAAAGGTTTAAATTTAGTTTTTAATTTTAATTTAAACCTTTTCAAATATATGGGAGTACCTGTTTGGAATGAACTCTCAGAGAAAATGCAACGGTATACTTCTTATCGCAAATACATAGGATTTACATGATGATGATGTCGTGTCCGCGTTACCACGGAAAGGGGGTGCAGTAGCTTCTGAGGGTAAAGACCCCTATAGGATTTACATTCAGCCAGCTACAATCCATTCAGACGACGCATGCGCAGAAACTGTGCAGTAGCAAGTACTTGTCTAGTCAGACAAGCACATGCTATTGTTCGCTCTTTCAGCACATGAGCAATCTTCCTTCTGCGCATGCGTGATCTTACTGGAATCTTATAACTGGCTCAGTGTAAACCCAACTATAGAATACAAAACTTATGAACAGTATCGATTTCTGCCACTGCGCACGCTCAGTAACAATATTCGTTCATCTCCAAAACTAATGAGGGAAAGAAGGTACTGTTAAGAATACTGCTCCTTCTCTTCCCATATCGGTAGAGGTGGGATTTGAAACGTCTGTATCTGTAATTACTTTTAAGAGGTTGAAATTTTAATAGAAATTAATAAAAAAGGATAATTAATAAATTAAAATTAATTATAAATATTAAGGTGTGCGTACACACTAGAAGTATTTTTTTTTAAATTTTAACTTTAAAAATCCAGTTTTTTTACAGTAGGTCATTACTATATGTTTAAACTGATTTCAGTGAGAAAAAACCATATTTAATTATTAATTAAATAATATTTAATGAGCTAATTAGCCTATTTTTTGAAACATGATATCTTAAATTCTAATTTGTACAGACACACAATTCTAGTTAGAAATTATGCCTAATATTAGTCTTCATGCTGTCTGCCTCAATCAGGTGATAAAAATATATAGTTTTTTTTAACAATTTTTTCATCAATGATGAATAGAAAAGGCGAGATTTTTTCTGTAATTTTAACTTTTAAATATCTATTAAAAACTTATTTCTATAAATATAACTTTGAGGAACAAAACATCCGCTATTTCATACAGATTATTTTGATATATAAATAATTGTATTTGATTAATTTCTTGTTGAGTTATGATTGTTTGAAGGAAGCAACATAGTGGAAAAATATCATTCTTCATAAAATGAGTTTAAAAAAAACCGTAACTAGAGTTTTTAATGAAAGCACCTCAAGAAAAATAATTAAAACTCGAGAAATATTTCGAATATTGGCAACATCTTGGTATCGTTTAAAAGCTAAAGGAACAGAGAACATTATTAAGCAATAAAAAAAAACATTCGATATTTTGAACGATTTTCGAAGTTTCAAGTGTGTACATACACCTTAAATTTTTTTTCCCTAAATAAATATGAAAGTGGTATTCTTACGTGTGTATTTATGCTAAACTTAAATGTACAGGATCTTTTTATTATTTAACCATTTTTGAGTAAATGCTTATAATCAACGGTAAGGAATGCAAGGAAAATTATCGATTTATTTTGAAGTTTAATTTTTAATTAACCCTTTATATCCGACGGTACTTAAAAGTAGATTTACATCTTTGTAATATGACTATTTTTTCTGATCGTATTTAACAAAAGACGAAGAGCATAATTCCAGATAGTAATAGTTACAAGCAGTAGATAGCAGCTAAAAAAATTTAAAATCTTTAATTATTCATTAAAGATTTTTAAAATTAATTTAGTTAATTAAAAAAAAATTTCCCTTTTCCTGGGGTTACTCTGCACCAAAACTTTTCTAGTAATGCAGAAACAAAATTGAAAAATGTATAGTACAATAATGTATACTTAGTACAGAGAAAGTATACTAATCTTCAAAAAAATTCGAACTCGAGATTTTGACGAATCTCCCCATTTTAGATTTCCGTGAATTCGAAAGACACATTTTTAGAAAATGTCCATCTGTCTGTCTGTGACAAAGAACTCAAAAACGTTTTGAGCTAGATGGCTGAAATTTGGTATACCGTCTTTACATCAACCGATTTCTGTAAAATTTTGGGCAAAATCTATTCAGAGGAACTTCGTCTGTCCGGCTATTCGAATACAAGTCAACACAATAACTATAAAACGAAGGTGTATAGATATATAATGGTGCACAGATTTAATATCTAAAGTGTTAAAACATCTACCAAATTTTGAGCCAGATCTAATAACGAGTTGATTACTTGTCAACCTGTACTTTCTGAAAGATGTAAAAGCAATAATTAAAAAAAGCAAGGACTTAAATATATCAAAGTGGGTATGGGATTTTATGGCTACAAGTGCTGTTTTGTGTCAAATCGTTGTTTCGATCGGTTCCGAAAAAAGTGTCCAAAGCACAAATTCGATTTTTGGATACTATTAACAGCATGCCAGGGATTAATCACCGGAAATCTCGCCAAGGATGACAAGATAAATTCAACGAAAATACTAAATTAACGCCAAAAGTTAATATTTCGTTGCTTTGTACGCCTATGCTACCATGTAAGGCGTTTTCTAGCATGACAAGTTTATTAAAGAGTATGCGAGAAAGTTTTGGGGAGATAATTTCCATTGATTTGTTATAAGCTGTATATATATACGTAATATTATTTTGGCTGAAGCAGAATGCAGGTTGAAAGCAGTGAAGAGACATTTTGGATTTTTACTTTCGCTTATTCTCTCTTCTCTCCCGGGAGACGAATAAGATTTAATTACAAGACGCAGCGCGGCACAAAAGCAGAAGGCAAGAACGGACGAACAAATGATCACTAGTCTTATATAACATAGGATTTCTGGCCATACACCAATTCAATACATGTGGTGACCTTTAACACCTTTTCAAGGGTACCGAAGTATCACTTTTATTTGAAACGTAGTTCTGATGGCGCATTATTTTTTGCAGAGGAATTAATTATACCGAAAGTGGAATTGGATCACGAAATAAGAGAATATTTTACAATGGCCTAAATTAAGAGTTTATTATATATATAATCTCGTTTTTACTGACTAATAAATAAAATATTTAATATTGATTAGAAAAGACAAAATTTAAATTTAAATCACACGGAAGGTTATAACTGAGCAATATAAGATCCCTTGCGGCTGCGCTGAACGGGATATAATATAATTATAAATACAAATGATAATATAATAAGGAACAATAAATAAATACAAATAATTTGGAGGAAAAAAAAAAAAAAGAAGACTTCATTCCTTTGTGCGAATCATTGTATTTGGTCTCAAAAATAAAATTCTTGTTACTGCATGAGATCACTTGAACGAATTTCTAGTTAAAAAGATGCAACGCTGAAGTAGGAAGATACGCTAAATTAGAAATTAATCATCATACAGGAAAAGTTATGCTTAAAGGAACAGACGAATAATAATCGAACTGTTTGAGTATGCGAAATCGGTTTTTAAGAATGCGCTAATGTGAACGCAGTCACGTTCGATTTCGTTGACGAAACGGGGACTTGAAATAAATCAACTTCCTTCCGTTTGCAAATCAGCGAAACGCCAAATCATTTGATTTAGTTTCACAATAGGCGGCTTGCGTTAAGAAATATTTAAATCGTGTTCACTACAAGATATGTGAATGACAGATAATTAAAAAAATTTCAGTTTCGCTGCACGGAAACATGGCATTTGTTATTAAAATTTTTCCAGATCTTCCTATGAGTCAAAATTTTATAATTAAAATAGTCTAGCGTTTAGCTGTTAGAAATCGATATCAAAATTCTTGCGATATTTCGTGTATTTCCTCTACTTTTAATTAAGAATATAACTTCGTATAGAAAAGTTAACCCTTTGCAATTGGAAAATTAATCCTTTGCATAATTATTCACTTAACCCCTTACCTGCCGAGGATAACTTGCGATATTTCGGTCCTCAGTGCCACGTATATATATACGTATATAATTGCAAAACATATATACGCCAGGGGAAGTTAACACATTGACTTAGGGAGACATATATACGCCAGCGGCAGGCAAGGGTTAATACAAGGGCTTGTTTATTGCTCCAAAATATACAATTGTTTTAAGTTGAATTTTCCTGAAAAATTAATTACTCCTTTTTACCATTCTGTAGGTACTTTTAACAATCAAAACTGAAAAATAAGCAAAATGTCAAAATGATGTACCGTTTTAAATGGCGAAAACGCCTTGTTATAGATTGCAGCTTGCAATTTTCTTGACAGTATCTCTTTGAATCGTAATGAGTCTCCTTGTTAAACAAGGTGAAAGATTTTTCCCATTCATTAAAAAAAATTAAATTCATTTATACCAGAAAACTTATGCTATCTCACTTTCTAATCGCAAATTCTCAATTATGTTCAAACCTGGAGTCTGGACAGATGATTCTAATCTACAGAGAACTTTGTACAACAACGATTCTTTAGTCACCGTTGCTGTATCCTTGAGATTGTTGTCTTGTTGAAACCGGAAATCCTTTTACAGATTTAATAATTTGATACACTTTGAAATAAATTAACAAAATGCCTCTATATTTAAGAGAATTTAGAATATCATCATTGAACATCATTTACCTGGTCTATTCCAAACTACGCTTCTCCAAATCATAATACTACATCCTCCTTGTCTTTGTTGTTCATTGATGTTTCAATATTCCACATTAACTTCAAAATGGCAGCAATTATTGCCACAAACTTGGTGTCCAAATATAGTAAAGTAACTATGCTGTTACAGTGAGATCGGTTACAGCGCGACTTGATCGCAAATAGCGGAGTTAGCATTCCCATGTCGAAACGGATATAAGATAAGGGAAAAAATTCAATAACAAAATTGCACGACGTCTTGGATAAAAGGAAAAAAAAAAGTTTGCGGGTAAGAATCAATCTCTCAAGAAACTACAGCAACCTTAAAATAAGAATGATTCCACGACAACATCGGGGTAGACGAGTGAATGCAAGGACGGGGAAGACCTTTAGTATATTTATTAAAAAATAGTTACCATCTGAATTTTAAAATTGGATTCAGATCATAAAAAAATTCCTTTAAGGTTGTAATTCCAGAATTAATTGTTTTCAGTTGATTTAATCTCTCAAATGTTTAAACTAGTTTTAATATTTTAAGTAAGTACTTGCCCTAAGTTTTTTTTGTTTTTGTTGTGAGGCGTCTATCAACTTCAACTAGATAAATTTTTTCTATGCATTTAGTTCATTTTCATAAGACAAAAACATAAATTTATCTGATTCACTATGTAATAATTTCAAAATCATTCCAAAGCAGCTAATCCTTTTAGAAGGATTTAATTTCTTTTTTTGTTAGATTTGTAAAACACCATCTGTCTCTTGAAGAATCCAGTTATTAAAGGTTACTGTGTAAATATTTTCTTTACATATACCTTTCTGATTGAACAAATTGGCAATCAACTAAACGGAAGTCGCATCCGATTACCTCCAATTTGCTCTAAAAAAAATCTAATTCCCTGATCCCCTTGTCGCAGTAACAGGATGGAGGAGAAACAATGCTTGCGGTCAGGATGAGGCCTGCTAACGGGGTGTTCCGAGGACAAGATCTGGGACAGATTTTGCACACCTCCTCCTCCATATAAAAGTAGGTGAAGTGTGAGCACGGGAGAAAGCAGATCCGGATCCGGGTGCTAACCTACTGCACAAAACCTCATGCTTCACTAAACACCCTTGTCTCATGGGCTAGAAAATGAAACGCGACTGGATGAAACCGAGAATGAATGGAACATTTTGGTATTCTTTTCCACTGGTGATGTCCCAGGCCAGTTTAAAGGATGATAAATAATTTACATAAAGACTTGATGAACCATTTTTCAGAGTCTTTATTGGGTGGACATAAGGTAATTGAATAATTATATCTCAATACAAAATATTAATTGCAAGGTACTAGTTTCCAACCTGTTGCACAAAATATCATGTGTCATAGCATTTTCATGGTTACTTAATCAAGAAAGTGAAATGTGAGCTGGCTTGAAATCAAAAATGAGTATAACGTTTCATTCATCCTCTCCACAGCTGATATAATTTCAAGAATTTGATTCAACGAATGATAAGCAATTTCAATAAAAAGTTCATGATATTTTTTCATTATCTTTAATTGTACAATTAAGTGAACAAATACGTGAATGTGAAATATTGAATGGAAGGTACCATGTTAATGTCAGATCAGTATGACTCATTAGTATGAGGACAGATAGTCGAGTTGTTTCCGATCCATGTCTAAAAAAGATGAAGTTAGCTGTATTTCATCATTCATTCTGTATTATAACTGAGATGAACCAGTGGGACTGGTTTCCACAAAATGTTCTCGCATTCCCCTCTAATAAAGGTGTTATCCCAGATATAGCCTTGTACATACACTGCCGTACAATAGCTACAAAATACTTTTGGGCATGAAATCAGCATTTTTACTGGATCTAACATGTGATCCTTGGCGAATTATTTGGCGATTAATTCCAGTCATTCCGTTAATAGTATCCGGAAATCAAATTTATGTTTTAGATGCGTTTTCCCCAACCGATTGAAACAAAAATTTGACGCAAAACTACAATTGCAGTCAGAAAATTCTATATCAAATTTGATATATTTAAGTCATCTTTGACTATCACACTTACATGTTTGAAAGTACAGACTGACCGACAGTCAATCCGTAGTTGGATTTGACCCAGAATTTGAAAGGCAACTACACTATAGATGTTCATTCTGTGTACCGAATTTTATCTATCTAGCTCTTTTTGTTTTGTAGTTATCGTCTTAAATAACACTCGAACATCAGGAGTGACAGACTTCTTCTGGACGGATTTTGATGAAAATTTGATAGAAATTTACAAGTTTGGTATAAAGACAGTATATCGAATTTCATTTGTCTATCTAAAAGCGTTATTGTATTATTTTTGTTAGAAACAATGTAAGGCAAGCGCACATTTTTCAAAAATGTGTTTTTCGAACTTGGCGAGGTTTAAAAGGTAGAAATTCATCAAAATCTGGGGTTCGAATTTTTTGACGATTACTATACTTCGTATGCAAGTAAGTAAAAAGCAAAATACTATCTGTGGTGCCATGAAATATGTAAACATTAAATCACAAACTGATTTAAATGATTCTATTAAAAGGATTTGTTTATAATACTCATTGCATTTACTGTGATTCGATGTTCACATTTCACTACTTTTGTCTTATTCTATCATACCATAAATCTATTAGCTTTTTTTTTCCTGTTACATCCTATATTTTTTAACCACAACATACACACACACAAAAAGTATGTGTTAACAAAATACTAATCGATGTCCTAATTGTCTAACCTACTTTCCAACATTTGGCGCAAAACTATAATATACCTGATATTTTGTCATGTTTTTTGACAGAAATTGGCGGAAGTTCTTTATAAATTGCTTTAGGGGTTGCAATTAGCTTTCAGTTTCTTGCAGGGGTCGAATATTTTCGGAATAACCAAGTGGATCACCAGTTTTGTGGTTTTCCTCTCTCTCTCTCTGCCTGAAACAAACAAGAACCGTTTTCTCTCCTTTTAATTCTTCCGATTACTCATACAGGAAACAATTTTGAAGATAACGAATAATGGTATAAGAATAAGAGATATGAAACATCATCAACTACTTGTTGAATTGAAATTTTTACACACAACTTTCTACTCGCCTTTGTTTGATATTCTTATTTTATACATAACCATTTTTATGAGTTCTCTAGAAATTTATTATAATTTTCTAAGAAGCTGTGATTTATTTGTCGTATTTCATGAACATCAATATTGTCTTTTTCTTTTTTCAGTAAAAAAAATTGACTTCAAATTTGATGACGAATTTTAGAAAATAATCATTGACTTAAAGCACCAAAGCGCCTGTGCACCGTCACCTGTAATGGAAAAAGCGAGCAAACTGTTTAACAATTTCAACGCTACCGACGAGATATCTCGTCTTTCAGATACTTCCAATTGCAGGTTTCTGTGGGCTAAAATTTCTCTTATGCTAGTTTGAAAAAAGTAAAGGTATTTTTCAGATATGTATTAGAAAGTTCAACTTATCTAAAATAGTTTGAAAAAAATAAAGGTATTTTTCAGATATGTATTAGAAAGTTCAACCTATCTAAACTGGCATAAGAGAAATTTTATCCCACAAAAACTTGTAATTGGAAGTATCTGAAAGACGAGATATCTCGTCGGTAGTGAATTTCTTGCATTCAACAAAGGATTTATGTTTAAGAGCGAAAATTTACATTCATTTCTTGGCAGTGTTATAAATATTGGTGTTACAACACTAAGCTAATTTTATGCTACTTTTTCATCATTAAAAAGAGTTTTCCTTAAGATGGGGTGCCTCAAAACAGTTTTTGCCTGTGGCCTCATGTCAAAATCTGACACTATGCATTTACTTGCAAATTATATTTAGAGTCATTTCCACAAATACATTGGGCTCTTGTTCAGTAACGATATGTCTCACTTTCGGTATATTCTTTCTTTTGTATATTTGCCGCTGTTCTCTCGAATGGTTTTGCGGTTTGCGGTAAAGATGAAAAGTAACACGCACAATCTCAGAATTCAACCATTTCCAATCCTCCTGTAAACGTTCTAAATTAGAACGAAAATAAACAAACAAATACGATTTTTTTTGTGTGAACTTGCATAAATATATCAAACAGAACATACTTGTCAACTTAATCTCTCTCTCTCTCTATATATATATATATGTTTACTTTTAAAAATGTTTCGTTTGTATGCCTTTTAAAAAAATTACAGTTTCTGTCCGATTTTGATGACATTTGACAAATATTCTCTTCAACATAAGAGGAAGGCAATTGTTAACTTTTGAAAATCTAAAATGTTATTAAAATGTAAATTATACAAAAATTAAGCAAAGTTTTAGTGTTTTTCATCTATATTTTTACACTATCTTAAAACTATATAAAAAAAATCTTTTTGTTTATATTAATTTCATTTTATACATTTTTTTCATGAATTTTAATAGTTTTTTTTTACATTTAATTTGATACAATACGATATTCTAACTTATTTCAATGTTAAAATTAAGACATTCAATCGCATCATTTGCCACTATTAAATTAAGATGAAAAAAAAAATGCCTTCTTTGTACATTAATTTTTAAAAAAGAAGAGGAGTTTCCTTTACGTCTTTTATTTTGTAATATGTACACTGCTAAGTTTATAAGTGGAAAAATTTGCAATAAACTAATCCCAGTAAATTCATATTTGAAATTTTAAATAAATGTATTCCGTATTATAAGTTAAACATCCAGGAAAGCAAATATTTTAATCGAACAAGCTAGTCGCCAAAGGTATAACGCTGTCTTATCCTCCGGTATCCATGACTAAGCGGATATCTTACAAGTTTTATTCTCCAGTTGGCAGTCGGAATTTATTCAAGTAGCTAATTCTCAAGTCACCTGAGGCAGTTAGTCATAATATAAACGTGGATGAGGAATAGGCTGACGATGTTTTTATCCTTAAAATAAAACTCCATTGGTTATTGAAAACCTTGATCGTTGGCAATAGCAAACGACTGTTAATTGATTGATGATCGAAAAAATATTAAAAATTCATCAATCAATTTTTTTTACTAACTGATTTAATAACAAGTAATATATAAAAAAAATTTAAAGTCAATCCCTACTTATTTTCTTATATTATTTATATATATCTTATATTATTTATGATCGGGTGTCGCGTCAGTAATCTCAGAGCTTGGCGACCATTTGGCGACATGGCGAAAGATTTGGGACCTTGGCGACCAAATAGAAATTACTGTATAAATTTAATTAAGTAATTAATATTTGAAAAAAAAACTGTAGTAACATCAAGTGTCATCCACTACAAGTTTAAAAAAATGTATTTGAGCTTGAGTGGATGAATAAAAATTATTTTATTAACGATTGAAATTTGAACAAGATATATATATATAGAGAGAGTGTGTGAACTAATAGTAGGAATTGAAAAAGCATTTTAAATTGCAGGTAAATGATGCATAAGGACTTTGATGCATGAATACTGCATTAGTAAGGTATGAAAATTATGAATGCTTAAGAAGTCAAGATTGAAAAATGATGCATGACACTCAATGGCATAGTCACTAGTGGAAAAGGGGGTGTAAATACTCCAGGCATTAGTTTCAGGGGATACCAAAGAGACAAAACATTAGAACGTTTACTCTACTTTTTGAAATAAAATACGATGATAGATAAAGAAATATTTCTCTGTTTCGGATGTCGTGGACTTTCGTTAATCCACTGATGAAAAATTATACAATCATTATAGAATATTAAGTGCTGCTTACTCTCACTATACCGCTATTGGCACTCAACTGAACTGTATAGATGAAATTTAGAAGCGGGAGAAAGAGTGACTTACCTGCTTTTTTAATGCTTCATTTAAAAAAAAAAAACTGTTGCAATCAATATAATAACAATCAATAATCCAATCGTTAATCCATGAAACTATTTTTAAAATATCCAGATACGTCTTTTGAATTTTTTTGAAGCAAAGTTTCTTTTTACCTGATTTATTTTTGTAAGTGCTTTAGGAGCAAAAAATTCTCTCATAAGCAACTGGAGTTGAAGAAATTTCCCTTGCTAAAACAGCCGGAGTGGTCTTCTCGAAACTTTCTCGCATACTCTCTAATAAAGATGTTATTCCTAATCCCTCCCGCATAAAATTGTGGGCCTTGGTCAAGAAAATGAACGCCATGAGTCCTCAGATTTTTATTTTCACATATGAGAGTTGCGTGCTTCTTAGTATATAGTAAAAATTATCATTACCAAACAATAATTACGGAGAATCGGTCTTTGGTATGAATCTAGCATGTGTCATTTATTTTTAGATTAATTGCTGCCATGTGTTTAATAGACAAGTATCAGAAAATCGGAAATGTATTTTGGATATTTTTTTCCCCGACTGACTGAAACTAAAATTTGGGATGTAATTATAATTATAATCATAATATTATATATACCGTTTCATTTATTAATTTAACCCATTGCATTTTTAGAAAATACAAACCAAAAAATACTCAACCTTAGACGAATTTTGTACAAAATTTTATAAGAATCTACACTTTAAATGCTAAAATAAAAGTAAATTTTATTTACCTTTTTTGGATTACTGCGTTCTTTTTCGCTCTTGTGCTGCGTTGTGAAAACTTTCGGTATATTCCTCCCGGGACGGAATAAAAGCGAAGTTTAAAAATCAAAAGTGTCGTCTCTTTCTTCGACCTCTGCTTAAAAATTTATGTTTATATACATAACCACTCACTCTTCAGACAAGCAACAACAAAAAGAAAAGAATGAAAGAAAGAAAAGATATTATTATTGCTTGTCAAATTTTGAGTCTACCCAAAGGTTGGAGATAAATGGTGAAGGCTGGAATATACACTGATTGATGCTAAACAAATGGAAATTTACTTTAAAGTAGTAAATCAGTGAATTTAAGCGAATTACTTTTCTATTTTTAACCTCGAATAATGTAGAATCTGAAAGTCGGTGACTGCAAAATTTTTCGCTTCCCCAATACTCCATCAGGAGGATTTCGATCCACATTTTAAGCAGTGCTTTGATTGAAGAAAAAGCATGAAAAATGACAAGCGGCAGAAACAGAGAGCGATAAGTAAGGCAAGAAGGGGCAAAATGTAAAGGATAGAATGTCCACGAAAATTCTAGGTTTCTCGAGATGGGCATCAATTCTGGACACTCCTTTATTCCGTACAATAACCTCCTCCTCCTAACAACCCCTTTCTTTTTTGAAGACCAGATGTAGTTGGAATGTGTGAGATCCCCTGCTCAAAATGGCGGGAGAAGAGGATTTGCTCAGACCTGACCAAAGCAAAGTAATAATATCTTTGTTGAACTTTATCTGATGGTACTAAATAATAAGTATTTTTATTATACTATTTATCTTATTTTTTTTTGTTATCATTAGACATTTTACTGACACGTCAGATAAAATGTAGAAGTCTTCAGATCAGATAAAATGTAGAAGTCTAAATGTATGTCTTTCTTTTCTTTTTTCTTCTTATTTGTCAATCTGGTGGTAAATTAACCACTTAGTAATTGAAATAAGTTAGTTTACTGAGTTATTTTGGAAATAAGGTGGGTTTGTAGAGGATATTACACTTCTTTCTAAGGCCTTCTGACTCTTGCATCCCAACCAACTAGCCAAATAATAGCGTAACAAAAGCAAATGGCGCTTGGAACAAAATATTTTTTCACCCTCTCCAAATATTCCCAAATCTGATAAAGTCTAAAGTTTACAAAAAGATATACAAAAATAATTCCACTAACAGTTTTTCAAATTCTGTGTGGTTTAAAACTTAAATGCTCGACAAAATTCAAGATCGAATTAATTTATGATCCCGTTATTGCTTTTTTAGCATAGCAGATTATTGTGTAAGTAAAGTAAGCAATTGTCTACGAATCCCGTAAAATTAACCGAATCTGAAGCTTCTCTCTCTCTCTCTCTTTTGCGATATTTTCAGAACAATTTAAGTTTGTACTTTGATTAAAATTACGAAGACCGTGCCCTCGGGCCTATTCAATTTAAAATCAAATATCGCTTGAATTATAGAACATTATTATAGCAACATTTTTCATTAATAATCTTTTGCAAATGTTATATAACATTACTTCGTAATTCCATAAAAAAAAAATTGTATTATTCGATTCCATAACTGGATAGAATTTAACCCTACAATGCCGTGTAGCCAATTGGTTACACGTTTTTATTTCCACTTATAAACTTCACGTGACTATTCCAAAGAGTAGTAATGAGAGTTTGGAAATCCAATTTTTAACCCTTTCTAAGGCCGTGGGAAGTATCCTTCCCATCAAATTTATTAATCTTTGTATGAAATTATGTAGGTTGGCATCAGTTCTGACAAATGTTTTTAGTAAGTCAGAAACTTAGATGCTTCAGTTCTTTATCTCCGACAAAATGATGTCTTGATTTGTGACTTAATTTTTAATTAACCAAATTAATTAATTAATCAAATTAAATTTATCTAATAAGCTAAATGAATCTCTCTTCTTATTCTAATGTCAACCTAAAAATATTTTAACATAATATGACTAGAAAAATATGGCCCTTTAAAGGGTTAAATGCTGTTTGATAAACATTTGTATATGGCAATAGAGGTACTAGAATTAGATTTAAACTGGAAACTTGAGAAAGTCTAAAATTGCAAGTGTATGAATAATTCTATTATTAAAAGTACTATCAAAATAGTTTTTTCCTTGCATTATAAAAAATATATATTGGTAAAAAGGAGCTTTTATTTTTATTGAAGAATTATTAAAATAGAATAATTTTTTCCTTCCTTACGTTATAAAAAAATATATTAATAAAAAATAATTTTTATTTTTATTTAAGAATTGTTAGAATAGTTTTTTTCCTTACATTTAAAAAAATATATTGGTAAAAAGAGATTTCTATTTTTATTGAAGAATTATTATAATATGATTTATATCATTGGGATATCTTTTAATTCATAATGTAACTATTTGCACATTTCGATTTTTTAAAAAATTTTCGAAAAAATTAATTTAATTTTTTAATAATTTCCCTAAATTATACGCAGATATTCAAAACAAGTGTATATTTTTTATAAAAAAATAAAAAGTCATGCATTTGCGGGTTTGTTAAAATATTTTTTCATTTTTTTAAAATGAATTTACATCAAATTACTTTTCATTTTTTTTTTGTTTTGTTTCTTGGTATATTAAAACCAAATTTTTTGAAAATGATTCGCAATAAAATGTTTTATTCATTTTGTTACAACTTTCCATTTGAAACTGCTTCCATAAGGATTAAATTAAAAATGATAAAGATATATTTGACTTTGGAAGTTCTATAGATGGAAAAGAGGATTCCAAGAAATTCATTGCCTAAGGGCCCCTAGAGGACTTAATCCGGCCCTGTATATTAGAAAGTGAAAAGGATTGAATATTGACAAAATGACATTTAACTTATTTGAGGAAAATTTTCATAACAAGTTTCCACATTGAACGTACAAATGAGAAAAGAGAAAAAGAGCGCCGCACAGATGTCACCTTAATAGGTATGCGATACTAATGTAAGCTGTGCTGACAAAATACTGCAGCTAACACCTGTGAGGAGATGAGAGAGAAACGATGACTTTGATAAATATTCTCGGCATGATGTCACTGGCAACAAGTGTCCCGTGAGCAACAGGTGCTCTTCTCGTCGATCGTAACGAGATTTTCCAGAATTTTTCAGCGATAAAAAGAAGTATTATTTCTGCTTTTATTATGCCAGAGATAGGCTTGCTGTGGAGATATTCTTGTGCTCCGTGATGGCAACTTTATCTGTATCTCTGCAGTAAACATTCGCCAAGTTCACTCAGAGTATGGTTGAATGATGCCAAATAAAAACTTTCTGATAGCAGATATGCAATAAAGAGAACCGTTTATATGCTTCTCATATACAAGTCGTTTTATCACAGTCAATTTCATTAGTAATCACTGGAATCATAAAATACTTCGTTTATACGACTTCTTTCAAATCTTCGGTTATACGTTGTTTTTACTTTCACGTTTACAAAGTAAGGTTGTTAAAAATGTCGAATTTGAGATTTTGACAGATCTCCAAGTTTTAGATCTTTCCGAGTTCGAAGAATAAATTTGTGGAATTATCTGTCTCTCCATCTGTGAAATGATTACACAAAAGTGAATACTAGATGGATAAAGTTTGGTGTATGGTTTCTACTCTAAATTTTAAATTTATATGAAATTTTGAACGAAATCCAGAAAGCTGATTTCGTATATTCGAGCTGACAGAAGTAGTCTGTCAGCTCGAATATAAATACTATAAATACAAAATGAAGTGAGCTAGATGAATAAAATTTTGTTCATAGATTTAACCTCTAAACAGAAGTAGATCGTATCAAATTTGGAACCGAATTCATCAAGAAGTTCTGTACTTTCATCACATCTGTACATCATTTCTGTACATTTCTGTACATCAAGTCTGTCTGTACTTTCATAAACATATAAACTCAATGATTTAAATACAGTACACTCCCCAGAATCCGGTTCGCGACTATCTGACCCGTACTGTCTGGCATAGTTTTCTTTTATCGTAATTCAATGAGGAAGGCAAGGCTTTGTAGAAGCAGTCATCTATTAAACACTTTTCAAAAACTGAAAACTCTAAGTTTTGACTCTTATTTTAGGGTTACTTTCATATCTCTGTAATCATTTATCAGTAAAAAATAAAATCAATTTGATTCAATTTTTTCAAGAACCAAGCCTTCGATTTACGTTAATTTTTTGTTTAGCTTATGCTTCCTACATATAAGTTAGGTATTACAAAATTTATATTAAAATGTGAACAGTTTATGTCCTTTTACTTACTTTTTCTCTAATAAATTCTTGAAACTTGCAATGCAATATATAAGCATATATATAAACTACCAATACAGAGTCTTCTATTTTAACTCGCCACGTTACCGGCAACCTCTTCTATGATTCACCGGACCGCGTTCACATTCTGCCTGACTTGAGATAAATGGAGGGCTTAGTACTCAATAAGAAGTGAGAAAATACGTATTATAACAATGAGTTTTAGTATAAAAACTTTGTCTTCTGGTATTGGTGGACAAAGAGATGAGTTCATAGAACTCTGGTCTATCCGTCTTTTTCGTTATCCGGCCTGTCCTTCCGGCAAATTAGGCTGGATACTCGAGAGTGTATTGTATATGAAATCTGGTATGTGATTTCGTGGTAACAATTATAATTTTGAATCTAATTTCGGTTTGAGTTGGTTGGAAAAAACATCTAAAATACACAGTTAGTTTTCTGATATTTTGTGTTAACCCCATCCAGCTATTAATCGCCAAACTTCGCACTCTAATAGGCTCTTTCGTAATTATTATTTCCCTATGGCATATAGTTAATAATACACAAGTACATTTGCTATAAAAATGGAAAGAGGTTTAGGAGACTCCCCTCTCGTTGGTGTCTTTTCTAAAATTCTCAAACTTTCTGCTTCAGTCACATTTTTTTCCTATTAAAACATTCAGTCAATTTAATTATATTCATAGTAACACTCACAGATAATCAGTCTTTCAGACGAAAATGTAAGATTTTTCAAAATTAAATACTTAACTTTAAATACTGAAATTGTATAATATATGTATATTTAATATTCAAACTTCCGATAATTAATTAATTAATAATTAATTTTCCTTATTTTTATGATAAATATTTAATTTTGAAATTTAACTATTGTTTTTCATATTACCTAGAGACATATTAGCGCTATCTTAAAAAAAAAAAACTTTACATGTATCACATTTAAGTAAATTTGTATTAGTAACATCGAATTTAGTCAAAGCTGTTTATTAAAGTTCCGACCCTATAAAGATGTATAAATGGCGCTTTAGTGTATTTTATTTTAAAGAATACAAAAATGTAGTAATCAGAATATTCGACCTTGATATTTTGATTTTATGTCTCCTGAATTCGAAAAAAAAAAGCTGTTGTTATTATTACAATTACGTTTTTTTGTAAAGGGGCAATTTTTAAAAGGGACGAACTAAATGGTTAAAATTTAGTAATGGTCTACATAAAAAAAAATTGCAAATTTTTATAAACTTATGGAGAAATTCCATCTTTGGATGGTCTGTCCATCTTCTTGAGCATTAAATCAGTAAACAAATCTTCACATTGTGTAGCTGGAAAATGAGATAATTAAGTTTACATGTAAACGTAGTCTAACCACTATTCAGATTTAACAGATCTCTTCCCAACAGTTCTCCATAAGTCTGTCAGAGAAAGGGAGTCTAACTACTATCTTAAGCATTACAATTTGTGCGTAGATAGAATTTCTATTGAGTTATTTTGGAAAACACCTAACTTTGAAATTGCATGAGGATTACTGTGTACGACTTTTGAATTTTGAGCGGCATCAGGTAAGAAAACGTGCACAGAGATCTCATTTTCCATCCACATGATGATGTGTGAACCATGAGAGCAGAATTGTCAGATACGTATGGTGGTTTTTAGACAATATCTTAGAAAAACAACCTCGTACCTTGAAATCGAAACTCAGTAAGACCGAACCACCGATTGGTTTGGTTTGGTTACATTAACGTCCCGTTTGAAGCAACACTAGGGCTATTTTGGGACGGTCCTCGTCATTCTGAACCGCGGTCAGATGACGAGGACGACACCTGAGCTGGCACCCCCCTCTCCACGCCACACCACACCAGCGGGAGGACGTTTGGTCATGACGGATTTAACGTGCAACAGACCCCCTTACACGACGGTTCTTCGGTGGAATCGGGTCACGAACCTGAAACCCTTCGGTACCGAAGCCGAGACCTTACCACCAGGCCACCGTGGCCCCGACCGAACCACCGAGTATTTGACTTTCGCATTTAGAAGTTTTGGATTTATTTACATTCGGAGCATCTATGAAAAACATTTTGGAATGGACTACATACTTTTGAATCTTGATCAGATGAGGAGGACGACATATGAGCAGGCAACCCAGCCGGAAGGACATTTGATAACAACGGTGGGACATTTAGAGGAAGCAGTTTTTGAATTTGTGACTATTAAGTCGAAAGACAAAACTTTGCTATTATGATGTTCCCCGAATCAGACCGGTAAACGAGCGTTTGATCCATCCACAGTGTATGAGTCTTTAGGAAAGAGAAGAAGTGTTGAAGGGTAGACATCTGATTAAGGGATTGGAGTTAATGTCCTCCCGAGTTGACGTTGAAGAAAAGGGATGAGATCGAAAAAGGTTATTTTTTAAATTCTTTGCTGTAAATAAAATAAAATGATCATGCAAAATATTCTTTAATCAAGAAAATGTAAATAAAAATGATACATAGAGCTTATCTCAGAAGTCCTAGATTAAGCCAAGTAACCGAATTTTAAGTGCCAACATCACCAAGAGTCGCACCACCAAGCTATCACAACATCAAATAGCAAAACATTCGTAATGCTGCTTGGCGAGCAATAAAGTACGATGAACAGCTACCATATCTTATTTTCCACCATTATCCCAAAAATCCTTGATTAGGCCAAGTAACATGATTTTTAAGTACCAAAGTCACCAAGTTGTCATACCAACGGGATATCACGACACCAAACAGCCGAAACATCTGTAACGCTGCTTAGCGAGCAATAAAATACGGTGAACAGCTACCATATCTTATTTTCTGCCATGCCCTCTTAACAATATCAGCGAATGAAGAAGTCAAAATCTTCAAGCTTCTGAAACATGTCATTAAAGTGTTACAAACGAAAACAAAATCTGGCACAAACAACCCCCACCACCAAGTATTTCCGTAAGGAAAGAGCCTGAGAAAACTTCCGCCGCTAACATAAGAGAGCATAAACAGTTCTTTATTTGTTTTCACAGCCCTGAAAAATAGAAAAAGAAAAAAATAATTCTGTAAGGAAAAGTCAGTCTCCGAATTAGCAACGGCAGATACTACGGTCTTACTCACGTGTAAAAAGCAAACAACTTTTTAAAAAGAATTCGGTTTTTGCCGCAGTTAACGAAGTGGAACAACAATTTTTCATTCTTCGGGGGAGGTCGACATTGACCTGGATCGTCTCTCGTGAAAAATGATTTTTGATTTTTTTTTCCTCAGCAAAAAACCAGAATGAGAAGAGGCGCCAGCTATGGATGTAACAAAAAATATTTTAAAGGCGTCTGAAGTTGTAAAAATCGCTGAAATGGTGACGCGGCTGTGCTCGGAAAAAACAGGCGGTGAAAGCTTGTGTCGGCGCTTTTCCTGTTGCCTTCGTTAAGATAATGCCACTCAGAAGATGAATTAGTTGCAGAGTGTGCCAGCCTGAAATGAATCGAACGATAGTAATTTCTTGCAGCCAGTTTTGTCTGTGAAAACACCGAAAACAAAATTACAAATTACTGGATGTCTGGGCTAAAGATATCTGAAAGTTATAGTGAGAGAATCAACCATAAACCATGATTAATTATGGAAATGGTGCGTCGTCAATTGCTTCTTTTTTTTAAATTTTATTTTCTCATATATGTAGTATAGAGAAAGTATAGTGTCGAAAAATTAGAACTGATTTTGAGGAATTTCTAGGTTTCAGAACACCCTGAGTTCAAAAAATACATTTTTGGAAAATGTCCGTCTGTCTGTCTGTGACAAAGAAAACTCAAAAACACTTTGAATTAGACGATTGGAATTTGGTATACGTTCTTTACACCACATTTGCAGATATCTGTCAAATTTTGAGTAAAATCTGTTCAGAGGAAGTCTGTCTGTCCAGCAATTCGAATATAGTTTAACACGATAACTACAAAACAAAGGGAGCTAGATAGGTAAAATTCTGTACACATAATTAAAATTTATAGTCTAGATGCCTTTCAAATTTTGAGCTAAATTCAACTATGTACTGGTTATTGGCTATGGGCTCCTACTCTGTCATTCTACATTTTAAGAAACATATAAACACAATAATTCAAAAATGACATGACTTAATTATATCAAATTTGGGATGGGATTTTGCGACTACAAGTGCAGTTTTGTATCAAAATTTTTGTTTCAATCGATTGAGAAAAATTTGTCTAAAACACAAATTCGAAATTTTTGAATACTATTAACGCCAGGGATTAATTGCCAAATAATTCGGGAAGGATGACACTGTGGTGAATAGCTTATAAGCCAGTTAACAGCTACGCTACCCGAGCAATTGCTTTTGTATCGTGGTCATGTTACTGGACTGCGAACCACAAGGCCCCAGGTTCTATCCTCGCTCATCACAATCCGCCACATTGGGGACCTCGGACGATGAACCTTCAACCTTCGTACAGCTGTTGTGGCGCTATCTACCCGCAACCAAAGTCATCAGACTCACTTGACGCAGCAACCACTCACTCGCCATAACGCTTGGCGCTACTCAATTGGGTACAGGCGCATTAGAATCAACAGCTAAATACATCACCACTCAACAGCCATATCGTTCGACTCACTGGAGGAAGAGTCTGTGGCGAATAGCTTATAAGCCAGTTAACAGCTACGCTACCCGAGCAATTGCTTTTGTATCGTGCTCATGTTACTGGGCTGCGAACCACAAGGTCCCAGGTTCTATCTTCGCTCAATTCAACATGATAGATTTAGTAAAAAGACTAGATTCATGCCAAAAGTTAATATTTCGTAACTACTGTATGGCAATAAGGCATTCTCTGGCATGACAAGTTTATTAGAGAGTATGCGAGCAAGTTTCGAGAAGACCTTTCCCGCTGATTTATTTAAATTATATTAAAATCTTATTAGTTACAATGAGTCGTTAATCGCTGAAGTCACTTATTAATTTCACTCATTAATTTTAACCTAACACGAGCGATGAAATGACCTTTTTCCAATGGCAATTTCAATATATTGATGAAGTATCATGTAAATCTTATTTGGTCTTAGCATGCATCTTGCCAAATTCATGAAATAAGAAGTAAAGCAGCTTTATTTTAGGTAGAGAAATGTAGCTTTATTCCTGGAACTCTTGGTTGTACTTGAAGTAATAGTCTAATTTAGTCCCAGTAAATAGGAGTTGGTTGTCTCCTGGAGATTTTTCAGGGAAAATTAACTCACATATTCGTTTCACGAGGTGGAAAATGTCCAACAGCCAGCCAGACTGCAACGAGCCATTCGTTTCTAAAATGCACATCTATCCATAGATAAAGAGAACAACCATAGAACAGAGCCCTTAAACTTCCTCTGAACCCATATCTTTATCCACTAGTCCACTATTGAATATTTGGTTTGTGGACGCCATGATATAAGGCTCTTGAATTTGAATTTAAAATGGTGATGAATCTTAAACATCTTGCATGAGTTCTATGGCATGCAATAGCCATTGCCCAAGGCCACTGGGCTGAGAGTTGGATGGGTCGATTAAAAAATATTATTTGCCTAGTTACCAAATAATAAAATTGTAAAAAGCAAAAATTTTATGAATTTTAAAAATATTTAACTAATATTACTACCTCACAAGTACAATAGATCAGGTTCCTACCTGTTTCATTATATTTATTTATTCTTTTAACACGGCATTCATAAATATCAAGCATCTGCTTAAACATAATTGTGTACAAAAGCAAATAGTACGCATTTATCCGTGATAATAAATTAATAAATAAAATAAACAAATTCGTTTTTACAAACTTGTTAAAATAAAACATTTCGTCAAACTCTCTTGGTTGAATTTATTGAAGCTTGCAATATTTTTTCTTTTCTATAATTTATATGCTACAAAGCGAGAAAAAATTACTTACATTTTTTAAATAAGTTTCGCCTTTTTTTGAAAATGTTTGAAAGGTATTTGATCTGTTTAATTCTATTCTAGTAATATCACAGAACAAAGCTGAGAGCCCACAGCACTCTAGTATGGAGGCCCTTAAGCGCAGACCCTATTGGGCTCCTATAAGCCGAAGAGCGGCTCTGCATATGGATAGTGCACAAGTATTTTCCGCCGACCTGGTGTGTCCCCGTTTGCACCAGAGATCTCAGAGCATACCCTACTGTTATTTATCGCTGCTTCTCCGGTATTTTGTGTCACTAATACTTCATCTGACCCAAATGGGATGTTTGCATGGACCTTAGAGCTCGTAGCCTAGCCACTTACATTCGCTGTTTCATTGCTTAATCTAAATGAAAGTAATTAGTAATTTTTTCAGATATACTTTTGATTAATTGCTTGTATTTTGGAAGGCATAATAGTAATCACATTCCTTAGTGTGGGAGGATTGTGACCGATAATTAAAAGTTTAAGTACCGGATCAGTTTGATTTATTTCAAGTCATTCTGCTCTCTATTTTTTTACTTTATCAAAAAAAAACAAAAAAACATAGGTATTTTTCTAGACTTAATAATTTAATCCTTAGGCAGTTGTTTTTTAATTTGATTAAAAATTCAATTACATGAATGCCATTAGGATAGGAGAACGGATGATCATTAAAAGCTGTTTAGTAATATATTAAAACATAAAATAAAATTTTAAACAGAAATTTTAGACAGAATTGGAACATCGCAGATAGAAATTTTTTTCAAAAGACAGAACACAATTTAATCCAAAATAATTATATTACAAAAACATATAATAATCTTGTAAATATTTCATTTTATTTATTTTTTAAGTCACACACACACACACACACACAAAACAACTTCAAAAGTTTTTCAGGTTTGTCCCCCCTCTTTTTTTCTTCTCCAAGTTAAGTAATGCCCTTGTTGTAACAACTAGCTATTAAGATAAGCCCACCAACCCATATCTTCTTTTTTTTTTTTTCATCTCGGTATTGATAAATAATGACATCCATTTACTCAAACATATATTCTAACTATCTAGGCTGAAATTATCGCATTATAAAACTCATCGGATTACTAAAAAAAAACGACTTGTTTCTTCTGATCCCGTTTTTTTTATGGGTTTCTTCTTCGTCTTGTTCTCCTTGCTTCTTCAAGTGTATCCCTTCTGAAAATGTAATAGAAATTGCGTGTTTTTTTTTTTTTTTTCAGTCGTGACGAATTATACAGTTCTTGTTAATATATACACAGAAGAGCCATTACATTATGACCACCCATCATCTATAACAATGTGCTTGCCCAGGAATCACTGCGCGTGTGCGGCTGATGTTGGAGTATATATTGTCTTTCCAAATATAGTTCGATTAGCGGAGGAACGGAAAAAACAGCTGATATATCAGATTTTGATAAAGGTCAAATCATTATGGCTCGGAATCTGGAAACATGAATATCAGAAACGTCGCGTTTAGTGGGCCGTTCACGAGCAGTTGTTGTGAGCACATATGGAAAGTGGTGTATGGATGGTGAAACGACAAGCCATCGGCCAGCGGTGTGTTGCCCAGGGCGCATTGATTTTAGAAGAGAGCGGAGATGACTACGCATTGTTCGCCGTAACCTAAGGGTTAGAACAGCCGAAATCACTACCAGATACAACAGTGGCAACCCAGACAGTGTTTCTCAAGACACTGTGCATTGCTGCGTATGAGACTACGCAGCCAGAGGCCGATGCATGTCTCTTCACTGACGACAAGTCACCACCAGCTGCGTCTGCAATGGGCCAAGAAACATCGGAATTGGACATTAGAAGAGTAAAAGAAGGTTGCATGGTCCGACGACTCACGTTTTCTGGTCCATCACATCGACAGACGAGTGCCAATACGTCCATTTCCAAAGGAAACCCTGGCTCCCGGATGCACAGTTAAACGGAGACAAGCCGGTGGCGGTGGTATTATGGTGTGGTCAATGTTTTCATGAAGCACATTAGGACCCATAATCTCCATAGAACAATCCCTGACGCCTGTGTACTATGTGAACATCGTTGCAGACCAAGTTTACTCATTCATGGCAATAGAGGGGAATGGTGTTTACGAGCAGGATAATGCACCATGTCATATCGTCACCATGTCGAATCGTCAAAGAGTGGTTCGAGGAACATTCCAGTGACTTTCAAGTCATGTCTTAGCCTTCAAATTCACCTGACATTAATCCCACAGATCATTTATGTTCCCACTTGGTAAACCAAATTCATGTTACCCCCCTGGCAATGTGAGGGAATTGCAGGACCAGTTGGTGAGCTCTTGGTACTAGATACCTCAGACTATCTATCAGCACCTTGTGGAGTCAATGCCTCGTCGGGTGCTGGCAGCTTTACGGCCTAAAGGTGGTCCTACATGTTATTAACAGGGTGGTCATAATGTAATGGCTCTTCGGTGTATATATATAATGTAATGATATTTTTAAATCCAACTTCAATTCTAATTAATTTCCAAAATTTTATCTTAATTCATATGTAAACATATATATTTAAGTAAACATATATGTAATGATATTTTAAATTCTATTTTAAATTTAATTAATTTCTAATTTTTAGCTCAATTCAGCCCATATTAACTTCATTCTAAAATGTTCTCTTATTTCCTGATCCCATTCCACCTTTTTTTATTTAATTAATTCAACACGAGTTCTAATATGCTTAGATGTGCACTTTCATACTCTCCGAGTGACGGAATAAAAAACTGTCCAGCTAGCACATTCTTTTAAAAGATCCCTATAATTTCCTTACCTGGGTCGATATGTGTAGAGAAATCCCTATCAAAATCCCACAGTATATAAACACTGTAAAAAATATTTTCCTTCGGTTTTACGTTTTTCTGCTCCTGTATCGCTGGTGAACGCACGCTAGTCCGTCAGCGCTTATTGTACATAAATAATGCCTCCCGGGATGAAATAAAACGAATTTAAAAATTAAAAGTGTTTTCTCTGTCTTCAGCCACTAAATTTGCTTAATATATATATATATATATATATATATATATATATGATGATCTGTAACGTCCTCTTAACCTCTTAAGCCCTTCAATATTAAAGTGACTATGCTGAATTTATTGAGACCTTTAGCGGCGAAATAAGGAACTTACAAAAAGAGAAGAGATCGGCCAAAAAGTCTGATCAGAAAAATGTACGCTATGCCATAACAAAAACACATTAAAAAATTTAGAGGAGTTATTCTTGAAATTGACGGAGATATGTGCGAATAAAATAATAAGCATTTTGTGACTTGAAAAAAGATTCGTCTAATTATTAAAAAGTGTATTCTCCGGTATTCCACCTTTTCTTTTTTCGTTACTTAACTTGAAAAAAACTGGACGATAATACCTGAGAATACATCTTTTAATTTAAGATCATAATTTTAATCACAAATATCTCCGACAACTTTACAGATAAGTCCTTGAAATTTTCCCCTGTGTTTTTGTTATGGCATAGCGTATATTTTTGTAACTGGATTTGACATATGACAAGCATGATTGCGCATATCATTCAAATTCTATATGCACAATATATTGTGGTGGGACAACAGCTTTTTGACATAAACTGGTTTAAATTGAACTGGTTTGGCGCAATTCATGCTTAATATGTGACCAGTACCGTATTTAGATTAGACAATGTTTTAAGCTATTTAAAATATGGGGCCCTTTATAAGTTCTTTAGTATATATGATACTTGTTCAGATGTACAATCTTTAGGGTCACCCAAGGAGTAGCTTAAATATAAATCTTGCCCACGTGATCATTAATTCACTTCATTATAATATTGTATCCGAAATGACAATTAGAAGTCGCCATGGTCCGGTGGTAAGATCTCGGTGTGGAGATCGAAGGGCTTCAGATTCGATACCCCATTCTACTGAAGAATGTTTTACAATGCCCCTTTATTGGTGTGAAGTGGAAGTTTGGATATTTGCTCATTTTGCGTTCTCGCCATCTGGCTACAGTTCGAAATTGAGAGGTATGCGCCAAGTACTATTGTTACTTCGAAATGGGGCATGAATATAACTTAACTAAACTGAAGTAACTATTTGTGTTTGGAGATGGGCAGAAGTTTCTAAATGTTTAAATAGGAGGTTACCAATCTTTTCTGGACCACTGACCTCTTCATAAGGAAAAAAAAATGTTCCAATGCCCTTATTCCATAATAGTTCCCGGTCTTCATTGAAGGCTCCAGAGCCCACTATTGTGAGCCTATGGTCTAAATTAAATAGGGTTAACAGATGAATAGGTATATTCAATTTCATCTCACCAATATTTAATTTTTTTTTTCAAAGAAGCATATCTTATCTGCTTGATTCTAATAATATTGGCCACCGAAAAAAAAAAACACTTTTAAATTCCTGAAAATAAATAAATAAATGTTTTACTTTAAAATATAAATATATTAATCAGCTCCATTAAGAGAATAACAGAAATTCTGGTTATTTGTTATCTTAATGCCTGTCAATATGTATCATAAAAAAATATATTGGAAAATTCGAATTTCATCAACAGATGCTATCTTCAACATCAAAATCAAAGAAACATGTCATGAAACATTTAACGCTGAAATCTTATACAGTACACTCCCGATTATCCGCGGAATTGGGTGGCGCGGCCGCCGCGGATAACAAAAATCGCGGATAATCCGAAAAAAGCTAAAAACGGGTATAGCAAAAGAGAAAAAAGTCATTCCAACTTTGAAAAATCGTTTTATGTACAATAAAGCGTAAAATAAACAGCAGGAAATGTTTAACTAACGCTTAATATTTTAGTATATCACTCACAACTAACCTAAAATGCATTTTGTTAATGAAAACAGAAAAGTGCTTTGTACTTACGAGAGGCGTCAAGGATACGCAGAAAAATTAATACATATGTACTGTTTTAATACTGTAATGTATTATGTAATTACAAAAGCATAACTGTAAAACTACACCTTTTTGAAGAAATCAGTGATTTGTGTTTGCTTCTTGCTTTGGAAACATTTTCTCTTTTCTCATAAGAAAAAAAAAAAAAAAAAAAAAAAAAATCAAGTCCGGCAGGCGCGGATAACCCGCCCGCGGATAATCGGGAGTCTACTGTATCTTGGAACACCTATGGCGAGATTCATCGAAATTCATACATTTCAATCTCGAGCAGCAAGAAGAAAACGTCGTTGACCTGAAGAAAATAAAGATAAGCAATTTAAGATATCCGATATAAGAGCAGAGCTTTTTAAGCTAAGGTTGATCGAGTAATCCTGGCTCTATAAGGTCAGAAACGGAACTTCATTTGAATTGCAAATAAGGCGAGAACAATATAGTTAAGGACACGTAAAACTTCAACAAAAGATCAGATCTCATCAGTAATAGAAGGAAGTGGTTAACTTATGGTCAATTCTAAATTGATATGTCATGCTCCAGTGTAAGGACAGCATTGTTTAGAAGTTTAGATTTTAGTCTACGCATTTTTTTTTATAATATGAAATTCGAGCGATCTGTGTACTCCTTCCGGCTTATATTATTTACTATTGCTACGAATGAATGTAAAATTGTGTTTGATTTTATTAGAACAATAAAAAAAATTGACGCTTTTTGTAACAAAAAAGCAATAATTGCATAAAATATAATGTAGTTAGTCATCATATTTTTATTCGCGCATGCGCGAACTTTAACATTAAGTAGTTCCAAATGAAGAATTTATTTTCAACTCAAACAAAATAATAAAATGTAGAATAAATGTAATGAAGTGAAATTATGGTGTATTACATTTATCTAATATCTGTATTACCAACAAAAATTGTAAAATTAATAACAATATGTAAAGTTCTAAATTTAGTATTTAATAAATTGAAATCCGAATTCTCTATATTTCGGCTCAAGCAAAATTAACATATTAGCGGCCAATAAACATTTTGATGGGGGAAAAACAACAGACAAGCGAATTATTTTTATGGTGCACATAACTGAAAAAATCGAATGCTGTAATATTTCTGTGATTTTATATCACAATGGGCATTCAAGTCCATCGCCATTTTAAGATTTTATTTGTAGACTTTTTTTTTTTATTAAGAGTAGAATGTAGCTTATTATCCTTTGTTCCATATCTTAGGTTTTAATGCAGAACTGAATGTTTCGTTTGGACTACGTTACTTGGTATATTTATCTCTTCTATTTTGCTATAAAAAAATAGCCTTTTACATTTAATGCTTTCACTATGTTTTTGACACTTTAGAATTATGCTTTTGACTCTTTAACAAACTAGTTTAGTTCCGTTAGCGATGAAATATTTATAAAAGTATTTTTACAAACTGAGACTAGAAAACGTTCCTGTGTGTGCTTGGGGTGCAAATTTTAGCAAGCGGAAACAGAGGCATTGAAAAACAGCTCAGTATTTCTTCGACGTTTGTTGAAGGTCAGAAAAAGCAAACATGGAGGAAATTAGGAACGAAGAAAGGTAAGTTGCCAAGAAAAGCTTAAAATGTAAAGTATAACAAACACAATGTAATACATTGGACTTGGGTAAAAATAGAACTTGCCAATGCACTACAGCCTCATCCAGAATTGTTCGTTTTTGCAAAAGAAATATTACTTCCTTTAAAGTTTTGGAGGGAAATAGATATCTTTTTACAGTCTTGAGTAAAATTTATACAAAACGAAAGAATCATAATGGCAATATATTTCAACTTCGGGATTATGATGTATTTCCCTGTTTTAAATCTCTCAAAGTCTAAGAATAATAAAGCAATAATAAATAGATCATAGTAAATTAAATTTAAAAAAAATCACCGTCAGAGATTTCTCCCTTCGACTTTCTCAAATACTAACACAGTATTGCATTCAGAACTTCAGTTCATAGTGAAGAAAACTGAGAATAGATTTTGAGTCTCTTATCCTAATTAGGTAAAAAAAAAAATTGATATAGATCTACAATGTTGTTAATAAAATATCATATCAAGCATAACATATTATCTTTCCATTTTTTTACAAAGGTAAATATCGGCTTAAAATTTTTAACAAATTGTATGGTAGTACATAAAGGAGAGAGGAAACTCTGAATACGCAAACAAGAGAATTATGTCAATTCAGACCTTATTTTGTCCTCTTATGAGAGATTCTTTTTTCCTATGAACGTAAATGTTATTTTGGAAAAGTGCCTTGTAATTTGTGTTGTTACTTATGGCACTTTACAACCCCAATGACAGATCTGTCAGCGATTTAAGCCGAGTGAGCGTCTCTTGTTTTTTCAGTAGCACTAACTACGACCAAGAGTACGACTTAGCTACTTCATGCGTCACATTCGCTTGCACAACTCCTTTTTACAAGGGGGTACATTCACACACCTCACAGACAGAATACAGGGTGAAGAACAACCATGCCCGAGCTGGGACTCGAACCCAAGACGCCCAGATCACGGGGAGGACGCGCTACTCCTACGCCAGGACGCCGTCAATGTAACTTGTATAAATACTTAATATTTTTAATAATAAATACTTTTTCATAACAAAAGTTCCATTTTCGTATATAAAGATCTATGTCAGACAGAACATATATTCATTTTTTCTGAAAAGAAAAGAAAAAAATCATTTCACCAAGGATTAAATATGTTCCTATAGATTCGATTTTTTTAAGAAGAAGGGTGCTGCACTGAAAAAGAAAAATAATTGGACTTTCGTCTAATGATATTCTGATACTTTCAAATACAGACCGACGAACGGTAAATACAAATTCTTCATAGATTTACTGAAAGTTGTTACAGATCAATAATTATTCTAACGATAAATCTGTATGCTTAATTTCATCTATCTAGTTATTTGCGTTTAGAATTATCGTGTTCTCAAATTCCATCCGATTAATTCTAATTTTTTTGTTCCTATTTTAATTTAATTATTTATTAATTATTAAATTTTATTGTATTTTCAAAATGTTAATTTTTTTATTAATTAATTTCTAATTTTCGCACTGTTACGGTAAGCCTTGTATTAAGAGTTATTTTATATTCCAGCTCCAAAATAATTTTTCATTCAGAAATAATAGCTGATAGCTAATATTAAGTAAAGGTTGGCACACATTTACCGATTATCGTTTGGAGTTTTCTGTTTAAAGTTAGCTCTGCAAGAAATGTTTACAAGTTTTTTATAGTATTATATTTTATTCCGGACCCGTTCTCTCTCTCTCTCTTTTTTCTCGGAAACAAAAAAGAGAAATAAAGGGGGGGGGAAAGGGAAAACAAATTATTTCAATATTACATAAAGTCAACATTCAATATTCAGCTGCCACGTTACAGCTTTAGAAGCTCCGTCTACTATCACTGCAAAAACAAACGAAACGCAATCAACATTATTATTATAATCCTAACTATTAAAAAAATACTTATTTGTTTAAAATGTGCTGTGTAAAGTTATTTTTAAATTCAAAAATGAGTTTTCACATGATGTCTGATTACATTGCGCGAAGTGTAAATATAACAGTAACAATTTTTTATGAGTCATTCCGGTTTCAAATTAATATTCATTTCACATTGCGTCTTTTAAAATCTATTCAATTCTTAGTAAAGTGTTCGTTGCGCAATCGTTTTATTTGAGAAATATTTCTAGACGTTTTCTTTTTCTCTCTTTGAAATTTCTTTTCCTTGTGCTAAATTAAACATTTACTTTGGCGACGTGAGCTTTTGCAAATTTAAACAGTAAAGAAGAAAGTTAAAAATAAAATTAAAACTTAGTTTGTTTAATAATAGAAACTTTTGCTGTTTGTTACTTAAAAATATTTATTTAAAATTAAAATCTATGCGATTCATTACATTTATCTTGCTTTTTCAAACCTTAGGCATACAGTAATTTTAATTTCTTGCCATTCTAAACAAAAAAAAAAAAAAAAAAAAAAAAAGTAATTGTCAAAAAATTTGAACTTGAGATTTTTACGATTTCCCATGTCTCAAATCTCAATATTTTCTAAAAAATATGTTTTTGGAATTATAATTATCTTTTGTTGCTTTGCCTATAGCTCTGCAAATACGATAACTTAGAAACACATGGAGCTAAATAGATGAAATTTGGTTAAAAGCTGTTTACACCAAATTTGTAATTTCTGACAAATACAATAAAATTCATTAAGAATTCTGTATGGCTGTCTGAGTATGAGGGAACACGATATCTACAAAACTTAAAGAGCTGGACAGATGAAATTTAGAACACAGATTTATCATTTAGAGTGCAGATTCGTATCAAGACTTAATTTGTCAAACAGTTGACTGCCTGTCATTCTGTATTTTCGCATGCGTATAAACGCAATAGCTAACGACGTTCAAAAACTTAACGACTTAAATAAAGGAAATTTGAGATACGATCTTTTACAAGAATTGCAGCTCCGACATAAATTTTGTTTATAATGGGTCGAAGAAAGGGCTCACAATGCATATTTGATTATTTTTACTAAATTACAAATGCAAAAAAAAATTTACTAAATTCATGCAAAATATTCATGTACGGAACTGTGAAAATAAAAATCTGAGCCCCGGAGGCATTCACAGCCTCGCCCAAGCAACACACTCCTATACAAAAGAAGAAGAGGTAACATCCTATAAGAGAGTATGCGTCAAAGTTTCGGATAACCAACGTAAACCACTCCTGCTGGTTTACATTGATTGTAAATAGAGTCAATTTGCACAATTTTGTAATTAAATTATTTACATAGTTGATAAATTAACATTTATTAAATAATCGCTGTTGTTAACATCTAAGTACAAGTTATTATTTATAATCTAGCTGTGCAATTCTGCAATTCTTTTTTACTGATTATTAATGGAAATTTTTTTCAAAATTTTTTTATTAAAAACGTATAAATTTAAGCGCTATTTCTTCTACTGCTCAAAGGTTTACATTTTTCAAAATTTTCTATCTATTGGCTGTAGCATAGCGAAGATAAATGGTTCTCATGGCACAATATGACTCTTCTGGTCCTCTGCCATTAGAGGCGTAGCGACTGTAAATGGCGCCTGGGGCATAATATGATTCTTTCTTTCCATTTAAAGTTAACATGGTTACATTTAACTTTGTTCACTTGACGCCCTTAAATAAGGTATCCAGATCAACATTACTTCCTTTTGTTTCTCCATTGCTATGTATTTATATCTATTGCTGCGTATCTTGTTATATATCTTGCTACGTATTCCAACTTATTTTGATATATTTTATATATAGGATGATTGCTTTTTGTAAGGCATAGGTAGAAAATTGATTGTTATATTGAAAAGAAAGATTCCTTGTTATAGTCAGCATCAGTGTAATAACTCTGATTTTCTTAGATGCTCAAAAAATTCTATTTTAATTCATTTATAATACAAACGAATCTGATTTCTGTTTCTTTTGGGCTAAATTGGCACAGCATTGTCAAATATGATCCTAGCGGCAAACTTCCCAAACTCACTTCAGTTTTTAAACTAAATAAATGTAATATTATAATTATATATGGGCTTACATTGTTAGTAAATAGTGATCGAAATCAGAAACGTAGAATACACCTTAATATGAAAAGGCAATCATATCATTTTTTGGTCAGTTTGTATTATTTCTTTGTAGTTGACCACTGCCCCCCTCCCCGCTCTCTTCTCTTGTCCATTTTCCCAGGGATGGGGTAGTCGCTATTTTTAGTCTCCATTCCAAACTTTTTCAAAGGCAAGTCTCATTCCACTGTTGGGGGGAGGGGAAATAAGGTGGAATCGTTACGGAATGTCCCGATTTGAATTTGCATAAATTGCGATGAGATGGACCTCGTAATTCTCAACGGATATACAATTTCCCTTACTCCAAAATTCCACATCAGTGTTAGTTTGTATCTCTATGATGGATTTCATAAACGTCAAGGCGGAATCTGATTTTAAACGAAGTATTTTTGCACTTGTTATGTGTGGAAGTGCTATTTAAAAAGGATTTGATTAGTATATCAGAGAAATAAGATTCTTCTCGTAATATAAATTTTTTTATTGAAATACACTTAAAATAATATATGAATTAAATAAACCAATTTAGTTTAATCACTGTATTAATTATTCTTACCAAAGTGATCAGTCAAGACTAATTTACCGGGACAATCCAGATTTTTTATTTTGATCCTGCGAAAATATAACCCCAAAAATGATATGTTAATGTATATGTTACCGTTAAAGTATGAAATCCGTTATTTTATAGAATACCTAGTTATTCCATGAAATAACTGATCGTGTCCGTTAAAGTGTAAAACTCTCTTGTATTTCATGGTTTAACTAGTTATTTCATAGAATAACGATCTGCAGCCGGTTAAAGTGTAAAATAATCTATATCAATTATCTCGCACGACAAATACATTTACCTTCCACCTCTACTGCATTTATGTTTTTATTTGTTTGTTTTAGAAATAAAAAATGTTTTTGTTTTAGAAATAATGTTCTTTGTAATTCCAAGTGTCATTTTAGTAATCCTTGTTGTAACAAATGATTTTATGGTACGTTTCCATAAATACCATTTATACGCTGCATAAATTAGATAAATTGCTTCTTTTTCATTTTAATTGTCTATCATTAGTTTAATTTCATTTTAGATAAATTGTTCATTTTACACTTTAACTGTCTCTCATTAGTTAATTTATAGAATACCTAGTTATTTCATAGAATAACTAGTTAAAGTGTCAAATTAATAACATATTACACACTTTAACGGACACGATCAGTTATTTCATGGAATAACTAGGTATTCTATGAAATAACTGCATTATATACTTTAACGGTAACATATACAGAATCATATACGTTTTTGTTTCTGTGTTTGTTTATAATTAAATTGATCATAATAACGATATTACTTACTTCATTGCATTTTTAAAAATGGCCTCTTAATAAATCTTTATTTATCTCTTTATTTCTCTTTTATAATGAATAGAAAAAAAAGCCACCCGATTTCAATGAATAGTTCCCATTTTATATTGTAATAATTTGTTTACATACTAGGTTCTATTTGAAGCCTTGCGCTTCAATAGTATTAGTGCTGTAGTGACTAGATGTCCGAATTCGACAACACTCCTGAATAAATGAAGTGAACTGGATTGAAATGTAAAACATTTGGTCTCTTTATCATAATAAAGTTAATTTAGCAGGGTATTATAATCTATATTAAAGCAGAGAATTATGAACTGAAGCCTTCGTGCGAAGTGATGCTTTGTAAATTAATTTATATTTATACACATTCTTTCTTATTATGAATATTTAACACCATTGTACCATCTTCCGCATTGAGACATTCACAACAAACTCACATATGCAGGAATGAATTCTTCCGACAAAAAAAAAGTTACTATTTGAATAATTATTTAAATCTATCACCCCATTGTGTACCTTTCCGCCTGGCAACTTAATTTTAGATTAATACCACTCACTCAACACTGTGAAGACGCATAATAAATCTAAGGTGTTGTCTTAGCAAAAGGGATAGCGTTGTCCTAATTCTTTTTTTCTAGTAATAAATGTTTGCCTTAGCATGGCAAGGACATATCACTACGTTCTTCCTACCGAGTGTTATGTTAATGAAGAATGAATAGGTTTTTCGTGAGTTGAGACTTTGTCACTCGATGACCTTGGAATTCATTAAATAGATTTCCCGTAAATATTTTGTTCAAAATTATTCAAAATGTTCACGTACTCGAACAGATAGTACATTAGTACACAGGAAATGAGATTAAAGAATGAAATATATGTGACAACAGTCCTCAAACCTTGAATTTTTTTTCATTCAAAAACCGCAGGAGTGTAATTTATTTTAAATATTTTTGTTTTAAATATCTAATTAATCAGGTTTTGTTTCAAATGAAAGATTTGTCTTAGAGTTTAGCCTTTGCGCATTTTTTTTTAATAGATTAGCACTGATTTTGGCAATGTTACGTTCATTGGCAATGTTGCATTCAAAACAGAAATTTCTAGAAGGTTTTTGAATGCTATTTTTAATTATTTATTTACATTTTTCAAAATGAAAGTATTACTGATTTTAAATGGTTGACAACACTTTTATAATCCAAAAAGAAAATCTCAAGAGTTTCTGTAAAAATAACGGATGCCTATTTTGCGTTTAATTTGATTCAAGCATGAGGAACGCTATCTGATTTATATTTAAAATACGAAATTTATTTTTTAAAACATTCCGAATCTTCAAGAACTTTTAAATATTTTTTATTTGTTTCCTATGCAGTCAATAGTTGGCTCTTTTAATCTAATGTTTTATATACATTTTTTTCTTTTGTTACGGCTTAACCCTTTAAAAGGCCATTTTTTGCTAGTCATGGTATATTAAAATAGTTTTAGGATTAAGATTAGCTTAAGTAAAGTGATTCATTTAGCTTATTAAATAAATTTAATTTGATTAATTAATTAATATGGTTAATTCGTAATTAAGAAACAAATCAAGATACACCATTCTATGTGAGATAAGGAACTGAAACGTCTAACTTTTTGTCTAATCGCAAAATTTGTCAGAAATTGGGCCAGTCTACATAATTTCATACAAAAACTGACAAATTTGGTGGGAAGCATACTTTTCTCGGTCCCTGAAAGGGTTAAAGTAAATAGACAGAAACAAATTAATAAATATTTAATAACAGTGCTTTTTGATTAATATTAAACCAAGAAAAAATTTGAAATTAAAAGAAACTCATTACATGACCCTTATAATATCTTCAAACGCAATGCTATAAAATATTTTTTATAATTATTTCTAAATCTTCGTTTCAGTTGAATTTAATTGTTACATCTAATGTAATTTGATAATTCAATTTTTTTATGAATACATATATATATATATATATATATATATATATATATATATATATATATATATATATATATATATATATATATATATATATATATATATATATATATTTCAATTTCATGCGTCATCTGACCACGATTCAAAATTACCTGGAGAAATTAAGTAAGGTAGCTTTGTGTTTCTTCAAAAGGCCACGAAAATATAAAAGTGCAAACTAAAAAGCATTGCGTATTTACAAAATTTTGCAACTACTAATACATTAGATGATAAGTCAAAGAATAAAAGAGAATGAATTATTTATTTATGCATACTTTACGATATAACTAGATTAACTGATATATACATATTTAACTGGTTGTGTTTTTTACAGCTTTCAGCTCTATATAAACCGATCATTACAAACTGGTAATAAATAAAAATCTTCCTACTTTATTATTATTCATTTATTTGAGTTAAAAAACATATATACACAAATACTTCTAAAAATTAAATTTCCCACTAAATCGGGTCGTTAAAATATTACAGAATTCCATTGTTCGAACCAGCGGTATTTTGCGGTCCTACATGTTGCGTAATATGATTAATGCCCTTTTTTAATAAATTAGTCAATTTTAGTTTCACATTTCAATACATTTTTATCAACATGAAATAGATTTATTTTAGCTTAACTTTTTTTTCTTTAAATTTCGTAATTTTTTGAATATCTGTATATTTTAATTTATTTTGACTCTTGTTTGCATGATATGCACATTTGTAGATACAAGTAAACGTAAGTAATACTGTAATAAAACTTAATGTTTCAATTACAGTATAGTCTTGTAATTTTTTATTATAGTATTATAAAAATACTGTAATAAAACATATAGGAATCTGATATTATTATACTAAATGAGAAAATGTAATTATTATACTAATATTTTATAATATATAGAATTTGAATGAATTGTTTACAAATCTATTTATTTGGAAATTAAGCTAAAAACATTTTTTTTAATCAGCCTGCCTACAGCTCTCTTGCAGCCTATCGGTCCCAAGCAGCTGCCTAATTAATTTCGAATTAAAATATATAGATATATGATGGACCGTTGGCGTATTAAAAGCAAGACATTTTACTGCGTGTCGCGTTTTCTAATTAAATTCTAAAATTCTAAAAAAAAGGAAAAATGACGTTTTTTCTTGAGACTGTAATGGTGCTAACGAAAGTACATTTTTCTGAAATCCAAAATTTAAAAAATAGTGCTATGAATTTGTCGCGTGAGTTCAGTAGATTTAGGAATAGAATCAGCCTGAATCCATTGCCTAACAAATTCCTGTATGAATAATCTTAATCTTTAAATCTATGATATAAATAAAACTGAAAGTCATAAGGCTTGTATTTGCGCTTATTTTGATTGATTTGGACAAAGGATTACAACACAATCAAACATGAAAGTACGAAAAGCAAAAACGACATTTTGAAAGAGCAGGAAATTGCTCATTCCTTTCTTCTCATTGAGAGACATGAACAATTAACAAAAGTCTGTTAGAAGGCAAAAAAAAAAAAAAAAAGAGGGAGGGGGTTACTGCCAAATATGCGCATGTTTAAAGTTACGCCGAAGTGAGTTATCATACTGTTTCGTACTTAATGCATTTCCTTTCTTTTTTTATTTTTTAGTTTTTGAAACATTGAAGATATCATAATGGACGAAATCAATCCATCAACGATCTGATTGATTGATCTCCGTGTTTTGGATCAACCTGCCTCCCATCCTCTAACAAAAAACAAAATAAAAAGAACATTGACTGCCTATGAATATGATAGAACAGAGCTGGATGGATGAAATTTAGAATCGTCGGAATCAGAAACGGAAGTACCTTATAAATTTGACTAAATCGGTCAACAAGAAGTTTGTTTGTATGTCTGTCCTCAAGAAGATAGATGAAATTTGCATACAGTTTTATCATTAGAATTGTAGCTGTGTTACAATTATTAATAGATTTCATTATTAGTTGATTGTCTTCTGTATTTTGATTTACAAATAACAAATAATAATTTGCATAATTCAAAAGGTGAAATAGATAAATTTTAATATGTTTCTTTGCAATTTAAACGTAGAATAATGTCAGTTTTGGACGGAATTCACCAAAGAGCATGCTGTTTTTCTGCCCCTGTGTATCACAAAGCTAACCCCTTTTTATCTAATCTTTCAGATTCACTAAACGATCAATATGAGCTTCAACTGCTCAAAAAAAAAAAAAAAAAAAAAACAGAGCAATGGTAGAGCCATTTCCACTTACCAAACCGAAATTCTACCAAAACTCTGATTGCCACAACAGCAACCAGCCACTAACTGTCCTTAAAGTGACCATATGTCGACCGTTACCTGGATTCAAAGAATAAGATGAAGAAAGGCACAATTTCATAAGACAGGAGCAGATGTCATAACTAACTAATCTCCCAACTTTCACTTTAAAACTGTTTTTATATTTCAATCTTGACTTTCTTTTTTTCTTTTTTTTTAATTCGATATACTGCTGCAATCTTTCTCGAAAGGAACCTGTAATTAAATGTTTCATCGGCCCTTAAGAATAATTTGCTACATGAGATTGCTTAATCAATTAAAATTAATAAAAAGAAGAAAATCTGATGTATAGAGTTAGAGAGGAACCTCCTCGTGACTTACATTTTCTGTGGAGCCCTTGAACCCTGGGACAAAACTATGCAATGATAAAAATAAATTTTACACTATTATTTACACCGGTTACTTCGCACTAACGTTTTACAATCAGGAAAAGCTTCTGAGTTCATTGTATAGATGAAAATTTAAGTACGTTTAAATAAGCAAATATAATTTGAAATAAAAGATATAGGATATTAAATTAGATCTCAAACAGATACATATTTGAAAAAATGTCATAGACATAAATATATATACTGTTGGATATAATATACTGTTATAGATACAAATAATAAAATGAGACACTAGGAACCACAGAAGTGGTCCACCTGAAACTTTCTCGTACACTTTCTAACAAAGATATTAACCCCTTTCATCTCAGGATAAAATTGTGGTGCTTTCCCAAGGCAATTCAGGGTTCACAAGTGCTCTAATTTTTATATTCAGAGTCCCGAACATAAAAGTTTTGCGATTCAAGAAAAGTGAGTATGCCTTTTAGAAATATTTTTGCCATGTGGTTGAAATTGAAATACGAACACAGAACTAAAGTTTTATTAAAAAGGTCGTATACCAAATTTCATTTATCTAAATCACTGTGTTTTTGATGTATCGCGTTTATATGTAAGGGACTGTACAGACTGACAGACGGTCAATTCATTTATGGTTTTAATGAATTAATTGGATTCATTTCCAATTTGATAAGGATTCGTACTTTAGATAGTAAGCCTGTATTCCAAATTTTACTTATTTAGCTTTTTGCATTTTGATGTTGTCGTCTTCACTTGAAATCTGACAGACCGACAAACTTCTTATGCATGGATTTCATTCAAAACAGAGGGACATAATTCCAAAAATATATATTTTTTTTAACTCTACAAATTTCTGCAAAGAAATTACAAATTTGGTTTAAAGACTACACATTAAATTTTATCCTAGTTCAATACATTTTTGAGACAGCGCTTTTTTTGGACAAACAAACACTCTGCAAATTTCTGTAAAGAAATTACAAATTTGGTTTAAAGCCCACACATTAAATTTTATCCTAGTTCAATACATTTTTGAGACAGCCTTTTTATTGACAAACAAACAATTCTAAAAAATATGTTTTTCGGATTTAGGAAGGTTTGAAATGATCGAAATCTGGAAAATACATTTTTTTCATTATTAATGTCTTATTTTCTCTTTGTTTATTTCATATATGTAAGGTAGAATTTAATGCTGCAGAATAATTCTTTTTCTTTCTTTCTTTTTTTTTGCTGAAATGCGAAATTTTATTATTCAACTGCTGAACATTTTTAACTTTCATTTTTTATAGACTCGATAATGAAAATATTTCGGAGAGGGGGAAAAATGATCGTGGAAAAACCAGGCAGAACTAATTGCGAATGATGATTCATTAGTGCATTGTCACGAAGATTGCAAGTGGTTGCTTTCATCCACCCCCTTCTTGGAATACAGGGAAAAGCGTTTCCTGAAAAATGTCAGAAGTAATGAAGGAAAACCCGTTAAATTATATGTCAAATTTGGAAGGAAAAAAAAAGACAAAAATGTTCAATATATTCTCGTCGTAAAAGTTATTATTTTTCATTTTCCTTTTCTGTTTTTATTTATTTATTAGCCGTCTTTGGCGACCAACTCATTTGCCGGAAATAGTGGTTGTGTTTACTTAGGATTAAATGTTTAATAAATTACTTAATGCTCGTATTTTCTCCAAGAAAATATTTCTAAGCATCGAATTCCGACAAACATCAAAGCCTGTTATTTTAAAAGTCTTTCACTTGTCTGTTCATTTTATATGTAAACCATTCTAACAGTGTCAAGTTTTTAAGACATTATAAATGCTTTTACTTCTAACTAGCTCTCACTTATTTATTCTTTATGTAAACTACACAGATTTTAAGCTGAAACTTTCTTTCTTAGCTTTAAACAATAAGGGGGGGGGGAATCAGGCAATCAAGTATGTGAGTGAATAATGAAAACGTTGGACTTTCAGCTTGAAATGAAATCTATTATTAAAAATAATACAAACAATTTTTAAAAAATTGTTGTACTATTAAATTGGTGTCATGAAATCTTTTCTTCATTTTAAAATGCCGTAAGAATGAGTCTTATGCAATAATATTGTTGGTTATTACTGAGAAGAAAAACCAAAATCTCGCTCAACTTTTCTCGCTTTTAATTATTTAAAATTCTAAATTTTTTTATTTTTTTTAATTCCGCAGCGTGATGCACCGTTAGAGACTCCTGAGTATCAAATTTAGTCTTTCAAGTCTAACGGTTTGCTGTAGAGGGCTAATATATACAGACACGCGCATTTACCTCTCTTATTATGTAAACTTATTTATTAAAAAAAAAATTTCACTATCTTATTATCTAATGAAACTAAAAATTTTTTAAGAAAGCTGTGTACAATATATAAAGTATATCGTAGCGTATATATCAGTATTATTTGTGTAGATTATGGTTCGTATAATCAAATGTATGTTTTAATTAATTTGTTCATTAATAAAATTTTGGAAGGAAACGAAGCTTAATTATACACATACACACACACACACACACACACACATATATATATATAAGTGTGTGCAGATTAAGGAAAGGAAATTTCAGGTATCTTTAGAAGATTGTCGTCACCATTAGATATTTTTATTCCTTCTCTCTAAATGAGAGAAACTCAAAAGTCATCAAGTGCGTGTTTTAGAATTAATTAAATAAAAAATGGGAATTGGATCAGGAAATAAAAGAACATTTTAAATTGAAATTAATATGGGCTGATTTAGGGGGAAAATTAAGAAGTTAATCAAGATTTAAATTAAATTAAAAAACATCATTACACACATGCACAAATATATAAGGAAAAAATATTTAAATTCAGTTGATTGCAAAACATTTCTTCACGTCGTATTCTTTTAAAAATTCCCAAATGTGTAGGCATCTTGTTCCACATTTCACATTCAGCCACATCTTATCGCCAATAGATCTCGCTCAATAAATATTTCAATTTGAGTTTCACTTCTAGCTTTAATACCGAAATTTACATTTAAGAAGGTAATATATATTCAAAAGCAATCCCATGTAAAAAGAAATGCTCGAAATTTATTACTTTTATAGAGTTAGAAGTCTTTTTATTATTCCCGAATCGTATTTGTAAGAATGTCTAAATCTGAATATAAATTGGGATTTTTCGTTCTGTGTTATATTAGCGCACTTGACATCCGATTCTTGTGATTAAACAAGGATTTAAAAAAAAGTTATCTATTCAAACTCGTTTTTCTTTTCTTTTGTTTTGTTTCCGTTTGAAACAAGAATTCTAACAGTAAGAGAGGGGGAGGGAATTCTAAATATTCTTTATAGTATATACTAGAAAAGAAATCTGTAGAATTTTTTATAAAAATATTGTAAAAGGGAATTCCGATTCAAACTCGATTTTAAATCTGGATAATCAATTAGTTGAAAATTTAATATAATTAAGAATGTACTTAATTAATTGAGTTACTTCCGCTATTTCTATCTTTTATATGATTTCCATTGGCTCTTTTGAACGACTTGGTCCAAAATTTGAATAAAGATCTACATTTTTCGTGCAAGGATTTAGAATTATTGCATGAAATAAAAAATAAATAAATAAAAAGATTCGAATATTTTCGGGGTGTGTATCTTTTTCTTGAATTATTTGAATTTTAATATAAGTTGGCACTTAAGAGAATAACTGAATATATAATCATTCATACCCACATGTTACACAACAAATGATTCGCACCAGTTTAATTTTAGAATCCATTTCTCATTTTATAAAGTAAATCAGGACGTGGCGTTATAGCATAGTTTAAGATAATGTGCACTTAAAAATTATTCTTTCGAACTCTTTTCAAATATAATTTTAAAAATGGGCATAAAAGTACTAGAGCTCTGTCTTTGTGGCGCTCTTAAATCTGTCGCCCAAGTTGCGACGGATTAAACCATAAAGAGGTCCTCAGGTATTGCAAACATAATTTTCCTTTCACTTCCTCATATTCCAAAATCAGATATTTTCTTTATTAATTTTAATTTATCAGCTTTTTAATTAAAGATATTGTGCTAATTTGAAATAAAAAACGCTTGAATCTTATGTGTCTTCATGGAAACTGATTTTGGTGTCTCTCGTATAAATTTAAACAAAACAGTAAAAAAAAAAAAAAAAAAAAAAAAAAAAATTAAGAAAATTTAATTATTTTAATACAAAGGTTGCCACAGCTATTGAAAAGCAATCCGAGCAGTTGTAAGTCAGCTTTAAAATTACAAAAATAAATAAATAAGCCTTATCAATCTCCAAACATTAAAAAAAAAAAAAAAAAAAAAAAAAAACACGTTTAAAAATTTTAGATACCGTTCTTAAATTTAAACGACACTTGATTTTATTTTGAATAAGTTCGAGTAAATGTTCCATAAATAAAATTCCAAAGCAATTAAAAGCAAAAAAAGCAAATTAAAATAAAATTAAATAACCCTGAAAATGCCATTAAACAAATCTCAAGGCCCACAAAACTGCGGGGGCCTACGCCAGCTGCATCTATATTCCCTTACCCCTCGGTCACCACGTTATTTACATTAATGTGACGCAATTTAACGTTACGCCATTTTACGCAAATTAATGTTACGCCATTTTAGTCAACGAATGTACTTAATTTAAATAATAATTCTTTCTCAAACACTGTTTTACAAAAAAAGAAAAAAAAGTATTTAATTTAATAAATAAATAAAATAATTCAGCAAAAATATAAATTTAAATAAATCGCAATATATACATTTCATTTAATCGTGTAATAAAATTAGAGTCCAATTAAAATTTTCTTTGATAATCGTCTGCCTCTAACGCAAACTGTTCAGTTTTTTTTTTTCCTAAGTTCGTATCGCAATTTGTCTTTTCATTCCCAATCAACTATATTTTCAACTATATTCCCAATCAACTTTACACTATATTTTCCTTGACAACAATATCCATGCAAAAATAAATCCATTATAAAACCATCGCTTCTACACAATTACTTTCAATGCACATGACACATCTTGCCGAGCCAGTGGTTTCTGATTCCTGCCCAGATAAATGAAACCGTTCTCTAAAATCAGATGCGGTTGGCAGTAAAATACAGCTTTCAGGATGTGATTCACATAACAAGCTACCTGCGAATGTTCTTGTTTGACATTCAGCAGCTATGTCAATCTGACTATTGCGAACGTTTTCTAGACCAATCGGCTGTCTCTCCTATCTGTTCCAGCGAAAGATAGAATTTTATTATGGTTTATAAGACTTTATGTGTAGATTATAGAATAGTCTATGTTTATACTGAGATTCTTTACATTATTTCTAGATTTCAAATGAAATGAAATGATAAATTGCCATTTTCAAACTCATAAAAAAAAAAACAAAAAAAAGAACAACACTGAACAATTTTCTTTAAAGGCAGACGATCTTTAAATTAAAATTATAAGATAATTTTAATTGGACTCGTGACATTTTTGTCAGACATTTGAATTAAATGTATATATTTAAATGTTTACCATAATAATTAAAAACTATTTATAAGCAAACGACTTTTTATTACAGTTAAATTGAATAAAATTCTACAAATAAAATTATCAATGCCATTATTTGTCTAAAAAGAAAAAAAAATCATTTTCCTTACAAACATTTATGACTGTAATTTAATAACTTACTGTAAATTCTATTTTGCCGTCAATTTCACTACAAAAGTTTTAGCATAAATCATATTTCAGTTTTAACATAAATCCTGCGGGTGTAATTGATAAATTAGTTTCTTTTTTATAACTTGTACTTACCATAATCCGCAATTTTCAACTATGAAAAAATCATTGAAAACGCTGCCTATTTAAGTTAAACATAAGTAGAACACAATTCTAATCTACAAACCAAACCGTTTAACTTAGAGCTTTCAAACATGATACGAATATACTTTCGAGGGAGGAACTGTGTACTTCGGAGGGATTTTTTTAAAAATTTTAATTAGAACTTTTATTATTTAAAAATTAAGCTAAATATAAGCTATTAAGCTAAATATTAAGCTGTTAATATATATATATATATATATATATATATATATATATATATAACGAACAAAAAAATTAAAATATCGCGAAATTTAGATGGTAGACGAATCGAATATTTACGTTTTTAATAGCACTATAATATTATTAGACCGTTCCCATTAGAAAAATTTAGGTATACTATAAGCACAATTGAAATAACACATCTTTAATGTCAGACAATTTGGTGAAAGAATGCATATAAATTTATATCTAAATGATTTATCTAAAATTAAACATAACCCATATTCCCCGCAAACCAGCTGGTCGCTTGAGGAGACCAGTAATAAATAATGCTGAAATAGTAAATTAGAGTTTAAAAGGCAAAACAACAATTTGGAAGAATGAAGATAAACATTTATGAAGAAATCTAAAACTGAACTGGATTTTTATTTTCAGTTTCAACAAGTCACATGATCAAAACCAATAATTGACTGTGATTTTTCGAAAATTCACTTCAATAAATATCCCTTGAAACACCATTCATAAACTTTTATAACAATATGTACACACACTTTAGTTGTGACTGTAATATTTCACTAACTATGGCACGTACAGCAATGTCTGTAACTATATTTTCAAAAAGGATCTGACTGATTTAATGCACTTGAATATTGGCTCCAAGTGGTGATGATTATGAAATTTAAGTTTCCTTTTAAGGGAAATGGAACATTTTGTACAGTCAAAAATAATAAAAATACTTGTTTTCAATTTTGGCTTCATAAAAAAAAGAATACATTTCTACTATTCCGGAATTTATAAAATAAGAGCTCATAAATTAACTTTCAAAATTTAAACAAAAAATACATATTTTTTTTTTTGCATTTTTTTTAAAAGTTTCTTTTTTGATGATGATATAAATGAACAAAAGACTTTTTGCAACATGGATATAGAATGTTATGCTTTAATATTTATAAGCATTATATATTAAACCTCTTTATTTATATTTATTTTTTAGATACGATCTACAACAAAAAATATTATATACTCTTCAGAGTTTGAGATTATAAGATATTTATTACTTTTTCTTTATTTTTACCTTCCGAAGTATAAAGAAAGTAGCGTAATTATAAAAAAAAATGTGGTGACGCTTTATAAGCCAGATAACAGCTACGAGACATGAATGATTACTTTTGTCTTGTGGTCATGTTACTCGGCTACGAACCATAAGGTTACGAGTTCGATCCTCGCCTGTCTCCAACAGCAACAAAACATAAAAATTTAAACTTGATATTTCGAACTAATCTCCACGTTTCAAACCTCCTTGTCGAAAAATACATCTTTCGCATTATATCTGTCTGTCTGGGAACACGATACTTCAATAATGCTTTGAGTTAAATTAAAGAAATCTGATACGTGGATTTTAGAATAAATTTTCAAATTCCTATGAAATTTTGAACGAAATCCCTTCTGAGGAAGTCTATTTGTCTGTCTGTTCAAGTAACTTAGAAAACTCTAAAACGTAAATCGTTATATAAATAACATTTAATGCTTAGGTTTAGCATCCAAAATGTAGATACTTGAGCCAAGTCTTTAAAAGGGACGACAGTCCGTCCGGTTTGTACATTCACAAGCATGTAAACGCAACAACTCATAAATGCAATGATTTAAATCAATGAAATTCGGTATGTGTTCTTGTGATAACAGCTGCAGTTCTGTGTCAATTCGATTACAATCGGTCGGAGAAAGGCACCCGAAATACGTATTCGTTCAGTAAAGACTCAGTAAAAATGCTAGATTCACGCCAAAGTATTATAATCCGATTCAATTCATTTACTCATAATATAATAAAATTATGCATTTCCAGAAAGAAGACTGCGCATACGGTGAAGAGAACAATAGAAAGGTACGGAAAAAATACATTCACCATTAAGAAGATATAGATGTAAGCTTAATAATCCTTATTGTTTCTCCGGTGATTACAAAAATGTAAGATAAAATGAAAAAATCGACTCATTTATCGTATCTAATGAGTGGTACAAATAAAGAGAAAAACAAAATGAAAAAATTGACTCGTTTAACGAGCGATGTTTCGCAGAACGAGTGGTGAAGAGACATCGTGACGTCAGACGATAAAGCGCTTATTGAAGAGCACTAGTTTGAAGAGAACCCTTATAATTTACGTGGTAAATTTTTTGGCCGGATAACGTTGTCAAACGCGTTTCCAAAGAATTCACACACATACACACGGACAAGCAAACAAAAGAGGCAGCCTATTTTTTCACAGATTTGCCACAAAATTAGACACAAATAGATCTACAGTTTTGGTGTAAAAATCAAGTATTAATATTCCCTTCCTCTTCCATCCTAATTTGTTGCGTGAATCTAAGCAGGAATATTCATGTTAAGGGATTTTCTAAAAAATTTGACACAGATTCACATTTTTAGTAATAAAACCATGCATCTCATTTGATTTATCTGGATTATTACTTTTTAAATTATCGTGTTAATTAAAGGGATCCTGGCGTAACGAAGGTAACTGGCGCTCGAAGCAGAATATGCTTATTTTGCCCCCAGTTTTCATCAGTAATTCTGGAAGTGTAAAGGAAGACTGTTGTTGTTTCTTATTGCACTTGCCATGGATAAGCCCGCTGTTACGAAGACAACGATTTTAAGCCGGGTGGAGGGAGCATCTCTTGTTTCTATAGTAGCGTCAACTAGGGCCAAGAGTACGACTTTGCTACTCACGCATCACTCATTCGTTTGCACAACCCCTTTTTACAGAAGGGCACATTCACACATAGAACAACGGAAGAACAACCATGCCCAAATCGGGACTCGAACCCAGGACGCCCAGATCACGGGGAAGAAGCGCTACCCCTATGCTAGGACACCGGCAAATTAAGACTAAAAAATACTATTATTTATCTGCTTTCTCATTACCTCTGATTGGCATGAAAATGGCATAATTGCTCTAACTTTTGCCTCCGCGGTGCCCTCTCAAGATTAACAAAAAGGATGTATGCACCGCCTTCTTTTCCAATTTATATATCCCTGAAGACAGATGGACTTCCTTTTGTATAAATTCATCCAAAATTAAATAAGAAATTAAAATTTTTGTTGGAAGGATTACATTCCAAATACCATTCATTTAACCAATTAATAGGTTCAAGGATAAAAACAATTCGAAAAATGTTTCTTCAGATTTCGAAAGATTTAAAACGTGAAAATATGAATTTTTTGGTGATTATAATATTTTTTTTTCTGGGTATTTCGCAGAACGTGACAACAAATGCGGTGAATAGATTAACCAATCCAATCCCTCCGTATAAGTAAAGTGTCTAAATTTTTCAAATTTCATTATTATATGGAAGAAGGGGGGTAAAGTAAGACAAAGAATCAACAACTAAAGCAGTCCCTGCACAATCCCATTCTTTTAATCGTTCTCTCACTAGTACTGAAAAAAGATAGCACAAACCTACATAAAGAACTGGATAATATTCAAAGTGATAAAGATATGGAAGTGGGATTAATTCAAAAAAAAGAAAAAAAAGAAAGGAATTGATGCAGGAAGAATTTTCCGAAAGTCATTATTTTAAATCAAAATCATTTTTACTTTCTACTTAACGAAGAGAAAGTATTGCAATCCTGAAAAACTTCGGATTCGAGACTTACAGTGTCTCACAAAAGTGATGGGACACTTGTGCTTTACAAAATGAAACTGTAATAAAATAAATAAATAAACATGTACAAAATTTTTTTTGGGTGTGTTTCATATTTAAATTTAGTAACAATTATTACATAACATACATTTTGGCAAAACATTAAAATATTAATTTAATAAAAATACAATTGTTTAGAACGGAGCAAAAAATGGCTCACATAAGTGATGGAACATTTACTTTTCCATCAAATATTTATCCAAAAATTTTACTTTTTAAAAGATTTTAATATTTTGTTGAATTTCCTTTTACTTTTAGAACATGATTTAATCTTCTTGGGATGGATTCGACTAAATTTTTTGTGATTTCTGGAGTGATTTTACCCCATTCTTCTTGAAGCACCGATTTTAATTGTTGTTTTGAAGAAATGGTGTGTTTGCGAATTCTTGATTCCAATTCTTGCCAAATATTCACTATGGGATTTAAGTCTGGAGATTGTGATGGTGTTTTTATTATTTCAGGACAGTTATACAGCAGCCAGCGTCTAACGTTTAAAGCAGTGTGCTTGGGGTCATTGTTCTGGTAGAATTTAAAATCGTTATGAAGGTTTAATTTTCGTGCTGAAGATTTCAAATTTCGCTTTAAAATGTCAATATACTTGTACTGATCCATTATACTGTCAATAAAAATAAGATTACCAACTCCAGCGGACGACATACACCCCCATACCATAACTCCTCCGCCACCATGTTTTACTGTTGGCACCAAGTTCTGTTTGCAAAATTCTTCCCTGTGTTTTCTCCACATCAAGATTCTACCGTCAGAACCAAATATATTAAATTTACTCTCATCAGCAAATATAACTTTATTCCAGTAATCAGAATTCTTATTTATGTTGGATTTTGCGAAAGCTAGTCTGAGTTTTCTATTCTTTTCACTTACGAAGAATTTTTTCCTGGCTACTCTACCGTGATATCCAACAGATCGAATTACCCTTCTAATAGTCTCAGGATTAACAATTATTCCATATAATGCTTGTAAATCAGCAGCAACTTTAGGAGCACTCTTTCTTGGATTTTTTTTAATATCTCGAACGATAATTCGCTTTATTCCATTGGATAGCTTTGATGATCGGCCAGGTCTTCTTTTATCCTGAATAATATGATTCTTTTTACATCGTTTAATGATACTGAAAACTGTTGAATGACTCAAGTTAACTGCTTCAGCAATTTTTCTAATAGATTTTCCACGTTCAATATGCAAATTAATAACTAATTTTCGAATTTCAGGCGAAGTTCCTTTTTGTTTAGCATTCATGGCTGCACAGAGCTAAAAAACACAAAAATTCCAAAACAAACTGGAGAGAAATACTGCAGACGATTTTATAAATTATTGCCAATTGCTTTTGAGTAAAAATAAAACCACCAGAAATATTTTTATTGCTTATTTGAGACGATTTTTGTTGCATATCTAATGGTGTCCCATCACTTATGTGAGCCATTTTTTGCTCCGTTCTAAACAATTGTATTTTTATTAAATTAATATTTTAATATGTATGTTATATGTATCTTTAATATGTATGTATGTTGACAAAATGTATGTTATGTAATAATTGTTACTAAATTTAAATATGAAACACACCCACAAAAAATTTGTACATGTTTTATTAATTTATTTTATTACAGTTTCCTTTTGTAAAGCACAAGTGTCCCATCACTTTTGTGAGACACTGTAGATGCGGTTTTGTCTCGAACGATAGTTCAAAAACGCTTTGAATTAGAGTTGCCATCATGTGAATGTCAGTAAATATATTTCCTTTTAATATCATGCTCTCAGAAAGAAATCTAAAGCTAAATTGAATTTCAAGCGAAAATCTTGCTCTAAATTACGAAAAGTATTCTTAGAACAGAAGCTAAGAATAATCTATGATTCACCAACAAATGTGTATTGATTTTTCGTACGCGACCTCTAGTTTTCTGAGAATTTCTATTTCAATGAAGAATCGGTGAAACATTTTTTTCCCCATTTCATTTATACTCCATTTGAAGAACGAATTCAATGGTGATTTTTCCACTACAATCGGCATTTATAATTTGTACATCAAAATTCTACTCCAATGTATAGAACTTTTGGTCGATATATCAAAAATTCATTTGCTATATAGAAACTGTTTTTCTATTGAAAATCCAAAGCTCGTGGAAAAAAGTCATATACGAAGTCATATTTCCGTATATTTTCGATGTACGGAAATTCGATATATGTGAGGTTTACTATAATATTTCACTGCTTTATAAATAAAGCATTGAGATGCTAAAATCCCATTATTAAGCTATGCGATAGTTATTTTGGGACAAAACTCGTAATTTTGAAGCTCATACAGATGAAGAGAACGACTTCCGATACAATATCATCCTCTCCAAACTTAAGTACCACCAGCATAAAGAAGTTTGACCCTCGATGGATCTAACCACACTACATGGCTGCGGTGGCCTGGTGGTAAGGTCTCGGGTGCGGAATCGGAGGGTTTCAGATTCGAGACACGATTCCATCTAAAACCGGGTCTGGTGCAAGTAAAGTCTGTCGGGGTCAAATGCCCTTCCGCTGGTGTGGTGCAGAAATTTGGAGAAGGGGGTGCCAGCTCATGTGACATTCTCGCTCTCTGACAGCGGTTCAAAATTACGAGGTCCGTTCCAAAATAGCCCTAATATCGCTTTAAAAAACGGGACATTAATATAACCAAATTGAATCCATATACACTATGGATTTGCAGTGAAAATAGGTCTCAAACTTGAGACCCTCCAGCGGCATAAGTGAGACTCTTTTCCGTCGCTCGCGTCGGTCAGCAATCACAATTTGAAAAAATCTGTTTTTTTCCCCGACCCACTGCTACCTCAACAGTGTAACAAAGATTTCCTTTGTTCAACTAAAAATCCAAATATTTCGATAATGAAGTTAATTAAAAAAAACTTAAAAATTCATTTGAAGAAACAAATACAATAAAATGCATATGCATATTATTATAATGTCAATCAAATTAAATTCCAAGATCCAACCACCCCATTCGTTGAAGAAGACCTCGGTCAACTCACGTCCAAGCAGCAGTAAAAATGAAGCGAAAAATATTAATAAACTTGCAGATGTAGCCTTCATAAGAGACAGAATACAATTCAATTCGTGAAAACACGGTTGGAGTTGAAACCATTTAGAATTCTATTTATAATATAAATATTAATTTCGATAGAGAAAGAAAGAGAGAAAAAAAAGAATGATTTAAATTTTAAAACCAATCAGTTATTAAAAATAATTTTTAGAAGATAATTTAATTTTAATGTAATGATAAAAATGATTTGAAAAAATTAGTTTGAAATAATAATAATTTTAAAAACTTTATATAATGATTATTTAAGAGTTGCATTAGAAAATTATACTTGTTTCAACTAAGCAATTAAATTTTTAATCAAAAAATCAATTATTATTATTTTTTTTAAAATTTTAGAATTGAATCAGAAGATGGAGTTATTTTTCTTCCATCTCTCATTCTATCGAATTCAATTATCTATATGTGTTGTTTCATCTTGGTACAAAAGTTTATTTTTAGAAATCTTTCTGTTAAATCTTTTCATATCATAAACAAACAATAGCAAAAGGGTACATTTTTTTTATTTCGTTTAATTTTCTCTCCTCAAACAAATAACTCTTTCTCTATATTCTCCAAACATTCAAACAAACACATAACAGGATGCAGTAACCGAATATTCGGTTGACTACATGAAATAAAAAAAAATATAATAATAGTAAAATTTAAAAAAAGCAAATCGCAAACACTGAAATGAACTGCCCATTCAGCCAGACGGACGAATAACACACAGAACGCGCGCGCGTAAAATTTTCATTTTTGGAATCGGAGAAAACAGCAAAATGGAAAAATGAATATCTCAAGCTCCGTCGACCAATAAAAAGCCTCCTCTCGCGTGTTTAGGAGATTCAAGGTCACCTGAATGACGTCACGAAAAAGCGGCAGCCTTGAAATGTCCTTTTTGCGAGCAAAGTCATAAACAAGGACAGCACCATGCTGAGTGGTTGGTGGCAGTGGAGAGCAGTTCTAACTCAGATCACTTCTTCCCCGCGAGAACAGCAAAGCGAGATGGCTGTAGTAGTGGCGGTAAAATGTCCGATTGCAACTCTCGAAGCAAGAACACTGCATTTATTTGGTTCTTTTTTTTTTCCTTGTACTCCCGAGTTAAAAATGACTTTGGAATGGAAAAAAAAAACTATTTACATCGATGTAATTTCCTGTTAGATTACCATAAATCTGAAAACCTGTTGGTAGAATAATTAGTCATTTTTTATGTCCGAAATAAAAAGTAATAGATTTCTACTTTAAAGTGCTGATAGTAAGGTTAATAATAGAGGAAAAAATTCTATCACAGGAAAAGATTACTACTGGTAGTCTCGAATTACGATTGTTCTTTTATTTTGGTTTTCAATAACTAAGAAAATAAATTTCGAGTAATAATTTTTAAGGGGGTACTAATTGGACAATTGCATATCTTAATAACAAAATTTGTATTGCTTAATTGCAAATTAAAGGAAATATGATTTTATAAAATTTGAAATTATTAGAATTACTGAAAGAAAGGAGGAAAATGTTTTACTTTGTGAAAGTATTATGAATCAAGTATTCTTGCATTTTTTAAAAATAAAAATCGTTTTATAGCAACTTCGATTAATAAAATTAACATTTTTAAAATGATACAAAAAAAAACTTTGGTATTTTTTTAAATTTTAGAAAAATAAGCAGCTTTTAACAGAGGCAGAAAGGGAGATTACAAGAATAATTTGCATACCGTTTAAAATTTTATTTGGTAAAATGCATTTTTAAAAAACATTTTTGTAGAAAAAGATTAAGAGCCATTTTCATGGCATTAATGCTTTAATTCAACGATTTTTCTGAATACTTCTTTACTCTTACATCTTTAATTATGAGGTTTAGCATTTTTTTTAGCCTTCAGTTATTCTGAATAGTTCGAATTCTTAAATTTAATGATTTTTGGATTCCGAAATAATAATTTTGTAAAATACCACACAGATGTTTCCATTCAAAACACATTAAGGAGTCAAATAACAAACATTTACACAAATTAAAAAAAAAAATGATTCAAGCTATCAACATTTTAGAGTTGGTTCCCCCCCCCCCCCCAACCATTCCATATTTTATTAACTTACTCTTTTCCAATTCGCTTTCAATTATTCAAACATGAATGTCTTAACATTAATGTTATATGTATCAAAATAAAATTTAAATAATTAAGACACCCATTAAACAGTTCTTGTTCATTCACTGAAGAAAAAAATGTGAATTATGATTTATTAGATTCAGACCTAATTTAAAGCAACCCTTAGACAATTTCGAACTGCTATTAGATGAGGATAACACCTGAGTTAGCTAATGAACTTCCACGCCACACTAGCAGCAGAAAATTAAATGAGCGCCCTGAAACACGATAGTCTTTGTAGAAATACTGCTTTGAAGCTGCTACTGTACGGCCACAAGGATGAGATTCTGCCACTATATTTTACTATAAATAACCTTAAGATATATTTTAATGTCAATGATTTCGAATTAAATTTTTCATTTGCCACTAAAACAATCTAGTGGTCACTACAAATAAATTAATAATTAAAACAGTGACGCATTCAAGCATTTTCCTATCCTAATCCACGCACATTATGAGCCCCCCACTCCCTCTTTTAAAAACCTGATCAATTTAGCTTTATTTCACATTTTTTTAAATTTAATCAAATTATTAACGATTAAATTAGGATGAATTAAATTGTGAAATGTATTCTTTTATTTGATTCATGCCAGCGTGGCATCACTTTTTAACAAATTTTATTTCAATAGATGCTTGCTGTTTATAATAACTAAATGAATATAATAAAACAGCTGGAAACCTGACCAATTATACTTGATAAATTTTAATACCATCCTTATATTTTATAATTAATAAAATTTTACTTTTTATATATGGATTTAACTGGAAACTATTTTGATAATAACTGTGATTAACTTTCAGTTCAGCATCCCTTACGCAGTCGAATCGGAAATTTGCCACCGATTATAAAATTGACGAAATATAAATAAGGATACAGAAAAACGTCATTCGGATAGATTCATAGCAATCAGCTTCTGATTTAATTATTATAGATGATTTCACCATTTCTAGAGGGAAGACAATATCTACTCACTTCGTACAAAAAGTGATTCAAGTGAAAAAATAACATTATTTCTACTGATAATGATTCGATTTTCATATAGAAAGAAGTAATACTCTGAAATAATGTGTGTGGAATTGATAATATAAAAAATATTACTGTAGCATTAAAAATAGAATTATCAGCAAAAAAGGTTTGAAAATATATATATTTTTAAATGTAATTTTTCTCTTACCTGCTATAATAAATTGAATCTTGATTCCCAAAAGAGATTCGAATGAGAATTTCAATACCAAAAGCTATTTACTGAAGATAATTCAATCTAGCACTATAACAATACAGCACTAACGTGATAAAAATGATCTGAATATGTACCAGATAAATTATAAAAGATAAACACTAAAATTACCAAATATAGGTAAAATGTAATTATTTTTTATTATTACTTATATTCAAATCTGGGGACAAATTACGTCATTAATCTGCCTACTTTTCTCTATTATTCGATGGTATACTTTGTTTACAGAATGCATTTAAATTTAAGAATCCATAAAATACTCGATAAATTTAAGTATTTCACTGTTTCAAATTATATTTATGAATAACCTAATTTTAATTGATTGGTAAGATGAAAGAAAATTTAATTAATTTGCATAGCCACTATCCATTTGAATCAAATGCAATGCAAAATGCTCTTGCATGAAATATTAAAAAAAACATATCGATGAATATTGAGTCACTGAACACAATATTTTATATCGATTCCAGCTGCATAAATTTAAATTTTTAATATGCATCTTATTTGACAACTTCATAATATATAATTATTTCACCGTCATATATAATCAATAGATAAAATGCCTAACCGTTCAAATAGAAGAGCATGTAAAATAATTAAGAAGCCATGAATGAATAAATATTAGCTTCTATATAAAATCTGAAATTTTATTACTGATATAAATTAAATAAGATATTTAATTTAAATATAGTGTAAATCAATCCCAGTTTAAAACTATTACAGGTGTACTTGAATATACAGTAATAATATTCGATGGATTTCGACCTGAAATTCTTTATTAGCCATTTTCTAGGCGTGATTCAAGTTTAGAATCCCCAATTCTTATATTTCACAATTTTGTCTAGCTACTTTTTTTATGATTTTATACATAAAGTGAAATTGTCCCGTTATTTACTATATTTATAACCATAAAGCAGTTGATTACAGTGAATCAATGAATTTAACATTAATACCAAATATCGTATCGGTTCTTTTTTTTTTTTAAATTTGTCAAAAGAGCGAAAATTCTCTAAAGTGGAACAATACCTAAATTAAGAACATTTTTAAAAACAATTGCAGACGATTCTTTATACGAATAGAACAAAAAAGTGCGCGAAAATAGAAATGCAACATCATTCCAAGCAAAGGAAAAACAAAGTAATAATAGTAGATAAACAACAAAAAGGGGCGATTATTCTTATAAACTAGTTTAAATCTATCAGTAAAACTAAGCTACAAGACCAAATTGAAGGTCAGTAGATCAGTGTTACACCACAGCTCATCCTCAAACTTTCGGTTCATCCCTCAGGGAAAAAGTGGACCGGACGCGTCGGGAACAACCTGTTTTCTATGCCTCATTCCCTTTAGCAAAGCATGCAGAAAAATCAAAATGCAGATTCCCCGCATGCATATGTAGACTTCACTTGTTTATTAAGTTTCGTTTTCGCTTGGATGCTAGTCTTGGCAATGGATCCGTCATATCCACAATTTTAGAATTAGTTCAGAATATATTTGAACCGAATAACGTTTTATTATGAAGTTGTCCGAAATAAATCAAGCAAATTTAATCAAAATACATTCTTAACATTCAATTTATAACGAGCCCGATTTTTAATAGCATAAGAGTGCATTTTATCTTCATAATTTAAATCACAAATTTTTTTTAATGAATAATTGCGCTACGAAATAGTTAATTTTTAGCTGCAACAAATACAAGAAAAACAGCGAGATTTAAGAATTTTTCTCAAAAATACAATTTCAATATCGAACCCAAATTAAGCTAGTTAGCATGAAATTGTAATAAACAACTGGGGAAACCAAAAGCACTAGCTAACTGATCAAATTTTTCAGCAGAGTAAAATAATGCTAAGCGTTCCTTACTAGTTTAGAATAAAACTCTTTAAGTAGTGATGTTTAACCCTTGACATGATTTTTTTAAATCAACATTTGCAATCAAATCTAAATATTGCCATTAAAACAATTTAATAAGATACTATAACAAAAATTATATTGCAGGATTTATATAAGTAGGCAGATAATTAAATATGTTTGGTATATATAATATTTAAATCCAGCTTCTGTAAAACTCATTACCAACTTATTTAAAATTGAATTTGGAAAAGTCTTAATTTGACTTGACTGAAAATCATTTCAATCTACTATAAAACTGTTTTAAAGAACTCAAAATGCAACAAATGAAACCTGATTAAAAATGCTTTATTTGTAATAGGGAATGTAGTTCACACTTTCATTATAATCACAGAACTAATATACAAGTAACAATTTGGTCAGATGAGTAAAAATATAAACATAAGGCACAGACAGGTTCACAGCCATACATTCCAGTATTCAATTACGAATAAATTCTGCAATTAAGTCTTCCTTGGTCATGGTTGTTAGAATTTTCCCAACTTAATCAGCAAATTAATTGAAAAAGCATTAGACACATTCAAGATAGAAAAGAGCAATACTTTTACATAAAATATATAATTCTCTGATATAATCTCTTCAAAATAAAAATTTGATTTAAAAGTACAAATAAAAAAAAATCTACATAAAATCTTTACCAATATACACAGGAAATTATAATTCTTGATTAATTCTTACATTATTTTATACAATAACTTTTAAACTTATACATTTTGATTAAAAATAAATTCTATACTTATTGCACCTCATCAATTTCTGTAATCATATATTTAACAGGAAGACTAACCATTCATACTTCTGAATAATTACAAAAGAAATGTTATATAAATTTCAGTAAAATTTAACAAAAAAATCTTTGATAATGATACAATATTAATAGACACGATATTAATGCAAGTGGAATAAGATTTATCAAGACTTAGACTAATAATATTTTACACTTTGATCATAGCATTACTACAAAATACATCACTGAAAAGCATCAGAACATATAGTACAGAATGCATCATATTAGACTTAAATTGTGCGATTTGACAGTTTAAATTACAAAAACATCAACCATCAAAAAAAATCAAAAACTTTGCATGACTTACCCACATCAGAAAATTTTGGCAAATCATTCTCAACTAGCTTAGAATGTTTTTCTTATACATTAAAAAGTGAGCAGATTACTTGTCCACTTAGCAGCTACTTGCAGTTTAGTTTAAATAAATAAATTACATAAATATATGATACAGCAATAAACAGATAAAGTATGACTAAACAATTAAAACATAAGGATCCCAACTGTCGTGATATTTAGAGACAATTAGCCACTAATTAAAACAAAAACATTTCTAAAAATTCAGAAATGGGGATAAAGTTGGGAAAACAGCTGTTTAATATACTTAACAGAACTAAAAGATAGACGTAATACTAGATATACAATAAAAATTCTTAAAAGCACCATTTAAATCCTAATACTTTCCAAATTAAAAAGCCTTAGAATTTTATTTATTAAATTAACAATAAAATTAAAACACAACATGAATTACTTTTTACAGATGCAAAAATAAATACGGGAAGCTAAATGAAATCCAAAAATACAAATGCATATATCGTATGAGAAAAGATGTAAAATCCACACAGCAATAAAAACTGGTCCCCCAATCTATTAATAGCACACAAGTTAAGAGGGTATTAATATAAGGCACATAAATGGTTTATATGTCACTTGTATCACAAACGCATAAACTTGCTTCATTGCTTCTGAAGATAAAGAATGCTTTGAAGAACATAGAAAATCAGTAGATATACTTGAAGATTAAGTATAAATGGCTATAAAAGCACATAAAAAAGCACTTTAAAAACTTTTTAGTTATCTAAATGCTAACTTGCATGATTAAAAGACTACAAAAATATGCAACACTTAATTATGATGTTCTGCATAAGTCACATTCATAAAAAGCATTAAAAGTCAATATTTTAATAAATTTGATTAAATGTTGGAAATTTCAAAACTGACAAGCATAATAACAGCCAATGCAAAAATTTTTTTCCAAAATTCAAAATTACGAGTTATACAAAAAGATTTTAACTTAAAATTTAGAAAATCCTTCAGAATCGAGTAGTACAAACTTAAAATGCTTACCCAACACAACAGTAACAAGAAATATTTGCAAGAGACTCATAATAACTCGGTTATTACAAGATCTTCGATGCACTTGAAATGAAAGATGCTCAACAAAATCGATCGTTATGATCGACATGTAGTGCGAAATATTCTTGTAACTGCATCTAACATTCAAAATTCTATGATGAGTATCTAGTCTTTAATGTGGAGATTAAAAATCTATAGATTTAACTACATAAAGCTTCTTATGAAATGCGAAAACTTACACAAGTTAAAATTTGCCATTATTAAAGAGTATTTACAAGAAGTGCAAATTGAATTACTATTAGAATGTAAAGCTCTGCAAAGCATATTACTAAGCCTACAATTTTATATTTTTAGTCAAAAAGATATTGTAAAGCTGATTATAACACTATACTGACAAATAGTAAGGTAGAAGATACTCTATGACCTTTCCTAGATATGAAAATAAATAATTCATAATGCCCTTGCAATTTACACCCATAGTGCTCCAGTTAACCTACAATAGCTGTATATAAGCACTTTTAAATAAATGAAAGCAAACAAAGATAGGAAATTATGGAATATAAAATATCAGCAGGGGTTTATAGCTTAAAATATTCTAAATACAAATAGATTAATAATTTACACTTTCATACAGCTAGCTTCCAACACATCTTCCACTACAAGAAGTTCGTTACTGATAAACCAAATTCCATTTCCAGCATGTAAAATTAGGAAAAAACTTAAAAAGACTTAACATATTTATGTCGAGTCCAAAAGATGTCACCAAATTGGCTTCAGTCTCTTCAATAAAAAAAAATTTAACAGTAACAATGATTTCAAAAAAAGTTACGGAGAATTTCCATGTGCTAACTGGCTGAAAATGGGAAGTCTGATATTTCTATTGATGTCCAATGCAGCACATGATTCAGGCTTAGCTGGGGACTCAGCATTGCTGTTTACCTCATTAAGGCAGTCTAATTCCAGTTCAGACACCAATGTATCTAGTGATGAAATTAAATCATCATTCTGCTGCACAGACAATAATTCTTCTTGTGGAACAAGTGGTGGCAATGTTGACAGGGGTTTCAGAGGCATATAATCAGCACCAAAGAACCTTCCACTACTCAGAGTAGGTGGTGCTGTTTGAGGAACTTGGGGCAAAGAGTACGATGCATGACTATCATCCAAGAAAAATCCACCAAGAGAAGACGTAGGTGATCCACTGCTGCTACTGATGCTACCAGTAGAGCTGTTAGTAGGCGATAGCTCACCAGCCGACCCAATGCTAAAACTACATATATCGTAATCTTTTGGCGAAAGATGAGGCGATAGGGAAGTCGGGGACAGGCTAGGATTATTCGCAACTGGTAAATTTGCAGGCCCTTGCAATGTATTCAAAAGGCACTTTTTAGAATCTTCACTGTTATGAATGAAGTGACATCTGGGCCCATAAGGGCAAAAACCGGTGGTATGAAATGTACGACAAAGTTCAGTTTTATATTTTGGATGGCGTGTTAATGTTCTTAATTCACCAAGACCATGAGCAAATTGACATTTGTCTCCATATTTGCAGGTGCCACTCTCTTCAAAGGGTCGACATAGTTCAGTCTTATATCGGCTAGAATTGGGAGGAGCTTGTTTCAGTGTTTGTTGAGATTTATCAACAGGCTCGCTGATACTCCTATCCAATTTTCTATGTTCACGGGATGCAAGTGTTTTCAGGTGCGATGCTGCATTGCAGTTAGCCACACTGTTACTTGCTGTCAAAGGAGGATGTTTTGTAGAAGATTTTGCAGGAAAACTTGGAATTGTATTCAAGGCAGGTACAGTTGATCCTTGCGTAGCAATTGGGATGTTGATTAAAGAAGATGTGTATGAATTGGCCAGTTGTCCACTAAGCTGCCTTTCTAGAGCCAGTGACACCTGTTGTCTGAAATCCGACGTTACTCTATGGGATTGCAGACCCTAAAGAGAAGAAAAAATATTTTAGATTCTAGTACAGAATTCAATTATTTAATTTACTTATCAACACTACTTTAACTAATAAAAGAGGGTATATTATATTATACTTGCTATCTCTTAAAATGATCCTTAAAATTTATCCATAAATAAAAATCAAAGTGTTTTGAGAAGAAATATATAAAATATACATGATGTATTTAAATCATAATTTTAAACCAGATAAGTATGCATCTGATAAATTACATTTATATATCGATTTAATATATGTATACAAAAAGAAAAAGAAAAAAAGATTTTTTAGCCAATAAGGAAAGTTTGATTTTTAAAGCATCTTTTTAATTGCATACTTTCTATTTTAATGATTCCTTCCTTGCACTTAAAAATGTCAAATATCAAAAGATACATGTATTAAATGCAGAAAAAGCATAGGAAGGTAAAGAAAAGAGCAAGATTTTAAATTCTGAATTCCTAAATATCTCATTAAATTGACAATCTTCAATTAAAGTTATAGAGAAAAAAAAATTGGTATTTAGGTTTTATTCCTAGGGAAGTGTCCAAACACAAACAAAAACAAAAAGATTAGAATTTCTAAATGCCAATAAAATTTAAAACTAAAAAAAATTAAGTATATAAAAAAATATATAAAAACATGAAAGTCAGAAAAATTAGAATAGTTAAAAATGCATTTTCAGCTCCACACATGCACATCTAAGAAAAATTTTCCGAGAAGTCCTTTAAAGGAAGGCTTTTAATAATGGTCTTCCAGAACCAGCATGCCCCAACAAATTTAAACATTTCGCTCCTCTATTCCAATATCACTTATGTATTCGAAATAAAAAATTAAGTATTTAAAATATAAAATACCGAACGATGATCATCAGCAGAAAAAACTTCGGATATTGCGAGCCACAATTTTCAGAATCAATGGGGGAGGAGCTTAAAATACGCGTCCTACAGCTTTTCAATTTCATTATCAACTTTTTCCAAATACAAGATTAAAGTCCTTTGCCAATCAAATCTTCTCCCTCCCAATAATAGATCTCACTTGCACTCGGTACCGCACAGCCTTGTTGTAGTCTCAAAGAAATGCTGAAACACGAATACATCCGTGCATCTTATTAGCGCAATATTGTTACATTAAATGAATATATTTAAGAAAGGATTTTTTTACTATCCAATACCAATTTAAAAAATAATGCAGTTTGTTTCATAATTACTGAAATCAAACATGACATACAACTTGGGATAAGAAAAGTCGACTTTCGTAGTATAGTTAAATGCACCAAACAAACATCGAGAAGCATGATAAATTCTACAGTAATATAAATTTATACATAAAGAGTTGGCATATTAAAAAATATTGTAGAAATTGATTAGTGTTCTTCACATGTAATCTCCTGCATGATAAAATTTGGTTCTGAAAATGCTGCATTTCGCGTTTTCGCGGACATGTGACCAAGTCGTATGCATTAAACGTAGTAGATTCAGAAAGCATGAAGTCTTAAGAGATTACATTTTTCGCGAATTCTGAATTCAAAGGGCAGCTTCACAGAAAAAATATTTTTTTATTCTTTTTATGTATTTAAAGTACAGAGGTTGCAAAGGCGAATACAAGCTTCGCTCCCTCCCTTTAATCTTCGATTCCATATTTCGTACTGTATTGATAATTTTCTTTTCACACGGCATAAAAAAATGAAAAGATTGATTTATAGATTAAAAGTCTTCTGCTCACATAATCCAAACGCATTAAGTGCATCGCCAATCTTTCGGAATGAAGGCGATAAATTACTGTTTCTACGCGTCGATGCGCAGAGAAACAAAAAACACCGGTACGGCAGTCTGCTGTAAAACGAGGTTAGCAGAACAACCTGTTCCTTGTTGCTTTTCAATGAGGATTCGGGATTTCTTTACTAACCCACCACGACATTCAGTGCAGAACTTCAAGGGCATTATTATTTACAGAGTTTTTGAATTAACAAGAAATCAATGGCACAATAAGAAGGCTTAAAGAATAAATGACAGACAAACCGAATGCTCCAAACTTTTATGAAATAAAAACCAAACAGTGCAATTCTTTAAAGAATAATCAGACAGTTCACAAATTTCATTTTTCGGAGATTACAATACGGTTTTCTGCGCTTCACTGTCGTTAATTCAGTTATCATTGAGTACTTTAATTAAGTTAATTCTAAGAGCACGATATTCCTTATCTAAATCTGAAAACAACAATAAAAGTAATTCGTACGTCTATAAACATTTTTACCTTTAAAAAAAAGTATCTCGCGGTCGTTTTTTTATCCTTGATTCTCAGTTGGTTAAAAGTAGCTTCAACTAAAACAAATCTTGCTGACATTCTTCTGAAACTCGTAAAATACCGTTGACAGAAATTAAAAGTTGAAAATAAATTAATAATATTCTCAATATTTCACCAATATCTTTAGTTTCAATTTAAAGAATAAATAACTTGATTAAAATCCACCAAATAGCACTGTATTGGTCAAGCGTAGGATTGTTTATTTACTCTAAAAGTTCTGAAACAAATATCCGCACTTCCCAAAAAAACTCGTTGAATAACTTCCTACAGAAAAAAGTAACGAACTCGGATAACGAAAAGTATTAATTCTCCTTGCATCCCTAGAGTGCGCAAGTCCTTACAGCTCTATGCATTCAGTTTATTTGCAAAATCACGGCTAATATTTTAAGGAATTACAATAAAAAAAGTGAGATACGATACTGCGACACTGTATATTGGCATCTTAAAGATTGATGGAACAATATATAAAATTAAATCTTAATTGAAAGCTAATATAATTAAAAAATTTCTAACTTTATTAAAGTTCAGATTAAAAACAATCCAACCACTGAGTTTAGATTGGGTAGGAAATACCTATTAACTGCATTAATCGGCAGGCTAAAATGATTCTAACTCGGAAGAAGCCGGTATTGGGACGAAAGAAGAGCATATTTCTAAGTTCTCGTGATTCATGCTTAATACAATTATATTTATTTTTAAAAACAAAAACCGTAAAAGTTATAAAATTGGACAACAAAACAATGTTTCCACGTTACTATTACAATAACACCAGTTCGTAAATGCATCCAAAAAATAAACTGCAAGTGAGCATTTAACAACAATTATTTCTAAATTTCATTACAACACTGAAAACTTTATGGGAAATGTCTTCAATATGGAGAATAATGACAAGTAATTACACAACTACTCGAAAATATTTCGAGTAAAAGTGACTAACGGAGCCGGAAAAACGATGATAACGACGATAGAAGCATCCTCGAAAAACAAACGTTTAATATCCGGTTAAAAAACACAAGCGGTTTAATTTTATCCTAAAGCATCTGCATTTCCGACAAAAAAAATACGATACTAAGGTCTTTTATTTTCCTTAGAAGTCTCATAAAAAAAAAATGTCATTCAGAAAAATTCTGCCGGAACGCAATTACTCTTACCTTATAGAGGTTCCTGAAATCCGGGTGAAAAGCTGATACTAACGCGGTGGTCATTGCGTAACAATTACAACCACCTACCACAACTGGAAGTTTTTAACTGAATCTGCTGGAAATCTTGACTACCAACTTTTCAACCAAAACATGAGTACTCATGACGTTGCATCACGGGAGGAGCCAAGAACTGCCGATCCAATGAGAGGCGAGAGATGAGTCAACAATGATTCGAGAGAAGGCTCGTCACATTTGGCGACCTATCGCAACGCGAGATTACCATTACTCGATTGCGAAACATAATTATGTACGATGCATAACCAATCAGTTAACTTTACAATGAAAACATTACGCTGGCTACTGTCAGAAGAAAGTTTGTTTAAAAATGGAACTTCAGGCTATTTAATTGATTAATGAAAAATTCGATATGCACGTACGTCTAATTTTGCCATTATTCTTTAAAACATATGGATACGGTAATAGGTATAAAAAACGAAACTCAATCGAAGAATTATTAGTTAATATATAATTTGTAAGTTTTTCCTTTAATTTGTCAATAAATAAAAACACTCGCATTAACAAAAAGATGAGTTTCAATACAAGCAGCATTACGTGATAAGTAATAAAATAAACAATTATCAATGTATTTTCGTTCAATTCATTTGTAAGTTTAAAAAAAAAACATAATTATGTATGTTAAAAAAAATGGGAAATTACAGTCGCCATTTAACTAAGAGTTTGAATTGGCATGATTTCGAATCGTTCAAAGTTTTAAAACAATTTAAATCTATTTCTTATTACTTTTTATGAAATAAGATATTTATTAATAACGATCGCTTATATGTGATATTAAAATGCCAACTGTTTATTTTCTAAAATAAAATAATTATTACTTTCTTTTTTCTTTTTTTTTTGGCAGTCAACATTCGAAGCCTAAAAGAGCAATTCAGCGCCAAACTTAGTGGATCACAATAGAGTGACAACGTTCTGTTTTCATTGCCAATATGATAACCTGTGATGTGGATGATCCCAATTATTAATGTGTGTGAAGAGAGTGGATAATCATCTAGAACACTTTTAACGTCGTTATATCTTTAACTGTTCTGTTTTTATTTATGGGAATTTTTCAAGCAACTAAAAATTTAATTAGACAACAGCAAGAACTTTCTGTCATTGGAAACAAAGTTTCTTCTCCTTTCTTTCTTTCTTTTTTTTTTTTGCCATTTGCATAAATATAACACAGTAACTATTTTTTGTATTAATTCTTTACTTTAATGTCCGTTATATATAAAATGACAAAAGTATTTATTATAAAATGATGATTTAATCCTCGAATTATGAACTTATTAATTTTCACTCGTTCAGTATTCTTTTTAAACATAGGTTTTGACTAACATTAATTAAATTGGAAATGTGAAAATTTAATTTTTTTTATTCCAGAGAACAAACAAATAAAACGTACCTCGCGATTATTTCATAGATGAAGTAGCGGTTATTTCAATAATTCAGCTTATTTAAATATAATGCGTGGATGCCCAGTAAAATATAATAAAATAAATTCTCTAAATTAAAAGATAGTTAAGTTCGTTAGCATATGGTAATAGCTAACGAAAATGTGGGAGAAAAAAAAGGTCTTCACCTAAAGTATTACTGATGGATTTGCAGATGATACGCGTAAATGTTAAATTTTTTGAAGTTGAGATTTAACAAAAAATATTTTTAAATGATATGATAACATTTTGTCAAATTTGTAATACTTCAATATACTTGCAAATAAAAATTTTTAATTCCCTCACATGTCTCTATAATTTCTGCAAAGAATTGACTTGTTGTATAAATTATTTAAGAAAAATATTATTAAACGAAACATAAATGTTATTTCAATGAACAGAAACTAAACTGTTTTTTTTCTGCGCTAAGGATACGTTTCTTCTTGCTGGTGGTTGTTTCCTTTTTCAATTTTTAATATTCCTCAAAAAATTGTCGCGGTACACAACTTGCAAACAATATTGCATCAAGTAATATTAAAGCAGGAAATATTAATAAAAATTTGGTATCAATATAATTTTTAAAACTAATTATGCTAACTAAAATTATTAAAAAAATACAAATAATTATTAACTATTGTTTTAATAATACATAAGAATTGCACGTTATTAACAGACATAACACATGATGATGAATTTTGCCAAAGATAAATATCGAGAAGTTAAATAAATATGATTTATTGAACACTGAATTGAATTAATTTGGTACAAAAAGAGCTTTAGGTATTAAAAATATTGCAGAGTTATTGCATTAAAAAAAATTAATTTATCTCACGAATGACAAGACAAAATTCGATTACGAAAATGCTGAAATAAGCGTTAGTGCGGAAATGTGTCGTGTCCGAGATAGATGCCAAAATTAAACAGATTTTTTTGCCTGATTCCGGTCATTTTAGATTTTACTTTAATAAATACAGTGAAAAAAATTTTATAACCAAGAATTGGCAATTATTAATTAATTTCCAAGCACTGTTAATAGAGATTGTCATATTCTTCATATTAAAATTCTTACTGGAAGCTTCTAGGCTTTAAACGTTCTGCTATAATTAAATATTTAAAAAACGAAAAACAATTAAAAAAATTTATATAAAATTATTATTATTATCATCTAATTTCTTACATAAGCAACATCATCTCATTAGGTAACTGAGAAGCGATTAAAATATATATTTTCGAGCTTGCTTCATGCATTATTTACGATATACCATATAAAAAAGCAGACATTATTAATCTTAAAAAATAATTGAGAAATATTTATCATTCAATAATTTGAACCCAGAAAGAATTATATTTAAATCGCCATTTAATACAAAAATTCTTCCTCCATCTAAGGATTTGTTTGCGATGTCATGATTTATGCTATTGATCTTTGGTATCCCTCTCGAATCATTCAACTTCAATAATACTTTCAATTATTATATTTCAAAATAACTGTATTTCATATATTACAATTTAAATAAAAAAAACACTAAACAAACAACCAAAAATACCGATATTTTTTAATATACCATATGCCTTGCACGATAGTATTAGAAAAATAAAAGTAGGAGAAAAAAACATAGCAATTATGAAATAGAGATCGTACATATTCATCGAAAATGAGCTGCACAATTTATTAATAATAACTAGTTTAAAAAACTTAAACGTAGAGGAAATTAAAACAATTATTTAATTCACATTCATATTATATTAATAATTAATTCAATTTTAAACTTATGGCCCATCATTTAGGAAATTCAATAAAGCATATTAATTAGTTATGGGCAATGCGATTAATCGGATAGTATGAGTAACAACCGCGGTTAGTATTAATAATAACTGGCCATTGTCAATACTTAATGTATTTTTAATGAATTATTAATAATAACCATGATCAACATTATTTACACAAATCATAATACATAAATAAATCCTAGAGATAACATACATTACTTTTAGTATAATTAATTAACAAAAATAAAAACTGGCAAGCGCATATATAAATGAGCATTTAGAATGTGATCATTGAGAATCAACATGATCTAACTCGGAAGTAGTAAACAAAAAACTTACCTCTTTCAGAAGAGTAGGTATAAACAATGGAAAATTCAGAGAAAGAGTAGAAAAAATATTTTCGGGCGTACGTTCCATGGCCATCGCTCACACTTTGTTAAATTTTTTACTACCTCAGTATTTTAACTCCAACTAGAACAGATCTCAACGAGTCTAAACGACTACCACTCATCACTTTCGAAGCGCGAAGCGAAATGAGGACTCACTTCGGCTGTCGAAAACGAAAATCCGATTTGTCGCCAAACAGTCTCATAGCGCCCAACTCTGCCGCCAAAATAAATCTAAATGAAGATAGATACCGTATCCTTTTAAATGTTTTTTATCAATTTTTTCAGATTGAGATTATATATTTATAAGTACATTGAATTCAAAATTCCCCAATTTTTTAGAGTATGATAATAATTATTACCTTAAATTCAGTTAATAAAGAATATTATTAATAATTAAAGCTTTGATAGACAGTGACGAATCTAAACGCTTTTTTTGTTTTTGTTTTACTGTATGGAGAATTTATAGTTTGAATGAATCACATATTGAGATTTCTATTATTCTCATTTAGTTAATAACGATGAATGCCTCATTTTGGTGAAATGCCAGACCTTCTTTTGGGTAGATTTCACAATATCGAACCAGTGTAAAACGACGTTTAGTTTGGTTTTATTAATGTCGCGTTTTAAAGAAGCACTAAGGCTATTTTGGGAGGGGACCTCGTAATATTGAACTGCTGTCAGATGACGAGGACGATACTTGAACTGGCACCTACCTCTCCACATCACGCCAGCTACGTGTGAACCCGATGGACTTTGCATGCCCCAGATCCGCTAACACAATGTTTCTTTAAAAGAATCGAGTTTCGAACCTGAAACCCTCCGACTCCAAAGCTGAGATCTTACCGCCAAGCCACCACTACCATGTGACGATGATACCTAAGCCAGCAATACTTCTAACAAAATTCGGCAACATATCAATACGTTTGACATATGAGTAGTTTAAGGTTTATTTGATATACGCATACAGAAAATTTTCGGTGGTATTCAAGTTCAATTCCGTGTTCCATCAATTTCGAAGCAGAAGCGTTGCCATCGTGACACTTTTAACAAATGACTTTTCCGTATTTATATACATTCTTTTTACTTTTTTTTTATTGAAAATAAATAGTCACCATCTGATTATTAAAAATTAAATAGTTTGTAGAGACAAGTCAATAGTAACACTAAAGTCCAAAAAATTATGTTAGCATTTTGAAAAAAATTAATGTTTGATGACACATAGTAACACCGGTTTTTTTAATCAATATTTCAAAACGGTAAAAAGATAAGATATAATTTGATTAAAAAAATTTAATAAAAATTATTTAGTTATATGAAGGCTATCAGAAGTTATAACTAACAACAACAACAAAAAAAAAAGACTAGAACTTTATAAAATGTATCTGATGAAAGTTTCCATTGGCAATTGCCATCAATGAATATGAGTGTTTACTAAATTAATCTTGCATCATCTTATTGTGATGATTCGGCTATTGATGCCGTGTGTTAAAGCTTAGAAGAGCGTATTTCGCAATTCCTATGTATTGGCAAAGCGGAGGAGTGGAGCTACAATCATCTGGTATCATTCTTATACTGATGCCGTGTGTTAAAGCTTAGAAGAGCGTATTTCACAATTCCTATGTATTGGCAAAGTGGAGGAGTGGAGCTACAATTGCATCTGGTATCATTCTTATGCTGATGCCGTGTGTTAAAGAAAAGCGTATTTCACAATTCCTATGTATTGGTAAAGTGGAGGAGTGGAGCTACAATTGCATCTGGTATCATTCTTATACTGATGCCGTGTGTTAAAGCTTAGAAGAGCGTATTTCACAATTCCTATGTATTGGCAAAGTGGAGGAGTGGAGCTACAATTGCATCTGGTATCATTCTTATGCTGATGCCGTGTGTTAAAGAAAAGCGTATTTCACAATTCCTATGTATTGGTAAAGTGGAGGAGTGGAGCTACAATTGCATCTGGTATCATTCTTATACTGATGCTGTGTGTTAAAGCTTAGAAGAGCGTATTTCGCAATTCCTATGTATTGGCAAAGCGGAGGAGTGGAGCTACAATCATCTGGTATCATTCTTATACTGATGCCGTGTGTTAAAGCTTAGAAGAGCGTATTTCACAATTCCTATGTATTGGCAAAGTGGAGGAGTGGAGCTACAATTGCATCTGGTATCATTCTTATGCTGATGCCGTGTGTTAAAGAAAAGCGTATTTCACAATTCCTATGTATTGGTAAAGTGGAGGAGTGGAGCTACAATTGCATCTGGTATCATTCTTATACTGATGCTGTGTGTTAAAGCTTAGAAGAGCGTATTTCACAATTCCTATGTGTTGGCAAAGTGGAGGAGTGGAGCTACAATTGCATCTGGTATCATTCTTATCAGGTGGTGTCTCTTAGGCAAAGAGTTAGTTGATACATTTTAATTTTTAAAGTTAAATATAACTGGAAAGTAAAAGGTCATAAGCGGAGACCATTTAATCTTGCTATGTTCTGACGACTATTCTGAACGAATAATAAATTATTATACATCCCATTTGGCTTTTCTAAAACTTTCTCGCCAACTCTCTAACAAAGATGTTATCTATTGGGCAAGGCAGCGAATGCCTAACAGGGCATTGGCGAACAAAAGTTAAAAAATATTGATATTTGAAACGAATCTATCGCATAATACTTGGCGTTTTTGTTATTGTTGTTGGCCAATCCCTAGCATGCTGATTATTATACACCAAAATCGAATTTGTGTTTTAAACGCGATTATTGTCAAAAATTCACATTCCAAATTCCATTTATTTCAATCATTGCGTTTTTCAGCTATCACGTTTACATGCTTGTGAAAGAACAGACCGACAGACGATCAAGTCCTTGATGGATTTAGTTTTAAAATCGATAGTGAACTATCTTTCGAAGGTAAATCTTTATACCAAATTACATCTATCTAGTTCTCTATAATTTAGAGTTATATTATTAACTCGCATTCACGGACATATTTCTACGGAATGCATTCACAATTGGACAGAAATCTATAAATTTGGTATAAAAACTATATATGAAATTTCATCCGTTTCATTCAAAGTGTTTTTAACTTTTCGTGTTCACAGACAGAAAGACAGGCAGGCAGATAAACAAAACATCAAAAATGTTTATATATTTATTGTATATTTCAAAGCCAAGGAGGTCTGTCACGTAAAATCCTCGATAAGAACCTCGAGTTAGATTCTTTTTCATGATTATAATACTTTTTCGATACTTTATACAAAAAGAAGTAATAAAATTAAAGAAATGTCACAAGAATTTTCGTTTATAGCTACTCACCAAAAAAGATTTAAATTTATATGGTTATTAAGAAAAAAAAATTTATTGTTATAATGAAATGTGAACTTTAAGTAATACTTCAATATTTCAAGAAATTTAAGCGTAAAGGTTATTTTATTGCATCGATTTTCTCTTCAGGTCTGTGTATTTAGTACGTGTATATCAAAAAATTTTCTTCCCCCCCCCCACTAGATGAATCATATACACACAAGTACAAGAAAAGGAGAATTCTTTAAAAGCTTATTTTTCAAAATAAGTCAATCAAATCAAATCAAATTAAAAAATAAGCAATTATCAATAAAAAATCCTAATTAATAATTAAAATTTTGAAAATTAAAAGTTAATAATTTGATGCATTTTTTTTAATATACCCCACTTTTTTTTTAAATAGAACAAAAAGGTATATTTAAAACAAATTTCGGGCACATTTGGGTAATAATAAAATAAAATTAAATTAAATTAAAAATAATCAATTATTAATTAAAAATCCTAATTAATAATTAGAAATTAAAAGTTAATTTTTTTAATATGCCCAATTTATTTTTTTTTACAAATAGAACAATGAGTTATATTTAAATCAAATTTCTGACACATTTGGGTAATAAGAAAATTAAATTAAAAATAATCAATTATCAATTAAAAATCCTAATCAATAATTAAGTATTAAAAGTAAATAGTTTTTTTTTTATTATTATTACGGCCAATTTAGTATTTTTTTTCCAAGCAGTACACTATTTAAACCAAATTTCGATCACATTTGGGTAATAATAAAATTAAATTAAAAATTACAAACTATCAATTAAAAATTACAAACTATCAATTACAAATTACAAACTATCAATTAAAAATATAATTAATAATTAAAATCTTAAAAATCAAAAGTTTGGTGTATTTTTTTAAATATGCCCCACTTATCTATTTATTTATTTATTTTACAAATAGAACAATGAGGTATATTTAAACTAAAATTCGGACACATTTGGGGCGAATAAATAAAAAATATAAGTTAACAAAGTCTTTTAATGGTGTTAGCAGTTATTGTGCTCATTTGAAAAACCCAATTTATAAATTTCTAAATTTTTTTTCCCGTTACAGTTTGTCTAACATTGTATCAACAGTCTCTGCGCAAATATTTTAAAAATAGAAATATTCGGTATTATCAATTCCATCTGATTTGACAACTGGGATGAAACATTAAGAGGTGTATTATATGTTTCATCTCAGCGAACATTGCTTTCATTGGATTTTTTTTTTTTTTTCTATTTTTAATCGCATTTATTTTTTTCATTATCTTTTTCAGTGGTTTAAGTCTACACTTGCAATCAAAACGGCAATAATTATAGGGAAAAGAAAAAATCAATCTATTGAAACAGTTTTTTTTTTAATTAGATCAAAGTCATGTGAGATCAAGGTCATGCGCTCTGACATCTCAAAATGTTGAAGTTTCTTGTAATTTAATACAGACTGTGAAGTCGCATGATTTTTCTGAAGTTTAAATGAAGTAGTTTTAAACAGAAATATAAATATTGAGTGATATATCGAATAATATGTTTGTTGTTTGTTTGTTTGTTTCTAATGGCACTTGCCACTGACAAGCCCGCTGTTACGAAGACAGCGATTTAAGCCTGAGGGAGAACGTCTCTTATTTTTTATAGCAGCGCCAACTAGGGCCAAGAGTACGACTTTGCCACTCACGCATCATTTATTCGCTTGCACAACCCCTTTTTACAGGAGGGCACATTCACACATCTCACAGATAGAACAACAGAAGAACAACCATGCCCAAACCGGGACTCGAACCCGTGACGCCCAGATCACGGGGAAGACGCGCTACCCCTATGCCAGGACGCCGGCTCGAATAATATAATAATAATCAATGAAGTACCATTTTAATTAATAATAATATAATTTCTAAAATGGAAGATATTTCATTTTATACTAATTGTTTTAAAAGTGCAGAGCAATACTGGATTAACAAGCGGGAGTCGGTTCCTCGAAACTTTCTCCCCTATTCTCAAACAATTTTTTTATACCCCCCCGGAGGGCATCTCGAAATGAGGATGAGATGCTTCCGGCATGGTGGTTGGATTTCGCTAACCTGGAGGGTACACTAATAGGTAGGGGATCTGACTCTTCCAATCGATGACGGGACGTACTTCCTTCGGGGAGGATTGTACCGTGGCCGGTGATGGCCCTTAGGACTCAACCACAGTTCCCGCCAATGTTTCTGTTGCGGCGGCCAAGTGATTCAGTTTTTATGGTTTAAAACCGTGTGCCTTCGTGGCGGGTCGGAGAGTTAGATGGCTGACTGACCACCCCCCTAAAATTGTGGAGCTTGGGTAAGGCCGCTAACATCATGAATGGTATTGGCGAACATTAGTTACGAAGTACAGATCTTTGACGTGAATCTAGCATTTTTACTGGATCTTTCATGAGAATACGTATTTTAAATGCTTCTTTGTAAACAGATTGACAACACATTTGACACGGAACTGCAGTTGTAGTCACAAAATAACATGCCGAATTTGACTGATGTGAGTCATTTCGTTTACATGCATGCAAAAATACAGATCGACAGACATTCACTGACAGAAAGGCTTAAAATTTGATGAGAATTTTATCCTCATTTTATCTACATAGCGCTTTATATTTTTATAGTTCCTTTGTACTGGAACAGCCAACCAGCCAGATTTTCTGTGAATGGATTACTTTCAAATTCGACGAAGATCTACAAATGCTATCATAAGTCTGAATAATGAATTTCATTCGTCTATTCAAATCATTTTTGAGTTATCTTTTTTTTACAAACAGATAGACAGACATAATGACAAAAATAACCTTTTATGCTTTAAAAAAATCATTTGAAAATTCAATAAATTTCTCCGTTTCAGAAATGAATTACTTTTTAAATAATATAAGAAGAAAGCATTAAAAAAGATTAGAAGATCAGCACTTGAATTAAGTACCCATAAAAAATATATATAAACTCGTTTTATGAACTTTTCTAATTTACTATAGAACCAATCGAGTGATTTCTACTTTTAAAAGCTCGAAAAAAAGATGTTTCGGAAAATATTTTTTTCTTCAATCTAATTTCTTATGTATCATTTATGTTTTCTACTATCATTAACTCTCTCTTTTCTCTTATTTCCAGATGGTCCAGATTCCTCGAAGGTTGGGGGAGGGGAGGGTACGTGTATTACAGGATGAAGATCTCTGCCTTATATAGTTTTAAAAAAAGGCATTTTGAATACAGTTTACAGACCTTTTCAATTAATTCTTTGATGTTTTCGAGTCACAAACAAAGTTTTTGTCCATGTTTTGAATTAAAAAAAATAATTGTTCCGATCAATCAGAATATATATTTATACACACATATTTAAAATTTATTTTACGTATAATCAAGAAATTGAAACAAATTTTAATTAGACTTAGATTTCAGGAGAATTTGCTTTCAATATGCAAACATACAGAAACAGAAAGTGTATTTTGAATATAGTTTACAGACTTTTGCAATTAATTCTTTGATATTTTGGGGTCATAAACAAAATTATGTGTCCAGATTTTGTATTAAAAAATTTATTCCGATCAATCAAAATATATGTTAATACATAAATAGTTAAAATTTACTTTACGTATAATCAAGTAATCGAAACAAATTTTAATTAGACTTAGATTTCAGGAGAATTTGTTTTCAATATGCAAACATACAGACTAATAATTGAATCCGAATCCTGTTTTTTTAAATACTGAATTTAGGAAGAAATACAGTAAAGAATCCTACTTTCCAAATTCAGTATTCAAAAAATAGGGTATCCTTAGTATGATAATGCAAATAAATCAACCTTAACTACAAATATTAGACTGAATAGCAAAATATTTTATTTGTGCTATTTTAAGACTCCTTGCTTTATTTATTTATGAAAATTTTGATAATTCATTATTTTTTAACTTACAATTTTACTTTTTCTTACTATGTTCTTTTTCCTAACCAGCGTCTTGGATTTTGCATTAACAGACTTTCGATCGTCCTAAACTGAAGTTCAACGGGCAAATTGGTCACCACAGTATCTCATAAACTAAGTATTCTCGATTTTCAACCCCAACCCATCCGAAATGGGAAGAAAACCCCACACTCGCGTTTTACAAGTGGTATGAATGGGTTGTAAAATAATCAAGACACAGACTGCCTTTCACAACTTTCTTTGAAGTGTTTTATGTCATTGCCTCTGGACACAGCTGTCTTTGCGCGGAAGAGTCAAGTCCTGTAGGCATTTCGATAATTGGTATCGGATGGTTTTGAAACAGGAGATTTACGATCTAGGGGGTCGTGAACCTGTCTCTTCTTCAGGTTACTACTGGTGTTACAGGGTTACCAAAACTTCAGAGAATTAGTTTTGAATTGATTTTCGTTACAACGACTTTTGAAAAATCCAATACAATTTTTCTTCGATGTTATCAGCCTATTGAAACCGATTCTCTTTTTAAATTAAAAAAAAAATAATAGAATATATATAAAAACCAGAGGGAGTGATCTCCACAAAACTTTCTTGCATACTGTTTTGTCATATCAGAGAACAACTTTACTTGGCGTGAATTTGGCATTTTTACTGAATCCATCCTGTCATCCTTGGCGAGTTATTGTCATCCATGTTAGGGATTTGGCAATTAATCCTTTGCATGGATTAATGGTATTCAAAAATTGAATTTGTGTTCTAGACACACTTTTCTTAAACGATTGAAACAAAATTTGATAAACAACTGCACTAGTAATCACAAAACCACTACCAAATTAAATATATATTTAAGGCATTACATTTTTGAATTATTGAGTTTATGTATTTCTGATAGTACAAACCGACAGACAGTCAACCCGTAGTTCGATTTCGCTCAAACTTAGACAAGCATTTTACACTATAGATGTTAAATCTGTGTACCGAACTTTATTTATCTAGTTCCCTACATTCTGTAACTATCGTGTTAACTTATATTCGAATGGGCGGACGTCCTCTGAACAGATTGTGCTCAAAATCTGACAAAAAATGAGAAAATTTGGTGTAAAGATCACATACCAAATTTCAACCGTCTAGCTCAAGTCGTTTTGATTTATCTTTGTCACAGATAGACAGACGGACATTTTCCAAATATATGTCTTTCGAACTCGGCGGGGGGGGGGGGTCTAAAACGCAGAGATTCGTCAAAATCTCAACTTCGAATTGTATGAAGATTACTATAGCTTCTCTATACTACGTATAAAGAAATATACGAAGTATAAAGAAATTATTAATTAACATTTGTAAAACAGTAACATTATTTGTAAAACAGTTGATATATAAAAAAACAGTTGCAGTTGTTTGTATACAGTTGATTTATAGTAATACAGTTGTATATATATAAAAACCATTATTTGTAAAACAGTTGATAAAGTAGGTCAGCATTGATGAAGTTATAATTTTGTCTTCAGCGCAAAGTCAGCTTTGCCCAGCGACAATGACAGAAGACCCTTCAAAGAACTTTATTTCTCTATTTAGCTGTCAGAAAAGTGGCATAGTAAAATGTCTTTAAAATGATATATACTGTGTATTGCAAAAGAATCATTAAATTTTTAAATTTAAGAAAAAAATTGAAATAACATAAGATTAGCTTGTTTATGACCAAAGGGATCAAATTTTTAAGCGTCCTAGAATGTCTCAGATTCTAGGACGCTACCAGGTTATTAGGGATTATTACTATTGGAGCGCGTGATAAATCGAAACTAATAAATAAATAAAAATATATAGAGGTGCATACATATACTTTGTTATGAAGTTTATTATTTTTTTCCATCAGTCTTATGCATCCATATTGACCATATTTTGGTAAAAATTCTATGCTTGATAAGGATTGGAAAAAAGAAAATTATCCATTCATAGTTGTTGACTTTTGTAAAATTTTAAATTTAATTAATCTTTGTTTCGTATGATCTACTCACTGCTATGTAAGAAATGCTATGCAGAACATGCGCTCTGGGCGTCTTTATATGGAAGTGCAAAACCTATAAATTAATTATTTGCATTAAAAAAAATTTTTTTAACACATATAACCTCGATTTTAAAAAATTTAAACGATTTCAACCAGTGGTGCATTTTTCTAATACAACCTAGAAACTACCCAAGTTGGTTCCCAAAACGAGAAAACAAATGGTATTATTATGTTACAAAGATTTGATGGTCAAAATTCTTATCTGCGAAAGGAGTAAGTTTGTCAAGCATTAGGTCCTATTCTGTGAACGAAGGGGTGTAGACATGTATTTGATGACAGTTAGAGATAATTTATTGATTAATTTCATTCCGGACATCAGGGTTTTTCACGGTATGCATAGGTATGAAATGATGATATGATATAAATGTATGTGTCACCGTTAAAGTATGAAATCCGTTATTTCATAGAATACCTAGTTATTCCATGAAATAACTGATCGTGTCCGTTAAAGTGTAAAACTCTCTTGTATTTCATGGTTTATCTAGTTATTTCATAGAATAACGATCTACAGCCCGTTAAAGTGTAAAATAATCTATATCATATATCTCGCACGACAAATACATTTACCTTCCACCCCTACTGCATTTATGAACTATTCCAGGCCATAGGGAGAGAACTTGTTTTGCGTGTTAAAACCCAGTGTGTCAACAAAAAATGTTTTTGTTTTAGAAATAATGTTCTTTGTAATTTCAAGTGTCATTTTAGTAATCCTTGTTGTAACAAATGATTTTATGGTATGTTTCCATAAATACCGTTTATACGCTGTATAAATTAGATAAATTGCTTCTTTTTCATTTTAATTGTCTATCATTAGTTTAATTTCATTTTAGATAAATTGTTTATTTTACACTTTAACTGTCTCTCATTAGTTAATTTATAGAATACCTAGTTCATAGAATAACTAGTTAAAGTGTCAAATTAATAACATATTACACACTTTAACAGACACGATCAGTTATTTCATGGAATAACTAGGTATTCTATGAAATAACTGCATTATATTCTTTAACGGTAACATATGCACGGTATGCAAGCAATGAAAATAGAACTAAATAAAAAAAATATATAGAGTATGGTCAAATTACAATACATACAAATTGAATATTGGCTTTAAATTTTTTTAGAAATGATTAGAAATTTTTTAAATGTATTTGATAATGATTTATTTTAAGTTAATATTTTTATTTTATTATGTTTGTGAATAAGTGTGTAATTTTATTTGTCTATAATGAATCTATATGTCCTGACATCCACATTTATATATAATACTAGCGAAGCAGATGTTTTGCTTTTTTAAATATTCTAATAATCAAGTCAACGTAATGGAAGAGATAGAATTCTGATTAATTATGCTTGATTAAGGGTTAATACTATCCCAGTTTTTTAAATCACTTTTAGAATTTGTACCTTTACATATATTTTTGATAACTAGGAAAATACAGTTTTTAACCGATGGGCTTGTGGCCACAGGCAGCTCCAAGTTGAAAAAAAAAAAAAAAAACATAAGTTTTCTTTAACCATATTTATTATTAACATAATTATTTTTGTCATTTAAAAAAGAAAAATTATATCAATTATCTCTGTATAATTGTGCATTTATAAATAGTGGAAGAGGACAAATAATAATAATTTTTTTTTAGTTTTTGTTTTTTAAAGAATCGATTGAAACGGAATTCGGTTTATCATTGTTTGTTATGAATTGTCCTTATCTTGTTACAAATTATGATTAAAGATATTTCGGGTTGAAATTTAGAAGATCGAATCACTTCAATTATTTACTCTTCCTATTAATACTTACTTATTGTTACGCATCTTCATTTATATTGTTACGAACCTGTGATGCTGCTTTCCAGCATAGTTGGTTCCATGGGAGGTCCCAAAGCTTGGCGACAAACTTGGGGACCATTTGGCGACTTTGGGGCCAAAATAGATTATACACGAAACATCGAGAATTTTCCCGATCCGTCCAGTAGGAACGGAGATAGTTGCCGTCTTTGTGCTGTCCTGTGTGTCTTCGTGTAAATAAACGTCATTGTTTCATTTTCTACTGCCGCCTGCTGATTGAGTGTTCTCCACACCATATAACTCCCACTATCCAAACGAACCCCGGGAAATTTCGTAACAATATCATTATTCATTTATAGGACTTTAATTCTGCAAACATATACTGAAAGTAATGTTTTAAAAAAAAATAAGATACTGAAAAGAAAACCCCAAGTTCAAGGACCTATTTTTACAAGGGGAAAAAACTATTTATTGGGTAAAATGATGCGTCAAACGTATTTTTCCTAGATAAATAAAAGCCTTATAAAATGATTCATACAGTCGTAACATAATAATTTTTATCAGCAGTTTCGAAAGCACTCTTTCTCATTTTACGCCTTATAAGATAATCTTTGTCATAATTTCTCTTTAGGAAAAAAAAATCATAAAAAAAAAAAACTCTCAAAGTTATGTTTGTTAATCAATCCTTGACATGTTTAAGTATCTTTGCATGAATCATAATCGAAACCGGTGTAGCAGTTTGTTTTTATACTACTTCTTTTCAATACAAATAAAATTTTCAAGTTGATTGTGTATTGTAGCCAATGAGAAAGAAGGGTTATCTCTAAAGGGTTTACCACTGCAAGAGTTTTTTTTTTTTTTTTTAAATCGTTATTTATTGACAGGAAGTATCTATCATCCATTTTTCTGCTTTCTTTTTTAGGGTTTTTGTCCCCCATGAAAGTTGTCTTAAATAAAATAAAATAAATCATTGCTATATTTTAATATAAAAAAATGGGAAGGGATAATATCGAGATGGCACATTAAATGGATTTGATTTTCTAAACCTCAGGACGTGAGAGGAACCTGATAACACTCGTTTGTGAAAGGGTAGATACAAATATAAAAAATAAATAAATTAATTAAATTAAAAATTAGAAATAGTGAAGTAATAAAAATCATTTTCAAAAAGACAGGAGGTGATTCAAAGACAAAATATTTTGCAATAACTTTTACTATTTTTCAGTAAGGCAGCATTTTCACTCTGATGTGTTTCATTTTTTCTTATGCTGCATAATTATGCATACCAGCTCAAAAACATCCATACAGAATCAATATATGAATATTTTTTATATTTATAATGCAACCTGTTAAATTAATCATGACATAATCAAAGGTAGTAAAAGTTGGCTTGCAAAAAAGAAAAAAAAAGAAAGAAAGAAAGATTGAGAAAAGAAAGAACATTTATTTGAAAAGGCACCAATTTACAAAATTGTAATGCGTTATTAAAAAAATAACTTTTTTTTTTCTTTTCAATTGTTTTATTAGTTTGATATAGACCCTCATGTTTTTATTTACAGAGCTGATGTATGACAAATTACTCTACCAAAGGACTTTAAATTTGTTAACGTAGTCCTGGTGATCCTATATGGAATAAAAATATTTTTCTGGCGCTTAGGTAAAATGAAATATAATTGATTTTGATATGAGATTTTATAATAAGTATAAAAAAACTGTATCCAAGTCGTTCAACTTAAGTACAGGATTCATTTTCTGAGAAAATGAACTATTTTTTTCTAGGGAAAAAAAAAAAAAAAAAAAATTGGGGCTTTTCTTTACTAGGGAAAACCATTTCTTTTAAACCGTGATGTTTGGTTGCTTTATTAGTCATGCCAAAGTGATCATTTTCATTGAATAGAAAAAATTGTCAAAAAAGTCAGTTCTCTAAAGGTACTTTTTAGAATTCATTCTAGTTATTTTTCTTCAATATAAATTATTAACTAATAAATAAAACTCATACAATCGAAGACATTCAATTTGAATTTGTGTTCTGGATAAATAAGCTATTTAACCAGAATAAAGAGTCGAGAATTAGAATTGTCCGCTTAATCTGATATATCTTTGAACTTTAGACGTTTTAAAATTTATTTACGGGGACAAGTAATTGAATTTAATTTTATGAGCTGTTAAAATTTTAAAATAAAAGAATAATTTATTTTCGAGTTATTTTTGTTTCGGTTGATTTTTTATGCTAAATTTATGATTAATTGATAAAAAAAATCGGAGGGAGAATTACTTACTCTCTCTCTTTGAAATTCGCGATTTTAAATACATTTCTAACATCTGATAAATCAAATTTCTAATAATACAAGAGAATGTGCTTGTTTGTGTATATGTGTGTTGTACGTATCTGGGTCTCAAATATTCTTGTGTTGGCGCTCTATAAGGTATATCGTTAGATTTAGAACTATTAACTTTGGAAAGTGGAAACAAGTACCTCGGGGAATTTTTTTTCAATTTAAATTGATAATGTGTTAGTTAAAATAGTTAATATATCTTTATAAACAAAATGAAGAAACATTTTTGTTTTTGCAGAAATTTAAGCTATTAAACAGAATTCTTCAAATTTTTCTTACAATTATTATGGAACAAAGGAAGGTTCCGGGATAATTAATTAAACTGTTATTTTTATTTAGTAAAACTATGTTCGCATTGCAAAAGCACGCAATTGCGTCAACATACTTCAAGCTGCTTTCAAGATTTGTTTATCAGTTATAGATTAGATGCAGGAATTTGAAGATGAAAATCATGGGAAGGAGAGTTATTTATATAACGTTTAACCATATTAATTCAGAAAAATGTTGCTTTAACTTGAAAGCTGATTTTGAAGTTTCTTACTACTGAAAACTAATTCAAAACTGTATTTATTTTTAACTAATACAAATTTCTAGATGGATTTTTAGCGGACAGATTCTTAAATATACTCCGCCAGTCTTTGTTGTTGTTGTTAACTCGTTTATACAAACGCCAAAATTTATGGTGTTTATATAAATGAGTTTGTTTTTTAGGATTTAAGTTTTCGAATGATCTATTGTTTTCAGACCACCTTAATGATTATCAAAGTTATAAAACTTTATTTTATACTTTATTAAATTTTATTATTTTACTAGCCGCCTTTGGCGACCAGCCGGTTCACCAATCTTAATGTTCCTTAAAATTTTAATAATTAAATATTTTATGCAATTCCTATTTTAATAACTTCTTCATAAAAATATTTTAAAACTGAAAATTTTGATAGTCATATAATTCACTCATAATATTATAAAGGCCTTCAATCATAACGTAATATGTATCTCTCTTAAGTTTCTGTTAGCTCCCGTAGAATTTATGCTTTAAATTAAAGTGGAAAGGATGAATCTGCAATTAATATAATAATATTTTTTACTAAAACAAAGCATTTTTTTTAATAATATGATTACTGATAATAGAGTCACTGAGCGTTTAAACTTTATGGGCACTAAAGAATATATATCTTAATTTATGAAATATCTCAAGAATTTGTCAACAAAATTTTCTCAGATTCATCATGAGCAGATCGATTCATTAACAATGTTTAATTTTAAATGCATCAAACACTAAGAAAATAAAAAAATGAATCGTTTAAAATAATCGGTCGAAAACAGGTTAAAATAAACTACTTAAAAATTATATATTTAAAACTATAAGCATATATAAAAAATATATAACTAACATCAATACAATTTAATTACAAAAGCACACAACAAACCTAAAAATAATTTAAATCAAGTTCGAATACATTGAAAATCCGTTGAATCCATTGTCAACAATCAGAACATAATGCGCATGCGTGAATTATATGTTTATTAAAGATGTATATTTCTAAATAGTGTCTATAACATGTTACTAGATAGATTCTCGACACAGGGCAAGATCTGTTTACTTCAAATGGTAGTATCCGGTATTGCCCTAAAACTTACGGCTAAACTTTAATTAAAAAAAAAAAATATACTGGCCAACAACTTACTAAAGATAGACAAATCCACAATTATGGAGATAGTAAAGCATGTAAGTGGTTACTGAAGAAGTCATATCAATTAGGATGGGGTGCTTGAAAGCTGTAAAATGCCTTAGTGTTTCTCTGAGTAACTTCGAAGATAGATTTAAAAAAAGTTATAACAAACCAACTGACTTCTAAGTAAGTGTCTATTAAAGATTGATTGGGGTCATATTTTGTGAAAACAAGGGAAAAAATTAGTTTATTATATATTGCTACAAGAGTGTAGGCGTCTTGGTTTGACTTTATATAGATAGTTTGACTTTTGATAGATGTCTGAAGTGCAGCACATAATTTTGCAAGCAACAATAAGTTGAATCTTAAGTTCAGTGAAGAGAAAAGATTACTGGAGCAGATGGCTATACGGTTTTCTAAAAAGGCGCAAGGACAAAGTTTCACTGCAATGCGACATCCAAAACAATGAGTTTCAACAAATAGACTGTAGAAGGAATTTTTTTTTATTAGCTCTATTTATACCATCCGAAATGAGTGCTGTTGTATGAAAAATACATTTCTTTCCCTTGCAATAGATATAATGTTGACAAGACAGGAATAATTACTATTTTTAACAAGAAATCAAAAGTGAAAAAAAAAAAAAATAGAGGTTGAAGAATTGGTATAAGATGAACATAGTATTTTACAATGGCTGAAATTTAAGAGTTACTTGCTAACCCATTATTGCCTCCAATGTAAGGTTTGTACTAGTTTGAAAGGTTTGCAGTTTTTCTGTCACTATTAAGGCTTATTAGTCATTTGCTATGTATAAGTTGTAAAATACTTAAAGCAGTTTTGGATGAAGTGACGTATTGCTTTAAGAATGTATGAACATTTGAGTAGAGAATGTCAAGAATGCGATTTAGTCTTTTTTGGAATTACGTCATAATCATTGATGCTTAAATCTAGGGGACTTACTCCCAGCCTATTCGAGTTAAAGAATTAGTCGTACTGTTCTAGAGATCTTAAGTGATGGTCTGTTCTAACTATCAACAGTGGTGATTCTTTAAGTATTCTATGATTTCCAGGCAGCTGGAAACGAATTGCATACAGTGCTAAGTGACTACTTTGAAGGACACTAACCGCTTGAAGTATTCTATAACTTCCAGGTCATTGGAAACAAATTACTCAGAATGCTAGGTGATTACTTTGAAAAACACTAATCGCTTCAAGCTAGCTTCAATATTGTATCAGACGAAATAGTATGATTGCTACTATTAAATATCCAGTCCTTGTAGTCACTATAAGGTATGTATGAGTGAGTATGACATTTTATGCTAACAATGTTTATTTTCTCTCAAAGGAGAGAAAAAAAAAACATTGCCCATTGATGATCCTCTGGTAGGTAGCTTTATACAATATTACCTATCTGACGCGTAATGTAGACAGAAATTTTTGTGAACTGATTTAGGAAGTTTCGCAGTTTTCTAAAGATCAAATGGAAAAATAGTTTTCTTGATTTTGAACGGCCATGCCAATTATACGAAGAATCTTAATCAGATCAACTTAGTCCTAGAAAACAATACTTACTTTGCCGCGCAAGTCTCCACATTGTTCCCACAACTTTCAGCTGTTAGGCGTGGCTTTCATGGCTGGGCATAAGAAAGTTGCAGTGGATCGGGGGAAGAAGTTAACTTCTTTTCATATGAATTTTGAGAATAATATTCTTGAATTGTCATATAAAATAAATTATTCTGCTAAAGTTTAGCTTTCTTTTAATATTTCCTGTAGAATTAATATGCGTATTCCGTCTAACGCGATTAGTATGGCAAGACTGGAACGATATGATGCTTTCTATTAAAATAATCAATAATATAAAAAGGATCAAAGTATGACTTTTCAGATATGATATACAACGATTATTTTAAGAATGGTCAATGCTAAAAAAGGAATCTCTCTACATAAAAATGAATGAATAACATGAATTGTTTGAACCTTATAGCAATATACACCCCATGACAAAAGTTAACAAAGTTCGTACGCATATTTCTTAGCATCTAGAAGAATTAATTGAGTTTTTAAAAAATTGCAATTATCTAATGCTTATTTATTTTTTCGAAATATATAAAAAAATACTATTGTAATTGTCAAAGAATTCAAATATGAGATTTTGACAAATTTCCATGTTTCAGACCTTCTTATGTCGGAACACATTTTTGGAATTATGTCTGTCTGTCTGTGAGCACGATAACTCAAGACCTCTATCAAGTAGATATTTAATGCTTGATCTTTATATTGTATTTGTTGATTTTTATCAACTTTTAAACGAAATTCTTTCAAAGAAAGGTGAGCCTTGGTTGAGTACAAATAAACACAAGAATTACAAAATGTAAAGAGCTAGATGGATAAAATTTAGTACACAGATTTAACATCTAAAGTGAAGATCAGTATTAAATTTCGAACCAAATCCATTTGGCGGTTGACCGTTTGTAAGCCTGTGCTTTCATATGTTTACAAATATGATTTTTTTTTAAAGCGAAGACATAGATAAATGAAATATGGTACATAATTTTATAATGTAAAGTGTAGATATTCGTGAATTTTGTATCAAATCTGCAAAAGACCTGACCATTTTTTGGTTTGAATATTTTCGTGTCGGTAAACACGATAGCACAACACCTCAATTATATAGATAAATGAATTTTGGTAGTTAATCTTCCAACTAAGATTATAGTTTTTTTTTTTTTTTTGTTAAATTTTGATTTTAATCGGTGGCCAAAAAAAAAGTGTTCAAAATACACTGTCGGTTTTCTTTGTTTTATTACAATCGCTTATGTTCGAAACTCTGAAAATAAAAATCTGAGTTTTCATGAAATTTGGCACATTATCTATGATCCACAATTTTAATCTGGGAAAATAACACCTTTAATAAGAAAATATGAGAGAGTTTGCGGAGATCACTCCGGCTAGTTTTTATTTTGATTACAAATGCCAAACATCTGGAAAATTAAATTCCGTGAGAAATTTCACAACATTAATATTTCCACATTTCCATTTCGGGCTTGACCCATATACTACATATCTTGATTTGACACTTTAGCAATACTTCTATTCTTCGAAAGTTCTAATTTTAGCTCTCTATTATTTCGAAAAAAAGATGCGAGATTTTATATCACGTTGCCCATCCTCTTATTTGATAAACAGCATTTGAATACCAATGCTCGCATGTTCCGAAGGGAGATATCAATCCATCCTTGATTAGATTAGGCTTGTGCGAACGGATGCAGATACTAAGTATTTGCTTTTCGGACGAGTGTCGAAAAGTTCAAGAGGCGTTCGGAATATATTGTGAAAAAAAGGCTGCGATAAGATAGCTTGGCACATAAATATCCTCTGCTATCTCATCCTTTGATTAGGATGTGTTGCCATACAGATGGATATGGGTTATAGAGTTGGAAACAGAACCATAAAAATTCCTCTCTGAGAAAAAGCAATGAACTTGTTGCTAAAATTATAGCCAGATAAACAATCGAGACTGTAGAGATATGTGGATGGTTTACTTTGCGGTGCAGTAGAAAAATTGTTTTTCGTATTTGTATCCAGCTACGCGATTTTAATAACTTTAATTCTGCTCGCTAGTAAAATGAAGAACTTTACTGAAATCAAAAACTACAACTGTCCCAGCTAATCTGAGATATCTAGACACCTCACCTTTCATTTTCTATTTCCTTCTTGAACTCCAAATCCGGATGTTTTAGTTGAATGTGAAACGAGAACAAAAAGTCGAAAATTGGGGCTGTCCTTGATAATCAAATGCGAGATCAGCTCAATAATATTCAAAAGAAGTTATATGACGGATTCTGTTATTCACTAAAATAGGGCAGTAAAAATTGAGAAGGAGAATTCTTCATAAATTTATTTTCTAAAATACATATCAAATTAATTTTTTAAGCTATTTAGGTTAAAAAAAAACCCATAAGAGGATAATTTTTTTCTTTATTTTCTGACATGCTTTGATCATGTGTTGGCGTTTTGTAGTTAGTTTCGAAGTATAGGATGTTTGAAAATTCTTGGATTTATTACAAAATTATGCGAAAGTGATTAGGAGTAAAGACATTTTTTTCCCATTCTATATATCTCATTAACAAAGCTCATAAAGTTTTATTTCGCAGAATCCGATAGATGGCGCTCTGAATGGCCTGATGATGATTTAAAGAGAAAATTTCAGTTTGCAGTCATATGATACGATTTCAAAATTAAATTTCTTAGATTTTTTTATGGGGTCATAAAAAGATTATACGTATTAAATGTTTTGCAATGAATTTGTAGGGTTTAAAACAGCCCAAAGTAGCTGCTATTAAATCTAGAACTCCTCAAGCGATTGCAAATGCATAGTGTGAAATTGAGAACTGCTTGGGGATAGCCATGAACAATCGAAAGATTTCAGTGTGAGATTTATTAACTTTTACCACTTCTAATGTAAATAATTAAAGCAGTTTGTTTTTATACTTTATGTTTTACATAATTCTACAATATATACAGTATTTCTATATAAGAAATGGGTCTTTTCCAATTCTCCAATCGGGCCCAAAATTTGATGCAGACTATGATTTTGGTGTCACTACCCCATATCGAGTTCTGTTTCGATGGATTCTTTTGTTTTTGTTTTATCGCGTTCATGTTCATAGTGATGGGAATAAAAATAAAAATAAAATCCTGTGGCTGATTGTTATGCGCTAAGATAGAACCTGGGATCTTGTGGTTCGCAGCCCAGTAACATGACCACAATACCAAAACAATTGCTCTGGTAGGGTAGCTGTGTACTTGCTTATAAGTTTTCACTACAGACTCTCCCTTCATCGAGTCGAACGATATGGCTGTTGATTCTAATACCCCGTAACCATTTGAGTATCGTCAAGCGTTATGACGTGCGTGTGTGGGTGGTTGCTGGGGATAGATGGCCCCACAACAGCTGTACAAAGGTTGAAGGATCATGGTCCGAGGTCACCGGACTTAGAGGCTTGGAATGATCGAGGATAGAACCTGGGAACTAGTGGTTCGCAGTCCAGCAACATGACCACAATACCAAACCAATTGCTCGTGTAGCGTAGCTGTTACCTGGCTTATAAGCTTTCACTACAGTCCCAAATGACTACTATTTGCCGGATTCGGATAATTTAGAAGGAATTTTTAATATAATTCAATTTCAATTCAAATAAAAGAATCATACAAAATTTCATTCGTCTTGTTTGTTGCGGTTTTAAGTTATTGTATAAATAATTAAAAAAGGGCTTTTTTTTCTAACTAAAAGAGGTTTAATTTGTGAAAACTCAACAAAATCTCATAAGGAATTTTTTTTGATAATGACATAATTTCCTTTTATATATTTCATATAAGTGAAAAAAAATGGAACAATTAGAGTCGTTTTATTCAAAATCAGAGCAAGGATATTTTTATTTAAAGGGCCAAATTTCAAGTATGAGGCCTGTCTCTTCCAATCCGTGATAGTCACTCTTTTGAATAAAAGCGTGTTCAACGATCGCTTAGGCAACTCAGAATCTGACAGATTGAAAAGGTGGAAACACTTTCTTTTACATTCTTTTTTTCTTCTGTCGTATTGTCTTCAATCGGAAACGTTTTTCCGGAATGTACTTCACAGTACTTTGCTGATACCGACAACCGCACCTTTATGACGTGAGAAGTGTCCTTCGCTTATCAGTTGTTTGTTCAACCGAAGCAGGATTACGGTCATCACTTTTTTTGCAGAAAAAATAAATAAATGAATGAATTATTTATTCAAAAGTTTTAGAGAATGATACCTTTTATAATGCAGTCTTAATTCGTATTTGAAGTACGAGGGCCAGTTTTTTACTCTCAAGTGTCTATATGTTATTAAAAAAAAGAAAAATGTAGAGTACAAATTGAATTTATTAACAAAAATTATGTATAATCTTGATTATGTCCAATTATGACCGCCATGAAGATTCAGGCATTTGTCATATCGATGAACCATGTTTCTTGAAGAACGTGTTGCTGTCGCCAATGGCTGTGATGGATCTTAAATGTTATAAAAGAAGGAAAAATGTAGATAACGGATTGAATTTATTGACAAAAGTTATGGATAATCACGGTTATACTCCATCATCCGGCCTACATACTCCATCATAATCGCCGTAAATATTCGCGCAGTTGTCTTATCAATGGACCAAGTTTCTTCATTCTCTTCGAAGAACTTGTGGTGAATAGCATATAAGCCATCAACATCACTTCTACCCGAACAGCTGTTTTGGTAAAATGGTTTAGTTACTAGACTGTTAACCACAAGGTCACAGGTTCTATCCTTCGTCCATCCCAATATCGCTTCAAAATTGTTATTGTCACCAATGATGTATGATGGATCTTAAAGTTCCGATATGTTATCAAAGAAAGAAAAATATGGAGAATAAATTGAATTTATTAACAAAAGTTAGGCATACTGATGGTTTTATTCCATCATAATTGCCGTGATTTGTCATATCGATGGAAACGGTTTCTTCAAGCTTTTCGAATCGCATCATAGTCAATTCATAGAATCATCAAGATTACCGTTCCTTTGAAGAAGCTCATGAGTCTGCAAGTTCTTTGAGTTTTCTTTTAAGGAAACTATGTAAATCGCAATTTTGACTTGCTGTTAGCCAGTTCGTTGCATAACATTAAACAAATTTGGTTTCTTTAGCAGTGCTTCATAAAAACGTTGAATAAGATCTTCTATTACGACAGTCTTGAATTTTGTTTCCCCTCATAGCGCAAGAATCTTAGAGTCAAGTGATTTTCTTCTCCAACCTGATTTGAAGAGCTAGCTAGAATGCCAAAATAATAATTTCAGACTAATGAGGAATTTCAAAGGAACGTTAAGGACCATCTCGCATCATTGGCGGCTATTTTTTGAGAAGAGATAGGAGACCTGATCTATTGTTATGACAAATGCCTGGGTCTCACTGCGATTATGTTGAAATGTAATTATGATTGTGCATAATTTCTAATAACAAATTTATTTTGTTCTCTGCATATATATATAATTCATAAGAGCTTGGAAAAATTATGGTCAAATGTCTCGGTTATCCGAAATAAATATTAGAACTTATATTATTAAAAGAAGTGATATTAAATGCTGATAAAAAGAAAATTTCAATTGACTTTTGACATTCGTAATATACAGGTACGGATTATTAAGTTTGTAAAGTAGGCAACTGTTTAAGGTTTTCACGAGTTTTAGGGGATCCGAGGACTTTAGGTATGCTTTGTAGTATTTTGGGGATTATTTGATTTCGTACTTCTGTTTTTTATAAGAGCCATGGAATAAATTTTTTCAAATCAAAACCAAATATAATTTGAATGTAAGAACTTTATCTATAGGATCTTTCTTCCCACTTCAATCTCCCCCCCCCCTCCAGTTAACTTGGCAATGTTTGAGTTAAAGTATTTTAATTTTGCTGAGAATGTTTTGCAATTTTTTTCAGCTGATAAATTAAAATTAAATTAAAATCAATAAAAAATATCTCGTTTTGAAAATTTTGGGGTTTAAACTGCATTGGAATAGAGAAATAATTCCTTATTTTTTTTTCAAATGAAAACATTTTTTTTTTTACAACACTGCATTTCTGTACTAAAGTACCACTCCATTGTATCTTCAAATAGTAAGAGACAATTGTGTGTGTGTTGGTGCTTTACAAGATAGATCATTTGGCCCAGAGCATTCATTACATAATTTCGCAGAAATATAATTTGAATTACAAGAATGTGCACCTTGGAGCAATTGTTTTGAGTGTTTTAGTAACATTTAATCTAGATTTTGGTGTTTTTCCGCGGTTAACTTCTGAAAATATTACAGCATAAAATATATTTTTTTCATTATTTCACTATTTTCAAGTTGGCAAGAAAGAGACAGTAAATTGAAGCCTGATTCTTGGAATGCACAACTAATTCTGATACCGACAAGTATTTGAAACCAATTTCAGAGCAATAAATAGTACAAATTACGGATAATAGATGGCAGCACGAGAAAGGTTAAAAATCTGGAACTTGAAATATCGCTGTAAGTCTGCAGCCATAAGAGTGTCATTTCAAATCAAAACGCAGTCTGAAAACAATATTTTGAAAGGATATGTTTTGTTCGGGAGTAGCTAGACGCAGTTTATTTTCCCGTTAGTGTGGAGCTTATACGCACCATTTTTAAGCAAATAGAACCGAATCTATTTTTATAGCTGGATTTCAAGTTCATAGAGTGATTACATTCAAGTGAAAGATCGCAGATTATTATTTCTATTGTCGCTGTATAAGTGTATTTACTCTTTTCTTTGATTTTTACTTTCTGGTATACAAAATATACATAAAGAATTGCAATCGTAAAAAAATGCAAAATTAGTTGAGATTTTGGCGCATCTTAAAGTTCCAGACCTCTCTGATTTCGAAAAACATTAAAAAAATTATCTGTTTGTCAATACGTTTGTTACAAAGATAACTAAAAAAAAACTTTGAGCTAGACATTTGAAATTTGGTATATGGTCTTTACACCAAATTTGCAGATTTCTAAAAAAATTTGTGTTAAACCCGCTCAGAGGAAGTCTGCCTGTCCTGTTGTTCGAGTATAATTTAATAGTATAGTACAAAACTAAGTGCGCTAGAGAGATAAAATTCGATGCACAGATTTTACATCTATAGTGTAGATTCCTGTCAAATTTTATGCCAAATTCAACAAGGATTTTATTGTCTGTTGATCTATACATTCAGATTCAGGCAAACGCGACAATTCAAAAACTCTATGACTAAATATCTGAAATTTGTTATGGGATTTTGTTACTACAATTGTTGTTCTATGCCACATTTTGAATTGGTTGGGAAAAATGCATCTAAAATAGAATTTGATTTTCAGATACTATTAATCGTACTCTAAAAACACGATAGATATAGTAAAAATGCTAAATTCACGACAAAGATTCACAAACACAGATACCATGTACACAGATACCATGCAAGATGTATACAGATATTGTACACAGATACCATTCAAGATGTTCTCTCGGATGGTACCTATATCAGAGAGTATATGTGAGAAAGTTTTCGAGAGAGCACTTTGGCTGATTTAAACAGTAAATACTTGAGTAGTGAACTGGAACATTGCTGGAATTGAAACATATCCTTATCTTTTTGATAATAGAGATAAGGACTTCAAAAACCATAAATTGAAACGGGATGGTTGGATGGCTGTAACGAAAAACATTATAGGTAACAAATAGCGCCAAAAAGAAGAAAAGGCAAGATTGGTAAATAGTAATTAAATGTCATTTTTAAGTTGCATTTAGCTAAAGTTGTATGTAGGTGATCATTAAAACCTACAAGACGTCTTTGTACATAAGATCATATAATTTTAATGAATTTTACACACAATTACTAATTTCATTGGTTAATATCTAGTATTGTGTACTCGCAAAAATTCCTGTTCCTATGTCTCAATGCGACAGAATGTCGTGCCAATGAAGTTCTTTTGGTACAATGTTAAAAGAACAATTTTGCTTTGGTACCGAACCTACAGGAGCGCAGAAGTAACTTTTGAAATAATCTCTGGTCTCAAATTCTAACATCTCTACCCTTTCTAAAACTTCCACTTGCAAAAAGATTTTGCAGTGAGCATGACAACATATATTGAAAACTGCAGCCGTCGCGACGTCTTACGAAAATGTGAATCTTGCTGGATGCTTGGATAATGACATCAGTCAATCAAATACTGGCATTGATAACCAGCACATTACCGTAAAAACCTATAGTACACGTATAATTTTTTTCCGCCATGATACAGTAGTTATATCATATCGACATTTATTGGCAATAATTGATTCTGCATACTTGTATTTAATGAATATACAACCTAAAAAACACAACAGGCTATATTAATGAAATCTGGCATGTGACCTTGACATCCAAATTGTAGATATGGGTTTAATTTTGAATAAAATCTATCAAATGGAAGAAGTATAAAATGCACATTCAACTTTTTGTCTTTGTTATGCTATGAATTTCAACATCAAAGGTGCCTGCCTAATTTTGTAATTCAAGAAAATAATTCAAATTGGATTAATTTTAGATAAATAAATTCTTCAATTTTTTTTTCAAGATTCAAATTTTGGCAATGAGATATTTTGAAAGTCATGTAATTGCCCTTTCTCATACGAAAAACTCGGTACCCAATGTCCCAATGTATATATATATATATATATATTTCGAGTGGCAGGCATGATTATATACAAGAAAACGCAGCGCGGCACACACAGAAGTAAGAAAAGGGAAAAAAAGCGGTCAAACAGATGATCACTAGCCTTATATAACATTGGATTTCCGGCCAGGCGCCAATTCAATACACGTGTGACCTTTGACACCTTTTGAAGGGTAAAAGTATCACTTTCATTTAATACGTAGTACTGATGGCGCATTATTTTTACAAAGGGATTCATTAAACCGAAAGTGGAATTGGATCACGGAATAAGAGAATATTTTAGAATGAAGTTACTATGGGCTAAATTAAGATAAAATCTTGGAAATTAATTAAATTAAAATATCATTACATATATATATATATATGATTACTTTTTATGATATTCATTATCACTTTCACTTTAATTTTAACAAGTGATGTGTTCATCTTTCATTATCTTCACCATCAATCAACATGATCAGAATAATTTTATAAAGAAACATCCAGCCAAAAAAAAAAAAAAAAGAAAAAGAAAAATAGACAGAAGGAAGTTCTAGATCAGTGTTAAAGAGAAAGTAAAAATGCATCTCTTTAGACAAACTTAAATGAAAGGGAAATTGACGATGACTCATTTTCCGCTTTTTTGTATACCAATAAACAAACATTCAAAACTCTATCTTCTTCTTTTGTCTAAAATTTCCATATTTGGTGACATCCCTATCAGATTAATAGTTCATAATCACAATATATAAGGTTGATTCTTCAGTGACTGTGCAATGCATCGTTTTTGGACAGCCAAATTCAACATTCCTAATCTCACGTAAGGAAAATGAAGTCCATCGGTTTTATTCCGATTCTGACTGTGTTCTGTTTAATATTCGTTTTCGGTAAGATATTTTCTTACTTATTTTATTCATTTTGTATTGTATTAATATTGCACTGTATTTATTTTTGTACATGCATGTATTTATTTTTGTACATGCATGTATTTATTTTTTAATGGCTTCTTCTTTTTTGTATTAAACTCAACAGCTTTAAAATCTCTGAGACGATTTCAAAATATATTATTATATTAATTCTGCTAGTTTTCATGACGTTTGTCTTCAGTGAAGTATTTTATTTTATTACATCATCGAATTTTGTATTTAATAAGCGAATTTCGAACTGTCAGATTATGTAATTATTATTTTGATTTTAGTTAAAGTAATAAAGATTCCTTCACTTCAATTTGAAGCATTTTTGCAACTCCGTATCTAATTTTGAACATTATTTTACTTAAAAAGAGATTTTTTGCAAGCCAGAATATATTTAAAATAATGAATTGCATTATAAAATATTGAATTAAAAGTGAAAAAAAATGGCATTTATGTTTGAAGATTTGAGTGATAAGAATAAATATTAAAGTTACATGTTATTAAATTTGGTGAATATTTTAAGAATTGGCAATTAATTCAGCTAATATTTACCGATTGAGCTTTTTCTATGAAAAAGACGTTGGTAGAATTAACAAGAGTTTAAAATAAAATTCAAGAAATTAATCATAGTTGATGGAGTAGAACAGATTTTTTCTACGAAAACTACTATTCTAACGATCAACTACTATCGGTAGTTGATCGTCGTTTTGAGGATCATTATTTTCAATCAAAATAATTTAAGATATGAATGCATTAATCTGGGGCATTCTTCTTGACGTTTATTTTCAGTAAGAGTTCAATTTTGTCTCTACTGAATTTTTAAAAAAATTGTATTTCTGAGTTTCAAATCTCGCAGACGTTTTCTTAACTCATTATCATTGAGTGAATTTTAGCACTTTGCTGTTAAATATCCTCAGGTGATTTTCAGACATTATAATTACATTAAGATATGGTAAAACATTCATTACTGAGTTTATGATGATGTCGAGTCCGCGTTACCACTGAAAGGGGGTGCAGTAGCTTCTGAGGGTAAATACACCTGAGCACTCGAGAGCAGAAGTCTGACTTCTAGCTCATAGGAAGATGAAACTCACACACATTCGCAAACACAACCCCTTTTTACAGGGGGCACATTCACACACAGAACAGATAAAGAACAGCCATGCCCGAACCGGGACTCGAACCCAGGACGTCCAGATCAACTGGAAGACGCGGTACCCCTAAGCCAGGACGCCGGCGTACTGAGTTTATAAATTTTTGGATAAAATGTAAGTAATATTTAATAGCTTTAGATTGTTTATTTCAAATAATATTTTAAATATTCATTAATTCTTCGTAAGGCAATGCAATCACTTAGATTTCATGCTGTTTTAATTTATTTACAGCGTCTTGCTTGATTTAGATATTTATTTGTTTGAATTCCGACCAATGCACTTTTCCTTAACCTGAGTGTGAAATAAAGCTTTGTGAAAATTTTGGAAATTTAGCTAAAAAAGAGTTTAAATTCTGTAGAAACCTTTTAGAATTCATTCATAAAAGTCCCAGTCTTCTCAGAAAGCATATTTCAGCAATATTATTCCACAAATAAAATTTATTTTCAGACCTTTTTTTACAACTTAAAAAAAAAAATAACAATTTTTAAAACTTTAATTCACAAATTAATTATTCACTGAAATGGACATTTTAAGATTTAATTTCATGACTATTTGATTTTTGATGACTTACCGTCATTGTAAGGAAATTACTTCTGTGTTAATCGCGCTTATAATTTCGATGAAATTTGCTATTTTTCTGTAAACATTTGATGAATCCTTAGATTAAAAATGTTTACAAATCCAGTGCTATCTATCTTGATCAAGGTCCAAATTTTAGAACCGTTAGTAAAAAAAAAGGATCACATCGTTATTAAAGAGCATGCAAAAGACCACTCTCTCTAATTTTTTTTTTTTTTTTTTTCATATTTGTTAGCGAAGAATTTTTAGGGTCTAAAAGTAAAATAATAAGAATGAAAATAAAATTATAGTATATCTGTACAAATCGGAATTATTTGAATATTAAATTTTGTATACTAAATGTACTGTTAGAAAAATATTTGCTTATTATTTGTCTAAGTCGATTCATGAGAATTTGCATAATTTGCTTCTGTTTAAATTTGCGATAAGCCACTTTCTGTTTAGAAATGAAAATATATCAGCAAATTTTGTAGATAGAAGATGAAATTTTATGTGTTTGAGTGCATGAAGAACATTTTAGGAAAGTACAAATATTTGTTTTAAATTTTTATTATCAACTTTCAAAAAGCCAAGCTGCTTTCAGAAAATTGTCCAAATTATTTAATGAAGCTATGTAAACAAGGCATCTATATTTAAGGAAATAAATGCTTGTTCTATTTTGTGTAAGAGTTTTCTGTACACATTTAATTGAATTTTCATTTTTTTTATTTGATTACAGTGCTTTCTTTCTTTTTTTCACAGATTCATGCCAAGGAAAAGCTATTAATGTGAGTAAAATAAAAACTTTATATATATATATTATTTCTTTTAAAAAAGGAGTTTAGATGAGCTAAAATAAAAATGATTTCATTATTAAATAGTGTTTTACATAAAAAAGACATTACTGGAGCAAGCAAATCAAAATATTTGTTTTAAATGTTTCTTTTTCTTCTTCTTCTTCTTCTTCAGAATTTAACTCTGACTTTCCTAAAAATGACTTTTTGCGAGAAAATTTTTAAATATTTTATAATTTTCAGTTTCTTTGATGTGAGTGGCAACACTGGCAAATGACTAAAAACATTCCTTAAAATATGAGCTTAAATTGCCTAATTTTGAAATTTTTTTCCTATCTGTTTCTCTTAATGCTAATCGACACTTTTGTAAAATTTTATAAACTATTTTTTTTCAAAAAAAAAAAAAAAAAGATATATTTAAATAATTTTTTAAAATGAAAAACATTTTCAATCTTTTCAAATATCATCAATGTAATTGCATTTGGTCATTTCTAACTTTGATGACCTGAATAAAAAAATTAGTTCTTCAATTTGTAGTACAGTAAATAAATGAGAATAATTAAATTTATCTTTTATTCATGCTCACGCTTGCAAAATATTAAATTTAAAATCATTGTGAATTAATGGGACTGTAAAATTATAAATTTGTAAAATTGTTCCTCACGCTAACATTAATAGTTTTTTTAATAAAGTGTAATCATTGTAAAATCAATAAAAATTTATGTCTTAAAAAATTTATTTGCTAAATTGAGCAAATTTTTTTTTCAGCCAAACTCTCTGTTCAGAGGGAATGAAGCTCCGAATGTAAACAAACCGTTGAGTCTTCTTCCTGATCTGGATTTGGGCAATATGAAAAAAGATCCATGGGTAAATCTTTCGATTATTGTAAATGTTGCCACCCAGCGTGGAATTTTTATGAATTTGTTCGAAAAAACGTATTTCAGACATTAGTGTTTTTAAATATCATGAAAGACATTGAATGCCATTTTTTTTATATCATCATGTGAGAACGTGATGTTGTTTTGGTTTGAGATTTTTGAAGCCACAAAATGCACGAGCAGAAAATTGACAATTTATCGCTTTTAGCATTATTAGAAAATGATAAAGAAGGTTGTCACATTTGGTGACTTATCGTCAACAAAAAGTTACAACTTGACGTGAAAGTCCGCCATGTGCCCGATTCGCCTGTCTGGCCAATAAAGGGCACGGTTGTAAGAAGTTATCGCTCGAAGAAGCACGGAGAAAAAAGTGGGAATGGATGCAAAACAGCGAGATTTTTAATAAACAACGAATTACATAATTTTAAATCCAACAATTGTACAATAAAACTTCGAAATGAGTAATGCAATTTGATCCAACATGTATAAAGCTTTCAATAAGGCATTTTTTTATTGCTTTTTTTTTATTGATTATAGTGTATAACAATGAAATCCTTCAGTGCATTAAGAGCTGTAGAAAATAATGTCTTATGATCTGCGAGAGCATATGGTTCGTACATATTTAATGAAATAAAAAAGTTCAGAAATAAAAACATTTTTTTATAAATTTCAATTTTTACTTCGAATTTATCAAAATAATTTCGAATATGAACAATATTTTGATATTATGTAAATAAGAAATTCAAGTAAGTTGCGGAAAAAATCGAATCATATTCAAAATTTAAGAATATAAAGAAAAAATCTTTTCAGAACCCCAAAAATCAAATTAGTGTTATGCAAGTTTTTAAAAATCCTTTCTAGTTTAAACACAAATTAAAATCAGCTTGAATGTTCTAAACACAATTTTCTCGCATTCTTTTTAATAACAGTGATATCCACCTCTCCTCCCCACATAAAAACAGAACACATACCAAATTGCATCTGTCCAGCTTAAAGCGGTCTTGAACTATCGAGTTTAGAGACATAATTCCAAATATCTATTTTCAGGATTCACAGAGGTCTTAAAGATGGGGACTCGCCGACTTTTTCGATAATTACCATCTATTCTCTTTGTCTATTTTGTATTCGAAAAAATAAAAATATTTTTTTTCTTTTTAGACCTTGGATTGACAATATTTTGTGATCGAATTTCTCCATACATACTTTAGCCATAAATACTTAGTTTGCAAGAAACTTAAAAATAGAAGATACATGCATCTAATGACTATCTTTTTTGTAATTTTGTCTTTCAGCCCAACAAGGTTGATCTAAATGTAGGACACAACTCCCTTAAAGGGATCATTGGTGGCACAATCTGGGAGGACAAAAACAAAGGCTTAAGTCTGGATCTAGATCTGAAGCCTGGCGTTAGATTTGAGGGTCGAAATTCAGCGCCAGTTCCTAACTTCAACGCATTAGGCACTCTCAAGTGGGGATTCTGGTAATGCTGCAAGCATTAGAAAGAAAATATTTCTTTTATGGTGTATATTGTATGTATTTCAGAAAGCATATTTCTGTTAATGTATTTCTCTTCAGTGCCAAGGTTCTTTTAATGATAAATAAAGAGATTTATATCCTATTTGTGATGTCATCAATGAACCAATTTTGAATGCTATTATTATTATTACGGAAAATTTATATTAAATGCTCACTAAGGAGAAAACTCAATTTATAGAATGCATTACAAAATAAACATTAAACACACACAAAATAAAAGTTGCATGTAGCGATCGATAAGAAAATAAATACACATAATGAAACATAATAGTATGTAATATGTGTATAGAGTCGAGCCAAAACTGTTAAAAATCAGACTTAAAATTAAAAAAAGCTGTAAAGTAAATTAAAAGTTGTTAGGCCTAGAACTGTTACGAATTTAAGAAAATTATTATATTTTTTTTCTCAAATGAAAGTTTTCAGAATATTTTTTAAAAATGTTTCTGTTTAAATCTGAGAGAATGTATCGAACCTGATCTTAGGTCTTGTTTAAGGATACAAGATCAGTTTTTAAAAATTTAAATTCAAATTGATTATCTGATTATTAATAAATTGAAAAGGCCAAAGTTATGTATGAACAAATTACATTAAAAATGAAAAGAAAAAAAAAGTCAGGATATATTTAAATATATATATATATATATATATATAAATAGATACACCAAAATAAGATTTCATTTCGTGTGATTTTTCTTTACTAGACATTGACGTTTTTTGTTTTTTTCTTCTTCTTTTTTAATTTTTTTTAATTTGTTCCTAATTTGAAACATGGTAAAAAAAAAAGTTGTGCAAGTTGTCTAGAAACCAGAGCAGCTAATAATGTTTCCATATGGGCCCGTGACTCATAAGGCCAACTCTGGCCTTCAGAAGTAATATAATTTCGTGTAGTGATTCCTCCTACAAACAACACGGGTATTTAGCAGGATCCAATTTTGGGCAGCGATATTTTCATAAATTATCACGAAGAAATGCTATAATCTCGCTAGTTTATTATTTAATATTTCAAAAAAAAAATTGCTTTAAATTGCTTATAGTATAGATGTAAACTATGTAAGTAATTCACATTCATAAGCTGCATTATGATTGAGGTTTCAGTGAAATTAAATTCATTTATGCTCTACCATAATGTCCAAATCTTGGAAGTTTTGAAACAGCTTATTTACTTACAGTTCATTGATTTTTCAGACATCTGTAGAACCACTAACGATGCTCACAATGAATTTAATTAAAATTTCTTTGCTGTTTAATAAATATCAAATGTTGTTCTTTTATCAACGCTTGAATTAGTTCATATAATAATAATAATAATAATGCGTAATAAGGTAAATATTGATATCATAGCTTAATTGATAATAGAAATTGTCTTAGATTTTGTGTAGTTTTAGACTTTTATTTAATTTGACTTGTTTCGTTTTATAAAGAGGGAATTTTGTAATTTATTTTTCACTCATTTTCTGATGAATATTAAAATTAAGTATTAAAATTTTGAGTATTTATATATTCTTGATGACACTATTTTAATATTTGCAGTATTTAATATTTCAATTGATTAATTTTATTTTTATATGTGGCGTCACCTAATATTACGTATTCGAAAGAAAAAAAAAGATTTTAAGATACTATGATAAGTATAATAATGAATTATAAATTAAAGACTAAAATGGAAAAAAAAAATAATTAAGAAACGATGTTTTTTTTTTATTACTTTAATAAAAGCGTTTAAAAAACTTTTTCTAAAATTTATTTGAAATATTAATAAATAAGCATTTGTAGAAAGATCACATAAATTCCCTAAATAGATAATAGCGTTAGATGTATATACACATCAATCTAGCTTCATTTTGAGGCGATTGATATGTAATTTTTTATCTATTAAAATTAAAATCTTATTCACTTTGTTAAGATTTTCTGCAAAATTTATTGAGCTCCCATTGTATTGCGTTCGGCGTTTATATTTACGCTTGACTTTAAAAAATAAACTTCTTAATTAACTGAAGAAAAAAAAAAATTCATGAAATGATATATTTTGGGAAGAAAAAAAAATTCCTCCCCGGCGGGGAATCGAACCCCGGTCTCCCGCGTGACAGTCGAGGATACTTACCACTATACTACCGAGGATAGGAGTGCTTGCCGAAACCCGGGATCGAACCAGGGACCTTTAGATCTTCAGTCTAACGCTCTCCCAACTGAGCTATTTCGGCACGTCTTGCAATTCTAAGATAAGTTTCAACTACACAAAGCTCCTTTTTCAGGATTGATAATTATAGTTTGAACGCGAGGAAGTTGATTTTCAGATATGGACCTTTCCACATTCTAATATATCAATGCTAGTAAATAAAAATCAAAAGATGATAATTTTCTTTTTAATTTTTTAATTCTTAACAGCAAGTTTTAGAATGATGAACTGCTTAAAAATTCATTGTATGAATATTCATATACATTATTGATTATTTATTAATTTAATATCCTTTTATTCATTTGAATTGTTTTTACTATTAAAAAATATATTGAAATTTAAAAACAGTATTGTAAAAAAAAATCAGGTGTGAATTAATTTCTTAAATAATATTTAACTTCATTATTGAAAATAATATAATAGTAAGAATGCAAAATGTGTTTCTAAAAATGATTAAGTGAATATTGAAGACTCTTAGAGGTGAATCCATGGATTTGCGGAAAACATCACACATATAAAATACAATTTAACTTATTAGTCATCACACTTCAAAATTATATAATTCATTCAACATTTGTATGCCTGTAATTCATTAATCATTGTAATAATATTTTTATTAATAACTAGCTTATATACACATTGTTGATCAAAAGTGAAATATTTTCATGTTTAATATTTTTAATGTACAAGCTATTTTTCTGTAATATTAATATACAAAACTTCTTTATTGCCTGAAATGATTTTTTTACAGTTAAAATGAGAATATCAATTGAACCAAACGATTTTTGAAAACAACCAATAGTTAATTTTCTCCGTAAGTTATTAATATTTATTATATCAGTATTTCAAATTTGGATCACAAGTACCACCTACATGTGACAAATACTGAAATATAAGAATTCGTTTTAAAGCAGTTAATTAGGTAGATATTTTTTCATTAATAAAAAAACATGAAAAATACCAGTTACATTAAAATACCAGTTGTGCCTGATAAAAGCAGATGATTAGCAGAAGAATTGTTTTAAAACCCTTAATTAGGTAGATATTTTTTCATTAATAAGAAAACATGAAAATTACCAGTTACATTAAAATACCAGTTGTGCCTGATAAAAGCAGATGATTAGCAGTTTTTATGAGGCACAACTGGCATTTTAATTAATTTTTGTGTTTTTTTATTAATGAAAAATTACCTACCTAATCGCTTGCTTTTAAACTTTCGTTTTCTTTAATTATTACTTCAGATTTCTCACTACAGGAAGTAATTTTTTTAAGTAATTAAATAAAGAGTTAAATTTTTACCAAAAACCATTAAAAATCTTTGTCAAACAAATCAACTAAAAAAAAATAACTTTTATATTAAAAAATAAATTGAACAAAAATGTCAAAAATAGAGTAGTTGAAAAGTCTCGTTACTTAACAGAAGAGTATCTGTAAATTTATTCATAATCGTGTGCCTTTATGCAATTATTAAACCTTTTAAAACTATTGATAATTGCACAAAAAATTAGTTTAATTAAAAAAGAATTTTGACATGGTATAAAAATATTTGTTGCGGGATAATTGGAAAAAATTGAACGATTTTTTCTGTTGTTTTAACTAATAAATATAAAAATTTTCCTAAATTCGCCCCAGTTAGTTTGAATATACGGAATAGATAAACGGCCACAATGATTTTTATTTATGCTAATTTTAATTTATTATTGCGTATTATTTATTTTTTATGAAATTAATTATTTTTTTTACTAACTGATATGCTTTAATTTCAGTAATTCAATCAGTTTATCTGAATTCACAGCAAAAATATTTACATAAGAATTATCGGAAGAAATCAGAATTCGTTCTAAAAGAATGCAATTGTAATTTCCCTAATTATTACTATCGAACGAATGACTATTACATTCTACATAATCAATCACTAAAACTGACTGATTTATGAAAATTTGAATATCCCTATTCAATAAAATCGGGTGATTTTACACTATTCATAAAACGTCTCAAAGATCAGTGTCCAGGGTTTCTCACGATTGATTAACCTAAGCTTATGGAAATGTTGGTTGTTCTAAACTATTCTATTCAAAACTTCACAAATTGATCAGATTCGATAGTAGAAGATAGAAACGTTAATTTTTTATTTATTTAAAAGTTAAAGTGTCAAGAATCGCAGAATATGATTCCTTAGGACCAAAAAGACTGCATAAAATTTAGACTTCATAATTTTTTGAAGCATGTTTATTGACCGAAACAAAATAAAATATTATTATTGAAGTCATTTAAATCCTATAGAAAGGTAAAACTAAAAACTGAATTTTATAATGAATAAGAGAAATTTTTGTTGAATAATTCTTTGAGATATTACATAAATTATGAAAGATATTTTGTAGATATTTACAAAAATATTGAAAGATGTTTTGCACATAAGATTTAAATACTGAAAACGCTGTTTTCAGTATTCATTTAAAAAAATGCTTGGGCTCAGGAAAAAGTGTGTTTTTTTAAATATTAATTGCAGTTCGATCATTTCCACTTTAATTTGAAATTTTGCAGGAGCTGACAGAAATTAAGAGAGATACATAGCACGAGGAAGGGAATGGTTTAAGATTTTTATGATAGTATGAAAGAGTTATATGACTTTCAAAATTTGAAACTCAAAAATATTTTTCTGAAGAAGCTATTAGGAGGCCAAATTATATAAAATATTTAATTGAAAATTTTAGCGAGCATTAATGCTAAAATTGTTAATCTGTGTCAAATTAATACCAGGAATTACATACCAAATTTTATCCATCTATTTCGTTATACAGTTTTGAATGATTTTATTTAGATATTGAAAGAAAGGCAGATCGTCTTATTTCCTGATTGGTTTCTAACATCTGATAAAATCTCCATGCTTGCTATAAAGACCACTTATCAAATTACAGTCTTCTGGCTTGATGAGTTTTTTAGTTATTCTATTGATATACATAAGAAGAAACAGTGACTGATAGATTTCATTTTATTGATTATTTTGCTAAAACATACATATGGAGAAAGAGAGCCTGACAGTTTTCATTTTATTATTTTGCTAAAACTATGAGAGAAGATTATGATAGACTACATTTACACATACCAAATTTCTGCCTTATAACTGGCTGTATTTTGGAGTTATTTTTCAGATGTATCAGAAATGCATATAGGCGTTATTTTAAAAATATAGGTTTCAGGAGCAAATAGATTTAATATTCGAGGTTTCTTCAAAATTACGAGACAGATTTTTTTTTTTGACAGTTGAATTACTTTTTGTTTTTATACTTCATTTACATGAAAATAAATATATAGTGAGCTATAAAATACTTTTTTTTCAAATTAAACTATAATATTTTATCGAAAAGCGCATAATTGATGGCTTTAATAGAATGTTTTTCCTTCTTAATTCCACATTATTCATGAAATAAAAAAATCCCTTTTCCAACAAAAAAAATTATACAAACTTATTTTAAAAGAGAATAATAAATGACTGAGCACATTTCAAATGAAAAAAGTTAATTAATATATTAAATGAATATATTGACTAGAGATAAAATCATAATTTTAATATCAGGCGAACGCAATTTCTTTTTGGGTTGCGATTCTCATGTTATTAGAGTTCATATGGAATCTGATTTTGAAGCAAACCGTAGAAATGTAAATTTGTTTATAATTATTCTTATAATTGCCAAGATTATAAAAATGTAAATAATCATAATCACAAAATAAATTATTTCATTATTTTTATTCTGTCTTGAAAAGTTGATATTATTCCTCATTAAGTTCATTTGATTCCGATGTACAAATTTATTAGCCCGAAAAAAATTTACTGGAATATCCCAACTTAAACAATATGGCTTTATTTTTAAAATCTCAGCTAAATTCTTTGTTCTCCAAAACCTTTTGGTAATTCACCCATTCTTCTTAGAAAATGCATGCAACTTTAGAGTTTCACTTTCAAACAAGAAACATAAACAAAAGGAAATTCGACGACATTTTCAATCCATAAAGCTGAAAACAAACAATTAGGAATCATGAAATCCAAACAATACTTCAGCTGGTGGGACTGCCTACTGGGGAAAATCCCGTCTTTTCATAGGGAAGAACTAAAATTCCCCATTTGCCCTGTTGCCGCACAGCATCGAAAATGGGCGCTTTCTTTGAATTCACCTGTATAAAAGGAGCATCTGTTTCATTCGATGCATAAAGAGTTCTACAGTAGAATCTGTTGAAGTTTACAAATTCAATTTATCCGATCATGAAGGGCTTTGGTATCATCTGTCTGCTAGTTGTTTCTTCGGTGTTTGTCGTTGGTAAGTCATTTTAAATTTGTTTCAAGATTTACTAAAGAATTTTTTTCATCGAAATATAATTATAGTGACATGCAGCCTTATTATTTCGCGATATAAAGCTGGCAAAAAATATGATAAAGTCAATTAATGAATCTTCCTCTTTCTTTTGTACTTGTAATACGTGTTGATTAGTAAGAACATGGATGGGCTGTACTATCATTTCTGAGATGTCTTAATTGAAAATGGACAAAACAGGGAAAGGCCATTTTTCATCTTCGATCTCTTAAATTATTCGATAGACATTTGTATCAAAAACATTGTAAGCTAAAATTTAACATTTGTGTTAAGTAATTCTGTAAGACTTAATTACTACGAATACGAATCTTAAATGATTCTTACAGAATCAATTAATGTTCTTATAATTGTTAGACTTTTTCACCCTTTACATTTCTCTCTAAGCAGAAAAATTTAATTCTGCTTATTCGATATATATCAACTGGATAAAATTCATTTATTATTTTTATCTTAAATTAATTCTTTATTCGTTCTTATGGTCTCAGTCTAGTATTATTTGAGTTCGCCACATTTCGTTTCATAATATGATAATTTGAAAATACTTATAAGAAAATGGAAGATGTTTTATATGAGACAAAATCTCAATTGCAATTTAGAAAAATATTCTGAATCGTAAATTCCAATACCGTGAAGTATGTTTTAAAAAAGTGCTCTAGAAGTAATGATATCCAGCACATCGTAAGAGATAAATTTATGAGATGTGCGAAAACTTAATCGGGTCTTCTTAATAGTAGTCTTTTCACAAGGTAGATTTTTATGTTCAAAGATATTATCTTATGAATGAAGTAAAGGAATTAACTTAGTATGAAAATAAATTTTAATTATTTTGTCATTTAATAAATTCAATTCATTCATAAATTAATTTATTTAATAAATAATCACATTAGTTATATATATATATACATTGATCTTTTTACTTTCTGCTTCATTTACTTTGAAAATATCTGAAAAGAACAGAATCCAAGAATTCCATTTCTATAGCATATAATTTTCTACTTTTTCGTTGTATTTCCTTCTACCGAGTTACAATTAAATAATCGGCATATCTGATAAAAGCAGAAATGAAAAACTGTCATATAAATTATATGGTGATTGCAAAGTAATTTTACTTTTCTGCAAATTTTTTCAAGAATTAATAGAAAAAAAAAATATTTTTTTTTATTAAGAATTTTATGATTTTGTCGGCTATACTGTAGTAATTGTAGCTAAAGAACGAAACTGCGAATTTGAAAATAACTGTGCAACATTTCATCAGGTTTCTAAAGAACATCTTTCCAAAACGCTGTTATTAGCGCTATTTGTTGTGTAATTATTTCACCTAATACCCCGGCAACTTGCTTTTTGGGTTCTTAAAAGCAATTCTGAAATGAAAACCCTTAATTAATTTTCCTTCTAATTTCTTAGTTGGATAATCTTATAATTTCTTCAACAAAAAACTCAATTCTAAAATGATTCAATTTATGTATTTTCTGATATATTTTAAACGAATTTATTTAACATGTTTGTTTCATGTTTTTAAAAACAGAGTTTTATACTCGCTCATTTTCTGATGCTTTAAAGTTTTAAAATTTTGTAAACTTATAAATTTTTTACTAACAGTACCCATTTCAATATTTATAGAGCTTAATTACTAGTTTACCTAATAATTTAATTAAATTTTGATTGCACATAAGTGGAGCCACCTGAGTGATAATTTTTAGAAAAATTAGTTCCCAGAATTCCCAACGTTTATAAAAATAAATTACAAATAGAAGGCTAAAAAATAGAAAATTAAAATAAAATACATTATTAAACTTTTTGGTACACCGATAATGTTTTAGAAAGTTACAGTTTTAATTAAATTTGTTTAATGTTTAAACAAGCTTTAAAATATTCTCGATATTATAATTTTTATTTTAAGAAATAAATAATAAAGGAACTAAAAGTATAGTATTTATTTTTTCATTTTGTATATTTTCTTTTTAGTACAATGTGAAGAAAAGAAGCCAGAACCTAAAGTTGGTGAGGTAAGTAACAGACATAACGATTTTTCCACCCAAATACATTGTGTATGTATTATACATTTTGTCAGTCAGGGATCTGAAATTTCTAAATATAATGAAAAAAATTATTAAGATTTTTACACTAGTAACAAATTATCGTAAAATGAAATTTAATATAATTTTAATTCGTCTATTTTCTTACTGCAGCCACAATTCAGTTTAAATGCTGCTGGTGGTGGAAACAACGCTCGCAACTTCAACGCTGGATATAACGCAGGGGTCGGAACCAGGGTCTGGGAGAGCAAGAATAAGGACATGAGCCTGGACCTCGGGGTCAATTACGGACGAGGGTACGCGAGAGTCGACGGACACACCTTCAAGTCACCACCCCAGTACGGAATCGGAGGTACCTTCAGATGGGGAAGGAAGTGATGGAGAACACCTCTTTTGAAATGATTTCACTGAATGGTGCTATATTTATGTGTTGTAGTAAATAAATAAATTTTTATTGAATTATGAAGTTTTGTAATGTTTTTATTTCTGCTTTATAGAGTTGTTTTATACGATTAAGATCAATTTGTAGGTAATTAATAAGCTAATTCGGAAAGATGTTCTTTCTTTTACCAAGAAAATTGCAACTTACTTTTTGAGCGCATCGTTAAAAAAAAATGAAAATAAAGGTAAAGGTAATAATTTAAATGAATGATTATAAATATTTTTAATATAATCTTACAAAATATCATACCCATTATTATTTTTTTTTTAAAAAAATGATATTATATAAAAGTTGAGGTATACAAATTTTTAAAAATTTCTTTGCAGCTATTTCATTATTTATATCTTCCTTTAAATGTTCTTTAATATTAATGTGATAAATTAAGATCTGGCTACATTTCTAAAAGCAACCTTTTGCTATAAATTCGACATATTTAATAGTTACAACAATTCTAAATCATTATTTTATAATATTCTGAATGCAAACAAACTGTACTACAGTTAGTACTTTCACTCCTACATTCACATCAGTGGTGGATTTTAGATTAGACAAGTCTTTTTTTTTAAAAAAAAAGATGTTTTTTTTCATAGCACGAAATAAATAAATTCGTAAAAATGAAATAAATTCTTTGTATAAAATATTAGAAAAATATCAAGACCTTGCTGAGTATAATTGCTCAAGTTCTTATATGTTTCATTATATTCACTTACTTTTTATAATATTTATAGACGCCGAGTATCAGCTTAAATATAAATTTGTACAACGTAGACATCGAATAGTCATGAGTCAAAATAAGTAAATAAAAGTATATAAATTTTCACAAAGTTATACTAAAATAGAAAATAAATAGCCCAAAATAAATCATTAACATGTTGAATAAGTTTAAAATGTGAAACTAAATTTTTCCAATTTGTTGAATGAGGATTCTTCATATTGTACATTACTTAGAACTGCAAAATGACTAAATTTGTCACTAATTCACACCAAGCTTACTGGAAGTACTCAAGTAATGGAAATCTTGGCGCCACTTTTTTATTATTCTAAATCCTACACTAGATATTTTTTTTTATTGATTTTGATTTTCTATTAGAGTAATTTCATGCAGAAAATTCTGATAAATTGACAAAACATTTAACTATGGATTCCTTTTCAAAAGAATTGATTTCAGTATTTCGCATATAAAAAAATTCAAGATTCAATTTTTAAAAAAATTGGATATATTCTAAGTACTACCTAATTATAAAATTGAGTATTTTTTTAAATTAAAAGGCAACATATTCTTTTAGAGTTTTTAAATAACAAAATATAAAAACTCGGAAGACATGATTAATTAAATATTGAAGAAATGTTTTGACATTTAAACGTATGAGATTTGAATATGATTTATGAAAATTGGACATATTCTAGTACTACTTAATTACATAATTGAATATTTTTTAAATTAAAAAGCAACATATTCTTTCAGATTTTTTTTAAACAACAAAATATAAAACTAACAAAGAATAATTTATTAAATATTGGTATAATGTTCTGATATTTTAACGAACGTGATTTGAATATGAACCACTGCGAGTGCAAGTTCTCTGTAAATTAATGAAAACATGTAATTAATATACTCAAGAGCTTTCGCAAATAATATAACGAAATTTTGGGATCTTTAACGTTGCGGTACCCTCAGGCGATTGTTTACTTTGCCTGCTTCATAAACCGACCCTGATTTACACATAGGCAGAATCAACATTGGAAATATTCATAGTTGCCACCACTGCTTTATGTTCCTTCAGACATGTAAAGGAGGAAAATATGCAGATCTTGTTAATCTAGAGATTCAGGAAAAATTTATTTCTACTATTTGCAGATTGAAAACAAGGCATTGGAAATGATAGAAATAAAGTCAAATGTAGATGAAGCATACATATGAAAGCATTTTTATTTCAAAACTACCAATAATTTCTTCTTCTTTTCTTTACTTTTCTTTTTATTTTGTTAAATTCTGTTGCAGGGCTTTCACGGCATTTTTATCAAATCTGTTATAAAGGAATTAAAATGGTTGATAGATACCGAAACATATTTTGCCATTTTGTTAAATCAAATTACCACCGCTGATTAATAAAAGTACATTAAATAATCTCCCTATGGCGCACATGTAACTTTCATCCTTTATATAATTCGATATCACCTTTAATACAATTTTAATGAGTTATTGAAAGATTTTCTACCATCTTCGATATCATTTATCTCAATATTCATTCCTCGCTGTCATTCATGAATTACAGATTAAATCATTCTGCATATTCTCTAACATAACAAAGGTTTTAATCTCTTTCCTGGTCATAAAATTTTGGATACACTCATGAACGTCACGAGTGCTCAGATTTTTATTATCAGAGTCTCTCAAATAAGTGTTGGATGCCTCATAAGAAAATCTAATATGAATTTTGTATGTCTTTTTTTTTCGATTGAATAAAGTCAAAATTTGATACACAGTTATAATCTCAATAAGAAGATCACATACCAAATTTCATTTACCCTACGTAATGCATTTTCCAGTTAACGCATTTACATGAATAAGGATGTATATGCATAAGACAATAAATCCTTTGCTAGATATAATTTAAAATTTAATGAGGATATAAATTTGAGATACTAAGCTTTATATCAAATTTCATTCCCCAAAGTCATTGCCTTATTAAGTTATAGCGTTTACATGCATGCCAAAAAAAAAAAAAAAAAAGAAGGTCAGGAATCGGTGTAAAATTTGATAAGGGTCTATATTTACGGTGCTAAATCTGTATACCAAATTTTATTCATCAAGATCTTTACATTTTGTAATTATCGTGTTTTGCATGATATTTGCTTCAGGTAAGACATTTTATTTTGCAAATGCCTTGACATATTTTTTTCATAACAAATTTCTGTGTTTCCAGAATTCGGATAATTTAAAAAAAAATTATTTATATAAATTCTGGATGTTTGTTAACTATATATATATATATATTATTTTGATTAAAAATTTTTTTTTCATGAAATATAATAATTTTAAGGCTTCTCACGTGATTTTTTTTAAAAAAAACAATATTATTGCAAACTTTGACAATCTTTTTGGTTTTTATTTCAGTTATAACATTTTTTTTTTCTCTTCCAAAGCTTATTTCGCATTAAAAAAAAAATCACATTTTGGCATATGAATGTGCAATATTAAAAAAGTATTTTGACATATGAATGTGCAAATACTGAGTATATTAAAATATAAACTCAGTATCAGTATTTTGGCTTAATACTGAGTATAATAAAGAATGAATGAGCATACGAATGTGCAGACGACAAATAGCACCTTGTCAATAGGTAATGTTTAAAATGTGATACAGATCTATACTTTAGATGCTGAAACTGCGTACTAAATTTTATCTATCTTGTTACTGGTAATGATAAGACAGATGGACAAACTTCGCGGGACTGGATTTGTTTCAAAATTTGTAAAAACTTCACAAATTTCATGTAAAGAAAATGTACCAAATTTCACTCGTCTAATTCAAAGCCTTTTTTGAGCTATCGTATTCGCAGACGTACAAAAAGACAAATATTGGGTGAAACAAACTACTTTCAGTAAGTGGTTTCCATCATGAAGATATGTCAAAATTTCAAGGTCAGGTTTTTTGACAATTACAATACTCTCTCTCTTTACATACTTAATATACAAGAAAAAAAAAAGACAATATAACTAATTAAGTAATAAAATTTAATAAACTAATCTGATTTTCAATGATAAAAAAATTGTTTTGATGTGAAGTGGAATTAATAGGTAAATGTTGTTACTAATTAGAGCTCACTTATGTGATCATGACATATGCAATGAAACGTCTTCCGAACTGAAAAAGCAGTTTTAGAAGAATCATTTAATAAATTTATCTACATAAAACCATTTTGTGGCCTAACTTCTTTGCTAAATTGTTACTTGCATTGATTAATACATTTGTCCTTTACTTATTTTATGACAGTGATCAATTGAATACATCGGATGTAATTTTAGTAATCCTGTTTTGCATAACTATAAGGACCATTATTTGATTGACTCCGTAATTTTGGACTGTGGTCAGATGATAAGAAGATAACAGTTAAGCCGATATTCCCTTTTCCAAATTCCGAGGGATGAATGCCGAGATAAAACCAATTCCAAACTTTTATTTAAGTCATCGTTATTTAAGGGAAGCCATCTTATGCTAAAACGGCGATCTTTGTATTTTTGTTATTGACTTTCCCTCTCCAAAATACATGAAAATATAAAATACATTTTTTAATCTGTACATTATTACTCAATATTAGATATATTTATTGATAAGCAAATAGCTGGAAATGTAATTAAAAATAGACAAATTTTAAATGAAAGAATACGAAAATGAACTGGCATTATTTTACAGATACTTTTCTAAAAAGATGGTGGGAAAATTCTGTTCTTTAGATTATCATTTTTAAAGTTATTAGCAGTACACAGCAAATGAAAGCAGTATGAAATCAAAATGAGAAATTACAAACCATCAGAGGAAATAGTAATTTTGGCTATTTATAGAAAAATTTCAAGTATGCTATTTACAACATTTTATTAAATAATACATATTTACAATTTATCACAAAAGATTTCATTAAGTAAAAATATACAGAATTTATGAAAAAGTCTAGAGGAAAACATTTCTAAAATTGTAAACATAGTAATCAGCGAACGTTGTATTTAACGTAAGAAAATGCACAACCATTATTTGTTTGTAAAACAGTTCCAAGTCAATGTTAAATCATTTAACATAATTTTTTATTCCGGTCAGTGCAAAAACCATTAATTGTAAATTATTTTTAGATAGTTTATTTATTTTAAGAATTTCTAAAATTAACTTATCAAGTGCTTCATTTCATCTGCAGAAGAAATCATAGTAAAAAAACCTTTTATATTTTTTATACCAAGCATTTTATTTTTTATGTATAAAATTTAATATATGAATTGAAAAAATTAAGAACTATTTATATTGAATTTAATTTATAAAAGAACTAAAATCTAATAATAAAAGAATTACCTTGTTGGAATTCGAATCAAGAATCATACTCCCAAACTAGATATTTTTTATTCGTTTGGATAAACCTCTTCTTCAGTAAACTTTTAAAATATGGAATACGAAAACAAGGCTAACACTTCTTTAAAAAATGCACATTGATTTGAAGCTCTTGTAGAATTTCTTTTTATTTTAAAATAGAATTCTTCTTAAAGAATGAGAATAAATATATTTCATTTCAATATAGTATAAAATAATTAATCACCGAGCGCTAATAGAATCTAAACATTAAAATGAATAAGCTAAATTTGAATGAATGCTGTTAACTTGAGAATTAAAAATTAAACCAGACTGCTGATTTTTCGTAATTAAAAAACAAAACGATAATTAAACAATAAATAAACGATAAATAAACAAGACGATAATTAAAAAACAAAAACTGAATATTTCAATCCAAAAATAAATATCAGAGAAGAATAAACATTAAAAATAAAAAAGCGAAGTGAATAAAAAAGTGAAAAGTGAAGAAAAATTCGAATAGAAAATATTTTAGAATCATAAATTTAGTCTTAATTTAGTAGAAAAAAATTAGTCTTGTTGTGGCATTTAATCAAAAAGTTTGAAGTTATTAAGAATTCGTTTAGAAATCAAATAAATTATTGAATATATAATCATATACACCAGCAATAATTTTCAAGAAATTTTAGAAAAACATTACATCTTTTGAACAATTTTATGGAAAAGCCCAACCAAATATACTTTATATTTAAATTCAGCAGCACCTTGAAGAGGAAATTCATCCATCTTTCCCAGTAAATGAATGCAATTTTGTTTCAGTTTCGATTTCAGACAAGAATCATTAACAAAGAAAGAAGCCTTTGACATGTGAAATCTTCCATTCCACAAAAGGTTGAACAATATTTAAAAGTCATCAAATACAAACAATGCTTCAGCTAGACGAACGGTTTTTTGGGAAAAGCCAGCTGTTTGTTCTGCGAAAGGGAAAAAGAATTTCCCTCGTTTGTTATTACAACATGGCCTCGAAAATGCGCGCTTTTTTTGAAAATTACCTGTATATAAGAAGCGTTCGTTTTCAATTTAAGGACATGAGCGATTCTGTGATAGTTTTTACTTCGTCTTTCGAATTCGATTTTTGAAATCATGAATTGCTTTAGCTTCTCCAGTCTATTGATTGTTTAATTGGTCTTTGTTTCTGGTAAGTGCTTTCACTATGTTTATTATTTTTTGTATAGTTTTATCTTTTTCTGCAGTTTTAAAATTTTATTTTCATTAAAATAAAAAATTAGGATAGAAAATATTTCTTAAGTCTTGTTTGCTTTAAATTTTTGTAAAAGTGGAAAAAATTTAATTAAAAAACAATGGATTCTGCGATTTTGATGAATTGGAGTGCATTTATATATCTCTGAGTCAAAAGAAAAATATTTCTGAAATCCCTGATGTGTTTATCTCTCCATTTTGAATGCATAACAAGAAATTAGATAAGTGAAATTATGTATTTTATTCTTACGTCAATATTGCATTTCTTTCCAAATTTTTGATCCAAATCCATCAACCGAAGAGGTAGACATACACTTGAAATTACCTAAATACCTAACCGTTTTTCTTAACTGTTTTATAAAACTCCATTTAAGAACACTCTATTTAATAACTAGCTCTTTTTAACGACTAGCTTCTATGCCTTGATTATGAACTGGCTGTTATTTTATTCATATAGGGATGCATTAATTTAAAATTCAATTTTAATATTGATAAGGCGGAAAAATATATATTTAATGGCATCAGTTTACCACAAATAACTGCGCATGCTAATTAAAAAGTGTATATGCTACGAAATAAAAGCGAAAGTGAAAACGCTTCTCGGTTAATGTTTATATTAGATTCTTCTTAGACTTCTAAATAGATTTGCTTTAAATGAATGTTGTTATTCACGTTGAATGAAAAGTTATCAGAATTCTGTATTAATTTTAAATTAGTTTTATTCACTTCCATATTGCCAATCCTCTCAGAAAAAATAACATAGTCAAATATGATATTTACGCTAATAAAACCTGTCCATCAACCATTCAAAAGAAAAAAAGAAAAAATATTTATTTGTGTGAAAGTCATCACAGCTATTATATAATAAACTTTTTTTAAAAAAAATCATGGAAATTGTATAAAATTTCAATTAAACTGGTTTCATTGAATAGTTAATTTCTTAAATTTTAAAATACATAAAAATGGTTATCAAAATTTTTGTGGAAAGTAGAAATATAGCAAAATAAAAATAAAAAGGAATAAACTGTCAACATTTTTATTTTATTGTATTTTTATTATTATTATTATTATTTTTTGCAATTCTTTATAGGAATTTTATTGAAACTAAGCAAGACAATTGTGGTTCTAAATATTTATGTCGTTTTATTAAAAATTTATCATTCAATTATTCAAATGCACCGTGTGGCATTTTTAAAAAATTTATTTATCGTTTTGTTTTTTAGAAGAATTAAAAAAAATCTTCAGAAATTCATCCCTTATATGCTTATTAATTATTTAAAAAATTAATAAAAATTATTAATTCACTAAAAAGAAAGAATTCTTTATTTTGATTTTTTTTTCCTTTTCTTAATTTTTAATTTAGTATTATAAATATTATGAAATCTTGAAATAAATTTTTCTCTAATTCCTCACCAGGTTGCGCTACTGTTGTGGAATCAAAATTTGTTTCAAGTAATCAATTAGTTAATAGTTTCCTGATAATATTAAAATAGTTTAATGTTATGGAGGACGCACAATTTGCAAAATTTCGTAACTCTTGCTCATGATGAAATTGATGAAAAATAGAAATCCAAAATTCCATCTTTACAAACGTAAAGAAAGTTGAATTAAACTTTGTAAAAATAAAAACTAACAACTTTCATAAACTAATAATGTTCTGTGTTTATTTTTCAGTTCTTTGTGAAGAAAAGAAGCCAGAGCCAAAAGTAGGAGAGGTAAGTAAAATTTCATCATAACAATCATTATTTTTTATTTGCAAAAATTCAAAGTTTATAAATAGTCTTTGTCATGCTAATACATGAATAAATTGTCTTATAAGTAGTGTGATAGATTATATTATTACTTAACATTATCGAGTAACTGAGACTTTATTTATCGTTATGTTTACTCCCACGGGGGGGGCATCTCAGAAATGAAAATGAGAAGCTTTCAGCATAGTGGTTGGTTCTCACCACTCTGGTGGTTACAGAATTGGTGAGGGGCGGCTACCTCCTATCAAAGAATGGACGTTCTTCCTACGGGAAAATTTGTAACCTGACCGGTGATGTCCCTTAGGATTGGACCATAGTTCCGACCAGAGTTGCTGTCAGTTGGTGGTCCGGTCAATTACATTTAATTTGAATGCCTTTATTAGACGGGGTGCAGTAGCCAGTGTGGTTATCATAATGTTTATCTTAGAATTTTTAAAAACATTTTCGCTTACGTTATCATCTGAGCTAGAAAGTGATATATTTAACATCAAACTGAACTTAAATTAAATTCATGCAATAATTTCTTGCAGCCTCAGTTCAGCTTAGATGCTGCTGGCGGTGGAAACAACGCTCGCAACTTCAATGCTGGATTCAACGCAGGGGTCGGAACCAGGGTCTGGGAAAGCAAAAATAAAGACATGAGCTTGGACCTTGGGGTCAGTTACGGAAGAGGGTACCAGAGGGTCGACGGTCACACTTTCAAATCACCACCACAGTACGGAATCGGAGGTACCTTCAGATGGGGAAGGAAGTGATGGAGAACACCTCTCTTGTACTGATTTCACTGAATGGTGCTATATTTCTGTGATGTTGTAAATAAATTGATTTTTTTTCCCTCAAGCTTGCTTTATACCGTTTTATTGTGTTGTTAAAAATTATTTTTATGTTAGTAATTTTCTTAATTATCATGCAGAACTTTGAATATGATATCTCCGTTAAAATACATTGAGAAAGGAAAATAGCACATATATAAAATTAACTCTTTAGTAATAATAAAAATAAAAGAAAAACTATAGATGTCTTAGAGAATTAATCATTTGAATTAAAATTAGCAAATTCGGTATTTGCATAGTTTGCTTATATATATATCTGGAAGTCAATTCATTACAAATATTAATTTAATTTTAATTATTTAAAAAATATATAAAAACAGGATTTTTTTCAAAGATTTTATAAAATGTATTCGCATTAACTTAATTAATAAAAGAAATATAGGATGAAAATGATCGTAAAATGCAGAAAATTATTTTTGGAACGAATACTGTGCTATGACGACTTGCATATTGCAACCATGACAGTATTGTAGCAATTTATCCTGCACTGAATATTTTAACATAAAATTAATTTTCCCTTTTTTAAAGATCAATTTTAAATTACAATTAGTTAAAAAAATTTAATTTAGATTTTTCACATATTATAGATACATTTTTCCTAAAGAAATATTGAAAAAGTAATTACTCATTTTCAGTTGATTGTAATTAAAAATTTAATTTTATAATAAATTTTCTGAATTATTTTCATTAAATTTCATACGTCCCTTTCAAAAGATTAGCATAACTTTAGCTAAAGAATTAAAAAAAATCTAAGATGTGTAAAGCTATATGAAAGAAATAATTTATATAATAACTAAATATTTAATAATAATATTTATAAGAAATAATGTATGGAATAAACATAACAAACATAACATAAACATAATGCAGCTTTTATTCATTGATGTCTTCAAATATGAACGCATTTATTGGTAAAATAGGTGATTATTTTAAAAGATTCAATTTCTGGCGAAAACATTGAATTTTTTTAATTTAAAATATTTTTAAATTCCTAATAGTTTACTTTATAAAAATGTTTGAATCTTGTTTTTATACGAAATTACACTCGTTTTTAAAATTGCATAATCATATTTTTGCTATTTTATACCTTCAAATGCTAATTTGACAAACTCTACATTTTTGTAAAATTTTCTTACAAAAACTTGCTAAATTAAAATACAACGCATATTTTTTGTGAAATTCGACATATAATTTCACAATATGTTCTGAAGAATAAGCAGTCTATCTATTTAAAAAGAATCTTTTTTGTACTTTCTCTTATTCGCAATTGTCAGAAAATTTGAACTCGAGATTTTGACGAATGCCCGTGTTTCAGATTTCCCCGAGAGACACTTTTTTGAAATTATGTCTGCCTGTTTGTGAACAAGAGAACTCAAAAACTCTTTGAACTAGACTGATGAAAATTGGTCTGTTCCCTTTACATCAAATTTGTAAGCATCTATCAAATTTCGAGCGAAATTCATTGAGAGTAAGTCTGTCTGGTCGGCTGTCCGAATTCAAGCGAATGTGATAATGGTAAAAAGTAAAAAAAAAAACAAACTATGTACACTAAATTTGGTACATAGATTTAGCATATAAAATATAGATCCTTATCGAATTTTTAATAAAATCCATCATGATTAAACTCTATTCTTTTTCACACGTGTAAATGTTATAATTCAAAAGTATAACAATTTATGTAAATGAAATTATATATGAGATATGATGATTGCAACTATAATTTTTTGTCAGATTTTTGCTTAAAAATGGTTGGAAAAAGTGCCCAGAATGTATATTTGATTTTCTGATACTTGTATATCAATCGCATCCTCGCAAATAATCGCCAAAAAAAATAATAATAAGATTGTAAGCAAATAAAATGCTAGGCTCACGCCTAAGATCTATAATTCGGAATTATTGTTCGATAGTGCCACGAGAGGAATATGTGACCAAAATTATATACTAAAAAGAAATAAATAATAAAAAAAAAATAATAAATATTGCATAAAATTGTACATCAAGGTCCACAATTTATGTGAAAGAAGGGAAATAATATCTTCATTAAAAAGTATGAGAAAAAATTCTGAAGAAACCACTCTGTCTGGTTTAACAAGAAAATGTTTACAGAATTAATACCAACTTCTAATCGCGCGTAAAAGTTATGTTGCAAACATTCAACCGGACAGACTATTGGATATATATTTATCAAATTTAGGATATAATAGTTTAGGTAGTAGGTGTTTAAGAAAAGGTCTATCAAAATTTTAATTACATTTTTTAATTAAAATTAACCAAAATTTTAATATCGTTACTCAAGAACTTCGGTGCATTTAATTTTTTCATCTTTATTTAGAATTTAAAAAATATTTTTCAATGGCATTAATTTCACTTTTTCTTTGATATGAATAAAACTTTCAAAATTCATTTAAAAAACAATTTAGCCCCAATGCATATGATAATGTGCAACAGATTAGCAAGATTGTGCAATAGCTGTTTTGCTAAGTAAAAAAAAAAAAAAAAAAAGTCACATTTTTTAATTTATTATTAATTTTTTAACATTTTACAAAATACAGAATGCTTTTTTTAAAACATGATAATGTCTTTAGATTTCCTTCTTTCTGGAAATTGAATGACATCGTAACATACTGAATGCAACTGCTGATGCAATCAGGAAAGAAGAATCAAACATTAGACATTTTAATACTATGAATATTCAAACTAGAAGTTCGATTCGCTGTCTTTTGGTATTATTTAAAAGAAAATTTGTTTGCCATACAAAATTGACTCTTAATTGGAGAGGTTCAATAATGATGACGGACCTTTTTTGTTTTTTTAAAGATTTTATTGTTTCTCCGCTTTCGGGAGTTTCTTTGAGCTTTGCCTTTCGGCATGCTGCTATGTCGATGATGTTACAAAGACTGACGGTTTTTTCCATATACCGCTAGAGGGCGTTACAAGTGAGAGGCGGGGCAACATGCTTACGTAACATTAATCATCAATTTTCAGCATTATTACACATCATTCTAATCTTTGGGGGGGGGGGCTAAGATTCAATAATTCATCTTGTACTAGTTTTCCCAAGTCAAAATCTACTGATTCTTTCTTATGGACCTAATTTAATACTTGCAGTTTAAATTATCTTTCGAATCTTTCTTTTGTCTATATTATTTCAAATAAAATTTGATTGGCAAATAATTTTTTTTAATTAAATGATCTTTATCAATTTTCAATATTTCTGCACAACATTCTAATCCCTGGAAACAAGAATGCATTTATCCATCTTGAGTAGGTTTTCCCGGGTCGAAATCAATTATTTCAACTTTATGAAACTAATTAATATTTGCAACGTAAGATTAAAATTCCCAATTACATCATGAAATTCGGTCAAAGATTATGTAAATTTAACACATTGAACTCTGAAATACGATATTTATCTGTCTTTCTATTTTTCTCGGAACAAAGTTATTTATTGACTAGCAGACGATAATTCCATCTGATTAAAATACTGAATTCCAAAGAATCTATGAGGAAACGGAAAAACCAGCGCGATCGGTGAATTCCCTTCTTCCACAGAATGGGAATTTTTCGCCCTTATCTATGCAACATTTAGCAACGAAATTGGTTCTTCCTTTGTTTAAGTTTTGTATAAAACATCTGTGACATCTCAATGGAAACTCAAAAGAAGATTTGTTGTTTAATATATGTAGATTGGTTATTAAACGCACAATATCACCAGAAATGAAATATTTCGCTGTTGCATTAGCGTTGTTTCTTTTATTGGCCATCACATTCGGTAAGTTTCATTTTGGATATTTTAATTGTTTTCGACTTTTTAATGAAGTCAATTCTTTTGAAATTAAAAAAAAAATACGACAGATGCAACTCAATATTCCATCTGATATCTAATTCCAAATCGTTGCGCTGTGTTGTCTGTTATGGATTATTATAAATAAAAAATAAATTCTATAATTCAACTGATATGAAGTACTCGTCGTGTACCACGTGCCATTAGTGTTTAAAGAATAACAACATCTAAATAATAAATGAATTAATATGAATTTCCTGCCATCTAGCTATAGAGAAGGTGAGTTTAAAAATGGGTAAGCATATATAGCGTACATGCTTTTACAGTGATATATTTACACACAGTATGTAAAATTATTATGTTATATCAGAGTCGAATTATTAAATAGGCAAAGGGTGCAATTGCCTAGGAACCCCACAACTTTTTGGGACACCGAAACATTGATATTTTTTGAGATCTTTTATATTTTCTGATACTATAATTTTGTACTATGGCACTGCACTTGAGCTTATTAAAATAAAATATCATTTAAACGTTTGAGGATTATTCTAACAATGTTCCAAATTAATTTTTTTATAAAATTTATATTGCGTTGAGTAATATTTTTTTTTAATTATAAAAAAATATATTGCTTTATAATTAAAAAAAAATCCATATCTATATTTTAAAAAAACTTTTGCTTTTTTTTATGTTATACACTGAAATCAAATCTCTTGAAACAGATCCGAAGCTTAATATTTCCCTACTTCAATATGTCAACATTAGCTACTAAAAACTGATTTAAGTAGAAATTAAATTAAAATCAAGAAAATATATATTTGACTTTGGAAGTTTAGGGCAGGAAAAAGGAGGCTTCGAGACTTCTGTTTCCTAAGATCCCCTAGAGAATCTAATTTTGCCCTGTTTTATAAGCTACTAAACGAAAAAGAAGAATTCGGCCTCGAAATTTTGATGAAACTAAACTTCTCAGACCTTCTCAAGATCGAAAAGTATATTTTTGGAATTATATCTGCCTACTTGGCGGTGAAGACGATAATGCATAATGGCATTGATTTGGAGTGATAAATTTGGTATACATTCTGAGCATCCGACTTATAGACTTCTATCAAAAATTGGACGAAATCAATAGAAGAAAAGTCTGTCTGTCTGTATATATGTGAACTTGGTAAATAAAAAAACGTTAAGAACTTTAAGAATGAGATTCGATAAATAGATTTACTATCAAAATTATGCTTATTAAATTTTGGGTCAAACCTGTCAAAGGGTTTTACCAGCTATCTGTACATTTGTATGCATATTGTAGAAATCACTCAAAAACGTAACGACTGAGATAAATAAAATTTATATGCAATCTTGTAACAAAAGTTGTAGATCCAATTGATGAAGAAGATGCATCCAAAGTGAATACTCAGTTTTCTTTATTTTATGAAGCCCAAAACATATCATATTGCACAGCTATAAGCGGAGAAGGAGGTACTCACACTTGCGGTTTATAGTAACTTTCGAAGGTTTGCCTGCCTTCTCCCTTCACTGCCTCACCGTCATTACATGTTCAGGGAATGCAGAGTAGGAATAAGGAGAAAAGAAGACACTATATTGTCTAGATATATGATAAAGTCGATGGGAGACAATCCCACTCATTTACATATACAAAGATTTAAATTATATTTTTAAAAAAATAAAGGATCAGTCATCTTTATTCATAATGATTCTTTCCCTCTTTTCTTATAACTATGTGGTGAAAGCTTATAAGCCAGTTAACAGCTACGTTACCCGAACGATTGCTTTTGTATTGTGGTTATGTTACTGAGCTGCGAACCACAAGGTCCCAGGTTCTATCCTCGCTCATGTCAATTCGCTACAACTATATCAGAGCACGTGCTTAACAACAACAACAACATAAAAAAGGTATTGTATCAAACAATGAAATAATGGAACTGATTTGTAGCGAGTGATATTTTATGTTTAAAACACATTGGAAGATATATATAGACAAATTCTAAGCTCGATACTAATGCATTCAGCATTTTGAGGCCCGAAGCAGTACACATTTCAAGGTCATTAGTTTCCCTTTAAGTAACTTATTAATTAATTGCTCCAAAAAGTTAATATTTTATTTTAATTTAATTTTTTCATTTTTATTTTGTGAAATCATGTATGCTTTTATTTATTTAATAAGCATTTGATCAAAAACTGGCTAAACTAATTAAATGTTTGAAAAATTATTAATTATTAATTTTTCTACATACAAATAAAAGCATTAAATTATTATGATAGGTTATAAGGAAATAGTAAGCTTCAAATAAATATAATTTTAAAAATTATAATTTTACGGATTTGTAAAATGGAATATAATATAATTAGTAAAAGAATAATCAGTTTTCAGAAGTATTATATATAAGGAGTTAATTATACTTCCATTTATTTAAAAACGGTTTTAATAGTTCATTGTAAACATATTCTATAATCCTAACATTTTATAATTCTTGGAATTTTTCATTTATTTTTCAACTACACTAATATTCTTTTGTATTCGACTTGACTGTGGTTCCTCGCAATTCGGTTGCCATAGATACCAGCTTAATCGAAAGTCCACCATTGAATCAATTTTATTTATAAAATTCAAATACAAGTGGTAAAATGAAAAAAAAATTATTTTTTGAAGTATCTCTCACAAAGATGAAGAAATAACTTTGACTATTTTGATGGAAACTTTGTTCAAATGAATACATTTTCTTTTACTCACATTTAAAACTAAAATTTCTTTCTTTTCAGTTGACTGCCAAAACAAATCTCCGCAAGTTGGCAAGGTAAGTGAAATTTTTGTACAAAACTATCTAATTAAAGCATAGAACTAAAAATTGTGATTGAATCCATTGTCATAATAATAAAAATATATAAATACTAAATAAACTTTCAGATTAAAGGTCAGATGAAATTTCAAATATCCTCTTGAAACAGAGATTTTGACAAAGAAACAGAAAAGTGCTCCTCTTATTTTCAAATCATTTGGAGAATGTTTTCGTCCGCTCGTGGCAATGAAAAGCGAAGTTTTTTTAAAAAGCTAGACCCCTTTGAGGAACAGTTGGTTCGCCGGGAATTTCGATTGTTTGTATTTTCAATGAAATGTCTTATATATGTAGTGACGAGCGCCTGTTGGCGAGCGCCATCTGCTGGTTGTTAGACAGAGTTGACGCTGGTTAGACGGAGAGCAGATCAGACGGATCTGGACGAGAGTGAAGACGTGTCAGATCAGACGGATCTGGACGAGAGAAAAGACGTAGCAGATCAGACGGATCTGGACGAGAGAAAAGACGTGGCAGATCAGACGGATCTGGACCAGAGAAAAGACGTGGCAGATCAGACGGATCTGGACGAGAGTAAAGACGTGTCAGATCAGACGGATCTGGACGAAGTAAAGACGAGACGAGACGCGACGTATTCGACGAAATCTACTGAATGTTCAATTCTTTTATGTTAATGTATATATATCCTAAATGTCCTAATCGTCCTAAATGTAATTAAATGTGCGTTCTAAAATAGTAGTGATTTCTGAGTCCTACATATATAATTTAATATTCATGAATCCCTCACTATTTTTAAGCAGGAAATTGTAGCAGAAATTAAAGCCATACCTGCTATATTCATTGTGTATACTAGCTTTATTCATTTCGTACATAGTGGAGAGGTTCGATAATGATGACGGACCTTTTTTGTATTTTAAAGATTTTATTGTTTCTCCGCTTTCGGGAGTTGGATTGAGCCTTGCCTTTCGGCGTTGCTGCTTCGTCGATGATGTTACAAAGACTGATCGTTTTTTACATATACCGCTAGATGGCGTTACAAGTGAGAGGCGGGGCAACATGCTTACGTAACATACTCCCGCCTTGAAATTGCACAATTTCAATATTCAGACACTATATGAATTTCACACATAACAATAAATTCGACAGAATTATTACAAAAAATGAATAAATGTAAAAACAAATTAAAAAAATACTGAAATAATTCTTAAATATAAATTTACACAAAATAGTACTGAAATAATTCCTATATATACACATTTATACAAATGAGTTAAAGTCTCTATATATTATTTACAATCATATACACATATAAATCCAATTAATTTTTTGGAAGTAAACATATTTGACTAATACCTCTTTTAATAACACCATTCAAAACTCTTATTACAACAACTCTGACTAAACCATCTGAACCTTTTATTAATTCTTGAATTCTACCCAGTCTCCATTTATATGGAAGCAAATCTGGATCTTTGATTACAACTATATCATTAAGATTTACATTATTCTTAGCAAACTGCCATTTGTTTCTAAGATGCAAATTATTCAAATAATCAAGTTTCCAATTTTTCCAAACTTGTTGTACTAATTTAGTTAAATTTGCCATTTTGACAAATAATTAATTTCCTCTGAAAATTCAGAAGGTTGCACCTTGCTTACCATGAAGTTGGATGCTGCTTCAATTTCCATTATTATTATTATTATCTTACCTTTTTTACATTTTAGAAGAACACTTCAAATGATTAATAAATCTGAAAAGATAACTTACAATTTTAGTACAGTTGTTACTTAAATTTAAAATATTACAAATAAAATTATTAGAAATATTAGTTAGTAAAATCAATTCACAAGGAGTTTTAAATTCTTTCATAAAGTCATTGTTGATTGCACACACTCGCGATTTGCTGCACAAGACTTGTTTTCACTTCACAGGATTTATCAGTCACTTTAATCGTGAAAATGTCTGTGGGACGCCACTGCATTCCGAGCGTTTTCACTGTTGTTAAGTCTGGAAATTCAAAATTTACGTTATGATTATTCCCTAATAATCCAGGGTGGTTTGAAACCCATTTGTGAAGTTGCATGCCTCCTTTACTTAAAAGTTCTATTAACTGCTGTTGTAAAGCCTTGATTTTTGGTAAGTTAATTGAACCAGTTAAAATGTCAACATAAACACCAGTAAGAAGTGCTGCAGATGCTTGAGGAAATTCACTTTTTTCTTTCTCAGCTAATGCCTTGAGTGTTCTGGTGGCTAAAAATGGAGCACATTTTGTTCCATATGTCACAGTCCGTAGTCTGTATGTTTCCACAGGAGCAAATCTATTAGATTTCCACAGAATTTTTTGCGGGTCTCCATCTGCTTCTGCAACCAAAATTTGGCGATACATTTTCTTTATATCTGCACTAAATGCAAACTGATATGTTCGGAATCTTGGAATGATGCAAAATAGTTCCTGTTGAACTGTACCGCCGTTCAATAAAATGGAATTAAGTGAAACACCATTGCTAGAATTTGCAGATGCATCAAAAACGACACGCAAGGGATGTGCTTTCTGGGCGAAATACGGCATGATGAGGAATATGATATTCACTATTGGCAATTTCAGGAGAATCTAAAATTCCTTCCATATGATTTAACTGGAAATATTCATCCATGAAAGCCTTGTATTGTATTGCCATTGTTTTATTTTTATCTAATCTTTTCCAAAGTAAATTTAAACGTCTTTCCGCCATTTCTTTTGAATCACCTAGAGTAGAACGTTTTTCTTCAATTATTGGTAATTTAACATTTCTTCCGGTACTATCTCTCTTATGAGTGGAAAGAAAATGTTCCTCACAGTAAGTTTCTTCATATGTTTTTGATTCGACTGAATCATCTGTATTATCACCAGGAAAAGATTCTAAGTTAAAGAAATTTTTAACAGAATTCTCCAGATTATCATTTTTAAAAATTAATCCAGAAAAGAAATGAGAATTTCTGCCGTTGATTGTTCCCGTTACTAAATATCCAAACACACTATTTTGTAAGAAGAGTGAATTATCATATGATCTAAATTTTTCTGCCTTCAATAAATCAAAGAACAACTCACATCCGAGTAATGCATTAATTTCACTAGGAATATGAAAAGTCTCATCCGCAAGTTTTATCTCACTTGGGAAGTTAACTTTTGAGATATCAATTTCATTAGAAGGAGTTAAATGCGTTATTTTAGGCATAATTAAAAATGCTACAGTTCTGGAAAAATCATTGCTTTCATTAAAAATGGCAGTGGTTATTTTATTTTTAACGAAGAATTCTCCTCCGTTAATACCAGAGATGGATGCATTAACTTTTTCCCGCTTCAAATCTAAAGAATTGGCCAAATCTGCAGTTATTATGTTTACCGAACTTCCAGAATCCAACAGGGCTTTTATTTTTATTTTTTGACCAAATGCGTCTTCAATAAATAACTGTGCGGTGCATAGAAGGTTTGAAGATAGTTTCGAGTTACTTGCAAGCGCTGACTCAGCCTCAGGGGTCAGTTTTTGGGGGAACCTCGACGAGCCAGACGGTTCATTGTTTACATAAAGTTGCTCCCCCGCGTCTGGGGGCGTTACCTCTGCAAGGCGCGTACTTTTAGGATCCAGATGTATCAAAGAATTATGGCCTGATTTTTGACAGCTTCGGCAGAGGAATGTGGATTTGCAGGGTGGCTTATGCAATTTCAAACAGTTCTTGCAAATGTTATATTTTTCTAAAAGCTCGATTCTTTTAGTAACACTCAATTTTAAAAATTCAGAGCATCTTTGTAAAGGATGTTCAAATTTACATAAATACATGGCTTTGCATTTCTTAGTTTATTCGCATTAAGAAGAAAGTTTTTTGGCTTATTTATTGCGCCTTGAAATTCCTTGTGGTACTTGCTACTTGTAGGGTATTTCCCTAATTGATCGAGTACCATCGCTCTTGATTCTAAAAATTGCAAGAGCTCCTTCAATGAAGGTATTTGTTTCGATTGTATGGACATTTCATATGCCTTTCTACTCTCTTTGTCAAGTCTTTCTAATATTATATTTACTAATATAGCATTTGTTAAGTCATTACATTCTAAATTCAAACTTTTTAAACCTCTCAGACTTTTATTTATTGTGTCTGTGATATTTCGTAAGCCTTTTGCAGACTCAAAATTTAATTTTTCTAGTTTTAGCATGTTTCGAATGTGAATATCAACAACTGCTCGCTTATTTTCAAAGCGTTCTTCGAGAGCAGCAAACAGTGACTCAAATGTATCGTCACTTGTTTCTATAAATTTAGCTTCACCACGGAGGGCAGCTTTTAAATAAAATAACTTTTGATCATTCGTTAATTCGATATTATCGTTTATTAGACACATAAATTGATTTTTGAAATTACTGAATTCTTCCATTTTTCCGTAAAATAACGATAAGGGAATTTCCGGAAGTTTCGTTTTTAATTGAATATGATTGATATAAGCGTTCAAATTTGAATTTTGATCATTTATATTATGAATTACATTTTCGTTAACATTATAATTAGAGAGTAAGCATTTCAAACTTACCTCTAATTCGTTTCTTTCTTCTTCGATATCCAATATTTCTTGATCGCACTTCTGGCTTAACGTTTCATCTTCGTCGATTTCTAAATACTCCTTGAATAAAATTTCTAATTCATTTTTTATTTCTTCCACAATTGCCAGCTTTTGTTGACAGCTTAATATGAATTTATTTTCTTCTTCAACCGTTGAACTACTTTCAACAAACTTTTTAACACTTGTTAGTTTCGCCTTTATCCTTCCACGGATTCTATTTAACTCTTTGGCTTTTTGAGTTTTATTTTTCTCCATAGTTTCGCTAATTCGTCTCCGGATCGCTAGGACCAGAATGGAGAGGTTCGATAATGATGACGGACCTTTTTTGTATTTTAAAGATTTTATTGTTTCTCCGCTTTCGGGAGTTGGATTGAGCCTTGCCTTTCGGCGTTGCTGCTTCGTCGATGATGTTACAAAGACTGATCGTTTTTTACATATACCGCTAGATGGCGTTACAAGTGAGAGGCGGGGCAACATGCTTACGTAACACATAGACCATTTTAACAGAGTCAACTCCCATGACGTCAAAACGTATAATTATTTCATCTCTTTTTGAATTTTCGAGGTAATGTAACTTCATTTTTTTTATTGTAAGCTACGTGGTTATTAAACAAATCCTACTTCTTAGATTCAACAAAGGTAGAAAATCATGCTATGAATATTTGATGAACAAAATCGTGCCATTTTGGCATCAAAATCATATCATTTTAATAGCTTTACCCTCGTTCTATCCATTTTGTATATGAACTGTCGCAATAGAATCAAGTCATATGACATCATAGTGGTATAAAAAATGGTTCATGCATCTTTCCACTTTGAAGTTTCTTTAATATAAACAACACAAATCTCTACTAATAATAAATTGGAATGTTGGTGATCTACAGACTAGACCGTTTGACATAAAGCTTTATCAAAATTCGCACATGTAAACCTTGGATAGTGAAAAGGCGTATCTTTAAAAAAAATTTTTTTTTTGAAATTTTAGTTAAATAAAAATTAAATTGGATTTCGGATTGTTTCCAGCGATAATGACCTAAAATATTATTTTACAAAAATTACTTTTACGCCGTTTCAAAATAAAATTTTATTTGATAATATTAATTTAACAGTGGAACAAAGTTTATTTGAATGTTGGTGATTTTTAAAAAAATAATTGTGGCTTAATTTTAAATACTAGATTGTATTGTTGCTTTAACTTCAAATCATTTCTTCGTTAAATATTTAATCGCGTAATTTTATTAAATTGTGAAAATTTAAAGATTTTATTTAATATCTATATAGTTGAATGAAAAGTGAATTTGTTATACCGCCAAAGTTAAAAAATGGTTTAACCAGATAGTTAATGATTTAATGTTTATATATTATATACAGCGATATATATGTTTATTAATTTTTATTGCAACTCTAAAAACTCTTTATCATTATTTATTGCAGACATCCAGAATAGTGAACTTTTGGCGAGTTTACGGACGGTTGGCACGATTTTGTTGTGCTTAGCGAGAAACCTGATATTAGTTTTTTTAAGTCCTTTCGAAAATAAGATACTACATATTAAAAAATCGTAATATATAATGGTTAAATCAAAAGGTCGATAGTTCTATCATTTATGAAAAACGCAAACGAGTCGTTTGTTGAATATTTATGATTTTGGGGAAGATAAAAAAAAGTAACTAGAATAGAAATTTCTAATCTATATATATAAAAAAATGTATCAAAAAAACGCAAATGCGTGCTTTAATTTACCAATAATAAAGGGTGTCTTAAAATTAATGCAAGATTTGAATTTGCCATCATTCGTGCAGTAAAGTATTGGCAACAATATTAATAAAAACCATCTGACAGCTGATAGTTTAGGATTAAATAAAATGGAACAACGTGTTAACGCAGGATTTGAATTAAATAAAAAACACAGTTTTTTTCCTTTCAACTGTTATATTTTTATTGAATCGTTAAGTACACAAGATAGGGTTATGTATGGAATAAAACATAGGGCAAATGGCTTCCGCGGGTTTTCTGCACATACGCACTCTTTTGTCGAAACTTTACGTGACCATTTTGCATAAATGTGACTGAATTTCGTTGATGCAGCATTGAATTTCCACCTTCAATGCACCCGTGCTTGTGGGCTTGTTGGAATAGCCTTTTGACTTGAAATAATTCCATAAAAAGAATTCCAATGGTGTTAAATCACACGATCTAGTGGGCCAATCCCCACATTTTCGGACTGTAGCCAACAGACTTTCATTATTTTTGAAATATTATTCAAAAATGAAAACATGCTGGTCTATCGTGTAACGCTCCATTTTTACTAGCTTTAAACTATCAGCTGTCAAATAATGTTTTAAATAGGGTTGCCAACACCTTACTGCACGAATGGTGGCAAATTCAAATCTTGCGTTAATTTTGGGACACTCTTTAGATGGACATACTATATAAAAAAAATCAAAATGAAAAATGTTCGGCAAATTAATTATTATTTTCTTCAGCCCCAGTTTAGTTTACAAGGCGGCGGAGGAGGAAAAAATCATCGCAATTTTCAAGCTGGATTCAATGCAGGAGTTGGAACAAGAGTATGGCAGAGTAAAAAGAAGGATATGAGTCTGGATGTTGGCGCCAATTATGGAAGAGGATACGCACGAATGGACGGACACACATTCAAATCTAAACCTCAATATGGTGTGGGAGCCTCCTTCAAATGGGGAAAGAAATAACATGGAGTAGACAAGTTCATTGATTGTTTCTTACAGTGCAATATTCTGTAAATATATTGTTATGGATTAAAGATTATTTTTGTAATAAACGTTGAAAGTCGATGGAAGTGATTCATCATTCAACTGCAAGATATTTTATTACAATGTTATCAAATGCAAAAGTCATCTAAATTTTCTTATAATGCATTTAAAAGTAGTTGATACATTTCAACACATTTAAAAACAACAATAACCCCTATTCTGCAATGGAATTACATAATTAAAATAAAAATTGCCAAGTTAAAAAAGTTTATATCTAGTTTCCTATTTGGGAAATTTTTTGACCTCAAGCAGTGCATATTTTGAGACTGCTCTTTCAATAACTGACTAATTTTAACTTCATATTCAAATATTCTTTAGATTAATCATTATTCTAGTTATTTATTTTTTAATAAACAAGCCATAAAAAATGAAATTCTTGAAAAATTAAGCACAATTTTAAATTCCTTACTTACAAATAAAGTTATTTAATTATAATGACAAATTATAAGAAAATAATGCACTTCCAAGCAAATATAATATTAAAAGTTATTATTTCATACGACCTATTAAATGAATCTAATATAACCAATTAAATGAATAATTAATATTCCAATTTCTTATTAATAAGTAATTGATTATATTTTAAACTTATCTCTGGTGACTAGCTGGTTTGTTGGGAATATTGGTTATAGTTAATTTTAGATAAATCGCTTAAATATAATTTCAAGCCAATGATCTGCCAAATGAAAAGGCATTATAAGCATGTTTCTTTAGTTATCTTGCTTAAGTTTTGTTTATGGTGTATGTGAACTTTTCTAAAGGAGAACAAACTCGTTAATCATAACATTATTAAAAACAAAAATGCTAAGTTCATCTAGCTTCTGAATTTCACAGTACTGTAACTACACTTTTTTAAAAAATTTATTTTACAGACCACCCAGATATCTACAAAATTCTTCTTCTTTAGCTTCCAACGATAGAAGAAAATGATGTGATCAAAGATTTGATAGAACAATAAAAAACAGTTTGAATTTCAGGGTTACAATGTAATTTGTTGTTGGAAATTATGATTTTTTAAAAAATTTTGCACAATTATTTAATTGGTATAATTAGAAAGATAATTTCTTAATTTTTTGAAACAATGTATAAAATTTATTTTTGTGCAATAATATTTTTAAAAAATATCGCAAAAAAAAAAACCCCTGAAAAAATTCAGTTTTATTTTTAATTAATTAAAGTCTCAAAAAAAATCTATTTGCAGTGCAAACTCTCACTCTTTAACATATGTGTCAAATTCGGTAGATGCAGGTCAGGTAGTCTAGCCTGTAGAGTGCCTACATACATTCATCTTTATTGTTAGAAGAGATTACTTAACAGTGACATTAATGATTCAGAGTAAACATACATTATTATCTTAATATTTTATAATTCATATCTTTAATTCACAAAATTTATATTCTTTATAAATTTGTTTATTCAGCAATAATATCTTTTAATCAATTTATCTACACACCCCTCTACTCAGGACCTTAGTCAGCTGCCTAATTGAAAATCCGCCATCGATTATACCTCAAAGACAAAAAGAAACATGTAAACGGTATGTATGGGCATCTAATAACGTGATCGCTTGTAATTTTTTTATATCATATGTTATGTAATGATTATATCAAACAATGCCCATTATTTGGGAGCGGGGGGGGAGCTAAACAGTTATCTACAACAAAAAAGTTTAATATCAGTTAATGAGTTCTTTAATAAAAATAAAAACTTCAATATGCTTCAAAGAAATTTTAAAAAATTAAAATGAAACGAAATGGACATGTAAGATTAACAAAATTTCATGAGATTTTATTACTTAACCATCTGTAATTTAATATGCTCTCAGCTGACAAAAACAAACAAGTTTACACTTTGTTTATCAAGAGGATTTAATTAATTTAAGATCAAAAACTTGTCGAATACTACAAAAATAGTCAGTTTATTTTCTGCAGGGGATGATTTGGTAAACTTTTTGAATGTTCATCACATTAATGTTAAACTTTTTAAACCTTTGCAATTTTGGTGCAAACTTTTGTTTGTATTTGAAATACAGGAGGATCAAGTATCATAATCATTAAGAAGTTCGACTACGAAATTTTGACGAAACCTCACTTTTCAGAACTCCCCAAGTCTGACATAGATTTTTGACATTATATTTCTCTTTTTCTGAACACAGTGATGTAAGAATATAAAGAGCTGGACAGATAAAATTTTGTATGCAATCTTTACACCAAAATACAGAACTTCTAATTTGGTGCGAAATATTTTTCAGAATTTCTGTTACTCCAATTGCAACATCGTAATTCAAAAATGTAGAGAAATGAATAGAAAAAATTTTACATTACCAGAATTGTAGAACTATATCAAGTTTTATCCTAATTCCAATAAGTTGACCATCTGCCTATTTCTCTGTTAGCTTATATATGAACACCACGATTCAAAATAGTAACATGCAAGCAAAATGAATTATGATATGTAGGTTTGATATCAGAATTATAGACTTGTTATAAATTTTTGATCCAAACATGAGTTGGAAATGGTTCAAAGTGCATACTCAATTATCTATCCCATACTACAAAGATACATATAAAATGCATTCTTTTTATTTTCTCATTTGCAGAAAAGAAACAATAGTGATACTCAAAAAATAAAAACTCGAAATTTTAATAAATTTCCTTAAAAAACATATTTTTGGAATTATATCTCTATGAGTGTCTGTCAGTCAACATAACTCAAAACTATTTTGAGCTACATGGATGAAGTCTGGTATGGTATATTAAATTTGTAGATTTCTATGAAATGCATTCACAGGAAGTCTAGCTGTCCATGAACGAACATAACACAAAAGCAAGAAGAATTAACTTGTTACTCTGTTTCATAATCTAAACAGCAAATCCTACTCAAATTTTGTATAAATCCGTAAAAGAGATGACTAATCGTTGGTCTGTAGGTACACATTCATATAAATGCAATATCTCAAAATTGCAATGACTTAAACAAATGAAATTTACAGTAATCATTTTACTGAAATTATAATTCTATATCAAATTTTGCTTTCAAATGATCAGCAAAAAGTTTTAGAGAATGCATACTCGATACTTCTTCCTTATACTATAAACAACAAAATTCTCATATGTGATATTGTGAAAATAAAAATCTGAGTACTTATGGCATTGACGGTGCTTCACTCAAAGTCCACAATTTTATGGGAGGGTGGAGGGTAACATTTTTAGCCAAAAATATGCGGAAAATTTTTGGGAAAACCAGTTATAGTAATTTTGTTGGAATATGAAAAAATTGAGTGGAAACATTTATTCGTTTTTATCAAATGTAATAAATCAAATTTAGGTATAATTCTAATGGTAGGCACACAATGTAAGTCTAAAAAATTATCATGTGTAACAGTTATTAATTAATAAATAGTTGTTAAAATGTGATTAAAAGATATTAAATAAATGGAGATATATATACAAAAACACAAAATTAAGTAAGAGAGACATTAGTACAAAATTTAATGTCCAATATCTGATACAAAAATATGGCAAATATAAATACAAGAAACAATACATTTTGCCTTCACATTACAATCAAAGTGAAAAGTATACTTGGAATATGATTCCACATTTTATGTCTTCAGACTGCTAAAAATTTTTTTTCATGGTTTGATTATTTTTAAAAAAAGTCTCCATAAAAAACTATATTTTAAAGTATTTGTCTATAAAAATTTACAATATTTACACAACACATATTTACATTTAAGTAAAACCAAGTAGTCCAAAACATTTTTTTCGTCTTAAAAGAATTAACAAAATTATATTCAATAAAAATATAACTGAAGAGTGGTTAAACTATATTTATTAATTTACAATGTAAAGCAAAAACTAAAATCACAGTGATAAAAATTAACATAATAAAAATAAGAAATAAAATTTATATCCTTATTCATAAAATTTTAATGAAAATTTATTTCTTATGCTGAAAAGCAGTTAATTAATTTTTCTTTGTATTTAAGATTGTTACCAACTTATTAAAACAATAAAAAAGCAAACAATTTAATTCTTGAAACATCAAATGATATAAACTTGCATAGCATGTGAAAATTATGTCTTTTCATGAGACATTTGTTTACATAATACATAAAGGAATTTTAAATTTCATCACAGATTGAATATATTGAACTAAATATTTTAGGTTTAAAAAAACAACCCTTATTGGAGAAAGTTTCATTAGTTAATTGTTTATCAAAATGAGAATAGTTTTGCAATCATGTAGACAAGCACCAGTATGAAATTTGTATTTGGAAATTGCTAAAGAAATAAATATTGAAGCATTGTAATTAGAGGTAGTGTATTAGAAGTAATATCTTCCATATATCTTTATTACAGAGTATTATCCTACTTTTATCAAACTTAACAAGAGAGTAGTTTGAACATGCTCAATCTGTACAGGAAAAGTGGGCATTGCACTTGTAAAAGCATGTAATTTACCAAATTACTGATGTAGAACATAAAAGTTCTTCATTCAATGTATTTCGGTGGGAAAAAAAGGGGGGGGGACCATGCATTATACACATCCGAAGTCAAGATGTAAATTGCCCACAAAAAAGCCTATACATGCTCAATTAATCAAATGTCGCATTTGAAAAATGCATTGTTTAATTTCATTAGCAAAAGAAAAAAAATGAACTTTATGCCAATGTCACATGATGAACAAAGAGAATTACAAGTTACTCACTAAAATAATATGCATTTCCCATAGAAGCTATGAAAAAACATGCCACAAAGAAAGCAGTGAGATAAACAGTTTGATTCTTAAGCATTTGAAATAATAATTTAAATAACAGATTGAATCATGCACTGGTAAAAGCAAGTATAAGATATAATTAACAGTTTGGACAAAACTGTCTTTTAAATTACCTAGCAGTAATTAAAGTTGTTACACAAAATTAATTACAATTCGTAAACTAAATCAATGATAATTTGAAGTAAAAGATTGTAAAACAGAATTGTATCCTATCATTATAAATAACTCTAAGAGATAGTACTGAAACTTTGTAAGACTTTAGGTAATATTAAAGAGGTGGGGTCACAACAACAGCATATAATTTATAAAATTTTTTGCAATGTTCATTCATATCACATAATTAGATCATGTAATAAGAAAAAAATTAAAATTATATTATGTATTACTGTAACTTAATATGGAATGTTCATTTATGAATAACAAATTCATAGAAATAGAATTTGACTTTAAACATCATTAGGCAATTGAGATAAAAAAAAATCATGCAATCATTTGTGTGAATTTTTTAAACACAAAAAAAGAAAAAGAATAATAATATATAATGCTTAAAACCAAATATTAGAATTAAGGAAAAATATCTTCTAATCATTTTTAAATATTTTTTTTTTTCTTGAATAGATAGGTAAAAAGATTTCATTAATTTTATTTGTTTTGATGTAGATTTTTAGTTATTTCATCAAATTTTAACAATAATGGATTTACTTTTATAACAAAACATAACAAAGACAATTTAACAAACTTTCTTAAATAAAAACCCCCATCAGAATAGTGAATGGACAGTAAAAAAAATACACAACCACAAAAGAAGTACTGTTCATCAAATGGTCACAAACATGAATATCTTTCACCGTAAAAAAATATTTCTAATACACTAATTTCGTTAAATGCACCAAGAATTTGGTATTCATGATTTTAACGATGATCTCAGATGATTATTATTCAGCTTGCAATCTGTCTTCATGCTAGTTAGCACTTCAGAGATCCTAAAATAATGTAGAAATATAAAATTATTACAAAATATCAAATTAAATTATAACTGTGATCAGTAACAAGTTTAGGTATTTTCTGTCTTTAAGTGGCTCTTCTTTTTAGTCAATATAAGTTTCACTATTAACTCATTTTTACCTTCTTAATGATTTATTTCAGGTTAAAATTTTTTATATTATTAGGTTTGTGAATATACATATGTTTTTATGTATCTAATATGATACCAGACAGAATAAAATTCATGTTTTTCCACAATATTATAGAAAAAAAATTATAAATGAAAATTTATAAATTTATAAATGAATTGTTTTCTTTATTTTTTTCAATTAATGTTTCTGAGCATTTAGAAAGAGAGACAAATGTAAAGGAATAACAAACTAGAATATGAAAAAAAAAAAAAAAAGTGGATAAAAATTTTCTATGTTAACCCAGGTAGCATTGACTGTTTAACACAGAATATTTATTTTTAAAATAGTAAAAATATACCAGAATTGTTTTATTTTCTAGCATAATTAAATTTATCAATTTATTTTAACAGCAATAATAATATCTGTGAATGATTTATAAATATTTTTAGTTTACATTTACTAATGTTGCCACTGTTATATCAACAAAAACAATTAATCGTATTGAAGCTTACTTTTCAATTAGAGCATTGTTTTCTTCTGCTGTTTCCCGCAAACTTGAATGTTCTTGTTTTAAACTTTGTAACCTATTAAAAGTATAATAGCACAATAATTAATGTAAAATTTAATAAAAACACACACGCAAAAAAAAATCTTAAGTACAGGAGATGCATAAGATGATATATAAATATTTACAAACCAAATCTTGTTTTTTCAACAAAATATCAATTAATACTAATTCAAATATGTTAATTTTTAAAACATAATTAAGTAATTCTGTATTATATTTTTAGTATCATATAAATACACTTTAAAATTTGTAAAATAATAACTATTCAAAATAAAAAAAAAAGCATTTTTAAATCAATGTTAGTAAGATAATAAATATACCAAGAGGAAAAAAAAAAAAAAAAAAAAAAAAAGTAAAGTAGTGCAAAAGGAAATGGACAGCTTGGCATACTTTCCACAAAGAATCCTAGTAAGTATAAATGTCAAAGGTATTATTAAAAGTTTCTAAATTTATTCAAAGTGAAAGTCTTTCCCTCGGTCAGCAATAATAAAAAATCTAGGATTAAAAAAAAATTGGGTCACAGAGAATATATTTGATTAAAATTGGTATATTAGTATTGATTACAGTATAGAGATAATATAAAAATTGTTAGCTTGAATTTCACTATTCACATTTTATTGCTTTGTTTCTATTTAATGGTACTATGTTCTGTGCATTTGCAAAAGATGGTTTATACTTCCCCAATATTTTGAAACATCATCAATATATTTATTGAAGTAATTGGCAATTATTCTTGATTTTAAGTTTCTCTCTCTCTTTTTCCATTGAGAGTTGGAAAAATGAAATTATTATTTTAACAGATGAATTAGGGTTAATTTCAGAACCAAATTTTGAAGTCATCAATTAATTTAATATATGACAATAATGAAGATGATAATTAAAAAGAATAATTCTCATGACTTTGCTTAGAATAATGAACAAAAAATGAGCTAAAGCAATTATAATTTAATTTAAAACTAACTGCTGAAAGACACCCTGTTCCTGAAATTGTGAAAAAAATTTATTGAAGTTAAAAATTTCTTTTGATTTCAAAATACAGATTTTTGCCATTATTTGATAGGTAAACTAGAATTGATGTTTATAAAAAAGACTGCTTCCATTAGAAATTATAAAGACAGTCATCACAAAAAGCCCCAGCCAGTATTAATAAAATTGCTATCTTGCGAAATTTTTACTAAAATGTTTTCGCTAAGTTCTGAGTAGTTCAAACAGAAATTTGTCTCGCAAGAAACAATCTTCTACCTATTGCATGATTTTATTCTTTAATAAAATTTCACTGAAGAATGGGGAAATGATAAATACTTTTTGAGGATTTGAAAGAGCTTTTGGTCACAGATCAACTAAAAAGAAGATACCTCTCGATACATGAGATCACCTACAAATAATATACTGAAAAAACCCTTAGACAGAGTTTTAAAAAAGAAATTAAATAATATATTCCTGTTTTTGGAAATACAAAAGGGTTAAACTAAAAACCAAACATAATTGTATGAAACATGAAAATATATAAAGCAAATTCATCGCTTTAATAGTTTGTTTTTTTTTGGTGAAAACTTAACTCTGAAGTAGAAAAACCATACGTTTATATTTAAGAGAAATAATCTTTCATAAATGTATGTAATATAATTTTGCAGATGTATAGTTGAAAAAAGAATACAATGGGAATTACTTTTAATTTATTTTTCTTTGGAACAGCATGATTTGTATATAGAGAGAAGCAACAGAACACATCTGTCTACATCAAGACTAAAGAAGAACATGCGAGAAATTTTTTTCCTTAGTGCCATTACAACAAGATTCTTTTAAGGATTTCTTTGACATATGACAATTCAGGAACAGGAACCTTAGATATTTTTTGAGGAATGCATGGGCACAAGGGACTTTAATCCCTTTGCTTGTAGCATGAGAATTCAGAACTCAGCAATTTTATAGAGCACATGTTAAGAATAATTAAATAAAAAAGTGGAATTTGGATCAAGAAATAAAAGAAATTTACAGAATTAAGGTAATATGGTCCAATTTAAGTTTAAAAAAAACAACAAGAAATTAATTAGGATTTACACTAGATTAAGATATATCATTACATGGATATTATTTAATACCATTTATGAATGAAATTTTACTTACAGATAAAGTAAACTTGTATCTGAAGAACATTTAAGCTTTTGAGGAACTCTACCATTTTGTACTTTTGGTATTTCAGGTTCTAATATAGGTGCTGATGAATAATTTTGAAGTTTTAAACTAGGTTCAGGTCCTTCCACTGACTTCAAGTTAGAGATAATTTGCTTACTGATTTCAAATGCTTGACATTCTGCCTAAAAGTATATAAATGCCATGGCCAATCTTTAATTATGTACAAAAAAAAAAAAAAAGATTAAACAGAAAACACTTACACAGTATCATTTGAACATTAAATGAATTCATTTGTTTCGTATTAATAAAAATAATTTTCAAGAAGATATTAAATTTTTTTTGATAGAAAAAAATACCTCTTGTAAAGCAGATGTATAACTTTTAAGGAGTGCACTGGCTATTGATAAGTCCTCTTTCAAGCACTGGCACTGAACCATAGTAGCTTGCATTCCACTGAAAAAAAAAAAACATTTTTTAAAATGCAAAATACAGAATTTAAAATATAAAAATAATGCAAATGGTTAAGTAAAGAACCAAAAACAGAGGGTAATTTATGAAAATTTCAATAAAATTTTTAACACACAAATTTTAATTATATTTACATACAATTGAATCTCTATAGTAAATAAAATGTAGGAGGCTTTTGGAAAAAAAAAATTGTTATATAGAAATTTCAATAAACAAAAAGATATATCGCAAAGGTTTATCATTTGCATATTAAACAATATTTCTTAATAAATTTTATAGAGAAAATTTTAAAGAAAAAAATGAACTATCAAATAAAAAAATTTATAATATATAAAAAATTTGCAACCTGGTAGCAATATACTATGAAAAATATATTTTCATATATAAGAAAAGTAAACTAAAACTTTATTTCTTTTAAAATTTATGGGCAAAACAGTGTTTAACATAATTTAAACAATAATTTTTTATCGAAACCAATTTAAAATAGTATTCACTTCAGCAACAGATAGCCTGGAATATTTCTATTTTTTTAATATGATTTTTAAGTGAATAATATTTGTTCGCAGCTTTTGGATTTCATTATTTTTGGATTTATCTTGGTCAAAGCAATAATTTAATATGAACTGAAGAGGTTAAGTGGGTATTCAGTCACAATTAAATTATAACCCATGTGCAAAAACTGCGGAAATTCAATATCATTATTTACTATCAATATTAAACTATAATTTATTCCATTAAATATTTATAATGTCATTTTGAATATTTTTTTTCCTTTCAATAACATAGAAATTTAAACTGATGTACAAAAACTAATTTCCTAATGAAAATACAAGTTTTCTGAAAGAGATTCAATATTGATACTTTGGAAGTTTGACTGTATTTTTTATTACTTATAATTGTGAAGAAACCTTATACATTATACAACATCAGAAAAGGTAAATATGTTTTTTTCTAAAGATAAATAATACTGACAATTTTTTTTTAAAAGTGTGTCTAAACTTAGAAAATCAAAAAAAGCTTGTCGTATAATAGACAAATCATGCTATATTAAGAAAAATTAGCAAACATAACATATTATATATGCTTATAATTATGATTTTTAATATATGTATTAAAATAAAAAAATTCAAGCTACATTACAATCAGAAAAAAAATGACTATACATACCTATACCATTCATCTAATTTATTTGATGCTTGAATGCAAGATTTTGAACACCTATCTTGCAGGAGAGATTCTAATTTTTTGCTGGTATGCTGAATTTTAACTCTGCAAATAATTAAAAAACATAACTATCATTTTTATTTTATTATTTAATAAAAATATTTATTCATGGAATTTATACACTATTTCAAAATCATATTTTTGATACAATACCATCTATAAAAGTATTTTCAAATTTTATTCTTATCACAATTTTGAAGCACAACTAATCAGTGAAATTACGACTTACTTTTCCAGATTGTGGAATTTTTCATCATGATTTGAAAGAGCTAAAAAAAAAATAATAAAACAACAAAGTTAATGAAAATGGATTAAATTATCCATATTGCAGTAAATACTACTACTAATAACAAAAATCAATAAACTCCAAGCTAATTATTTCAACAAGAAGATTGTTGCTTTAATTTTTAAAGCTAAAGGAAAAATAAAACAAATGGAAGAAAATAAAATGTATTTAATGTATACATTCAAAACAAACAGACCTCTAGAATTTTTATCCCTCACAAATGACTGCCAGCTACCTCGAATGGTTTTAACATAAGTATCAGCAGTTTCAACACTGAAGTGAAGAGAAAAATTTAGCATGACAAGAATTAAAAAAAAAAAAAAAAAATTACAGACACACACACAAAAAAATATTTATGTAACATTTCCTTAAACTTTAAAAATAATTAAGGATTACAGAAATTTTCATTTACATTTTATAAATAAATTTTCGAAAATAATTTAATCAAAAATAATTTTCATGCCTTTTAACACTGGAGTTCAAAAACTATAACATTGACTAAATAATTATAGGAAGTGATTTGCTTCAAACAGCAAAATTCAAAATTATTCACCTGAAATTTGAAATCAGTTACAGAATTAAAATAATTTTTCAAACTGTATGTTATATTTTGTAGATCTTGTAAATTTTTAACTCTGATACATAAATTGTTTTTACAGAATAGGTATTTATTTTAATAGTTCAAGTAACAGTATTAAGTTGAAACATCCTTCTTTGTTGATTTCAGTCAAAATTTTATGTTTTTCAACCAAGTTATATAATTTTATACAAATAAATGTAAAAATGCAGGCAAATGTATAAAAATAATTAAGTTAATTAAAACTTGTCCATTGAAACCTACATCACTTTAAATCAAAATTATAGCCAGTAAGTAATTTCATTAAAAAATTACTAAAATTATTTAACATTAATAGAAAAAAAAGTAATACGATAGGTAATATTCGAATCACAATTCACTGGAAAATGTAGAATTAAATAATTATTAGTCACAATGAATTAATCATTTCATACCATTGAGAATTACAAAGTAAATTTCTTTATTTTATGTAATATTAATGCAAATAAGTAAATAATAATTATTTCTGACAAATATTTCACTAGCCAATTAATTTATTAAATTAAATCATAGAAGAAAATTCTTTAACTGCCTGAATAATTTTTAGAAAATTAATTTAAGTTTATTTGCATTTAAAAGCAAACTGAAATACGTATTTTATACAAAAGTCTTTTGAGTTAAAACACATGCTTTTTACCATCCAACAAGATCTGTACATTCAGATGCTGCTTGCTCCCATTCTGTTTGCAAGTGCATTGACACAAGCACTTTCTGCTTTAAAATATGAATGGCAGAATAAAGAGGCATGACTTTTTGCTTTACCTTAAAAAACAGAAATGACTTTAGAAATCAGGCAGATTAGATAACTGTGGAACACAACAAAATAAAAACTATAAAAAAATAAAAGAAAGAAAGAAAGAAATGCTTTTACCTGTTCTTTTAACTGCTTTTTTTCAGACACAAGAAGCGACAGTTTTTGAAATTCACTATCATAGTCACTCTTATTAGGCCAAAATGATAAAAACTCTGACACCAACGTGAAACTATGGAAAAACAAATTGTAAATAACTTATAAGCCAAAATAACCTTTTCTTTAAAATATTTAGTTTAAATATAGCTAATTAGATATCAATATTTTTATTAGATTCTTTTTGCATCTGTCTAAAAGGCCATTTTGATAATAATGATCAAATATTGATTTGATCTCTCCCAGTTTTTATTTTGAAAAAAAAAAGTTTAGGAAAAAACGCTTTTTATACCAAAAATATTTTAATTGTTTGAAATATTCGTAATATGCTATTCTTATAAAACAAAATGGAAAATCAAGTACAACATTATATTATATAAAAGTGATGAAGTATTCTAACTTTACAATGAAATTTGTAAAAGCAATTACTTATAAATAAAATTAAAATACAATGATTATCACTGATTGTCTGTTAAATACTACAGATCTTCACTAATTCTAAGTTAACTGCAAAAAAAAAAAAAAAAAAAAAAAAAAAAAAAAAAATTCAAAATAAGAAAAACAGAGTTTAAATTTGTCATTGCATTTTTGATTGAGGTACTACCTAAAACAAACATGATGAATACAAGGTAAGCACATATTTAATAAAATATATTTGGTTTCGAATTTGTGTAAATAAAAATAAATTCAAAACTATAGATAATATATCATTACTACAGATACCACATAATACCAAAGGGATAAAAAAAGATAAATAAATTAAGAAATTACTAAAATTTTAAAAATTTCTACAGGGATCAAGTTTTTTTGTTCATTCAACCCATAAGCTTTTCTAGAGTCAATATAAATATATAATTAGTCACATAGAAGCATTAATTAAAACAGATATAATAATACTTAAGTTACTTTTCAGCATATTCACTAATTAATTTGATACACTCTCTATACTCATGGAAATCAACACAACATAAAACAAGTGCATCAGAAATTAGAATGATTTTCTGAAATCCTTTTTATTCCTAAACAATGTAAGTCTGCAACATGGCTTAGAGATTAGTTTATCCACAGAGAGTGTGTGTTTGAGAGTTATGTTCCTCCACAGCCATCTGGTATACAACATTCAGGATGACAGTGCATAGCATAGCAGTCATAGAACAGAAAAAGTCCGAAATATTGTTGGAGACTGAAAACAGAATTCCATAATTTTTAATGCCTCACGAGCTCTGTATATACATTTAAAATAACAAGTTATCTTCTAGTTTCTGGTTATAAACACAGAATCTTTCATGAATCTTTAGCATAAGTATCTTGTTCATGACGTCTGTCCAAGTGCTAAAAAAATTAACATTAATTTCATCACTGCTATGTTTTGCATATTCAGAAGTTATCATATCTATTCTCACAATCTGAAGCAGAAAAAATAAGATATAACATTTACAGACACTGCAAATGTATTAATTCAAATTGCAAAGAAATGTTGATTGTTACAATAGTCACATCCTAAACTTCTTATTGTGCACAAATCATAAGATATTACCTGGGCATTTGAAATAAATCAATGGAAATTTATTTCTTTGGCAATTTTAGTATTTTGAATTTCCAAGTCTAGCAAACACAGTTATAATACAATAACTCAACAGTATTTTTTCTCAAATATATATACATATATAAAAAAAATTACTTTCTCTCCATCTGATCACACATATAATAGATGTCATCGGCCTTTTGTTTCAAGACATCACAGTTTGTACACAGCTTGGTAATATTCTCCACTGCCAAAGATCTAAAATGGAAAAAACTATTAGACAAGGAAATAATAAAAATAATATACCTTCAATTAATTCTAGAGTATATAATGATTTAATAAAATTCTCTTAAAATATCTGATCTAGTTAATGAAGAAATGGAAAAATGTTATCTTATTCATTGAAAAAATTCCTGCTTTTTAAATATTAAACCTGATTCACCCATATTCAAATGGATTTCATCAAAAAAATATATTAACACTCAGGTGCATGATAAAGGTAGCATATGAGATCTAAAAACTGCTAAACAATGTTTATAAATAAATTTTAATTAAATAACAAAAAGCATTTTTGTCTTAAATATAAGACTGGCCATTGAAGGTTTAATGGCTAAATTTAGCTATCTAAAATAATCAAGAAGGTAACATTTAAATAACAAGAAGGTACTCAGGTTAACATTTTTTTCCCTCATGAAAGTTGTTTACTATAAAATTAGAAGAGTGTATCAACTTTTAGAATAGTATTTATACATATATCTATATATATATATTAACAAATGTAATTGCTGAAAAAGAATATCAACCTAAAAAAAAAATTCCAAAATGATAATAATAATAATAATTAAAAGAAACAAATTTTCAAGACTTAAATAGCTAATAATTTTTATTAATTCATCTTAAAAATAATTTTTATTAATAATATTAAATACAAATTAATACAGATTCTATAATAACACATAAGTAAATACAGTGCAAAATAGTTTATTGCAAGAGAATCAATCAGCATTACAAATAAATTCTAACTGTTACTAACTGTTCATAACATATTTCAAAATTGGAGAGCAATATCTCAGCAAAACATGAAATGCATGTTTTAATAGCTAATATACTTTGCATAACTTGAGGTGAAAATGCTCTAGTCTATCCTTTATAAAAAATTAAGTATTTAATTAATTATTATGAAATTTAATTATTTACTAAATCATCCCTAATACTTATCTATGAGCAAAACTTATTATCTCCAATACATATTTGTGAGCAAAATTTGAAATTCTTACAGCATAAAAAATGTAAATTGTTACCATATATCAGATTAGTTGTTGATGACTACAATGTATAAATGATATAAACAAGAAATTAAATATATATTCAGTACAAGAATGTCAATCCACATTAAAAATTCATTATTTATAATAGTAAAAATACTTATAAAAATCAAAATCCTGCAATTGTCTGTAACTTCATTTTTAATTACAATAATAATATCAGCTGAAACAAACAGTTTCTAAATCTAGCAGCAACTTCTTCAAAAATTACAAAATCATACCAATTGTTTTTTAAAACCCTTGAAATGATTTATTTTTCCATAAGTTACAAACGGCTTTTAAAGAATAATTGAAGATTTAATATAACAATAAGAGTAGCAACTGAGAGAGAAAATAATTTTTCATTAATGAAAAACTTATTTGTTTTTATAACTGCAACAAAAACATTAATATTAATAGTATATAAGAACAAAAATTGAAGAAAATATTCAGAAATCATTATGTCTGTTAGTATTAAAATAAAAAAAATGCAATTATTAATGAACCATACCAAGTTTGAGTGCATTTTATAACTTTATAGACTGATGCAAAAGCTTCTCATATAATGGATCTTAAAATGTACACTGAAATAGTAAAATTAATTAAATTTCAAGGAAAACTGAAAACAATACTCACAACAATATTTCAGGAATCTTCAGAAGATGATCTCTAGATCTCGTTAACTTGACTATTATCCTCTTCACAGCATGTGCAACACTGCAACAAGTTTTAGCTAAAGCTGCATCATCAGAGAGGTTTATGGTAAGAGGGAAATTTGGAAAACAAGCGGATAAAGCACTTAATCGAGTCAAATCTTTGACATCTGTGTTTTCTGTGTGGACTAATACAATAGGATTTGTATGGCTTGTAGTGGGATATGTAGAAATTTCAGCTGAAGGATGAACATGTGATGTGAGAAGAGCTTTATTGAATAGTAATAGTTGATTTGCACAAGGTACATTGGTTTGGAGTGTTATTTGTTCCTTTAAATCTTGTAACCTAAAAAAATTGATAAATAATAAATGATTAGGAAAATTAATTAATTGTAAGGGCATACTAAATATATGAAAGTTATATAAATTCCATAAGTGAAATACATAGGGAAGACAGTTGTTCATTTGACTGATTATACCTTTGACCACTTGAGCCTGTGCAGGCAGAAGTAATTTGAAAGTTTTTGTATTTAATACACAGATTAATCACTAATTAGTTACTTAAAAAAATTAACAATATTGTTCTATTTTTAAATTAATGTTTTTCTAATTTCACTACAAAAAACAGATATTATAAGCATAACATTTTGTCTCATGGCATTTTTAAAAATACAATTAACAAATAATATCCGTGTATGTATATTATAGACAGGCTAATATCTTATTTGTGCAAATTTTACTTTACTTTTCTTTAGTAAAAATAAGTTATAAAGGTTTAAATGAGAAACTGCAAAATGCTGTATGTTTGACTATTATAATGTGTTGTTCCTTTGAATAGATTAGAAGTATTAAAGAAAACTATGCATATTTTATCCAAAATTATTTCCAGATAGTGAAGATCATAATTTGTGTATCTATCTCTAATCATATGGCTTGACAAAAGAGATTTACATTCCAATCTTAAAAATCATCATAATTGTAGTAATTAAATAAGTCTTTTGAATGCAAGGTAAATTTTCTTTTTCCATTTCCAAAATGTTGAAATTAAAAATTGTGGTCCTTTTAAATATTATATAATAAATGCAAAACTAAACAAAATGAAGATCACAAATGCAACAGAATTGTGAACTTGTATATAAAAGCTAACAAAAAAATTATAATTGAAAATTATAGTTGATATGATTACAGTTTTATTAACATACATTTTTTTATTGATCAAAATATACAGCTCTCATATTCAATTTTGTTTCCTCACATCTCAGTCAAGTTTATTAACAGATACCAGTTGTTTTCATAATGTTATTTGTGTAAACAATAAAAAAAAATATAGCAAAACAAAAAGAAAAGCTGAATGAAAACTCATAATCATTACCATTCCTTCTATATAACAAAAAACAGTTTACATAGAAATGGTTAATTTTTTTCAGTTACATTCTATGATCTGAATTTCATATCAAATACAAAAAAAGTATTATAGTAAAATGTAATTTTTATGTTTAAAATAAGATATATGATATTAAATCTTGTATATTTCCATAGATTTTATAATAAATTATGGATTAAATGAATATTTTTTTTGTTTAAAATATGAAAGAATGCAAAATTGATACCTAATTTTTGAAACAGCAAATTGGATAACTAATTTCTGATACATCAAAAATTTCTTACTCATAAATTTCTATCAGAAGGATTTATATATTTAAAAAATATCAACTAAAACTGTAGAAGTTAACACCTAAATAATATAAGATAGATTTTTTTCTTTGTCTGTTGATTAAGTATTACTTAGTTCTGATAAAGGTTTTTTTTTTTTATTAAATATATTCCAGAATTTCATTGATTTTTTCAATTTTGTTCAAAGAATATAAATCAATTCTAAATAAAATAACACAATAATTTGTAAAAAAATACAACAAATACATTTTAATATTCACAATTACTCACATTTTATTAGGCTGCATATATAAACATATCTCCTTTCCTTCATTCATGTAAAAAACATGGAAAACTTTTCTCGTTATTATATCTGTAGCACAATCGAAAAATTGTTCAAAAGTCCACATTCTTTCAGCATTACACTCAAGTATACCAGCAAGAAGAACAGTGACCAAATCTCTCAAGCCTCTGATAAAAAAAGTCAAATTAATAAAATTAATAGCAAAACTGAAACTAACCTAATTATAGAAACAAACTAAAATTGCTATGATAAAGAACTTATATGCAGGATGTCCTCAAAATTGGATACAAGATCAGGGGTGTTTGTGGGACCCCAAAAAATCCCCGGAAACTTTTACGGACTTACTACCGACATTTTGGAGTTTCGAGAAGGGGGGGGGGGAGAAATGAAAAATTACGATTATGAAGTATTGAATGACCTAATTATAAAAGTTCAATGAATTACTTTTTTTGCAAAATTAAGACCTTTGAACCCAGGTCACGTGATCGCACATCTGGTCGAACGAAGTCTCTCCCTTTTTTTTCTGCCGCGCCTACTTGCCGAAAAGAATCCAGAAGAGAATGTCCGAGAACCGGGGGAATGAGTCATAACTCGCAATAAGGAAAGAACAAAAAAGAAGTTTTTCCCCCTTTTCACGCATTATCACTGCCTTTGGAGAAAGAAAGGAAAAGTTTTCACCACACACACTGACCTTGCATTTTCTGCTTTCAAAGCAAACAAAATTACCCAGATCAAAATAAATAATTCATTATTATTCCTACTTCCTTTTGAACGACGATCCCCGGAATTTCCGGGTATCGAAGTTCAAAATCCCCGGAATTCCGGGGTTTCCCCGGAGCACAAACACCCCTGCAAGATGTCATTATATAATTTGAACTTTATCACACATGAAATTAAAAATATGCATTTAAGTTTCATATTAAATCAAGTAATAAGAGTGTAGAATTCTGGCATTATTGGAAAAGTTCAAAATATTGATATTACTGGCAAGCACTGTTCCTTATGCATTGCAATTACAAATGTCACTACATTTGTCCATTGTAGAGGAATTATGAAAATATGATCTGAATGAAAACTACCAGGAAATGAGCATGGGATTTTAGAGCTTCCTCTTTACCCTACCCATGTCTTCACCAAAACTTCATTAAAACAATCTAAGAAATTTGTAAGGCACTGTTACAGTCTGATGGAAGCAGGGAAGAATGATGTGAGAAAGAGGAAGCAAGGAGTTTGGAGGGACAGAGTTGTAACTATCAAAAACATGAAGATTTGGTATCTTATATTTGTTTATGCTATATTGTGCCATGACCAATTCAATAAATACTTAAAATACCAAAATCATCTTTGAACTAAAATCATCATTCCTTGTCCCTGTTTACACTTTTAAAAAACTATGGTATGTAAGAGAATCTTTTTATAAAATAGCTTGAGGAGTGTTTGATATTCAGTAATGCCATAACTGAAATTAATTAGTCCATTTATTTTTATGACAATTCATGTACTGACTTGCAAAATTTAGATGTAGATTATTAATTACTATGTAATAGTACTAAGTGCATACTTTTTGGGACATTCCAAAATAATTAAAAAGAAAAAAACCCATGAAAATTTAGTATATTGATGCATTTAACAAGAAAACAGTAATCAATCATTAAGACAATGAAAATAAAAGTATAAAAAAATTGGAAGCATTTCATGATTAAATTTCGAAGTAAAATATACAATCATAAGAAGAGGTAATAAGAAAGATTCTCACTGATTTAAGAGACATGTTTTGGGTAACTCTTTGCTCCATTCTATAGGACCTTTTTCACTATGTTGGACACCAGATATTACACCTGATGCTTTAGTTGTTATGATATAATGCCTGAAATGAAAAATCAAGTAAAAATATATATTTTAAATGCATTTATATGAGATTCACAAATTTTATCAGCAACATAAGCTATATAGGCAAAAAATTTCAGAAAAATCTAAAATAAATTTTAAACTGACTGAAAATTTTATACCTAAATTAGTCGGAACCAAAAACGTGTTCAGAATATTGACAGAATTTCTAAAGGGAAGTGTCATGATAGTCTATATCAGGTATTAATAAAGATTAGCTTTTACAAAACATATTGCAAAATTTTTTGAATCATTTATTCCTTTTTATATGGCAAGGGATTTTAGAATTATTCAAATTAAGAAATAAATTCACAAGTACTATTATTTTCAAATACAAATTTTATACCAAAAACAATAATTGTTGGATCTTCAACAAGAGATGATATTATTGATAATGCAATTGTAATCTTGTAATGCTTATAAAAGACTGAAATACAATCTATCTAATGCAGTTGTGTGCTATGCTCATATTCATTGCTCAGTGTCACTCTTTTCTTGTTCACATTTCCTTCTGGTTTTTAGCTATGTTGATCTTTCAATTTCTCATTGCTATTTTTATAAATCTTTTGTTCGCTTTATTGATTTTTTTAAAATTTCCCTGAATTAAATTTTAAATCATACAATAATTTCCCCAAAAATGCTACAAATAAATATACATACATAATTTCAGAAATATATAAATTATTTACTGATGGCATTAAGAAAAAAATTACATTGTTTCTCTATTTTTTCTTCCACCATATGGCCGGAAAGGCAGAGAACCAGTAGCAACATGATACAATGTTACACCAATGCTCCACAAATCCACTGTAGCTCGGAAAGGTTTGTTTGCAGGATGTCTTAAAACTGCTCTTTCATACATGTCAGGATGCTTAAATGGAGGAAAAAAAATTTATTATTTTGAATTGTCATTTATATGCACTGCTTTCAAATAAGTCTGAATGTTTTTCTAATCAATCGTATTTCTATAAAATTAAATCACAATTCATTAAAATTGATCTAAAAAACAGAAAAGGGGAGGGGGGAAAGAAGAATTGAGAAGTGTTTTCTAAAGTTAGCCCAAGATAAGAGAAACAAAAATGTAAGACATGGTACAGCATCTTATCCCCTTGATCTACAAATTTACTTAACTCCTAATTAAATGGTATATTCTACTTGGAATATTTATTGTTATTTCTATCCCTATAATAGCACAAAGGGCTTTAAAGATATTGAAGCGATTCCAAAGTGATTTTTGAATTTTCAGTTACTTAATACTTGCCCTTAATTGCAGATATACATATTAAAAATCCAGTAATTTGATAAATAAGATAGACTTGTCATCATAAGAGTTGGGGTTACAAATATTTAAAATAAATTTAATTTTCATTAATTATAAAACTGCATTAAAAAAGATGTCAAGTAGCAATTATATACTAATATATTAACATGATTTCTATTAAAGAACAGATGGCTATCATGACATTCCTATTCAATATATAATCTAAATTATATTACAGGTGAGATAAAGGGAAAAAGTATTATCAAAATATATTCAGAAGTAATGATTTGGACTTCAGTCAAATTCAGATGCTTAAAATTTTAAATTTTTCAAAGTATAAAAAAGTTAAATATATGTTAAAAATTGCGAATATTTTCAATTTTTAATATATTCCTCTAAACTTATCAATAGTTTACAAGTAAAAGAATACATATGAGGTTTTTAACTTTTATAAATAATGCAAGTTTACTCCTAAAGCAGAATTTTCAAATGAATAATTGATCAAAAGTTTCTTAATTTTTTATCAAAGACTTTTGTTTTTATTACACAATAAGAATAATTAGAATAAAATACAAAACAATTGGATACTAGTAAAAGAATACAATAGCAGATAAGGGGAAAATAAAAACAGATAAGGATGTCAAAAATGCCGTCTTTTATTTGATTGTTACCAATTACAACAAAATTCACAATTTCAAAGAATCGAAAAAAAAAAAAAGAAAAAAAGAGAATAACATTAAAGTTTTTAAAGATTATACAATTAAAACATAACATAATTACCAATATATAGAACATTATTCCGAAAGAAAAATTACATTTCATAAAACTATAATTATTTTTTAATATTGTATTTTTCATTTATGCAACATTCCTATCAGAAACTCATAAAATTCTTAATCCATAACATTTATGGTGTTTGCATCTTATATATTTGTCAATCTCTTCCAAAAAGTACTTTTATTCAAAGTAATATTTTTATAACAAGATACAAAATAGATTTTTTGATAATTTATTACAAAAATATCCAAACTTTTAATTACAAAATTAGAAGATAGTATTATGGATACATGATTTTTTAAAAAATCACACAAATATTAAGATTGTATTATTTATAAAAACTCATACCAAATATTCCTCAGTTCCATACAATGACATAAATTGTTGGTCATCTTCTAATTCCCTTGCAGCACCAAAGTCAGTCAATTTGTATATTGATCTGAAAACATTATACCATAAATTATTAAAACAAGATATGAAAATGCAATTCTAATGTTCTAGTTGTTTCAAAAACCAAAATAATTATAATAAGCAATTTGAAAAGCTTTAGCAGTAATTTATTTGTAGCAAATAAATTACTGGATTCGAAAGATAAAAATTTAATACACCATAACACCATATGCATTGTATAATAAACACATAACTCATTTTAATGAATTTATTCATGAACTGAGTGTTCATCTTTTTAATTTAATCTCTCAGGATTGCTAATCTGGAAAAAAAAATATCCTATGTTTTCCCTGTACGTATATTCTAGATACAAGGAAATGCGTGAATAGCACTTATGTGCTGTTATAATAGAATATAATTTTAAGGAGTGGAAAAAGCAAAGAAAGAAACCAACAATTAAATTATTTTTAAACTTCCTTTATATGATATTTTAAGGGCATTTTACAAAAGCAAATTTCATAATTGAAATCGTTTTCATTGTTGCTATTAATATTTCATCCTGGCTCTTTTTCTATTGTAGAAAATTCAACTAATGTTTCTATATTGAACAAGCTGCAATTTACTGATTTTTATCAAATAATTTCATGCAAGATTTTAATAAAATTTTTGATTTTTGTTGTACTTGTAAGTAAGGGTTAACTTCAGAACCAAGTAATGATTTTTTTTCCAATGAATCAGTTTTTAAACACTGCTGCTCTTCTATATGGTATAACTGTATGAAGATATAAGAGATAAAAAGGGAAACACATAGTACAATATACAGAATGGCACAATGCTTTTAAAATAGTATGAGTTACATGTATATAAAAATGTGAAGTTAAAAATTTTTATTGTGGAGGAAAAATTAAAACAAAGGTACACAAAACATTTAATTGAATTTAACACCTATTTATCCTGGTTAATTTAATAAAAGAAAAGGACACACTAGATAAAATGTACAATCCAGATTTAAGAAAAGACAAATTCACAATAGCACAACAAACCAGTAGTAAGAATAATAACATTTACTTTGCATTTAAAAAAAAAATCATATAACTATAATATTGGAATATTGAATATCTACAATGTACAAATCATGTGTTGTACATATATAATTTATCATATTTCTTTACTTCATTCATTGATAAATAACTCTGGAACCCTTGTGTTCTGTTGTAAAAATGGTGTGTTTTTCCATTCTGTCTTTACCATTAAAGTTTGTTCCATGATTTCTTAAAAATAAAAAAAGAAACTAATAACAAATTAAAATATTAAATCCATTGAATGGTACATACCTTCCATCAACAGAAATAAATTTCATTATATTACCAGGTTTTAGATCTCTGTGTATAATATTATTATCCCTTAAATACTTCATTCCTGCAGCTGTACAAAAGTAAAAGAAAAAAATTACTAAAAAATATAATTAATATAAGAATTTACTTGATACAAAATTAATGTAAAAAAACTTAAAATTTCTAAATTTTAGAGAGTTTAATTCAAAAGCATACCCAAATCTTTCAGTACACGCATGAATTCCTCCTCTTCCAAACCATAGCTATTTTCAGGATCATCCAAAATAGTGAAAAGGCTCCCAGCATCACAAAGTTCCATTACTATGACTTTCTTTTGACTTTCAATCTAAAATAAAAATTCAATGTAGAAAGAAACACATATTGAAAAGTGTTAAAAGAGATTATAAAATTTTAAATGTCAACAGAAAATTTTAATTGAATCAACATGTTAACTTCTTTCAAGATTCAAAAGGGAAATTGCTAATTAATATGGTATTTAAAACATATAATTGATCAAAATAAAATGACATGGCTGCAAATCGCAAATATCCACATGACTAGAAAAACATCTGAACAAGAAGTTAATCCTCTTTATTTAGGTGGAATAAGATATACCCTTGAATCCAAACTAGAATTATGTCAACATATCGGAAAATGGCAACTATGATATTCTATGAATTATTCAATTACTGAAGAACACAAATAAGCAAAATCAATAATAGTTAGAATGATAACAGTTAATGATGTAACTGCCCATCCTTTGATGATTACTGATGTATTAATACAGGATTAACTTTCCTAATTAAAAAAAAGGAAGATATTAGCTGTGGAAAAAAGTTAAAAGACCCAAACAAACAAAAATTAAATTTTTCTCAAATAAAAAAAAATAATTAAAAATTTTTTTAAAAAATCATTTGATCAGAAAAATTAAATTAGTGCATGCTTAAATAATTATTTTTCCTTCCAAAAATAAAATTCTCCAGAGTGACCAGCATTTCTAAACTGCTGATTCTTATGGAAAACAGAGTGATTGCTATAAAGAGGTTTTACTGCATAATTTTCATAGTAGTTCTCAAGATATTGTAATGTAACATTTAGATTGTAATGTAACATTTAGATTGTAATGTAACATTTAGATTGTAATGTAACAAGATATTGTCAAATGTAATATTTAGATAAACCAAATGAACCTATATTTTCAATATTCAAAATATTAAAAACAAAGCATAATTTTGAGATTTTTTTCCACATCACATACTTCTTCTTCGATAGCTAACATTTTAACAATGTTTTCATGGGCACATTTCTTCATAACTTCGAATTCTCGCATTTGCACTTCTAAAGGACGTAAATGACTTGTGTGATTAAATGTCTTCACAGCAACAGATTCACCAGTTTTCTATGAAAAATAATGGAAAAAAATAATCAGTATTTGTAAAATATATATTAAATTATATATTTTTGGTCTCATGAATACAATTTTTTGCCCATGCAAACTAAATTTATATTAGCTTTATAAAAACTTACATAAACAAAGAATTTAAACTTAATTTTTATATAAAGAATAATTTTTAATAAAATGATTTTTCAACTTACTTTATGCACACCTCTATACACTGAACCGGTTGCTCCTTTACCTAAAACATCTGTTGTGCTCCATGTATAATGTGCAGAGTTGCGTAAATAATTCATTTTGCAGCAATTTCAATACTATCCTGATACAATGAATTGGTTCTAAGAAATAGATAAAAGAAAGGTAGAAAAGAAAATTGTAAAAGTAGTTTATGAAAGAATTAGTATTAAAAGTTCATGAAATATTGATTTCACACACACAAAATGAAGAAGTTAGGAGGAATAAATACATAAATGATAATAATTTTTGAGATTCAAAAATATCTCTAAGGGTAACATATATTCATGTAAGTAAAAAATGTTCAGATAATGAATTATAGTATTATTAAAAAATAATAAAAAAAGCCTTTAAATTCTGATATGAGTAATTCAGCTATAATTCATTATTAATACATCCCCTAATATTTATTATAAGCTACAAGTACCCAATAAAGCTTAAAAATAAGATATAGTGAATTCTGATAAACTATCATCTCAATAAAAGGCATAAATTCTTAAATCAATAGAACAAGGAGTTATTAAGTTTTTCACGATCTAATACATTTTATCAAATATAAATTAAAAATGTAGAATGTTTCAAACGTAGAATGTAACATTTGTCAGTTACACAAAATGTCTCACTAAATTAGCATAACAGTAAATAATTAAGAGTAAGTCAATAGTATAATTTTCTAATCTGAAAAACTGATACATCATATGAATAAATATTTATCTATATCAAATTAAACTTTTTCAAATAAAAAATACCGATTAAACACCGATAATACCGAAAAATACCGATTAAATAAAAAATTTGTATCTAATTCTATAATATTTTACAGTTGTATTTAATAATAAATTAAGCATTGTGAAGAATTACAATATCTTGATTACAAACTTTTAAAGTCAACATAAAATTGCTAGTATTTTACTTACTAAGTAAAAACTTCTCTTGTCTGATTCGAAATAAAAAAACCTGTGATAGAGAAGCATTGTAACAATCCGATTTAAACACTTTCCTCGCAAATGATACACACAACAACAACATTGCATTTAGATATCTTGATTTTAAGAGAATAATCTTTGTGTTTTTAAGGTTAATAAATTGTTTTTTGTGTTAATAAATTTCATATAATTATTTTTATACATATAATTTTATTATATACTATTTAGTTTATTTTTATTCTGTATTTAAACGTAACAAATCTTTTTATAAATGCTACATATAATAAAAAATGCACTTGAAAAATGATTAACCCCTTGAATTGAAATGATAAACTTTCTTGAGAAAATTGGCAATGATGAGATGCACTCGTCCGAAATTATTGAAGATATATATATATATAAATAAATATTTTTTGATGGAAAAAAAATCTACAAGTTTCTATATCATTCCCTCTGATTAAAATTAAAAAAAAAATAGTAAAATAAAACTGTCTTTTTTGGCAAGTGCCGACAGGAAATATACTGCAGTCAAAGGGCTTAAGGACAAAAAGAAATATATATATATATATATATATATATATATATATTCATTTATTTTTTAATCAACATACAACAAATTACTAAACTATAATAATTTATCAATTGATAATATAAAATAAATCCAAAAATTAATCAATATCTAATTATTAAATTATTCATAGAAATAGAAGATCAGGTATTTGAATAAGAGGTTTCAAAACTTGTCTAAAACAAAGAAATTGACAATTTGTGGAAATTATCCTACAATTCCTTAAATTATTTTTCAAGAATATGCATAAATAAATGTAAAGATGACAGGGAAATGAATTTAATTTTGGTTTTAATTCTAGATAAAAGTTAAATAATCATTTAAAATTCCTTTCTTTCAGATCAAAAATAAATTATATTAAAATTTAATTTGAAATGAAAGAAAAAAGAGAAATGAAACAAAAAAATAAATTAGTACACAGCATTAGTATATACTTTTCATTATGAGTTTCTTTGAGAAATTTGCAAGATAAATCAAACTTTTTTGTAAAATTTGAACTTTTACAAATGAAAAAATGCAAATTCCTTTTTTCTTATAAAAAAAATAAATAATTTACTATGATTGAGAAAATGTTATAAATATAAAATACAAGAGATTTTTCATTTGCATATCAAACATTACTTCTTATTCCTTTCTCACCAATACATACATTTTCTCACAATAAATATTCTGCTGATAAAAAGCAGTATTCAAATAGAGTGTTATCATAATACCTCACATTAACTAAGTATACTTGGAAATGATAAATGCACAATGAAAGGCATTGAAATCATACACACATATTTTTCAACTATATTGAAAATATATAGTATAATTATAAATTAATACAATGCAGTGAGTTTGTAAAGTCATTGTAAAGTTTCTGACATTTGTAGCTTTCAAACAAATCACATCTATGGCACTTTCAATTTATGAAATAATAACACAAAAAGATTAGATAACGATGAATAAATTAAAGAATCACAGAAACTGTTCCATCTGATATGTGTTGTTATATATTGGAATAACTGGAATATTGATTATATGTGTGTTGAACATCAAATGGAAGCCTGCACTGAAGATGCTTGTAAATTTAATATACTGTGAATAATTCTGTATTTTTTTAAAGTTTCATGTAGAAGCAAACAGTCTTAAAACCTTACCAGACTTTATGCAGATACATTATTTTAAGATTTACAAATTTGAAAAACAGCTTAAAACTTTTATAACTAAGACACAGTCTGAAATATTTTTAATAAATATGTAGTCTTTTTAGAAGCAGAAACTTTCACACAATTGATTTGATTCTATTTTTCTATGTATAACAATAGATTAATTTGTGCTTTTGACACATTAAATAAAATTAAAGAAGTGAAAATAAACATTTAACATTAAATAATTACAAGATTAAAACATATTAAGAAAATCATGCTTATTCTAGGCATTAATGAAACGAATTTTCTCATCAACAAATAATTTTTTTCCAGGATAATCACACCTTTAATGAAGGTCATTAAAGAATTAACAAAGAAGTCTTACTTCTAGAAGTTCCAGGATAACATCCAAACAAAATAATATTTCTAAGATTTCATCACCTTAAGCAACAGTTTGTCATGATATGTAAACAGAAAAATCATATGCATGTGCAAAAACAGAATATTTACCGGATCAAATATTTGTAAAATATTAGAAAGTTGAAAAAAAAAATTACATGACACATTAATTAACATTTGATTCCGTCAAGTCCCGATCACATGGTAAACAGAAACAGCAATTCACAAATTGTTATCCAATCAAATTTCGTAGTTCAGTGTCATGACAAGTAAAGGCGCATTTTGATGACGCAAGCAGAAAGTTGATGATCTGTCTGCAAAGCAAAGTGGTTATAAAAATGTTTTAATTAGTTTTAATGGTCTTGATACCCTCTGCTGATGATTTACATGAAAATAGATAAATTGTTTAAAATATGAATCTTATATATAGAAAGATTCAACTTAATGATCTATAAACTATTTTGTTTTTAACATGAAGATATTATTTCAGATTGTAAAATGAAGATTTAACTTTTTGGAAAAGAAAAAAAATTGAATGTAAACTTAATTTTTTATTCAAAACGTTAGCAAAAACCTATTTTTTAAAATTTTATTTCAGATGAATAAAATTTAACAAATCTCTTTTGATCGGATTAGTAGAACTCGTTATTCATACAACCAGATTTGTTGTGATCGATTAGGTTAAATGAAAATAACCGCGATTATTGTTATTATTTGCGCCAATTGCTTTGTGTTAGTAAATGTCTCAATTTTCGTTTTCACATTATAAAATAGTTTAAGTGAAATAGTTTTGCATTTTAAATAAATAATGTGAGTGAAATTCTTTTGCCTCTTTGCATAATTAGTTACGGCATTTAAATTTTTGAAATACTCGTTTTATACTATCGTATATCATTAGAATTCTTAGATCAATTTTATTATATAGTGTTTGGAACAACACAATGCCGTCTGTTTCTGAAATGGCTACTAATGTATTTGTTTTGGATAATGGAGGCTATACTGTAAAAGCTGGATTCTCTACGGATTCTGAACCAAGGTTGTATATATTTTAAATTAAAATTATTTTTATTTTAAATATTTGTATCTAGTTCTTTTTATGGATGTTAAGAAATGAAATTTTTTTAATGAAATATTCACTGGAAATTTTTATTTGTTTTTCTTAATTTCATTTCTCAGCTTCAGCGCGCTAATTTAAGTGTTCGTATTTTTTTTATTTATTATCTTTACTATAAAATTAATTTACTTTTAAACTTTATTGACTGCCTCTTCAATTATTTTAAATTTGAATAATCCATCTTTTTTTTTGTTTAAAAGATTTTGATTTTTGTAATGGTACAACTTAATACTTATTAATAAAATATTTGTTATTACTTCATATTCAGATGAGAAATTTATAAGTATTATTTGATAAAGGATGTTTTATTATCAAATTAATTTTTTTTTTTTTTTTTTTTTTTGTATTTTCAGATTTATTCCTAATTGCATTACAAAAGCCAAAAGTGAAAGGAGAAGGCAGTTCATTGGCACTCAACTAGATGAATGCAAGGATTTTTCTGGATTATATTATTCATATGCATGTACTAGGGTGAGAATTATTGTTGTAAAAATATATATTGATGCTTTTTATCTTAAACCGTTTTTATAATCATTTAGTATTATTGTTGAGGGAAAAATGCTTTGAAAAAATTTAGGAAGAATCTATTTTCTTGTTTTAGAATTAGTATTTAACATCTCTATGGATACATCTATCAATTCCTGTTAATACATTTTATGTATTTGAAAAATTAAAGCAAATTAGTATTGTATCAATACCACTAATGTATTTTTTTTATTTATCAAAAAGATTTTTGCCTTTTAGAAATTTAACCATTTCTCTTCTATCAAGATACATAATGTCTTTAAAAGTCCTTAAAAATAACTTATTTTTATTACTAAGGTGCCTAAATTTTTCTAATCACCCCACAAAAAAAAAAAAAAAAAATTGTAACATTAGAACTACCTGATCATATAGAAACATATTCTTTGCAATATCTGAACTTTTATCCCACAACAGAAATGGTACGAATCTGGAAATTAACATTAAGCTGATATTAGCAACTCATTAAAATCATACATTGCAGAAAAATTGCATAACAGCAAATGTTTGTCCTGTCCAAACAAACACTTGCCATTGTTCACTTATTCATCAAATTCACAATCTTCTTTTAGCACATGTTAGATCATACAGAATTGACATTGCCGCTTTAACGTAAACCCACTTTAAATTTATATTATCATTTCATTAAATTTTTCAAGTAGAAAAAGAAGATTGTAGAAAGTATGGACTATAGCAGGTATTTGTTATGATGAAACAACCATTTGCTGCTGTGCAGTTTCTGTGCACATGTAATCTTACTGAACTGACAATATTGTCCTAATGTAAATCCTGCTTTTTTGTAAAAGAATTTTTCTTTTTTATTGAAAAGGATATATTTTTCTAAAAGGGTTATATACCTTTTCATTTATTTCTTTTTCATCTCCTTTTTCTTGTTTAGATGGGGATGATCACTATTTTCCATGAATAATTGATATTTATTTATTTTTACAGTCCGAGGATTTACTTGGCAATTTTCAGATGACACCAAGATCGGTAAGATGCCTTATACAAAACATGAAATCTTGACAGTGTTTATTTTGATTACTACACAATAAAATCAACATATCGTAAAAACATAAAGTACTAAGTATTTTTTATGCATTCAAAAAAATCACATGAAAAACGTTTTGGAAATATTCATTCTTTCACATGGCCAAGTGTTTGCTAGAAAAGGATTGAGCATTAATAGAAATATTGATATGGCAAATTTAAATTATCCTGAGACTTTCCACTACTAACCAAATCTAATATGAAAAAATAATAAGAAGAAATTGAGCGATTAAAAAAGTTAAATAACAAAATTTCTTAAAAAAAATATTTACATAATTAATAAAGTTGGCATAATTTTTATGTCCTAGATTTGTTTACTTAGATTCTTAAATCTTCTTTCTTTCAAGGAATTGAAATGCTGTTGAAGAGGTTGTGTAATATTCATATTGATACAGCTAATTGTTGTGTAGTAATGTGTGTTTTTGGTTTGCAATAAAAATGCTTTAGTAAGTTTTTTCTAAAAAAAAAAAGCGTGCAGAGAAAAATTATATAAGTTAGCTCTAATTTTTTGAAAAATGTTCAGAATTAATGGTGATATTCGTTTAAATTTGTATGAAATACTCTATTTTCTTGCTCAGCTTGTTTAATTTCATCATTCTGCTGTTCTCTCAGATCTGAAGATTAATTGACTTCATATTCTTTTCTTCCCTTTTTGCTTAGCATATTCTCTGTATTTATTTTATTTTTGTCTAAATCTTTGAAACATTTATTGTTGCAGTGTCAGACTTAACTAGATGAAATCTTTGAGAAATGTAGGGCTAAATTGATATTCATTTCTGACTATAGTTATAGTAAATTTATATATTTCAATAAATTGCTTTAAAATTTTTTAATGAACATACTTTTTCTTTTAGGGTTATGTTTTGAATTGGGATGTTGAGAAACAAATTTGGGATCATATCTTTGGACCAGATCATTTTAAAGTTAGTATTTATATTGCTGCATTATATTATGCTTTATGTAAGAATTTACTTTGTAATATTATTTTTCATATTCAAATTCCTCCTTAGGTTGATTTTAAGGAAACATGCCTTATTGTGACTGAGCCATATTTTAGTTTTCAGTCAATGCAAGAAGCCATGGTAGAAGTCGCTTTTGAAGATTACAAATTTCACTCTATGTATGCTGCTAATCGTAAGTATACTTTTAATTTCTGAGACTTGACATACTAAATGTGTGCAGTTTCAGACTGCATTTTTCAAATTTGTAAACAATCTTGCAATATTTTTTGTCCTTTTGCTATTTTTTCTTGTAAACAAAGTTGAGCAATAAAATCATAATTATTATATTTTTCTGAAATTTCCTCACGTTAATGTGTAAAACTAATGTGCACTAAATATTATTGATACTAATTTTTTTTATTTGTAAATTTTCAATTAATCTTCTTCCCATTTTTATTGATCACTTCCATAATATATAATTCACCTCTAGTATACTCTTTTATTTAGTTTTATTTGTTAAAAACTATGTTAAATTAATTCTTATATTTTCTTAAAAATCTTCAGATCACAGTGATTTATTTATCAAAAAATACGATTTGACCACTTTGAATGAGAATTTATTTCTCTGTGCTTAAAAGTATCATACCAAAATAATCTAGACCACCTGGAACTTGTTTTCAGGATATTTAGCCCTATAATTTAGATTACATTTTCATATTTAATGTATCTTGAAAATCTTTACAAATGAATATATTTCTTACTTTCAGCTGCAACACTTTCTGCTTACAAATCACAAAAAACTACAAATGAAATGTGTTGTTTAGTTGTTGATTCTGGATTCTCTTTCACACATATTGTCCCATGTATTAAAGGCAAAAGACTGAAAAATTCAACTAGGAGGTGAGCATATATTGTAAGTAAGAAGTATTTCAGAATGTCAGTCAGTTATATTTGGAATCTAGTAGTGTATTTTGTATTTCTTGAGCAATGTGATTTTATGTAAGCATCAAATGTTTGCTTTATTCAAAATATCTCAAAATGCTTTTTACATTTTTTGACTAACCAATGAACTTTCGGGAGAAAAAGTTTAGATTTAGATTTTAATCTTTCATGAAATAAAAATTGTATATATAATATGTAGATTTTATTTCAAAAATTTATCATCAAGCTGATTACAATATCAAAAGAAAATGTGAATTCTAACAGCTTTTAACAGTAAATTAATTTTTGAGGGAGGATTTATTTTCTCAGTAACTTAGATTTAATGTAAATTTCATGCAAAACAATATTTTTTCTTTTTAATATTAAGTTCTTATTTAATATTAAAAAGAATTTATATATTTTCTTTCTTAATTTTTTAGAATAACACAAAAGAGCCATTTAGCTATATAATTTCTTAATAGAAATTATATAGCTAAACTTAATCTTATATATTTACCTTATATATTGCATACACTAAGGTGAAAACATATATATTACCTTTCATTTGGCTAAAAATTGCTTTTCCCATTTGTTTAGTGATAACTTCTTTTAACTAAAGAAAGCATTTACTTTTAGTTTAAAATTAGTAGAATTGTACAAAGAATGATTTTAAATTCTCTTGCATTGTAAATATTAAGAGGGAAAAAATAATCTAGATTGCTTTTAAGCATTAAATTATAAAAGTAATTAAATAACAAGGAGCATACATAAAAATAATTAGGGAGTTAAAAAAATTAAAATATAAAAGTAGAGATTGAAAAGTATATAGATAAATGTTTATCTCAAGTACTTTATGATAGTCTTAGGACTTAAATCATGATTTTTGATTTCATAGAGACCATATTTGGTACAGAATATTTATAGAATAAAGATATTTTACCCTATTAATTTATTCATAAATTAATGAGTGAAGGGAATAATTAAATTGTAATGTGTTTTTACCAAGGTTTATATTTTTAAATTTAATTCTGTACATTGATAAACATAAAAAGTCTTTTTAGTAAATGTCAGATCAAGGCAGTCAGTTTGTGATAATTTGTTATAACATATAGTATAATATTGTAAAGTCATCAATTGTTTGCAGTAAATTTTTTTTTATTAAAAATGAAAAAAAAAAAAAAAAGAAATATTTACAGATAGTGGTAATTTAAAATTATCAAATTGAACTGAATTGTGATTTGTTATTTTTCTTCATGAATGTTTAAACAATAGCAATAATTTGAATGTAATGAGATAGTCATAGCATTCAAAATAATAATGGTTATTTACTCTGATTAAACAATATTCTTTTATATATTGTAATGCCTTAAAAAATTGAGTTTTTATGCAATTTTATTTTCTACCTTGATAATATAAACTGATTTCATAATATATCTGAAAATCCAGAAGGTTTCAAAAGATTTATTTTTATAGTTATCGCTTATATGTCAATTATCATAGAGACCTTAGTTCATTAATATACCAGCTTGTCTGCATTGGGCTATTGCCTTTCAGTGTTATGCTTTTTTCATTTGCTACTTATATGCAATGACACTATCTCTACAATGTTACAGATAAATATGTATGTATGTTGATGCTCTACAGGGTACACCATTTGACCTAGAGCAACAAAATTTGACACATATACACTTTATAGAGTAAAAATGTGCATTTTTGAGCAACTTTTTTCAAACTTTAATTCAGATTTTAATTAATTTAAAATGAAGCAAAGATTTGGTGTTTTTGTGTGAAAATTTTCAGAAATATTACCGCACAAAAATAATTTGTACATCATCTTAAATTTCAATTAATCTTCTCAAGGAATATTAATTCACTGTGGAAATTTTTCTAAATTGTGGCAGTTTTAAAAATATATTTATCTAATTTTCAATAATGCATTTCACTGTTTAACTAAAATTCATTGTTTCATCAAATTTAATAACTTGATTTCTTAGTTTTCCATTTTATTAAGGATGAAGTATTCATTTAAAATCTGTGTAGTTTTCACGAGAAATAAGAAAATGAAATTAGTGTTGCATGAAAATTATGAGAGAGTTTATCTTGAAAGCCTCATTTTTAGTAACAATTTGATATCTTGGGACTTAATTCTATTAGAATTATTCTTATTTCATTAAATAGAAGCAGATATAAAATTATTACATAATAGCTCTAATGTATATCATTAGTTAATGCTTAAAATTATTTTCTTGGGAAATCATGTAGCTAATTTATGCATGAGATGTAATTGACAGTAACACAAACAATATTCCTGGTAATCTAGCTAGTCACTAAAGGCAGCTAATAGGGCAATATGATTCAAATGAATTAATCTTTTATAAATTATCTCGCAAAATGACATAAAATAATAGAGTCTATGTTTTATGTAATATGCTGCATGAATTTTATTTTATTACTTATTAGACACCTTGTGTTAGTTGTTTGTAACATTATGTTAGAATGCAATGTAAAACACATAAATATATATGACAGCACAGTTGTATCAATTATGTGGTTCTTTGTACTTGTGAATTGACTCTATTAGAACAAAATTCTCATGATTTCCAATAGAAGAAATTTTTTTAATCAGTGTTTATGAATTTTATTCAATGGATAATTAAAATTTCTCTAGAATTGATGTTGGTGGAAAAGTCTTGACTAATCATTTGAAGGAAATCACTTCATATCGTCAGTTAAATGTGATGGATGAAACATATGTCATGAATCAAGTTAAAGAGGATGTGTGCTATATTTCATTGGATCCCGATAAAGATTTAAAAATAGCTGAGTGAGTTTGCTATTCTTATTGTTATCTTTATTCTTTTTTATTTGTATTTCTAGATCACTATTTTTGAAAATTAGTAATATTTCATAAATATAAATTAAAATTTAACCTTTGATGATTTATGTTATTGTAATTAAGCACATATTAATTAATTTATAAATTATAAATTAAATAATTTTCTTTTAATATATTAGAATTTTCTAATAATTTGATTATATCATTTTATCTTTTTCTTATGGATGATACAGATTCTACATCTGTATAATTTTTACCTTTGTTTGCAAGTTATTGCAATTGCTGTACCAATATAGGATTAAGTTTTCAGTAGATAGTAAATTTAAGTTTTTATCTCTTTTGTCCCTTTTTAATCATTCCATGCATTATTGATTGTTAATGAGGGAAGATAGGAATAAAAACTTCTTTGCTGATTGAAAAAAAAAAATCCAGCTGATTCGATCTTTAAATTATCTGAAAAGCCAGAAGAATTGGTCCTTTAAAAAAAATTTCTTAATATTAGGTTTTAGAATTTTTTTAGTCCATAAATTAAATATAACTGTGCATAGAAGTTGCATAATACTGTTGGGGGGGGTCAGTTAAGGAACAGAGTAAACAAAGAAATTCTTTCATATAAGTTTTTTAAAAATTTAACAATTAAACGAACAAAAAAACAAAAAAAGCAATCCTATATGTAAAATTTTTTTTGAAATGTATTTTACTATTATCATTGAAATTTCTATGAGAGAGATGAACAGATAAAAATAGATTATGGAGGAATGCAAGGTGGGAGTAACTATGGATTTGGTTAACATGTATATGAGAATGGAAATCACAAAAGAGAAAGTGAGAACATTTATATGTCTGCAAAAATTTTCTGAAATGTTAACATTTAATCAAAATAATTGTGATTTATTTTTGCTTTGTAAATATTTTGTTATGCTATTTTGAACTTCATAATTTTCAGAAGATTGGTATAATGTCACAGGCACAAAAATAATGTTAGAAGAGTGGGGGGGGGGGCATGTTTATTATGTTAGTATGCTTGAACTTTTAAAATATTATCATTTGTTAAACAGAGTGCAAAAAGTAATAATGAGTAATTAAAATTTTATTATTTTATTTATTGTTATTCCAAATACCTATCCTAAAATTTTTATGATTGCTATAAAACAATATAACTAATTTGACAGTAATATTTGTTGCTGAAATATTCTCATAACCTCAATTATGACAATTGTGGTATTCCAAGTTTAAAATCACTATGTTATAAAATGTGTTCATTTCAAACAGTAGTGATGAAATGCTACACAATACACAATATCGAGTGAATGCAATCAAGCTATGTATTATGCAGCTATTATCAAAATACATCTATATTATTGAAAGCACAGCCATTTTGTCAGTTAATATTTTATTTTATTAAATTTCTTTCTAAAAATCTTTCTGTAACATTTTTTTTCCTAGAAAAAGAGGGAAAGAAAATACGATTGTACGAGATTATGTCTTACCTGATTATACAGTTATTAAAAGAGGTTATGTCAGACCTCCTGAAGAAACTACAGGCAAACCGAAAGAAAATGAACAAGTTAGTGATTTTTTAAAAATCTGACAAATGGATTCTTTTTTCAGACTAGTGTTCAAATGCTTTTATTAGCTTATTGAATCAACTTTTAAGTATAATTCAGCAAATAATGTAAGAAGTTATTTGATTCATCAAATAAATTTATTAGATAGGTATTTATTTTACTTTGTGTCATAATGTTCTAAAATTATATAGTTTTAACTAGACTTCTACTTGCATATTAAATAGTAGATATAAAATATTACTGGATAATAAAAATTAAAAGAGAGATAGCACTTTTAAAGTAATTTTATTATTGAAAATGTATATAAATTTGTAATTTTTGTTTTTAACAAGTTCCCTTTGGTTACCAGATTGATGCATTGCAGATATTGGTTATCCTTAATTTCAGTTTAATCATTTAGATAAAGCTTCATGATAACAAAATTGTCTGACATTAAAAATATTTATATAATTGTCTGGCATCTTATTCCACTCATTTTGTACATGAAACTTTCTTATGGAGACTATAACCATAATAATATGGTACTATTGAAAATATAAATATGTAGTTTATCTATCTAATAAATTTTTCAGTATTGTAATTTCGCTTTTTTATGTTTCTCATAATTACCAATTAAACCAATACCAATATTAAATAAAATTCTATATTAACTTTCAGCAGTGGCAGAAAATCACTTGACTAGATGATGAAATAATGAAAATGGTTTAAATTTTAGTGCAATAATATATTCTATTATTTTAAATTAGGCAAAAAGATATATATATTTTTAAAAATGCAAAAATTCCCACAACTATTAAATTGGTATCATCAAAAAGATAATTTTTAAAAATTTGAGGCAGTGGGAAATTCTTTGTTTTATATTATATTTTCAGAAGTTGTCACCAAAAGCCAAACTTCAGCTTAGCTTTTAAATAAAATTTAAAAAAAAAAAAACATAACAAGGTGAACATTTACTTTCTCCTAGTTATATATATATGCCAAATTTGGTAACTGTAGATCATACATTCTGGCCTATCGAGTGCCAACTATTAAATTGGAACACTCGCACATATTCATCTTCATTTTTAATAGTAGAAATTTAACATCATATACTTTATACCAGTTAAATTGTTTGTTGTATTCTCAGAATTTCAGTCTATCATATTTTTTTAATTTAATTCTATTAAATAAAATGCTCTTAATTCTCTTTTTTTTATTATTGATATGAACTATTTTTTCCTCTTCAGTTGGTAAGAATGAACAATGAGAGATTTTTGGTACCAGAAATTCTTTTTCACCCTGGTTCTGTCCATATTCCAGAGATGGGGATCCCCGAGGCCATAATTTATTGTATTGAAACTTGTCCTGAAGGTGAGTTGTTATATTTGAATAACTAGTTGCCTTTGGCAACCAGACAGTTCACCAATTTTAATGTGCGTTAAAATTTTAATAATTAAATATTTTATGTAACTCCTTTTTTAATAGCTTCTCCATCAAAATATTTAAGAATTCAAATTTTGATAGTCATATAATTCACTCATAATATTATAAAGGCCTTCAGCCATAGCGTAATATGTATCTCTCTAATTTTCTGTTAGCACCCGTAGAATTTATGCTTTAAATTAAATTGGAAATGATTAAACTGCAATTTATATAATATTTTTTTACTGAAACAAAGCATTTTTTTTTAATAATATGATTACTGAAAACAGAGTCACTAAGCATTTAAACTTTATGGGCACTAAAGAATATCTTTCTTAATTTATGTAATATCTCAAGAATTTTTCAACAAAATTTTCTCGGATTCAGCATGAGGGATCGATTAATTAACAATGTTTAATTTTAAATGCATCAAACAGCAAGAAAATAAACAGAATCATTTAAAATAATCGGTCGAAAACAGGTTAAAACAAAACTACTTAATAAGACGATGTACTTAAAACTATAAGCATATACAAAAAATATATAACTAACATAAATACAATTTCATTAAAAAAGTACACAACTAACCTAAAAATAATTTAAATCAAGTCCAAATCCGTTGAAAATAGTTATCAACAATCAGAACAAAATGCGCATGCGTGAATTTTCTATGCCAGTTGGGATAATGCTATGCAGATTAGAAATTTTTAATTTCCTTTATTCTGTTTTATTTTAATTCAAAAGTACTTCAGAATGAATCTGAAAGATCAATTAATTAACAGTGTTTAATTTTAAATGCATCAAACATTAAGAAATTAACACAATCCTTTGAAATAATTGGTCGAAAACATGTTAAGCCTAATCTCATTAGCGTGGGGGGGGGGGAACAAGCCTTACTCACCTGGCGTTGGGAAATGAAGATTTTTTGTCAGAAAGTTAATTTTTAATTAATAATTAAAATTCTAATTAAAAATTCAAAAAAATCGACCCCAGGTGCTCATTCTCGATGTCCAAGGTATACATGTAACAAATTTGGTAACTGAACCAAAATAACTGCCCATCTGTAAATCTATCAGAAACAAAGGAATATTTAAATACTCTATAAATTAAACCTAATTACTACAATAAATATTAAAATAACAGTTCTGCAGAAAGAAAGAAAAAAAAAAACCCTGATTTTTGTATTTATGAAAATTTTATATAAAAAGTAAGTCAATCATTATTTATGATTTATATTTATTTTCTATGCTTGCAGAAATTCAACCTCATATGTACAAAAACATTCTATTAACTGGTGGTAATGCATGTTTTCCAGGTTTCAAGGATCGTGTGTAAGTATTAATTTTTTAAAATTTTTATTTATCTGAGTTAAATTTTTAATTTGGCTTTACTTTAAATACTATTGAACTTAATGTTCATCACTTTTAGGTTCCATGTAGTATCTTTTTAAATATTTCTTTTTTTATTTGTCATAATTGGAAAATTATCCTTGACATTGTTGTAAACATTTTTAAAACCAGAGTATAAAATAAGTAGGTTATTTAGGTTTTAAAACAAACTTCTGCATGCTTTTATTTGTTGTATTCGTAATATAAAAGGCCTTGTTGTCAATTGTACACAGTGACAATTTTGATCAATATAAATTTTCTGTAAAATATTCCATTCAGAAATACTGTTATTTATTTTAAATATTTTTGCTTTGATATCTGAAAATAAGCTCTCATTAAGAAATATTTATTTGAAAAAGAAAAAGTGCTTGTAGATTAATAAAAACATCAAAGTTAAAGTATGCAGAATATATATATTTTTTTTCTTTTCGAAATGGAATTTCTTTCTTTTGTAATTGTAATGCTGGTTATATATATATATATATATATATATATATATATATATATATATATATAAATTAATTGTAATAGGAAGTGCAAAATTATATAAACCAGAAAAAGATTTTTTTCAGTGCAGTTAAAATTTATTTTATACAAATAATATACTATTTGTACTATTTAGGTATTTTATTGCTTTTCTTTATTTCTTTCTTAATTTTAATTTATCTGGTTTTCATTGCTGTAGTGTATTTTTTGAAAGAAATAATTGTTTATATACATGCTGAATTCAATAATCGTCATTTTTTAAACAATTTTTTTAATAATAAAATCATGTTTTTACAAACTTTGCATTCACAGTTTTTTTTAATAATTTCAGATATCAAGATGTCCGTGCTGAAGCACATCATTTATATGATGTGAATGTAACATTACCAGACAAGTGAGTGTTATATCCACCTTTTTCTCCCCCCCCCCTTTTCGCATTTATATCTGTAAATTCATACTTGTTAATTTTAAGACTGAAAAATGTAAAAGGAACATATTTGTTTACTATTTGAACAATATTTTTAATGCCGATGGTTTTCATAAAGGATTTTTTTTTTTTAAATCTATATTCTAAATATAACTTAATCTTTCTTCCCACCCACAGCAAAACAGAGTATTTTTAAATTTAGAATATAATATATTTCATCTTTTAATTAAATATTTATTACCCACCTCTGAAATTAAATAAAGGAACTTCAGGTAGATGTCGAATTATTTTTCTGAGGTGTATATGTATCTTTATGATACACAGTGACATATTTCCAATTAAACAGCCTAGAAATATGAGTAACTAGAAATAAAAAATATTATTAGCCTATTTGTTAGAATTACATTTTTAAAAATAATAAAACATTAGGAACTTTATTGTGTGTGTGTGTTATATATATATAATATACAGTATAGGATTTTAGTACTATGAGGGCACATGCACAGAAATATTTTGAGCCCCGAGCCCCCCACAAGAAAGCAGCGTGACAAACTTATTTGAGTTTTTAACTTTTATCTTCATGCTTCATTTGTGTTATAAATATATAACTGAAAGGCAATTTCTAATGCATTTATAGCTTTTATTTTTTATTTGTACGGAATTATGTCTTTTATCTACACAATTTATATACTATATCATTTGTTTATTGTCTCTTGATCAATAATTATTAACCTTGGTGAGCATGGTGTAGTGTTCAAATAGGAAAGAGAGAATGTGAGAAAGTATTCTGAACTTATAAATTTTTAGAAAAGAATTTGCAGATGCAGCGTTTTTGTGTTCTGAGAGAATTTTACTTAACACTTTTATCAATGAATCAACACTTTTTCTTTAAAGTAAAAGGAGAAAATTCTGCGAATCGGACTAAAGAGGAAACTTGAACTATTAAATTTGTCGTAAGCTCAGCACTATGATATACATTCCAAATAGATTTCGAAGCCCCTATAGATCTCCAGGCACAAGGCAACTGCCTCCACCGCCAGCCTGTGCGGAAAACCACCACTACATATATAGAATTATTAAAAACTAATGAATGAACAATTACTTTTTAATAATATATTGGGATATCAGTTATTCATTAGCTTGTTTTTTTATAGTCAATGTTAACAAAGCCTGTAAAAAAAAATTTTTTTTTTTGAAGTTTAATATTTTTGTATAATCTATCATATTAAATACTTCTAATTGCAAGCTATGAAATCATTATATAACAATTGTGGTTATTTTTTATTTTATGGTTATTTTTTTATTACTTTAGTTATCTTTTCCTTGATGCACATATTAATAAAAAAATTAAATATGTACACTTTTACAAAAATTTTAAAATGAAGTATTGACTAAAATAAATCATTATCATATTGATTAGTTTAAGAATATATTGAAATGTGAAATAAATTGATTAAATTTAATTATTAAGGTGTATTTCATAATGTTCATTTTCTAAGGCCACAAAATATCTAAATCTGACACATTGAGTAATGTAATATATTGGACAATATAAATTTCCACACTTTAAATCACTCCTAAAATTGCCTTGGAAAAATTAAACATGAAATGTATTTAAATGCATACAGTTTTATAAAAAGATCTATTTGTATGTATTTTTAAATAAAGAAGATATTGTTAACAAACATATGTATAAAGAATAATGTAGTAAGTTTCATACTAGATATTGAAACACTAAAGATATCTCCATCTTGAAGTTTTTAAAAAATTCTGACTAATCAAATCTTTGACATTATTGAATTAGACCCATTTCTAAATTATCCTTTTCATCCTCCAGTCACACCATAAAAGAATGAAATCCATATCCTCTTGAAGGCAGATAAATTTTATGAAAAAATAACTAAGACTAAAAAAATTTATTTTATAGGTTTAAAATCACAACATGAGAGATATGCATTTTACGAATGTTATTATGATAAATCAGGCATCTATAAACTTTTAGCGTGTTCTTTAACCTCGTGTAAAATATGTGAAACATAAATCAAATTTATTTCTAGAAGAGATATTTTTTTAAGAAAAATATGCTGTATACGGGTCAGAATAAAATAGTTCTTTATAATAGAAAATATTTTGTGTTTTACTAATCTTAGATCAAGCTACTTTATTAGAAAAAGAATCTAGTTTTATGTAAGAAAGATTTGACTGCATATTATTATTACAATGCACTGGTAATTATTAGGGCTTGGAAATTATTGCTATACCCAATAATTATATTTTCCTGACTTAACATTTATTATCTATCATGTATTTCAAACACTACTAAAAATTTGAATTGAAAAATGAGAATTATCAATTCAATCTTTTTTTACTTTATCGTATAGAGCAAGTATTGTAAAAACTCGAGAGAAAAAAGTTTGAACTTGATGAATATCCACATTTTGGACTTCTCCAAGTTTGAAAAACATATTTTTATCATATTTTTTCCATTTGACTGCTGGTTGCATTTTTGTTTCAAAAATGCTGTGAGTTAGACTGGTGAAATTTGGTATTTTTTTTACATCAAATTAGTAAATTTCCTTTATATTCTGAGAGTAAAATCCACTCCAAGGAAGTCTGTCCAGCTGTTTGAATAATAAAATAACTACAAAGCAAAGGGAGGTGTATAAAATTTAATATGCAGATTTAACATCTAAGATGTTGATATGTATTACATTTAGAACCAAATTCATCAAGGTGTTGGCTTTCTGTTGGTTTGTACTTTCATAAACATGATAACTCTAAACTTAAATATATGAAATTTTGCACAGGATTCAATGATTATGATTCCAGTTCTGTGTCAAATGATTCAGTTGGTTGCAAACAACTCCTCTAAAACACAAATTCAATTACCAGGTGCCTTTTGCTAAATGTTAGGTTGTAATCAATAATCACATGATAGATTCAATAAAAAGGTAAAACTACTATAAATTTATATCAAGAATCCATATTTCATACTATTTTTTGCCAGTACTATGCAAGGCATTCGCAATCTTATCCAAAGTCCATAATTTTAAGAGGGAGGAGAGGAGAATAACATTTGTATATTGAGATTATGCGAGATTTTGAAGAGACAAGTCCTTCTTTATTTAATTTGATTTCATCTGTTTTTTAATAATCATATTATAAAACTTGTAGATTATTTAGAGGTGGATTTTTTTTTATTACTTTGCTTGAATGAAAAGATTATAATCTTTTGATATGATCTTGCATGACATATAAAGTTTACATATAAGATTTGCATTCTGCAGCTTTTTAAAAAATTTAAAATGGTCATTTTAATTTTTATATTAAAATTCAGTCTTTTCTGTCCTTTGTTTGGCAATCATTCCAGAATTTCTTTATTAATTTTATGAAGAAAGCTTGCACCATTTATGGGTCAAAATTTTTTAATAATTTTTTTTAAAAAAGCATACTTTATTTCAAAAGATATATAATTGTTAATAGTTATTTGACATCTGTTTTTTCCACTTTGCCCCCTCCTTTACTTTTTAATTACTCCTGCTTTTCATGTTTTGTTTTTTAAATGTATTTTCAACCATAAATTAAAAAAAATATTGGATGATGCACTGTGTATAAAATTATAATTAAAGACATTTAAAATAAGTATATTATGAATTCCCCACCATTCAATCAGTTTATTTATAGCTAATACTACTGATATTTTATAAAAATGTTTAAAATATAAATCATTATGTATTAAATAGAAAATGTATTTAAAATATGAAATCTGTATATCTGATACATTCTAAATTTAATGAATGTAATTTTTCATATTTTAAACTTGAAGTAGTGACTCACTAATTCATGATTATCACTAAGAATAATATAAAAATTATTTCCTCTATATCTCAGCCCTATAACTACTGCTTGGGAAGGAGGAACAATGATTCCTAGTGACCCAGAATTTCATAAGCTTATTGTGACTCGAAAACAGTATGAAGAAAATGGACCTCATTTTTGTGTAGAAAAGTTTGAAGTTTGATTATTTTAATAAAACCTTTTTATTTTTTATAAATACCTTTTTCTTTTTTCATTATACATCCATAAATAGTAAAGTTATTTCAGGAAATTTATTTTCATTCTACTATTTATGTCTTGCCCTCTTTTAGTTTTTTTAATGCAATTTTAGATTTTTTTATGCTTTATCTTCAAATTTGATTTATGGTAATTTTATTTACTTATTAAAAATTGGGAGATATAAATAACAAAGCTATTTTATAACAAATCAGAATAAAATTTGTAGAGTAATTTTGAAGACATAAAATTCTTTTACTGATATCTTGCAATTTAGTATGAAATACATGTGCATGGGAAAAAATAATTACAGAATTACTTGTGAAGTCACTGATTTCAAACTATGGTTTTAGTGTATCAAATCAAATTTTGTAAAAACGAAATTTTATCCCAGCCTGTTTTAGACACGTTTTAATAGATATAAAGGTGCTCCCACCCAGTCATTAATGACCATAAAGAATTCAATGTATTGGGGAGAATGAAATTGAAAAAGTATAAATATTCTGTTTTTCATACATACATTATCAGCAAAAAATCAAAAATAACATGCCATGTCTTTTAAAATTATAATGTAGTGATAATGTATGTTAAGATGGTATGCATGTGACATAACTCTGATATCATGTATTTATTCATATCAATATTACTAACTAAATTTTTATGTGATTTTCTGTATATATTCACAAACACACAGATTTGGTTTGTAATATAAAAATATTTATTCGGATTTGTTGCTTATGTACAATTATTTACAGTGTATAACAAATTTTTAGAAAGACAATCTTGAAATGCACCTCAGACCAAATGATTCAATGACATTATGAGATTCCAACTATAATATATTCATAATTATAACTTTTTGATAAAGATAATACATACTGTAACATATAATTTCAACATTTTAATAAACATTATTTACATGAACAGTTTTATTTTTCAGTTATTAGAATTTTTTGGGTTTTTTTTTTTTTTTTTTTTTTGCTTTTCAAAATGATTATCATAATTACAATTTCACATGATATTAATATCCATATTTTTCTTATATAATTTTAATAAAAAATTTGCAGCTTATATCTATGTGGAATGCAGAGTGTTTCATATCATTACAAATATAAAAATGCATTATAATTCATATAAATAATCTCGAACTAATAAATAAATGAAATGATGCAAACTGAAAAAAAAAAGGACTAGAAATATTCAAAATAAAAATATAAAAGACAAAAGCAAATGCAACACAAATAGTTAGTGTGATAATTGTAAAATAATAATAAATTAACATTCATTGACAATGTGAAAGATCTAGGTCAACAATAAACATGAACTTTGGTGTCAAAAAAATTTATATTCAGTTACATTCTCTTCATCTACAGATTACATGATTTTGTTTTGTTAAATAATGTCAATTATTTCAAGTATTTAAATTAAATATCTTTTAAAAATCTTTGTCTCACTTATAAATTCATTTGTATTAGAAATGAATTGATAAACTATGATAGTAGGAAAAAAATTGACACAGTAATAAAATTATATTTTTCATTGCTTAAAATAATAAAGTCCCAATTGTCAGCAATCTGTAATATGAATAAAACGTAACTATATAAAACTGATTTCATTAAAAGTAGAATTTGAAATAGAAAACAAATATAGATGATTTTTTCTTTCTCCTTTCTTTTAAAATATTACATCTTGCACATCGGTGGGTGCTTCTAGTTGATTTTGAACTCCATTTGCTGCCATTGAACAGTTCATCTTATTGCTTGCTGCCATATTTTTTGTCATGACTTGTTTCAGCTGTGCAATATTAGTGGTTATCAAATCTTCAACATCTGTTATACATGCTTGTAAGTATTTCTGTAAAAAAAAAGTGGAAAATTTAATTAAAATAATAATAAATGTGATTTTTTTAATTATTTTTTACAATAAAAATTAAATATAGACAATTTTTGTATCAATTAATTTCTTTATAGTGAAAGGCAAATGAATAAAGCACAATAGAGTTATCAACACTAATAGCATTTTGATTCTATTAAAATTATTTCAATTGAATAATTTTAAGATAATAGTTTAAGATATTTATTATTACTTTATTTACTATTATAAGATAATAGTAAACAAAGTATTTTTTTATGCAAGCTTTGTTTGAAATTTGAAAATATTTCGTTTCATAAACTGTGAAAAAGAATGTATATGTGCTTACAATATTTATATCCATTAGCTCTGTTAAACTTTCTAATAGTGCAGATAGTGATCCCCAAGGCTTTCGTAACCAAGTTATTCCATTGATAGCTACTGCAAGACAAGCTGAAGCTAACAGAGATGCTGAGTAGGAAGTGAATTTGTACTCTGAAAGAATATGGAATAGATTAAATTATATTAAATTACATAGACACATATTAAGAAATGTCACAGTTTAAATAAAAAATAATTAAAATAATTTCAAGCAGTAATATATGCTTTGCAATTAAAAATATTTAACTTAATTACGAAATTCAGTCACCTAAGGTACTAATTCTGGTTTAAAATTCAGTTAAGTTTGTAATATTTAATCTATTTAGTCTTCAACATTGTTTGTGTGTTGAAAATTACAAAGCTTAATTAAACACTGTCACCTCCAGTTATTAAAAAAAATGTGAGCTATAATGAATTTGCTTGTAATTTGAATTTAATTCATAAAAGTCTAAATTTAATTCATGAAAGTGTAATGAATTAAATTTATTATTCAGTTATTTCATAAGATGCTAATAAAGTTGATGATTAAGTGTTTTTGCTTATTTTTAAAGCTTTATTTGTGTATTAAAGTGCTTGTTTAGTTACATTTCAAGTGATAAAATTTATTTACTTAATTTTATAGGTTTAATATTAATAAAATTTCTGTACATAATCCAGCTTATTTAATTGTACATATGTATATATCAAAAAGCAATTTTATTTCATGAACTGTTGGGTGGTTTTGTAGGTTTCTTCTCAAAGGAATAAGACCTTAAAATCAGAATAAAATTAATTTTGTTATTTCATTTCTAGACATCAAAATCAATTCGGAAGCGTGCTCATAAAAAAAAACCAAACAGGAAGCCGCGTCCTTTAAAAATTTTACAACTTTTACGCTATGTCTGCAGCGCCATCTACAGGCATTCAGTACAATTTCAAATGACAATGCCTTTCTGACAAATTCTCTGATGTCATCTGCACTTCCTTTGAAAACATATGGTGGCCCAAAGAGGGGCTAGGTGAAGGAGGGGCACTCAGGACCAATCCTGGATAGAGACACATTTAAAAAGGGCTCCGTCAACTTCCTGTGGAACCCGCCAAATCGAACAAAGAACATCGAGCCCGCCAACACCTGCTCCCGCGCATGGTTGCCAATATCTTTTTTTTATACTCTCATTTCGTACTTTCGCCAGCTGATTCTTTTTCTCGCCAAGCATAAAGATAATTCGAAACTAGAAAAAGTTCGCACTGTTTAAGGATGTCATTCTCATAATTTAAAGGCTTAACGCGCTTCAAACAAGGAAAAAATAAAATCAAATTCTGATTGGACTTTTAAAAGTACCTGATAAAAAGATTACTTTTATAGAATTTCTTCATAACTTAAACGTGCATCAAGTTATTCGTGTTCCCTCCCCCTTTCGTTCAGGCTTAATTTTGTTTGTTTATCCAACAGAATTTTCAGTTATCAAATAGAATCTTATTTTATTATCAATAAAGTATTTAGAAATTTCAACAGTCGCTTTTTCTCACATATTTGATGATTTCAAAGTGATAAAAGTAGTATTTTGCATTCTTTCGAAACTGAACTCGTTTCGGTTATTTCTTATAAAATCGATCGTTATTGAGAAAAATAATTTTTTCCTGTTTTAAAAAATGGAACTATTCTTTATTAAAAAATAATAATAGATAATTTTTGTTGAATATGAAATTAACATTAAAAATTTTCTATAAATATAATTTGACATAATTATCATGAATGAATTATCTTAAAGTCTTATTATGAATTCTAAATCTTATCCCAAGTCTGTTGATGAGAAATGGATTGAATACAATTGTTAAGCTATTTTTTTCTGACAATGTATAAAAAATACATAAAAAAGAGCTATCGTATTGTGATACAATAATTAATTGTAAGTTAAGTATGTTTACCTCGATCTTAAACAAAATTTAATAAGAACATTGCACTGAATATTGCAATTAAATCTATATTTTTCTCTTTCATCAACAAACGGAATGCTCGCGTTTACTTTCTTTAAAATTTCAAAGCTTTTTCAATATTCAGCTACTTAGAATATTATATATTATAGAAAATCATATTTAGATACTGAGAGGTCGCTGACAACTCGCAAAGCAATTTTTAAAAAAATATATATTTCGCAGACATTAAATATGAAAATAATTTACTTCAAAGTCTGTGAAAATGAAATAATTTTTATTAAAGTTATTACCCAGTGAAATAGCCAAATAAGCAATAAAATCAAATCTTAGATCCCTATACATCGCCAAACTCGATTTAAAGGTCCCTAAGTTTCCGGTTTGTGATGACGCAAGCAACCAATCAGAAAAGCGTATTTTCAAATTCAAAAACAGCTGGCCCTCTTACAGGTTGGGGCTTGCACGTGGTGGCAACTTTACGAGCGCATAGCTCTGTAGTGGAAAAACTGAAACCTGTTGAATGTGTTGCTGGTTTTGAATTTATATTTTATAACACTTTATTTAAAATTAAATTATTCTTTAAAAATTTCTAAGATATTAAATTTTTTGAGTTTTTAAAAATGTACAAAAAAGTTTTTTCAACATTTTAAAGCAATTTTTAAAAAGTTACTTTAAAACTATGAAAATAATATTTTAATTAAATAAACTAACACTGAATGAAACAAATACATTTACCGCTGGTATTTTTAGTTTCAAAAAATTTTAAAATATATTTTTCATAGCTCGATTAATTAATATAAGCAAGAATAAAAATGCATAAGTGCTTAGTTTCTTAAAACTTTAAGAAAGAGCCAACATTTTTTTAGTTTTAATGATATATCATATATTATCTTCTCATCAAAAACATTTTTTTTATCTTCTTCAAGTAATTTATACTATCTGCATAATACCTAGATGATTTCCCTTAAATTATGGATTTCATCTATAAATAATAAAATTACAAACAAATTTTCATTTGATTTAAAATAAGCATATAAAAGTTAATAATAGAAATATTTTACTAAAAAAAATTCAAAGATAAAAAAAAAAAAGAAACTGTCATTCATTAAAAAACTTTTTTAATGGAGATTAAATATTTCTTGATTTCATTTGCAATTAATTTTATGATTTTTTTTTTATTTTACCCAAATTATTTATTATTATTACATTAAAAAAACATTATGGATTGTTAAATAGCATATCTAGTTGCAAATATCTAATTTTGTTAGAAATTTTCTTCGAAATAGCTTCATCGTTTTTCAAATGTTTTTTTATTAAATTAATACAAAATAACATCCACTTATTTTTTTTAATGAAAAATATTTTTATATAAAAGTGTTGCACAATTGCATTTAATAATTTTGCTCATTGTTAAACAATTTATAATGCAAGTTCGAAAATACAGAGGTTGATTCTATATCAAAAAAAGAAATAATTAAAATTATCTAAAATAATTAAAGAGATTTTTGGAATAAAGGTATATAAAAATTATTTAATATAATTCGGGTTTCATTTATTTATTTGTAAAAGCCCAAAAGAACAATAAAACAAATAGCTGAGTACTACTTGGAACTGTTAAAAATTCCAATAGAATACGAAGACTTCCTCAAATCGCGTGATTAACTGCACATCCATGGATATGTTTCAGCTGCTATAGAATTTTGTATCTTGTGTTCGAAATAGTAATTTAAGGTGCACACATCTGCTTCTGCGCAGCTTTGCTGACTGTACGCCTGTACTTTGTTTTCACCCTCGTTAACTGCAAAAAGTATCGTAAGAAATTCGCGTTAAGAGGGCTATAGTGTAAAGCACTCCAGAAAGGAGCATCACTGTCGTTATTTCCGGTAAAGTGATCACGCGACGCTTCCTGTCACGGCATTTAATGGCGATGATTATTAACTTGTATGCATCCGTTGTTTCTCATCCTATGGGAAAATTTGGATCTTTTGTGTTCGGACGATCGGTTTATCTGTTTCCCACCGTTTATATCATTTGGCGTGGCTATTGAAATGTATCAAACCACAGATCGTTCTTCCTGTCCATTTCTCTTCCTAGTTGGCTTTTTTTAATTGAATAGTATCTACCCCTCCGTTTATTTATAAACATTTAGTCTTTTTTTTTTTTTGGTATAATTGATAATTTTTATGCTATCAGCTGGATAAAAAGTCAAATATGATCAACTTGAAAAGGAAATTTAAATCAATTACTGAATTAACATATTTGAAATTATAATAATATCGTATTCATAATGGTAGCTATTATAATTTTAACGAGATAATTTTACTAGTTGAAATATTACAATCCGAATACAAGTGACAGTTTTAAATTTCCACCTTCTCTTACATTTAAAAAAAATTTAATTTTTAATAATTCATTCAAATTAAAATTTCTGCCTGGTTCTAGTTCACTTGTTAAGTGGCATGTACTAATTTATATTTTATGTATTATTTTCTTAAATTTAATTAACATTATGGTACACATTGAAGAATTTATTTACAACTTAAAAGTTTTGAATCTTGATGCATTTTGAGTTTGTACCTTTCCGCAAGAATTTCGAACAAGTGAAGGATTAAAATGAATTTTTTAGGGGCACAAATAGCGGGGATTGATTCTAAAATGTATTTTTCAAATGTTTATAAAAAAAATCCATCATTTTTTAAAGAAATTTCATGAAAAGATACCTATATCAATAAAATTTTCTTTTTCCTGAAGTCGAATTTAAAAAAAAACACTTTCTTAATAATATTGGAAATAACAATTAATTTATAATTATTTTGTAATGCAAATTTAGCTGAGTTTCTAATTTTCTTTCGAAATTTAATGAAGCCGGGCAAAAAATATATTGATTGCTATATTATCTATATATAAATTCGTTAGTAAAACGTTTAATTTTTACGAATAAAAAAAATTAATCTTAACGGACAATAAACAGCCATATAAAAAGTTTTTAGAAACAATCAGATAATCTATCAACCAATCTTCTGATAATCCTATAAGGGGAAAAAAAAAAAAAAAAAGTAGCTGCTCCCTTCGTTTTCTAAACGAGTTCGAACATTAATAAAACGCACGTGCCCGATTTCGGTAAAATCTTTAGGTGCGTAACTTCACATCTGCGCTGCGGTCCTTGTAGGAAAATTTAGTGAAAAAATATCCGCCCCTAAAAAAAAGACACCTGGATGATATGAAGAACCACGCGACCGGCTCGTGGTAAGGTCACCCCCTTTCTTCCACATCCCCCTTAAGGCTTTGAGTCATTTTTGGATCAACTAATGGCATCGGGAGGAAAAGCGGTAAAAACTTTTTTGGGTTTCCCCTCCCCTCCTGCAACCTTTGACTGAAAATTTAATAAAGGCGATTGTTGACGTACTACTTCTTGCCTCCCCGTAGAGGTCAAACATATTGACATGTGCCGTGCGCAATAAAAAACGGTATCTAAAATCGTGATAAGCTACTAGATTTAGCACAACACCATTAGTATGGGAGGAAACACATGCAGCATATTGCTTTTGTTGATAGTGCATTCTGAATAGCTGCATTTTGTTATACCATCTTTTGGAAACTAAGTACATTTTATGCAACTTTAGCATATAAAACAGCGTGATTACAGCAATATTATTCATTGCAAAATTTAAAATGCATTCTCCTTTGTATAATTATCATGAAATCAAATGCATATCGCACATAAAGATAGTAATTTTATGAATTAAATTAAACTTCGATAATCTGTGAAATATACGGACCAATGGTTGTGATGATATTTATTTAATGTTACATGTTAGACTCTTCAAAAGCTGACGATAAAAATGTAACCGTTTAATAATTTTATTACACTAAATTATAAGGAGAGTTAGAATGTTTTGATATCAATAATACAAGTACATTTATAAATAAAAAAATTCAAAATAATCTTTATTTAATTTTATGTCTTAGTTAATATGAATTATTAAAAAAAATTCATTTGCCATTTTTTGTATGATAATCATTTTTTGCAATGCTTAATTTTCTTTCATAAATATCAGCAAAATTCTATTTACTGAATGCTTTTACTTATAATTAGAGAAATAGCTCCATTATAATTTTTAATATAATTATTTTAAGAAATCTTTCTGTTTAATAACGTTAGTTTTTAATTAAATTTTTCAATATGAAAATATTTAACTTCCATCTTAAAATATATAATAAATATAAATTACAAAACTCTATACCTCTGATAATCTCTCTCTCTCTATATATAAAGATTGCCCTTTAATGTACATTGCTAAATTTAAATTATGAATTGCTATCATCATTAATTAAAATGAAAATTATTGTATGAATTATTAATAAAACCTTAAAAGAAAAGTGTAGTTTTGTTGCGCGTGTTAGTTTAATCATAAAATACAGATTTCATAAAGCAATAAAATTTAGTTTAAAATTTAAAATTGAATGGGGAACAGGAAAAAAATAATCTAGAATGTGACGTCTAATTCTGCATAAAACTGGAACATTTTCATTAAATTATCAAAATTTTGTTAAAATTCAAAATGAATTGTTTTAATTTCATTGCCAATTTTTTTTCTAAACATTACATTCTTAATATGTATTGGCAATGCTTCATTTTTTTTTCTTTCTAATGAGTTAAGAAAAATTTCCAATTCAAATTGAATCGATATGAAATAACTAAATATAACAATTGGAATTCAACTGTTAAATAAAAGGCAAGTAGTCTTTTTTTAGGTTATGATGTAAACAAAGTTTATGGGTTTCTTTGCCTAATAAACTATTAAGTTTTGTTGAAAAATATTTTCAATAATTAACAAAACAAATTAATTGTTCACTCTGCCAAGTTCCAGTATGGTAGAGAACATCTTACAGTTAATAGAAGATGATTTGGTACAATGACGCTCGCCTCTTAAAACAGCATAGCAAACGAATTAAAATTCGACTAGTATCTCTACTTGGCTATGTCCCAGGCCTTCACCTTTCAGCCCCATCACCTGGTAAGCAGAGGGTGGCTCTTGATGAGATCCATTTAATGACCCCAAAGTTTTCCCGGGGACAATACAAATGACGATACGTCTCCCACCTCATTGACTCGCGGTCCTTCAACCGAGACATTTATATACAGTCCAGGTGCGGAACAATTTTACCATTCCCCACGTAACATCTGCCGCCTGGGGGGCCCCATTCTGGTCAACTGCGGAACAAAAGGACCACGAGACCAGCACGCGACTCGGAACTTTTTTTGGAGGAAAGCGAAAACTTTACGCAAGCGGAGAAAACAGACCACTAGGATCTACCTAGCTGCATGACGTCGCACGAGATCGTGTTTGTTTTTTAAGCAGAAGCGGTTTCTATCTTAGAGGGTTGGGTTAGACCCCTAACGGGGCCCCTTGGCTCAACCCATTCTTGTCAGCTGTATTTTTCATCTGTTGTGCTGAAAGATGATAATAGAAGAGAGATGTTCCACCTTTCTTGCAATTAATTTTTTCTTGATTCTGAGCAACATATTATTTGCGGTTAGAGCCATGGCACTGCAAGGCATTTTGTAGACTTATTTGATAAAAAAAAATTAATAATAAATGAGGTATTATCTCGTTTCAAAAAGGTATAAGTTGCAAGTATAAGTAGTAGCAGTTAAAGGTATAAGAAGCAGGTATAAGTTGCTTTTACATCAACCTTGCTTACAGTATAACTTAGTTGCAATGCAGCTAGTAGTTGCAGTATAGCTGGTTGCCTTGCCGTATAAGCCAATAAAACTTCATGATACATGTGTAATAAATATTTTCACCACATCCCTCGTATTATCTATGTCATTCTTTCTCTCCTTTGATGGAAAAAAAATGCTCTAAAAGACTTATTTATTTATATATTAAATAATAATTTTGAGCTTCACAATTTATTAATAAAATATTTATTTGAAGATTAGCATCAAACTGAAGAATAAAGAGTTCGATATAAGTTTATTGAAATTATAGAGTATTAAGCTGATCTTTGAGCGCATTTATTAATGGTATTTAATGAATTGCAGAATATTTTATTTAACTTTTGTTGATCTAGGATTTCAAATATAATTATTTTGCTGTTTGGGAGCTATATAGTTCATTCATCAAAACTTTCCTGGATTTATTCCTCACCGATTCTAGAAATTCAGTGACTGGCGATATTTTACTTAATATTGTTGTTTATGAAAAACTCGATACTTTATTTATTCTAATATTTTACATGATGAACGATTTCAGTATTACTAAAATATTAACTCTTTCTACTCCACTGTAATGTCTGACTACCATCATCTAGGATGCATTTTTTTCATATTCTAGTTGGATAACGATTATTATAAAAGCCTGTGTAATAACAAAAACTTGCACATTAATTTTTAGGAATTATAAAAAAAACCCTACAATTATTTCTGAGATTTGTAGGCATAAAAAAAGAATTTTTATGCACACATGCATAATAATGCATCCTTACATTTCGGAGTGTAAAGGGTTAAGTAAGCTTTAAATTTAGTTTGAAATAACTTACAAAAGTTTTGAATTACATAAAAATATTTTTTTTAGCATTATAAAGAAAATAATTACAGTGATTCCAAATCCTTAATTATGAAACATAACATAATTAAAATGCAAGAATATCAACTCTCAGTCCATTTTATATTCTTCAATGGAATAATAATATGAATAAATCTTTAAAAAAAACAAAAAGAAAGTAATTAAATAGTTACATTATTTATATTCGATTAATAAAAAAACATAACCTTGTTTTTAGAAGTATAACGGAAGCACTTATTTGAAAATGAAAGGCTGAAGGAAAGATATCTGTCTATAACGCGTCAAAAATCAGTTATTCGTTGACACACTAAATATCCCAATTAAGTTCAATTACTCAAACGCAGGTGGAAAGTATGTCGACTTTTTTGTATACTCCTCTTGTCTACGTCTAGGGTCTTCTCGCGTGTAGCGGAAATTAAAGGCATCGTGGGCAGGTGAGAAAGAAAAAGAAGCAGCAAAAGCTACTAGACCAGGGGGTAGTCCCCAAACAGGTGGGATTGCACGGTCCGACTCATCTCCGCTTTGGGAAATTGGCAGATTTAATGAAGAAGCTAAGGTTTAATTGGACATTGAAAGCAAAAATGAAAAACGCCTCAATTCATTCCACTTCATTTTTGTGGGACTACATATCTTTTGGTCTGGTGTCTTTTGAGTCTTAACAAACAGATGCCTTGCGGTATCTCTGGCCTTTGCTAAGTTCATGGTCGTTTGTGGTCCCAATTAGCTGTGGACCTTGAGAAGAACTGGTGGTTTCTCTTCACTTAACGGTTCTCATTATGCAAGGTAGAGATCAACAGGTCATTATCGAGAAGGTATTCTGTCAGTGAGGTGACTGGGTTTGAGGATATTTGCTTTTCCTATTATGTTATAAAGACAATACTTTGTTATTTATATATTTTGATTTTCTGTCTTTTTACAATATTTTTCAATATCTCACCTTTTATAATTTCTTCGTATCCTCATTTTATTACCCACAAGAAAAAGATATCTTAAGCTGTCTTAACGATCAAGCAATTTATTCATTTATCTTAACCCTTCACATTGCCATTATCCTAAAATGAAAATTTATTTCAATTAAAAAAAAAACAGAAAGAGAAGAGGGGGGGGGAGGGTATATTTAATCAAATAAAAACTAAGATCCTATTTTCTTGCTGCATATAAAACCACACTTAGAGTAATTACAGTAAGATTTTGATTATTCGATTATTTCGATGACATTTAAAACAAAGTTTGGATGCGAGGAAAAATAAATAATAATAGATAAGACAAAAAAAGTAAATGTTTGTTCTAGTTCAGCCTCCCTACTGTTCGTTCTTAATTATTTTGCTTCAAGAACGAATTAATTGTCGATTCTTATTCTTAGAATAATATTCTTAAATTATACTTCAAAAGAGCGGAACTCTATTTAAACTTTAGTACTAAAAAAAAGTAATTATCCTCAATGGAAATAGATCTGATACACAAAAATGCAAACAAAAGAAGGGAAAAGAAACTCTTCTAGATATCTTTTATTAGTAAAATTTTAAAATCGGTACATAATGGAAAAAGACACCTTTTTTTCACCCGCAATCAAATGATTGTGTTTTTTGATCATACAATGCGCCTTTTAAAACAAAATTAAATTATTTTTAAAATTAATTGACAAATTAAAAAATATCAACATGCAACAACCGCAATGACATTAAAACTAAGTTGGCAGATCTGTCTTGTGTAATTTACCAAGCTGCTGCTCACCAGCTTTTCCCTCATTTTTCTTAATCCTGCGGTTTTACTAGATCCCTGAAACGCGATCCACAGAATATCTACAGTGGGTTTTGCAGCGGCACGCGCACGCGGTATTGTTCGAGCAACGGGGTTCTCCAAAAAGACAGACCAGGTGATAGCGACCGAGGGTGGAAAAAATGACAACACACTTTTATACCTGCAGATGCCCTCAGATACAATGCCGCACGCTGCGCGCCGGGTCGAACTTTAAATGGACCGCAGCTGCGATCAACCTAAATAATATTAGTCCCGGACCTCCCCCGCGTGCTTAATAAACACCAGGAGTCGAGGAACGAGTGCTTAATGGAGATTAAGCCCGGATGGGTGGTAATGCTATGGATATTGAATAACTTGAATGGGTTAGTTCGAAAAAGCAAGAAAAAAAAAGTTTTATATATATGACAGTTTTAAACATCGGTGTTAATATAATTATAAAAAGACTTTTTTTTTAAATTTTTTTTATAACATTTTGGTATACAAAGTGAAAACATTGAAACCATAAAAAATATTGAAAAAAAAAAAATCGAACTAGAGTTTTGATGACTAAATTTCAGACAGCCCCAAAAGCACATTTATGGAATTACATTTATCTATCTGCGGACATTGTAACTCAAAAATGCCTTGAGCTGGACAGATGAAATTTGATACGTGGTCTTTGCATCGAATTTGCAACTCTATCCAATTTTAAATGATGTTATTTTTAATGGATCATTCAGAGGAAATCTGGTTGTTCGAATACATGTAAACACGATAGCTGCAAAATTTAGAAAACTAGACAGATAAAAACTTATTACGTAGGTTTAATATCTGAAATATAGATCCGTAATAAAATATAGAGCCAAATCCATCAAAGTAGTTGACCGTATGTCGGTCTGTATTTTCTCAGGAAAACGTTTTATGTAAACACGTATGTACACAATGTAACAAATTAGTATATAAAATTTAGTACACGGCTTTAGCATCTAAATTGTCGATTCCCATCAAATTTTGAACTAAATTTATGAAAACAATACCAGTACGAATTTGAACCAGAATGTGTCAGTCTTTTTCGTATGCCTCCAAACACGATAATTCAAAAACACAATTAGATAAATGAAACCTAGTAAGTAATTTTGTGATAGTGTTCTGTATCCAATTTTGCTTCTATTAATCGTCGTACAAAATACATATTCGATTTTCTTTACTTCGATACTACGACGGGCTAAACGCTCAAATGTGGGGCTCTGAAAATAAAATTCTGAAAACTGGTGGCGATTATGGCCGTGCCCAACGTCCACAGGTTTATGCGGAAAAGGGAAGATACCATTTTAATTAAAAAGCGTTAGAGAATTTTTCAGGATGATTCCTCCTGCTGTTAACGATTATTTTTAAAATTTAATTTTTTTGATATAAAATTTCGACATTGTTTAAAACTTTCAAAATACTTGTGAGAAATTTGCCTGTAATGTGTAGTAATTCATTAGAAAAATTTATATTCAGTCTAAATTTCGGATCTGATTATTGAAATTCTGTAATTGAACCGAATTTGAGATTTGTTTTTATTTTGTCCCAGGATAAATTCAAAATATTTTTACATTTGTCAAAATTATTGCTATTAAGGTCTTCAATAAGCTGCAATAAGCAAAACAAGATTTATTACGAGCTATAAAAAAATGCCAAATTCAATAATTTAAACTAAAAAACATTGAGCAATTTACTAAAAGCATACTTTGAACAAAATTTTCAAAATCTTAATTTTTTAAAAAAAGTCAAAATTTAGTTTTGAATAAACCACCGCGCGCCATACGCTCACCTAAAATCGGTCATAAATATATATTTTATATATTTTTTTCAGCAAATTATAAATTAAATTCAAATATTTCAAATTTTGATCTGGAGGTGCAGAAATTAAATTTTCAAGTTATACTCCGCAATAGAACTATTGTTATTGGCCGAAACATCAAAAAAGCTCTACAAACGAGGAATTGTTATCATGATTTTTATGCTCTTTTTTTTAATTGTAAATATGATAAAAATGAATAAATTTAAAAAAAATAAGTGTTGGACTTTTCTATTAGCCGATAAAGCTGATTTTGATTATAGTTCTCTGAGATCTTTCATATATAAAACATTTACTTAAATTAAAATATCCGATTTTGAATCTCAGTGTGTTCCTGAACATTAAAATGCATCAAAAAGACTAAAAGTGTTCTAATCTATCTAATTTCAAGGCAGATTTTTACTTTATTATTATTATTACCAGATTATACTTCCATATTTTAGAAAATATTTAGAAATCATATTTAATTTTGTAGTTTAACTGACTGTAGCATGATTTATTAGACCATGGGATCCCATTTTAAATGGGTCCAGTATCACATTCTGTTCATACGCATACGCGCTCATAAAATCATAATAATGTATTCTTTTTTTTACGAAATTGATCCACTTTAGAAAGAATATTTTTTCAAAGATGTGTTTTAATTTGAATCATTTTATAAAAATTGTAACATAAAATCTAATTCTCTGTGTATCTATCATTAATTAGTACTTACAATAACATTTTGGCCATGTAAAAAAAATTAGATCTTACACACAGAATAAGAAATCATTTTATAGTCAAAGCAAATATACGACGATAAAAACAACAACAATTACCTGTTGCGCATAAGGCAATGAAGGTATGCGTATGCCTCCGAATAACGTCCTCCCTTTCAACATTCAGCCTACTCAATAAGGGATCGACGAAATCACTTGCGATCACAGATGCCATGTCCCATTTCAGGCTACTTAAAACCAACAACTCCCATGTCTGAAACAGGAAATATAAAAGCTTTAGTCTTGATTTTAATGTATAATTCGTTATAATAAACTGCAGCAAAATTTATTGGAATATGTTAATTTTTTAAACATTCGATTCTCTAAAATAGAAACGAAGAAAATGTAATGAATTTTTAATCAGTTTCCCCCCCTAAATGGTTAACATCATTTATTAATTTAAATATTAGGCACATAGGTTTGCGAGTTAATAGAATAAATGACTAATGGAATGTTCATTTACTGTGAAACATAATGACCTGATTACAACAATGTTACAATCAGGATTGTATTGAGATGTAACAAAAAGGTCTCAGTATAATTATAAATTCAGGGAGAGCGAAATATATATATCTTGAAATGCCACAAATATTCATAATAATTTGTTAAATTTAGTAATTAATATTTGCTCAAGATAGCACAATACAAAAAAGCATTCATAAAAAGCGCTATCAATCCATGAACAAGTGATACACATAAAATTCTGGGAGTTATATTTCATTATGAAAGCTATCTTGCATTTTGCTTTTTTTTACTTATAGTATTATTGTATTTTTGTAGAGTATTTTGCAAGACAATGTGCAGTTGGATGTTAGATGGCATTTGTGTTCTGACTGTGATTCCATATAAATTGTCTTCACTGGAATCAAGGATTCGATCAAAATCAAAATCTTGCTAGTTTCAGTTTTTACTGAGCAAGCATAGTAAATAAGGCCATTTATTAAAAAGGTGGATTGATAGGAGCTTAAATACTCAAACGCATATCTGCAACAGAATTTGCACAGAATATATATTCTAGCTGTGATTTAAAAAAAAAAAAAAAGTATTTTTCAGAATTAGGTATGTTGATACCATATATAAATTTTTATACAGCACAGACACAAGAAATTTCTTTTAATGCTTGTTCTTATTTTAGTGTTCTTATATTGCTAATTTTATACTCTTTTGATGCAAACTTTACAGTTATAACTTAGATATGCATAAATTCTATGAGAAACATTTTATTTTATTGAAAAAAAACAAACACATTTTTGAAACTGTTGTTCTTTAACCCTTTAAAGGGCCATTTTTTTCTAGTCATATTATGTTAAAATATTTTTAGGCTTGAAATTAGAATAAGAAAAGGGATTCATTTAGCTTATTAGATAAATTTAATTTGATTCATTAATTAATTGCGTTAATTAATAATTAAGTAACAAATCAAGACACATCATTTTGTGTGAAATAAAGAACTGATGCATCAAGTTTCTGTCTTTCTAAAAAAATCTGTCAGAACTTATGCCAACCTACATAATTTCATACAAATATTGATAAATTTGGTGGGAAGCATACTTCCCACGGCCCTAGAAAGGGTTAATTTGAAAAACCTAGTGAAAAATACTCACTGTAATATCTCTTGTTGTAACCGAGTAGTCTGTGTAGTATATGAGAGCATCCACTGTCAGGGATCTACACTGACGTAATTTGGATGCTATTAGGAGGCACACAGCGCCTAGAAGTTGGAGTTGTGTCTTACGTATCCTGACACAGGAAAGGAATCTATCCACATAAGATACAGCCAGAGGAAAGATGATGTCTTCAGTCCCTTGTTCCTCACAAACCTACAATTGTTTGTAGATTTTAATATGGACAGAAGTTTCAAATATAAGAATACATTCTTTTAATGGTACATTTATACATTAGACTTAAATCCGGTCGAAAATTATACTTATGAAATATTAGAAGCATTGTCAAAAAATAAATGACATATCCTTGAAAAAAATCAATATAAAAAATGTTCAACAATTAGGAATACCATTGGCTAAAAATTCATAACACAAATATGGAAGCAGTTAAAAAAAGATCAGGATCTGATTACTATTTTATTGACTATTATCGCAAATCCTATAAAATATGTCAAGAAAATTCGAAGTTTTCAATATGTTGTAGAAATGACTTATAATGTAGTCGCAAATATTTCATTAGCAGCAAATTCCTGATTGCATAATTGTGTCCGTATGTCTTGAAACAAATTATAACTTTTAATCTATAATCCATAATATTTTAAAAATAAGATAATTTATTTTGAGCAGGAATAAATAAATTTTCTTTAACATAAAGACAATAATTTACCAAAATTTGGATTACTCTAAAAAAAGTTAAAAATTCTCTCAAATAATAAATACCCAGTCCAATTATTTAAAAATTTTCCAAAATAAATTTTTATTTTTGAAATTAATATTCATTTTTAGAAAGAATATTATTTTGATAGTATAGCACAATACCTATAGAACTACATAGATAAAATGTGTATACACAGATTTAACATCTAAAGTGTAGATATGTATAAGGTTTGGAATCAAATCCATTCAAGAGTTGTCCGTCTTTTGGTCTGTAATTTCACAAGCATGCAAACACGATAAAATAAAAACGCAATGACAAATATTTGAAATTTGGCAAGCGATTCTGGGATTAAAATTTTAATCTTGTGTCAAATTTTGGTTTTAATTGGTCAGAAAAATAACGTCCGAAATATATATTCGAGTCTTTTTTTTTTTATATTTGTGTAGCATCTCAGCCATTAATCGTCAAAGAAGAAAGAATCTCTAAGAGGCCTTTCCATAATATTGATCACCAGTGGCCTATGGATAATAATATACAAATGTTTCGAAGAGACCACTTTTGCTGGTTTCTTCATAGTACAAATAAACAACTGAAAGAATGTTCAAATTAAGATTTAATTAAATATGTTTTTAAGAATTATTTAATTACGCATTTATTAGTAAGTTTCGGAAAAAGTTATACCTAAAAATTTATGTATAAAAAAATGAGAAAAAGCATAGATTCGAACTTGAATTAAGAGTAGAAATTTAATGAATAGAATGAATTAAGAACAGGAAATTAAAGTAATCAAAATTCAACTGTTTAAGAAAACTCATGAGGTGTGTAAGTGATATTAAGAAAAAATATTGCAGGAGGATAAAAAAAAAAAAATAGAAATAATATTTAAGATCATAAAAAATTGCATGCCCACGAAATCTAGGCTAATGAACTGCAGTCATGTTTGTACTGCCATAACAAAAAAAAAGTAAATAAAAAAGAACTCTGCGAAAGATAATAAAGAGAAAGATTAAATAAAAAGTGAGTAAGACTTCCTGGATGCGTGTTCCGCTCACGTCAAATAAGTCTCCTTGGGAGAAGTTGCAAAAGAAGGGGAGAAAAAGATCACAAAGGATCTAGAAGCGTGCTCAGGCAGATCCATTCAAGTACAAAAAAAAAAAAAAAAAAAAATGTCTTTTGTAAAATTAATATTGCAAACTTTCATTCTTCACCGTAAACAAATCGTTTGCTTTTTTCAGTTCGAATTTTAAAAATCGTTTTCATTTATTCTAGTATTTAATTATTCTGACAAACAAATATTATCCTATTTTCAAATATCATTGATTGTTATTCTTGTAACTAATATAGCTACATTTTTAAATACAACCATTACAGAGAATAAATTATGCTTATGTACAGAAAATTTTACAAAAAAAAAAAAAAAAAAGGTACCATTATTAACAAACTAGAAATGTTATTCAAATTCGAAAGAAATTAAGTTATGTATTGCGAATTGCATTTGTATAATTTCAGAAGTGATCAATTTAGAAACTACATTCGTAACAGAATTCATTTTTGAGAAATGATAAACACATTCAAGAACAATATATCAATTTAAAATATATTTGTCTTATCGCCTTCTTCGGTGTGTTCGCAGATCATAATCAATTGGCTGATTATCAAAATTCTTTTGGGGGAAAAATTCACTAAATAAAATTTTATTTTTGCTTGGTAAAATTTAGGAAGCTCTTCTTTAAAAAATCTATTCATTTCTTGAGTTACATATTCTCATATATTTAACACGAGAATATGTAATTCATGCATATATCTTTCTAAGATATATCAAATTTGTCAAATATAGATCGGCATCGTTCATTTCTTTTATAAAATGCAGGTCAATGCTTTTTATTTGTGGAAAAAAAAATAATATTCATAAAATCAATATGTTTTTTAAAATTGTTAGTGAATGTAAAATTTGAAATGTGCTTGATATTTAAAAATCAAATTGCACATCACGAATTTATTACAAGTCTATTAAAACAATAAAAATCATTCTGCTTTTGATGAAATAAATATGAAAGTTTTAGATTTCAATTTGTGACTATGGTGTTCAGTGGGTAAATTTTTTTTTGTGTATGCGTTTTTTAATTACATTGTCATAACTTTATAGTTCAAAATTGGAAAATTAGTATAATTATATATTAAACAAAATAACAATGAAATATAGTATCTTCAAATAAAAATATTATGATAAGTAGTTGATACATTAAATTTCTACAATAAGTGTATTCAGGAAATAATTATTAATTACAAAAGGAATAAATTAATTATTGCTTAATAATTATTATTACTTAAGCAAGGATTTAAATAATGGAAAATTCTTGCCCAACAAACTTATTGTTAAAAAAAAAAAACTTTTTCTTTGATTTTGAAAAATAATAATAAAATTGGAAAAAAATGCGTTAAAGAACAAAATAAATGAAAATGAAAGAAGAAAATTGACAACTCAACTCAAAAAACAAGCAGACGATAATTTAAAAAATCGTTTTCAAGCGTAAAATTCGAAACTACTTTCTAAAATACTTTTTTTTAAAAAAATGGAACAATAAAATTTATAATTCAAAAACTATTTCAATAATTTTAAATTTTTTTTTTGCTACAAATTATATTTTTAAAAAATAAGATAAAATTTTGGAGGAGTACAAAACAGAATTATCGAATAATAAAATGTAACAAAGACCAAATTGTTTTTAATTTCTTAAAGTTATGTACAAAATAAGTTATGCCAATAATTATGAGAATTAATGAAAGAGAGCGACGATGAAAAATGACGAATTCTCACCTCCATCATCCACTTCGTGAGCGTCCTCCTCATGAACGGCTGAACCTCCTCTTGAGCTTCTTTAAAATAACACCGCGTATTGATGTGTCTAAAATTCTTCCCATTTATTCTCTCCACTTTAATTAACTGCTGAAGAACTCGAGGATCACCATTCAGTACAGGATCTTCTTGAGAAACAGAAGAAACCATTTCACCACACCACAGAATCGAAGAATCCATGGCGTTGCTACTGAATATCGTGAAAATTCAATCGGCCTGTCGTCTCCCGTTTCACCTTTCCCCCGTGATACCGAAATCGTGACTGATGAACTCAGGTTGTTGTTGCTTCCGTTTTCGTTCGGGGAGCAGGGTTGTCGGTTTCTGTTTTTTTACGTAGAACGCGTCTCTTTTTCGGTTTCCGTCGGATGCAGACGATTCTACATGTTTGCCAAGAGGTGGTGGAGAATTCGCCAAATGGATTATAAAAAATATTGGTGATGAGAAAGTCACGTGCTTTTACGTAAATACGTTTATCTTCAGATTTTCACAGGAAGCAGATTTTCTCTTTCAGTTTTGCTTTTTAAGTTTTTATTTAAAATTGGATTTTAAAAAATCTAAACAAAAATATTTGAAACCTGATTTTAAAGTTAAACTTCTGATATTTATTATTAGATAATAATGAATTTCCTTTCATTGAATCGAAAACAATAAAAGTTAAATATTTGTATGTTTATATACAAGTTAAGGATTTGTTGTATAATCATACAAATCTAATATTAAACGTAGCATACAGTCAAGTATTTAGTATCTCAAATTTATTAAAAATAAATTCGACAAAAAGACTTTTAAAATTAAAGATAGCATTTCTTTAATTGTATTTTATTTATCTATTTGAATCAAAATCAATCACTGAAAAACGTAGAAAACTATATATTATTATATTTATAATATTTTTAATTTATTAAATGAACAAAAAAGTGTTGAGTTTCTTTAAAATAAACTTTCCCAAATTAAGTAATGCTTAATTTTTTATTTAATTTTTCAGTAATCAAGCTTTAATGCCAATTTTTTTAAAAAAATGCTGTAATTTCACAATAAATAATAATAATCTATACAATATTTTGCAGAATAAATGAAATGCAATATAAAGAAAAACAATATTATCTATTCTTTATTAATTTTGGTATTTTATTTCGGAACTATAATGCAAAAAAATGGTAGAAATTAAAAACAATATTAAAGAAAAAAAACCCCACACCAACATTTTCCCCAAGCACGGAGTCCTATTAAAACTGAGCGCGTTGGCGATTTGTAGCCAACTCTGGCATAATTCAAGTTCCAGCAGTGACACAAAGCGCAGAGCTATGTCATTGGTAGAAAGTTTGGGGGAGATGGCTCCACAACTGTTACGCTATTGGTTAAGGAATGTAAACAACAGAAAAGATGTTGGAAAAGGAAAGTTTTTTAGTCCTTAATATATTGCATCATCAGTATCAGTATTAAATAAGTAATTCCTAATGTAAAACAAATCTAAACAAGTGACTGAAGCATTTTTATTTATAATTATAAATAAAAATCAAATCCCTTGAGAATGTTCACCTCGGTAAAAGTTCACTAAATTTATATATTTGCTTTCAAGATGTCTAAATTTCTTTAAAATATGTTTATTAAGTATTTTTTTCATTGTCTCATAAATTAAATAAACATAAATTTAAATTTCGCCAAACGCATGTGTTGTTAAGCCCTATAACATCAAACTTAGCGCAATGTTTTTTTTCTTTTTTCTTTTTTGTAAAAAATTATAAAATAATTACTCCATAAAAGAAAAGTTTGTAAAAAGTACATTTTGCATGAAAAATGACAAATCAGATTCTTATGGAATTAAAAATATAATTAAATTTAAATTGCATCTCTCTAAATTTTACAATTATATTTTATTTAAAACAGTCGAGATAAAATTGCTTCCTGATTTTCTTATGTAATATTAGAAAGAATTTTTACAATAATAAACACTGAATAAGGTATAACATTTACTACAAGCTAAATTTGAAAATACATATATGCAAAGAAAATTACCAATTTTAAAAATGAAATTACAATTGCAAAATCAGTTTAGTTTTGTTATATCAGCGGTTCCCCCCCCCCTTTTCTTTCTTTTGTGGAATACATCTAATGGCAGTGCAATTTCATTATCATATTATATATATATATATATATATATATATATATATATATATATATTATTATTATTATTATTATTATTATTACTTCTGAAGACGTTGCGATATTATTCATTATGAAATTCCTTTTATTAACCTATTAGTCCACTTTTGATAAAAGAAACACGAAAAAAGTTTGTATTTTACACTTAATTTTTAATCATGGCGATACTTGAAATGAGGAACCCAATCTTCAGCACCAAATCAGAACGAATTTAGAGTGTAATGACTCTACTGGTGTTAAAAAAATTATTGAGATCTAAAAGATTTATTGTGCATTAGATCTGCAAACACGGTGGGTATATAGTGGGAATGGGTCTCGAAATGGTGACCCTCCGACTTGCCTAGCAAAATCGATCAGTCATGATCACTCCACGCCAAAACCGATCGTCAATTTGGAAACCGCACAGAATTGGCAAGACACGGAGCAGAAAGTCTAGCATGCTCTATCTGAACTAGCGCCATATGGAATGGGCGTTAGTTGAATTAGCTAGAGGGAGGTAAGCCTTGAGGTGGGTGGAATGTTTTTTGATGTATTCTAGCAAAACATTCACCGAGAGAGTTGAAGTTGGAACCGAGAATCTGTGAATGACCGAATGACCCCCCACCCCACCCCCAAAGGCCACGTAAAGCTTCCTTCATACCAACCACTTGAATGAATTTTTTGTTAAAATACAACACATGCCCCCTCCTCTCTCCCTTCCATGCGCCAGAGGCCACAACCTTTTCATTTGCATTTACTGAACTCCCTCTCCAAATGGCGAGGGTTAGTTAAGTTGTTATATTTATTCTAACTTTGAAGTAATACGAGGGTTATCTTATGATTAGATGAGGAGCACGACACATGAGGCGACAACTTATCTCCAATTTGCATGCCATACCAGCAGGGGGAAATTTAACCAGGCAAATTTAATGTGCATTCAGACTTTTTTTTTTTAATTAGATTTTGAAACTAGTGGTCACTGAAATAAGCCTGGTGAAATCTTATCACCAGGCCACCATGGTTACTCAAGATAGCATGGATATTAAACAATTCGCTCCACACCATGACAATTATGACTGGTTTCCCCATTCACGATCAATTTTGAAATAGAGTTACAGAATTTTGAATAGCATGGGGTTCTCATAAATAACGGCTTAACGTAAACAACACAATAAAATCATAACTAGATATGTTTATATAATTATTAATACATTTTATCAAAAGGTAATTATAAAATAATAATCAATTTTATTTAAATAGTTTTCAAATTTCAAATTTTGTAAAAAAAACAGCATTAGTATCTCTATATAAAGGATTATTGTAAGCCTTTTTCTAGTAAAGCAATAATTATCGCGTGTCACCAACAGGTTTAATTATTTTCCAACGAAATCTACGTAACGAAGATTTTCTCACCGTATTTAACAGCTTCATCTCCGATGTGCATCGATTCGTGCAGATTCCCACGCTAAAGCATGTGATGAGTATTGCATCGCACTCATTGATGCGAGAACACTGGAATCGCTTCGTTATCCGCACCAGTCCATAAATTACGATAAACGAGAGGGATTCCGCTGGAGGGGGAATTTTTAGTACACAATGTGTCTCTTTACTATCGCACATAAACATCAATTCCATTTATGCATTAAATAGAAATGATAAAGAGTGAATCATTTAGCTTTTATTGATATTCAGTGGATACAGTGATTAAAAATTGAAAATTTGTAAGGTTTTGTGTTGATTATTTCATAGCTGCCTCTATCGACCAGTTGGATCGAAGGAATGAATGCTTGCTAAAGATTTCAATTAAATATTTTATAAATTGTTTTAATGGCCTCATCGATAAAATATTTTTAAATTTCAAATTTTGATAAACATGGAATTCATATTATTTGAGATGCTTTACACCAATCCTATACTAAATAAGGGATAATGTATAATATATAATTTTTGATAATCTCACCCAAAATCTAAACTTTAATTTAGAAGGGAGCTTCTGCTACTTCTATATTAAAAAAAAAAATTCAAAAATTTTATTAAAAGCATGTTTTAAACAGAAACTTACCTGTTATATATTAACAAAACATTAACAGTCATATTAACAAAAATGAAAGAAAAATCCAGGACGAAATATTTAAAACAATGAAAACGATTCGACTGACACTGAATTTTATAACAACGGAATATACTGGTGCGAAGTTTGCTTAACATATTTTTAAAAATTAATTGGTAATGGAAAAACAAAGCACAGCAACCAATTTGGTATTATTGAAAACATAATTTTTTTTTTTTTTTTTTTTGAATTTTAAGGTAATGTGAAAATTATTTTCATGCTGTTGCATTTTTGATAGTTAGGGTGAAAAAAACACTTCGCTTAATTTTTAATTAATATTTCCAAAACAAAAATCGTTGGGAGGTGCACATTATAAATGACAATGTATATTTATATCAATTTTGGTAGCTCTAGGTCTCATGGGCCATCTTGCACAGCGTCAAGGTAAACATATACATTAATATTTATTATTAGTAGAGATAGAGATTACAGAGAGTGACAATTCAAATTGGCAGGACGGAGAAGTGGTTCATGGTATTGTATTATTAAGATCAATAAAATAATACTGCAGATTGTATATATAAGCGGAATTTATTTTTTAAACATCAGTTACAGATATTCAGTGTGATAAAACTCTAATACATAAAACGAAATCTATTCATTTTCACGGAGTTCTTTTAATATCCTTAAAATGCATAGGACAAGTATTACGTCATTCAATGTCCATCAAATTTTCCGAATTCTATCGACTTGAGTTGTCACTACTTGTTAAATGCACTAACAGAAAATATTTAGAAATAGAATGAATTTAAACAAAATTCTCAAATTTAAATACATACTCTACATACAAAAATCACGGGGAGTACAATTTTATAACTGGTGCAATTTACTGAAACAGATTTCGAATATTATATGATTAAAAGCACTTTCTTTGTGAACATTCTAATATAAGAAATAATTACGGCCTAGATTTGGTAGTTTTGCCTCAAAGGTCTGTCCTGTAAAACGTTGCATTTTGTGAATCATTAATAAATCTACCTGTATGATAAAAAAAAAAAGGAATAAGCTTAAATTATCATATTAAAAAAATTATCAACCTAAAATAACGATCAGTTTGTAAAACGACTAGCATTCTGCTTAAAAGTAAAAAGAATGGTGCATTTTAATATTCATTTAAATGCTTTTGATTAAAAAATATTTTAATGACTGTAGGATAATACTTAACATCTAAAGTAATATGCAAAAAAGAAATTATGAATAAGAAAAATTTAAATCATGTGAATGTAGAAAAAATGAAAAAAAATATTCTAAGGAGCCACTTAGAAGCTTAATTTCCAATATTGATTGGAAATGGCCTAATTGCATTCGAACTGCTTTTGAATTAAAAACAAACAGAAGAAAAAAGATTAGAAAATATAATATTATCCTGTTTCAGTATATGGATGGTATTATATATTGTTATATTTATGATCATGATATAAACAATACATACGATTCTTTGATGATAAATATTAACATAAAAGATTTAAACAATCTTGTTAGAAGTAAATTTAATTACAAAGAAAAAAATACTTTAAGTAAAATACTGCGCTGAATGCAGACGATTTTGAAAAGGTTTGAATTAATTACTTCATTACAAAGGAAAAAAAATACTTTAAATAAAATACTGTGGTAAAAGCAGACGATTTGAAAAGTTGAATTTAATTACTCAATTATTAAATATAGCAACTCATTAAAATCGTTTGCATAGATTTTTAAATTAAAAGCTATACAAATAATTAAATAACATTAAAAAATATTCTGATTTGCTTTTGTCCAAATTTTAATGTCAACTCTCATTTAAATATTCATATGGAATACTTTTATTAGTTCTTGATTACAATTGGACCGGAACTGAACAAGAATGTAATAAGTTTATATTCAGTGTATTTCCCGTTCAAAAGTTTGACGCTTCCCCAACAATCTTTTACAAATTTAAACTACTCAACAAAAGAATACCGCTAATATTTTAAATAAAATATTGTGCTGAATGCAGACGATTTTGAAAAGTATTTAATTATTAAATATAGCAATTTATTAAAATCGTTTGCCTAGATTTTTAAATTAAGAACTATACAATTTTAGTAAAAATAGAGAATATTTTGTTTTTGTTCAAATTTCAATATCAAAGCCAATTTAAACATTCCTATGGAATATTTTTTATCAGTTTTAGATTACAATAGGACCGGAACTGAATAAGAATGTAATAAGTTTATTTTCAGTGTACTTCCCGTTCAAAAGTTTGACGCTTCCCCAACAATCTTTCACAAACTTAAACCACTCAACAAAAGAATACCGCTGAAAGTGTTTACGAGAGCGTAAAAATTGAAGAGGCATGTTAACGATGATCCAAACATAAGTTTCCTATAAAAACGACGACATCCCAAACTTAAAGGATGGCATTTAGTACAAATAACTCGAGCAATTTGCTCCTATTTGGAAACTACAGGAAGCTAACCTCCCACATAGAAACTAATAATGGTTCGAGGGGTCAGATAAAAATAAAAATCAAGAAAATTTGCACCTTGCCTTATTCTTATATTTCCATTGATGGATTATTCATAGAGTATACTTATAAATTATTTTACTTATGCTACGTCATACGTTCTCGACTGGCATGAATATAAAATTTCTATAAATGGATTCGAATTACCATTTTCCTTTTTAAATTTTAATAAAAATAATCTGTAATTTTGGTTTAATGGTCAGTATTTTGCAAACTTATTCAAAGAAAACGTCCCTCCCCTTCCCCCCGCTATCTGAATATTAAACAAAATATTTTTCTAGCACGATTGTCGAACTATTTTTTTTTCTTCTGATTTTTCCTGAATCCTTTTCGACAGTTATTCTTAATCCTTCTGACAACAAACTTGCATGTAAATAAATATTTTTAAAATTTTTTACTGAACATAATGGATGAAAAATAAAGACTACAAAATGCAAGCAGCTAAATGCAGTATTTAAAACTGTACATAATATTCCCATTCGATGTAAACGAGAATACACATGTAAAAATAATTTTAAATTGTCTCAATTTTATTGCATGACTAGCCGCCTTTGGCGACCAGCTTTTTCACCCAGAATATAGGCTTTCATGGATGTTCAACTATTAACATGGAATGAATTTATTTAAAATTTCATTTTGTTTTTTGACAAAACTAAAAAATGTAAATTTAACAGAAGCAATTCTCTACAAATTTCTGATTGAATGATTTGATGAAACGTTGAAATTAATTTGAAATTCAACATCATCATGAAAACATTGCTATAGATTATAATTCAAATTAAGTTTTACAAAAATTATTAAAATTAGAGAAAAAAGTATATAGAAAGAAAATTGGTATCATTAGAAAGGTCATTTTTTTATTTTTTATTTTAACGGAGTGTATAAATTATTTTCGAGAGATAATATTTTTGGAAAATATAGCTGAGAAACATTAAATACATATGCATCAAATATTAGTTAAATTTTTAATTAACTTAATTTTAATTAATTCCTGGATTTTGAAAAGTGGGCAGCGATCTTTCTGTTGTCTTGAAGACCATGGTATCAATTTCTATCACGATCAGATGAACGACTGTAGATTTATATACAAGAATACAAAATACACAAGAAAATATTCACTTTTATACTGAGAATCAGACGTTTTTAGATGCAGGAAATCAGACATATGTGTGCAGATTCCGCCAAAAATTTGATTCTAATAAGCAGCCTTAGGCCAAATTTCATCCATCTTACTTCCACCATTATGAATCACCATTTTCACATAATAAACAGAAATACAATTACAAGAAAAAAATTATTTGGCATACAACAGTCAAATATAATAAAGAAACAAAACTTATTTAAACAACAGTTTATTTATTTATTTATTTGGACAAAAGAAGTCTAAAAGAAAAAAATTCATAAAAATTTCGAGGAATTTTTGTATTACTTGATAATTAAGTTTATATTTCACATAATAAACAGAAATACAATTACAAGAAAAAAAATTATTTGGCATAGAACAATCAAATATAATACTTATGTTCATTAACAAAACTTATTTAAACAGCAGTTTTTTTTTCTTTCTTTTTTTCTTTTTTCTTTTTGGACAAAAGAAGTCTTAAAAAAGAGATTCATCAAAATTTCGAGGAATTTTTGTATTACTTGATAATTAAATTGTTTCATTTATATCTTGTATACCAGGAAATAAAAATGTAAAATATCCGTGAAAGAGTGCCATAAAACAAATGATCAATAATACAAATTTGATGAAATGATCAAATAAGAAAAATTCATGATATCAAACTTGTACATGATGCTCGAAATTTAAATGTTTATGACAAGTATTTACAAAACAAATTATAGTTGATAATCTCAAAAATTTTATGCATTTTTATCAGTTTATAAGAACCAATAAGTTGTATAAATTGAAAGCAATGATTATATATAAATTATAATTTATATTAAAAATTTTTCAGTTATAAGAAATAGTTTTGTAAGCATTTCCAAGTCGAAGTTCTTTATTCCATAAAGTTATTCAGTATATTTATAATAAATGTAAAATCAAATTCTGACGAAATAAAATTAATTCATTTCTTGAATTTTTTAAAATAATAAAAAGTCATAATGATATAAGTACTTGAGTATGTTAATTAACATTTAATAGCAGGTTTTACTATGTTGAATTTTGATTTAATCCTACACTAAATTCAAGGTCCAAAAAGTAACACGATAAGGAAAATTCATGCTATCGATATATGTATTCGTCTTGTTTCATTGCAATATGTTAAATGATACACACATATTTAGTATTAGAATCAACAGATATTGTTTATAATTTTTGAATGGAAAAATTCTACAATTCAGGAGAATTTTTTTTTTCATGCCTAGAAATCACTAAACTATAGAAAAAATAAATTAAATCCAAATTTTAATGGTAAAAGTAATTTATTAACAGATGCAATAAAATTATTATATTAACTAAGCATTTAAAAAAATTAAAAACATGACAGAAATAGTAAAAATGTGTTTTAAAATCAACGAATTAAATTTATTTGTCGGTTAAAACACAGGAAATTTAATTTCGAGACTACAAAAAGAGTAAATAAATAAATGAAAAAAAATTAAAAAGATACAACAATATTTCAAATGTGAAAGTTATTGTTTCTTTAAATGTGATGAAACGTTTATTAAATAAATAAATAAACAAAGCACATATATTAGAAAATAAAAACTCAAACGAACAATTCTTAAGAATTCTGGGACAAATTCATAATATTGCCTTTTCACTTTTGACAAAACCCCCAAAATATTCTTCAAATCAGCCGCTTCTATTATACAAAAATCGTTTATTATTGTAAACATGCTGCTAAGAATGAAAAGGGGGGGGGGAGTTTTTTTTAAATGCCACTCTTTTCACTTTTTCTCCCCCACCTGTTAAGCACTGCAGTGTGGGAGCAAAAAGCGGGAGTCAATTTTCCCTTTTTCTATAAAAAGACCACGTAACGGGGATTATTATAGTCATACAAGGCCACCATAGAAGATGTCAATAAATAAAAAAAAGCGTGAGAAAAATGTCATCTGAAAGATCACATACTTCTAGTGTCTGGTGACGAATTGTATCTTGCACGCCTGCAATTAATTATGGTTAATGGAGTATTAGTTCTCATCAATATCGTAGACATTAAAGATTTATAGCAGAAATTTATAGAACATTTTATTTTACATTTTTCAAAATTTGTTTATCTATTCCAGTCAAAACTTGCGTAAGAAATGATCGAATGATATAATTCTTGTTATATGCGATGATTTTTTTAATGTGTAATTTATAAATTTTAACGAAATTGAGATAAAAGGAACAATTATGCTCACAACGAAGTTCTGAAAGTTATTTTAAGCATTAATGTTACAAATATTTATTCGGTTGAAAATGGAGAATCGTTCAAGTGAAGAGAACGATTAACAAAAAATAGTTTTTGAAACAGAAATTACAACATTAATTTATTAAAAACAGAAAATTCTAATTTTAAATGATTTTCGGAAGATATATGAAAAATTCCAAGATTTTATAACACAATCATGTTAACAATTATTGAATATAAATCGAAATATATAAAATACATAAATTAATAATCAAAATGTAAATCATATATCATTTATCTATATAAGGATATTTTAAAATCTAATTTAAATCTTAATTAATTTCCCAATTCTTATCTTAATCTAACCCATATTTAATTCTTAAGTGTTCTCTAATTTCCTGATCCAATTCCACCTTTTTTATTTAATTAATGCGAACTCCATAAAAATGCTTAAATCTGCACTTTCACATGCTCCGAGTGAAGGGACAAAAATCTGTCGATCTAAAAAAACTCTTTTAAAAGATACCTATGATTCCCTTACCTTAAATCGACATGTTTAAAGAAATCCCTAACAGAATCTTACAGTACATAATCATGCGGATAAATATTTCGTTCGCTCTTTACGCTCTTGTGTCGAGCTGTGGTTTGATGTGCCTCGTCGCTTCTGCTTGTACATAAATTATGCCTACCGGGATGGAATAAAGCAAAGTTTAAAATTCAAAAGTGTTTTCTCTGTCTTCGACCACGAAACTGCTAAAAATATGTGTTTTACATACATACATTATATATATAAAATTGCTTGTTATATACATAATAAGCAATTATAAAGGAGAAAGCATTATTTAATGTAAATTATTATGAAAAAAGTTTCTTTTTCGCAGCTGTAACCGCAGCTCCTCCTGTGTTTTAATTGTTCTATATGTATGTAAGAAAAAGCAAAACACAGTACTTCTAAGTCGTAGTATTTTTATATTCAAGCCATAAGTTATTAATTTAATTAATGGTACTTTGAGGAATCCAGATAAAAAACACTTCATGGTGTATATAAGTAAGTGGCATTTGGTGTATATAAGTAAACATTTCTTTGAGATCCTCTCAAGGATTTGGCTGCATATAATCACGCGAGAGAAACATGGGATTTCAAGATTCATAGCAGAGTTTTAAAATTTTAACTTAAATGACTAACAATATCAAGAGAAAACAGCTTAAAGACTCTATAGTCTAGATAATAGTAGTTTTTTAAATGTATTGGTTGGGATTTTTAAGTAAAAAGAATACCAAGAAATCAAAATAAATGCAGTACGTCAAAATTCTTCAGTGAACGAAAAAGAATTTGCAGATAACGCTTATTAAAAATTGATTTTTGGAGAAAAATTTTGGCAGACGATATTAATTTGTGATTACGATTATTACTTTCTTTAATTAAAAGTTAGTGTTTTTAAGTAAATAATAGATAGATGACTATGCTTTCATTCTTTCTAAAGAGAGATATTAGTATTTTGTTATTCAAGTTCGCATTAAAAGTCATGCATTCAGTATAACTAAAAGTATAATAAAGATAATTATTAATAATGAAGGAAAAACATGTGAAATAACACAATCAATTGATTTCCAAAGAATATATTTAAAAAAGGAGCAAACTTACGGACAGATTTCTTTTATTTAAAAATAAAATCTATCAACTCAATGAACTTTTAAAAATTATTAAATTGCATAATTTAAAATAATAATAAATAATTATTTGAATATTATTAACAAAAAGTATGCTTTCATCGCACATAACTTTAACTCGAATTTTATATGAAAAGCATTTACTAATTGAAAAATAGAAAAAAAATTACAGCATTTAAAAAAAATTTATCTGTTTACATTTGTTAAAGATGAGAAGAAAATTCGAAAACTTGGTTCAAAGAATGTAAGGGTACTTTTAAGGGGTTTTATAGATGGTGATGTTTTGCATTTTAAATAAAATAAAGAAACAATGCCGGATAAAGTCCTGTAGGGGTCTTTAGGCAATGCAAGTCATGAAGACCCCCTTTCTTTTTCTTTAAATTATTACATCAGATATATTTTTAAATGATTTTTAACCATTTGTATAAGCAGTTTTAAATAACAAATTTTGATAAACTAGCAAAATATATAGTTATGGGTCTCTTTTGAGAAAATCAGTTTCACTATTTCGTATATATATATAAAAAAAATTAGATTCAATTTGGAAGCAATTTTAAAAGAAATAGTTTTAAAAAATGCACATTCAAAATACTATTTAATTATAGAATTAATGATTTATTAAATTACAAAACAACCTAATTTTTTTAGAGTTTATATACATAATATAAAATTTGTTAAACGAAATTAATTAGGAATTTTAGAATACGGTTCTGACACTTAAGCAATACTTAATTTTGATTTGAATCATTTTGAGTCCGAAGCCACTATAAAATAATTAATATACTAAAAAAAATCGCTAATATTATATCGAAATTTTGGGTCCCCTTAATATTGGAGGGTGTCCTTAGGTAGTTGCATAATTTGCTATTTTGATGGTCTAGCCCTGCAAAGAGATGAAAAAAAAAATGTTTAAAAATCATATTTAACAAAATATTTTACTGTCAACAATTAGAGAAAAGAAAATATCAAATCTGTACTTACACACCCACATCAAAAGAACCGTATCAAACCAAAACAAGTAATCCAGCCAATTAAATCCAACATTTTTCGTATACGGACTATTAATCGTAAATCTAAAATTACTGACAGACTACGGAAAGCAGCGAGAAAAGGAAAAATTAGCTTTATTGATTATATATAAAAAAGCATTATTAAAAAAGAAATTAAAATGTAGAATGGTAGTTAAAAATAAAAGCAATTGTATAGACTATTTAAAATGCAAAAATTTTATGCGAAAATATTCTTTATATCATACAAAAAATGTTCAAAAAATGCACGTACGTCTTTTCAAAATGAAATATATAATTGAACTGTAAGACTTTAATTTACATGAAACCTAATCAACTGTATAATATAAAACATAAATGCATTTTAATTTTCAAAAATTCTCTTCTGTTTCAACTTTCTTCGAGCAAAAATTTATTTGTTCTTAAAATAATATAAGTGTTAGAAAGATTATGTTGGATTTCTCATAGATTGCAATTTTAGGCAACAAAAATTAACCTAAACTCTTCAAACTGTGGCTTACTACTAAAAAAAAAAAAAAAAAAAAAAAAAAATCTGAATTAACAGTATTTGCTGAACAATTTCCCTGCCGGCAACATTCATCCACTTCCTACTTGGAAAAACCTTGACCAGTATCAGCTCCTCAAGGCACGCTGTTCCATTCATCGAAAAACCGAACATTAAAAAAAAAAAAAAAAAAAAAAAAATCACAGCAGCAAGCGAAAGGATGTCCTTAGGAGCCCCCCTCCTCCCATTCTTCCAAGACGCCTGCCTGCTCCTCGACCCCCATTGAATCTCGAAAAGAAGAGAGTAGTGTCATTTCGGGAGTTAAACCCCTCTGTTCTATTAACTCGGTGAATCGATTTCCTATATCCGGCAGACGACCGGATGTGACGTAAGAAATAAAGTGATGTCATTCTGGCACACAGCATATGGGCAATTACTGCGATGGTCATTGCGCGTTTGCTCCATCATTATCTAGTTGATTGTTGGTTCTGCAAAAGTGAGGGGGATAGATTAAATCAAGGATACAGACTATGCTAGTACAGATTTAGACCAGGGTGCTTGTTGATGAAGTGGGAGGAATAAGTGGGGGGCTATTTGAGGTTGATCCATGCATTTATAGACGTTTCCTTATCTGGTCTTGTTAAGGACGAAAATTAAAATATGCTGCAGAATGAAAACATCATTGTGATATTCAGTTTTCTTTGGTATATGGGAGAGAATTGCTGCCTTGCACTTTTATTTAGAAACCAGAACGTATATGACAATTGAAATTTCAACTTTATTCATCATTTTTATTCTAAATCAAGACAGCGAGTATCGACATAAAGAAGAACCGTTATTTACTTTCTCAGATATAATAGAAAATAATATGTGACGTTTTTATTTAGAAAACCTGGACTCATATTTAATTTGGAATTTAAATCCCATACGTCATTTATCTTGTAAATTAGAGTTTCCTAACCCTTTCGCCGTATTTTCCTGTCCGTGAAAATGTTTTTCCTCTATTTTTCGCCGCATTAGAACGAACAAAAATAAATATTCAAACAAGTAAAAATTTACAAAATGCTTTAAATGTTTAAAATTTTTAAAATGAAGAAGAACGCTTGAAGCGCGTTACGGCCGCCCCGAAGAAGTTTCACTTGAACACGCTAGAAGCGTTATGGATGACGAAGAGGTTAAACTAAACGTCCAGATGCCAAGGTTTGGTTTGGTGGTGCTTATTGGTTCAAAAGCCATGTATGTCTATACTACGCCAACCTGATGCCAAGGTGAATAGCATACATAAATTTTGAGGAAACAGAAACACTGAAAGACAAAATTAGCATAAAAATTCAGCAAAATATGTATTTATTTGTAGCAAAATATTACATTGTGTTTTTATTTAGAAACCAGAATTCATATTTTCTTTGAAAGTTCATTTACATGTATGATTTTTCTCCTAAACTAAGACTTTTAAAACTACGTGTCCTGTCTCCAAAGGGAAGCGAATGCATGAATTTTGAGTTGCGAAAACACTGAAGACAATATATTTATAACACTTTTGCATATTATATAATTATCCGTAAAAAATTATTATCTTGTGTTTTTATACAGGAATCAGAATTCATATTTCCATTGAAGGTTCAGTTTCAAACATCCTTTCTTTCCTAAACTGGGATTTCTAAAACTTCATATCTTCATACCAAGGTAAATATCGTGCATGAATTTTGCGAAAACACTGATGGGTAACTTTTACATAAAACTTTTGCAAATTATATATTTGTTTGTAACAAAATATTAAGTATTGATTTTTTTCTCTTAGAAACCATCATCTGAAGTCTTAATTCTATACATAATTTCTGCTTTAAACCAAATCTTTTAAACTACAAGGGTCGTACTTAAGTTGGTTCGAATGCCTGAATTTTGGGTTACAGAGTTTGGTTTAGTTTAGTTTAGTTATATTAACGTCCCGTTTTAAAGCAACACTAGGGTTATTTTGGGACGGACCTCGTCATTTTGAACCGCGGTCAGATGACGAGGACGACACCTGAGCTGGCACCCCCCCCCTCTCCACACTACACCACACCAGTGGGAGGACGTTTGGTCATGACGGATTTAATGTGCAACAGACCCCCTTACACGACGGTTCTTCGGTGGAATCGGGTCAAGAACCTGATTTGGGTTACAGAAACAATGACAGATAACATTTATAACAAATGTTTCAATACCCATAAATATAAAACAAAATTGAAAAATGATTGAAACTGAAGTAAAAAGTAAGTTAAAGCAATGAATTAATGATTGAAACGACATGATATGTCCTGAAACGCATATTTTTACAAGGATGTTTGTATTAAAAGACATCCGGAATTTCAAAACAAATGAATAATAAACTGAGATTAGCATAATTATGTTAATTTTTGGATCGAAGGTGCATCTAAATTTCTTTAAGACCAGCCATACTATTTTGAGGCGAAATCAAACACGGTGCTTACATAGGCGAACTATATCTCCCTCCATACTTCCAAACGACACCAGCTCAAGGACGTTTGACATCAATGGATTGCATTTGCATCCACCCCGCATACGTGGTGTAGGTATCGAACTCGAAAAATCCCAGACTCAAGTCCGAGACTGCGTTAATACGCCATAAAAGATAAACTCAAAAATGAAAAAAGAACTGCTCGTCGATTTTGATGAAGGGAAAAAATAATTACAAAACTTGTTGTTAAACCTGGAACTAAATAATGACAAGACATATATTACTTTTTCTTAGAAAAAAAATATTGTATACAAAAAAAAAAAAATCTAATCCTTTCAGAACTTTGCGTTGGTTTATTATTCGATTTAACTGTTTAATAATTCTGTCATATAATATATATTTATTAAATACTAGCCGAAATATTTAGCTTGCTCGGGATAAAATTTTAATGTTTTTTACTAATAAAAAAACCGTTTAATTAATTATCACAAAAAAATTCATTTAACATTCCTCACACTTCAGCATTTGTGAGGAATATTTTGATTGTGCTTTGTATGGGAAAGGGTAATATTCTATTTAGTACCAGCCGTCTTTGGTGACCAGTTGAATAGCCGGGATTATTGGTTATGTAAGGTTCCAACTGAATCTTTTGTATGTAACTTAATATTAATGACTTCCTCCGCAAAATAGTGTTGAACTTCACATTTTGACAGTCATGTAATTAGTGCTTTTCGGGAACTTTAAGCTGTTCTACATTGTGTTATACATATCTCTAACTATCAGTTCACTCATCTAATACTTGATTAATTTTAAAGGGGGAGCGATGAAATACGAACTAATCAATTAACATGCTTGCGAAATCGAAGAACATTCGTAAAAAAAATCAGAATGTTAGAAAACGCTGAACGAATATCGATGATTGCGCCTTTTTATTTGCTTAAAGAGCATTTCTTATAAGACCTTTTACACGCCAACAGAATTTCTATATGTTACGTAACAGGTGCGTAGGTAATTTAGAAGCCTTGATTTTTTTTTTAAGATCAATTATTGTACACCGCCATAAGCTGAAACCCATTTCTGATATAACCATTTCTTTGATTACAAAGAGGAAAAATAACAATGATTAAAAGCAAATCAAGCAATAAGGCTGCATAGATTTGGAGAAACTAGATAAACCTTGACAAATTCAACAAAGAGTGATCTCTTGTGAGATGTTTATACTTTCGAGAAAAACGATAAGACGCCTCTGTGGCGAGGAGGTGATAGGTAATCAGGAATCAAGCACGAACAGAAAAAAATTATGGGTGGCAAGTAACCTCGGAAAGGAAGAAAAAAAAATAGCTGCTGTGTAATTTACTAGCAGTTCGAATGCAACAGGTTGTTCATTATAATTTATTCACCTTAAGGTAAGATACTGTAATTTTTAAAAGAAAGGAATCGTTTGATATATATTTTCAAGGAAAAAACACACCAAAAATGCTGGAGCTTTATGTATTAGTGGAATGTTCATCTGTGGTTTTTTGAAAGTATACTCAAAAATAGCAAAAATGTAAAAAAAATTTCTACGGAATTTAAATTATTTAAACTCGAGTTTTATAAACTTTTGATAAAAATAACATCACTATTTGTAAACATTGTTGAAAAATGCAGAAAGGAAGCACTTAAGTGGACGAGCTAAGTAAAAGCTAGTACAATTTTAATTTAATTTAATAGTATAATAATAGCAGAGTATTATGATTGGTTCGGTACAATTGTCAAATGATGGCAATAATTGATGAAGAAAATTGGCGAAATCTGTTCAGTTGATAAGTATGAGGGTTCAGTACTCTTTTTTTTTTCTTTCCCATATCTCTCGAAAATTGTTGTGCAAGGTATATATGATCCATAAATAAGAAATCGAGGCTTCAAGAGGTTTCTGTTCAAATAATTCTTTTGAAATTTCTCTTGAAAAAGGACGGTGGCTGAAAGATGGATACCAGAAATTTAATTTGAAATTCATGTGACCTTCATTATATGAAATAAGAATGGGCGTAATAAATACAAAGTTTTTTGTATTTTTTTAGGGGGAGATGATTATTTAGTTTTGTCAGTTATCTTAAATATACAGATGGAGAGGGAATAGTTGGCCCTAAATGCGGCTAGTAAAATATAATATTCTCAAGCGTACAAACAAAACAAAAAGGGCATGCAATCATAAGAGAAAAATATCAATTTATTTACTTGATAGTTATCACTGCCGGATACATTCGGTAAATAAATTAAATAACATTTTCACTGACTACTTCTATTGGCAACGACAAGCATTAGAGCTTCAAATTTATTTTTCATAATATTTACATATTCATATTTCAATTTTTTCATAATATTTTAGAAGCTAAAATCATGTATATGTATTACTTAAAAGCAACACTCGGCATTTGAAAGTTAACATCTCTTTGTATAATTAATTACTTATTTATAAATAGAAAATGGAGTAATTCGGCGCGTTTCATTCACAACTCTGATAAATAGTCAAAATTAGACAATAGTCAAGCCTTCGGTATCCAGGAAAATCAGACATTAACTACAGTTACTGATACCATTCAAGGACAAATATTTTACATTAAATAATTTCCACCATGTACAAGGGCTGCATTATAAATGCGAATCAAAATCAATTCCCCGTTATGATCGCCGCATCTGTTGCTGCTCGATTACGCAAATGCGTTATATAGCGCGGGCAGGTGCATTTTTCGTTTTCATGCCCATCGGGCAGCAATCTGGAATTTTGAATAGCGCCGCGAGGCACGCCAACATTCATTAGAGGCAGATGTTGAAATCGATAGCGTCAGAAGCCAGCACACAAATGAGCATTTTGATACAAGCACGAATCCAGTTTTAGTAGAATAAAACACAGCACAAGCTGGTGGATTATGGAGTATCTTTTTAATGTAGGACAATAGTGAAAAAAGATATTTTTTATAAACAGAATTTTAAATAAGTAAATAAAAAAATAAATCAAGAAGAGATATAACACAAGAGCTTTAACCCTTTCTAGGGCTGTGGGAAGTATGCTTCCCACCAAATTGATCAATATTTGTATGAATTTATGTAGGTTGGCATCAGTTCTGACAATTTTTTTTAGTAAGTCGGAAACTTAGATGCTTCAGTTCTTTATCCCAGACAAAATGATGCGTCTTGATTTGTTACTTAATTATTAATTAACCAAATTAATTAATCAATCAAATTAAATTTATCTAATAAGCTAAACGAATCCCTTTTCTTATTCTCATTTCAAGCCTAAAAATATTTTAACATAATATGACTAGAAAAAAAATGGCCCTTTAAAGGATTAAATGGAAGCATTTATGCGATTAAAACTGCATTTTAACCCTGTGAAAAACCATTTTTTTTCTTCTTATCATGGTATATTAAAATATTTTTAGGATTGTGATTGGCTAAGAAAAGTGATTCATTTAGCTTATTAGATAAATTTCTTTTGATTGATTAATTAAATTTGCTAATTAATAACTAAGTAGCAAATCAAGACACACCAGTTTGTGTGAGATGAGGAACTGAAGCATCTTAGTTTCTGTTTTATTGAAAGATTTCTCAGAACATCTGCCAACCTACATAATTTCCCACAAAGATTGATGAAATTGGTGGAAAGCATATTTCCCATGGCTCTAGAAAGGGTTACAAAACATCTGTTTTGTGTAAAAGAAAAAAAAAAATAATAATAATGCTGCATTTATCGAGATTTATTATACAATTATAAGTAGTCCACTGCGAAATATGAGAGTCACCCCCCCCCGAATTTACATTAAAAAAATAAACAAGAGTAGAGAACAAAATGAATTTATTAACAGAAGTTGGGCACAGACATAGTTACTTTATTACAAGCATTTAAGACACTAAAATGAATTTCTTTCAGACTTCAGAAGAGACAAAATAAAAGTAATGGAATCCTACAGCATATTACTGCAAGATTCTATATTTATAAGGTATTCTTGAAATAATCCAAGCAGTGGCGGGGTAAAAATAAATGGTACACCCAGCATTGCATTTATTTCCTCCCTATTTCGCTTACAAAAAACAAACGCACTAATATCCAATCTTTGTCATGCCTATTCACTCCAAAAGCAAGTGTTCAGAATATTCATATCTTCCTTGCCTTTCCTTTGCAATTTGGGCAAAACTTCCCTCAAGACAAGGATCCTTGCCATAGCCATCCCACTGACTGTAAGCAATTTCTTAACAATAGTTCCCTTTCCAAAGATAATGTCAATAGTATCTACACTCCGTTTACTTTCCCGTCGCTACGCCACTGACTATACTCGTAAATAACATTCTGAATATTTTAACTTTACAGAAAGCTTTTACTATAAGTTATGAAACGGAAAGGCTGTACAATCTTATTAAAAATCCAGTAATCATTATTTCAGCCAAATCACGGCCGATGTGACATCTATTTGCAAATAATGTGTGCATAAAAAGGTTCGCGATTGTATAATTATATATATATATATATATATATATATATATATATATATATATATATATATATATATATATATATATATATATGCAATGATATTTCAATTTAATTAATTTCCAAGATTTTATCTTAATTTAGACCATCGTAACTTCATTCTAAAATATTCTCTTATTTCGTGATCCAATTCCACTTTCGGTTTAATTAATTCCTTTGTAAAAATAATGCGCCATCAGTACTACGTATCAAATGAAAGTGATACTTTAGTTGCCCTTGTCAAAGGTCATCATATGTATTCCATCGGCGCGTGGCCAGAAATCACATGTTATATAAGGCTAGTGATCACTTGTTTCGTCCCTTTCTGCCTTCTTTCTTACTTCTGCTTTGGTGCCGCGCTGCGTCTGCTTGTAAAAACATTGTTTTCCCGAGATGGATATTAAAGAGAGAATAAAACGAAATTAAAAATACAACTTCTCGTCTATGTCTTCAAAACTACACTCTGCTTCAACCAAAATAATATGTTACATATATATATTAACAATCAATATACAAGTGTATCTTGTAGCAATCAATTTATAAGTGTTGGCGAACGTATAAGATGTGGATTAAGAAATTCAGGCGACTTCCGACATTTTTATACGCACTTGTACCAGAATCTAAAGTGGAAAGGTGTTTCGGTAATTTTTAATTGATTCAAATATTTGCATCACATGGGGTTTTCTCACTTTATCAAAGCAGGGTTTTTGGAAAGAGAAAAGAATGCAGATATGTTAAGATGATGGCACCATAAATGTGTATGCTTATGGAGGTCCACGATTTATTGCTTACCTTAAAGAATACCTACCAAAAAGCTTCCACCAACTCGATTTACCGGAACTAGTAGTTCATCACCGCGCAAAAAGGGCTTAAACTTTTAATTCGAGACCTGTTCAAGGATTGTTTACATGACTCGTATTGTCTGACAGCTTGTAGGATAGTAGATGCTTATAGAATATTTAGTGCTTTAGGCAATTAAAACAACTTACCTGCTTTGGGAGTTTCAGCAGTGGAGAAACGGTTTCGAATGCGTATGTGTATGTTTGATTATGTGCGTGTGACGAGGGCGATTCATCGAGGTGAAGAGCCTTTTCTTGAGGAGGTAGCTTCTGAGGTATACGTTCTCGTTTGAGATCTGTTGCTCGATAATTCTTCATAGACACCGGATGTGGAGGCTGGATGGTAGCTTACCTTTTTACTATCTTGTATATAAAGTATAGGGAAAATATCAAAATCGTCCAAAAATTGAAATTCGATATTTTGACGAATTGCCGCATTTCAGACCTCCTTAGAATATATATATATATATATATATATATATATATATATACAGGGATTATGTCTCTCTATAAACACGATAATTCCAAAATGCTTTGAGGTAGACCGATGAAATTGGGTATGTGGGCTTGCGACTACAGTTATAGATTTCTGTCAAATTTTGAACGAAATCCATTCACAAAAAGTTCATATGTCTGCTTATTCGACTACAAGTAAACTCGATACCCCAAAAATGCTAGATAAATTGATAGATAAAATAAAGTACATTGATTTAACTTCTAAAATACATATTCGTGTCAAATTTTCCATTAAATCTGTCAAACGATTGACCGTCTACCAGTCTGTACTTTCGCAATAACTCACAACTTATAACTCAAACGCAATTACTCATAAACGGTATGCTTAAAACCAATGAAATTAGGTTTGCTATCTTGTAACTACAACTGCAGTTTTGTGTCAATTTTTAATTTCATTCGGTTAGAGCGAAAAATCGTTATACATATTCACACGATAGAATCAGGGAAAATATTAAATCCACGCCAAATATCTATATTTTTGTAACGATTGTTCCCTAATGTCTTTCTCAAGGTATGAGAGCTTAATTGGAAAATGTACGAGAAATTATTGGAGCGACCACTCCACTTATTTGGATATAAGAACAGGCGAATCAGAATAGGTCAATACGGATTTTTCGGCCAACTGAGCAAGAAGTCAAACTAAAGAGGAAAGAATGTTTTCTTTCAAAATTGGAGTAGATAAAAAAATATTTTTTTGTTGCTTAGTATTAAATAACAACACTAATGAAAGGACTCATTTTCATAGTTTATAAAATATGATACGCATAACAGTATTAGTGAACTGGACCACTATGATTATAAATTCCAAGTCACGATTTAGGTAATTTATAAAACTTTCAGCAAAATTGAAGTGACATTCAAGCAAGTTCTCAATTTCAGTCACACAGTCATCGATTCTAACAACACATAAAAACAAGAAAATTTTAATCCTTTTATTATAAACAATATAAAAAAACATATAAAAATAAACCTGTACATAAATAATTACATAATTATTGCACTTCGCTATCATTTTCCGCTGGAAGTTTATATAGTTTCTCGAAGACTATTTCTTCCGCGTCATTTAAATGAAACAACGCCCGAACAGCAGGAATCTGAGTATTGGTAAAAAAGTATTCACCTTCTTTTTCGCCACTCGATATGTACCATAGTTCTCGAAAATACCTCTTGAGAAAGTTCTTCGGACATGCACCCTTCGTTGCAGAAACCATACGATGGCAAGTTTCACCTCTATAATGGAAAATTGATAAGTAAAAATAACTACAAAAATAAGCATGTAGATAATATATTCGAAATGAATTAATTTAAATTGATTTGCGTTATTTTTTGAAGTTACATAAAGGCTTTTTTAGGATGAACCCAGCCCGCCGTGGTCCTTTCTGAGCTTGCACATCAGGCGCGCAGACGGACATCTGATCTTGGCGAATTAAACCATGCTTCAAAAGCCAAAATTCAGCCAACAAGTAGGTTGGATTAAGGTATCTGAACACGTTGAAAAGGTCGATTTTCACCAAAAATGACATTTAAAAAAAATTCTTCTATTGGATAGACCAGTCTTTGAGCTTTCCAAAACATTTACTTTATCTCTAATTTAATTAGAAGGCAAGATATTAATATTTTCGTAATGATCGGTAAACCGGAAGTGGGCATTTAAATAACCGAAAGTACCGATTTAAAGGGCCAAAAACCTATTAAAAATTTGTATAAACACAAATTTAGTTTTAAATACGGAACATTTTTTGCACTGCAAAATGCCAATGAGAATTTCAACGGTGTTTTGTGGAAATTTGTACCTAAAGATGTCTTTGTTGAGCTCCGGACCCTCAGATTAGGGGCATTTATGTCTATAATGCATTTTAACGAAGGTTTTTATAGGATTACTGAATGTTCTTAAGGTTATTGGAGTGTCTCCTAGTGCAAATGCAGTTAGAGCATTTGCTGAGCTCGAAAAAGACAGAATAAATGAATCTAGGAGGCATTCACTGCCAAACACAATTGCCAAAAAAAAAAAAAAAAAAAAAAAAAAAGGATAAAAAAAAAGGAAAATTATTAAAAAATGAGGCGGAAGAAGGTATAACCTATAAATGTGGTGAATTTTAAGTATGTACACATATAATTTATTATTAAAACATGTTAGTGAATACTTTAAATGCATTTTTCTCAAAACTGATTTTTACTTGTTTTTTTGCTCACTTCAAATCAAATAACTCAAAATATAATTGTCATATTATGATGAAATTAGGTGGACTTTGTCTTTGTACTATTTTCTAGGGAATGAACTAAAAGAATTTAGATTGAGTGAATATTTATTAATTTACAGCCTACTGTTCGAACAATAACGTCATAAATTTACTAAAAATTTCATGATAAATTCTTCGACTGGTTGTAAAATTTTTATTTATTATTATAACCAAACGATTGTAGTTCATTCGCTAGAGAAAACTATGTAGTTTATTTTGGTATAAGGTTTGTTCGGATCAGAGTAATAGTTTTTGGTGTAGCCAATTTGAAGTTTTTAAAAAAGTTGCTAAATTAATGCTATTAAGTGCCACTTTTCGAAAAGTTTTAATGTTTATTTCAAATACTGACATCCTATTACTAATTTTGAATAGTCTTAAACCTAGAAATATGGTTAAAGTATGTCTACACCATGTATGTCTACCACCACTTACCTTCACTACACCATAGGTTTTAAGATCTGAAATTCTAACTAATTCACTTCGGCCTCGTTAAGACCAATGAAATCATGAGTTGCGATCAATTAAATCAAAAACCTCTCTCCTCTACACTAGAACTATTATTGAGGGTAAGTCAACCATCTAACTCTCCGACCCGCCACGAAGGCACACGGATTTAAACCATAAAACTGAATGACCGGACCGCCGCAACAGCAACATTGGCGGGAATTGTCATTGAGTCCTAAGGGCCGTCACCGGCCACGGTACAACCCTCCCCAAAGGAAGTACGTCCCGTCATCGATGGGAAGAGCCAGATCCCCCACCTATTAGTGTACCCTCCAGGGTGGCGAGATCCAACCGCCATGCCGGAAGCATCTCATCCTCATTTCGAGGTGCCCCCTCGTGGGTTTATTATTGAGGATAAAAAAGCTTTAAGAAAGTATAGGACAATATAGGACATACGTATATAGATAATTCATTTAATTTAGAAACGGTCGCTTTTGAAATTCTCAATTCGTAAATAAGGGACCCTTGTATTTGCTATAAGTAAGATTAAACAATAAGAACAAAACAGCACGAAATGATGGTTACTTACTTTTTCTGGCTGATGAACGCGGTTGTATCCTCCAGAATAGCAAGCAACTTGACTAATGCTGCTTCTTTATTTTGATCCTAAAAAATAAAATTACAACTTCTGCGGATTTTAAAGCAAAAAGGAAAGCAATCTTCGATTTGAGTATAATTAAAGTAATATGGTCCAAGACAAAATAACCAAAATTCGAATTTTGAATAATATTAAAAAGATATTATGTAAAATGCCATGAAGCAAGTTCGAATTTTCACTAAGTTCCAAGTTCGCAATATTCCACTAATACTATGTACCCCCCCCCCCCACACACACACATAGTATCCAAAAGTATTTTATTTTTGTTCTATAACCGTATTCTTGTATTAATGAAACCACTTTTTTCCTCATATCTAGAAGTTAACCAGCATTTAAATTTTTACAGGAAATGAGGCAGTAACTTATTTCTGTTTGTACAAATGAATGAAATCATAAATGATTGCATACTTATAGTTAGTTTATATAAGCTTTCACTTACACGCAAACCTATCAGTGAATTTGAACTATGTGTGGTGAGATTATTATTTCATTTAGTAGCAAGTTTATAGCCTTTTCCGGGACACTTACTAGTAGCTTTAAACATTTTTTCATCTGTACCAGCCTTATTTACCTTTAAAGATAATCTTCTAAGAAGGTACCTTTCACTAAACAAGATAAAAATGTTGCTGGAATATAGTTCACTATAAACAGCTGAAGAGTTTGTGAAAAATAAAAATAAAAAGCTCACAAAAGCATGAAAGGAAAGCACCTTACAGGTAAGGCTGTGCTGATTTTCGATTTATCGAGAAAAAAAAAATCGATATTTTTGAAAAATGTAACTTGTAGTTAATTCAGATTAAATACACAATTTTATTCGCAGCTCACATTTAGCACTCAAGCGTACTTTTTTTTTTTTTAATGAAAAATGACAGAAACTGAAGTTTTAAAGCCAACAGTAAAAAGAATAAAATTTAAAAAAAATTATTGTATTGAAAAATGCAGTATTATAAATTGTAATATGCAAACATTGCTTTGGCATTGACACACTTTATTAAAGGGGTTTTAACATAATTATTTTTTAATTATTTTTATTCAAAAGAAAGGAAATATTTTTATTATATAAATTGGAGTTTACTTTTATTTGGAGCTGTTCTGAACAATCAATATGTTAAGAGATGCTATTTATAACTTATAATAGCTATAAATAAATTATGATATTATGATATATCGAAAAATATCGATATGTGTTGGACGATATATCGCGATGATGATGTCCGGTCATCGCCCAGCCCTACTTACAGGAGGCGATGAAGTCAACAATTTCAACCACTTGCAATAAAATCTTATAGAAAATTACGCGAATCTTCGTTTTATTTTAATTCTATTAGGAATTATTTTATATAATGCAAAATATTTCCAAGAGAAGCGTCTTTGTTCACATTTTCTCTATTTTCGAAGTACACAATTAAATTTTCTGTTTGAGAAAACAGTTTCTTTTAATTGTTTATCTTCATTCATGGGAAATAACCAAATCATACTCTGATAGTCAGTTTTTTATTATTCAAGAAGATATTTATATTCATTTTAGAAACAATAGCGAAATTAGCACTAGGCTTTAATTTCTAAAGGAAGAAAATTAGACATTGAAATGTAGCAAATCACTTTTGAATCTTCAGTATGTACATTCCTAAAACTTTTCATTCTATTTTTGTTTTAATTCATCGAAACAACAACAAAAAAAAGCGATTATTTTTTAAATCAGATCATTGTAAATCAATTTTATGTCCCATTTTGAGATACTTTCTTAAAGGTAATGAATTTGCATGCGAATCAGAAAAATGTACAGGCAAGCTTGGAACAATGTAAAGAGCGGAACTGGGCTTTAATTTAAATCTCTTGCGTTGTTTTATTTCTATACTAGAATTCTGTATAGATATCTTCCTTACTTTTGTCATCATTTTTGAAGCGATTGATATAAGAAACCAATCTCAAAGTAGGTATAAAATCGTTTCTATTTTTCAGCTCCATTTTTCTTTTATATCTGACATGTAGAGAAATTAAACATTTTTATATTTTCTATAGTAGCTGGATAATTAGATTTGCAATTTGATACACAGAAGACTGGCGGCATTGTCATCTTTAAAAAAGAATAATAAAAAAAAAGCGTTAATTTATTTATTCAAGCGAGCAGGATATGATTTAGAGCCAAATTTAAATATGGTTCAATTTCCATAAGGATAGTTTCAAAGAAATTTTTTGTAAAATTATACCATAATTTTTTAGTATTTAATAATGGTTTTATTTATGATAATATTGTTCATTTTTTAAAAAAATTAGATATCTTCGTTTTTAATATAATTATTTTAAAAAGTAAAATACTTTCTAGAGTGGAAAAAAAAGTTGAGCATAAAAAATAAAGAAAACAGAAAATTTGTATCTTGCAAAGTTCAAATATTTGATAAACAAAACACCTCCGACACCTTGTGCTAATGTACCAACTGACATAAACAGTAAGTGTGCAAAACCAAATTCAAACAAGTCTAAATCTGTATTGCAGATGATGTAGAGGAGTTAGAATTATGAAAATAAAGATATAATAACTAGCTTTTTTTTCTCCATTTAACATATACTGTGACATCGCAATTTTGAAAATCGCAAACAAAGAAATGTGCAATTTGACTATTTTATTCTTAATATTAGTAATGATGCATTTCCCCCACCTAAATCGATAAACTCTAACTGACAGTCTCCATCCTATCTTGCACCGTTTTAGAAATAATATTAATATTGGATTTTCCATCAGATAACGCAGTAACAGAGGCTAACTCCAAAGTTTGCCACCAATATAATATTGTAATATTGTAAATATTGTAAAAGTTTTACAATATTTCGACACCACTTTCATCACTGTAGTCGCTGTTGTTCTGAATATAAATGTGAGTGTAAGGGATTTAAATAGGCATCTTGTACATAATTTAATCTACAAGTGGAAAATTTGAAATAAAATTCCATTTGGGAAGCAATTTGGGAATATCAAATAATATGGAATAATTATTTTTTATTTAATAAAAAAATAAATTGTACTTTTTCTTCACATATCAAGCGAAAAACTTCAAAGATTTACAAGTATATAAAGCCTTCGCAATTTATGTTTCCAATTATCGAACCAGACAAATGCAGCTTAAATCGCCGAATTTAAGTATATGTAGTAACGAACGCCTGATGACGAGCGCCATCTGCTGGCCAACAGGTGTTGACGCTTGTTAGACGGAGTGCAGATGAGACGGATCTGGACGAAAGTAAAGACGTGTGAGATGAGACTGGTCTCTGAACGAAAGACGCGACGTAACATGTGAATTAATCCTGCGACGTATTCGACGAAATCTATTTAATTTCTTTTATGTTAATGTAACTGCCCGTCCTAAATGTAATTAAATGTGCGTTCTAAAATAGTAGTGATTCCAGAGTCCTACATATGTTAATGTTCAGAAATTACAAAAAAGTTATCTGTAAAAGAAACAGAACATTTCTGGTACATACCTCATTAGAAAGATGAGAAACATAATACTGTATATCGTCAATAGCAATAGCAGCTGGGACACTTTCTTTTGTATGAAACTCACACAAGTACTGTAGTAAACCAGATGGATTTTCAATGTACCTGTATTATAAAAATATATAACTAAAATTTATCACCTTTTTTGTTTCACAAAATACAAGTCATTTTATTAAAAAAAAAATCGCACATATCTTGCATTAATGTGGAAGATGCCTCTCTTTTAACCCTTTAAAGGGCCATTTTTTTCTAGTCATATTATGTTAAAATATTTTTAGGCTTGAAATTAGAATAAGAAAAGGGATTCATTTAGCTTATTAGATAAATTTAATTTGATTCATTAATTAATTTGGTTCATTAATAATTAAGTAACAAACCAAGACATCATTTTGTCTGAGATAAAGAACTGAAGCATTTAAGTTTCTGACTTACTAAAAAAATGTGTCAGAACTTATGCCAACCTATATAATTTCATACAAAGATTGATAAATTTAGTGGGAAGCATACTTCCCACAGCCCTAGAAAGGGTTAATCAATTTGCCAATTTTGTTTTACATTTCAGCACATTATAATACGAATTTTCCAATTGGAAGTATATGTTTATTTCTAACAGTTTAGTAATCAGCTAATAGATCACATTTAGAATAAACATCTTCATAATAATGTCCAACAATAGTAAAGATGATACAATATACATCTTGGAAAAGTGTATCGATTCTTTGACGGATATGGTGAAAATTTGACACAGATCAGCAGTTTGATGTAGAATGCATAACATATCCACCCAGTTAACTGCGTTTATCAATTACCGTGAGCAGGAGCGGTCTTCCCGAAACTTGCTCGCTAATTCTCAAATAAATGTATGAATATTTTGTGAATAACTGTAAACCACTGACTGTAAACCACTGTAAACCACATATTTGTAGATCAATCGCTGAGATACTGTTAATATGCAAGTGGTACAAAAAAATTATTTTGGATGCATTTTTCCGAAAGACTGAAACCAAAATTTAACATAGAATTACAATTTTGACAAATAATAATGTAGAAGCGGTTGTGACAGTCCCCACAAGATGGCGCAGACGGCGCCAGGGAGAACGCTAACTCTAGTGGATATTGAATGAAACTAGAGAGCGAGGGCTGGTCTGTTCGTGTTGAATGGCTGTGAACCGTGGTAGCACGATGAGGTGCCCACAATGTAATATGTACCAAAACTGTAAATGTGTATAATAGAATATATATTTAATCCTAGACGCCGTTTCGTAGTGAGTTCTTTCAGAGAATGGACATATTCGCTCCAACAATAATAATAATTACTTATCAAATTTATATTTCGTTTTAAATTTATCACGTTTATAAGCTTGAGACAAAGTGCAAATCGACAGATCACCCATCTCTTCGTGGATTTGTATCCAAATTTGATACAGATGTTAAGATGTTAAAGCTGTATATCAAATTCTAAACCTCTTCGTTTATTAGTTTTGTAGTTATTGTGATAAATGATATCTTTACAATTGAACAGACAGATTTTCTCCTAAAAGATTTTGCCCAAAATTCGACAGAAATCTACAAATTTGGTGTAAAGACTAAATACCCAATTTCAATTGCCTAGCTCGAAGCGTTTTTGAGTTATCGAATTCACAAACAGACATAACGTTTGCCAAACATGTTTAATTCCAAAAATGTGTTTTTGGGATTAAACCTCGAAATGAGGATGAGATGTGTTTTTAGGATTAAACCTGGCACCTCGAAATGAGGATGAGATGCTTCCGGCATGGCGGTTGGATCTCGCCACCCTGGACGGTACACAAATAGGTGGGGGATCTGACTCCTCCCATCGATGACGGAACGTACTTCCTTCGGGGAGGGTTGTACCGTGGCCGGTGATGGCCCTTAGGACTCAACCATAGTTCCCGCCAGTGTTGCTGTTGCGGCGGTCCGGTCATTCAGTTTTATGGTTTAAATCCGTGTGCCTTCGTGGCGGGTCGGAGAGTCAGATGGCTGACTTTTCATAGATACTTTCTCTTTACACCTTAGCGACGAAAATGAGGTGTCTAGAAATATAAGAATTATGGCGATATTTCTATCTAAAGCGAGTTTCAGAGATCCTTCTAGATTTTTCGATGTCCTACTGAAAAAACTATATGAAGAGAAAGGCTAAAGCAAGTGAGGGGGATTGCGCACTGTTTGCTATTGGCGTTTCGTATTTTCCTGTGGAATAAAACATAATTATTTGTTATCGAACTTGTTGGGCTTTTTACCATATACTAATTGGATAAATTTCTATAACATTCATTTTATTTCAATATCCTTCATTGCAAAATCGTTTTTCACTTTATCATAAAGAAAAGAGAAAATATTGTAATGATCATAAAAATTCGAACGCGACATTTAATGAATCTCCACTTTTCAGATCTCTCATCTTTGAAATTATATCTGCCTATCTGTGAACAAGGCATTTTGAATTAGAAATTTTGAGCCTAGATGCATGAAATTTAGCATATAGACTTCACACCAAATTTGTAAATTTCGATCAAATTTTAAACAAAATCCATTCTAATAAATTCTGTCAGCCCGGCTAAACGAATATAAGTTACCACGACAACACAAAAACGAAGACAGTTAAATATATAAAATTTGAAATATACATCTCTAGAAGTATTGACCGTCTATCTCTCTATATTTTCACAAGCACGTAAAAGCAATAATTAAAAAAAACACGTAATTATTTAAACAGATGAAATTTAACATATAATTTTGTGACTTAAGTTGTAATTTTATATCAAATTCTGGTTTCAATTAGTAAGAAAAAAAAAAGGAATCTAAAATGCACATTCGGTTTTCTGATACTTATGTACTAACCGCATTCCAGCAATTAATCGCCAAAAATTACATATAAGCTCCTTCTTAAATATTGTTCGTTAATAATAAGAAATTAATAATACGCAAATACATTTATTAGAGTGTATGCGGGAAAAATTTCGGGTATTTTTTTATTTCCGATTAAACTATATGAATCCAGTTTTTAAAACAGCAGTGAAATAACTTACACCATTTTGATGCACTGAAGCGCCAAAGGTGAAGTCTCCGGCATGCCTAGCACATGATAAGGTCGCTGTTCAAGGGGTCTGGGGCAAATGAAAAAGACCAGATCGCCAGCACTTGCGATTGACAGGGCAGCTTGAAAAAGAAGAGAAGTCTTGAACCTGAAAGAAAAAATATTATTTTAAACTTCAAAATATATATTAAAATGAAAACATAAAAATTTCTGAAATGGGCCTATATACATGCTTAATTAAAATGTATTCCATAATACATGACTGATTAGATTTAGTTGAAGATTAATTGATAAATCCAGCATTCTTTGGGATTAAAATCCTTTCCTGTATAATATTTTTAACACATAGTTGTTTGTTTTCATGCTGTTTTGCCTTTTTTCATCATGTGCGCCAATGAGTTAATTTATTCATTATCTAGACTTCCAGTGCATGCAGTTTAGTTATATCCATGTTCCATTTTAAAATAAATAAAAAGCTATACAGGAATGGACCCTTTTAATTTTTGAGCGATGGCAAGACGACGAGAAAGACATTTGAGCCTTCATCTCCTCTCTCTAAACTTTGCCACATGAATAAGATGGTATTTGACCAGTTTATTAGGTTCACATGACGGCAAATACTTGGTGAAATCAGATTTTAACACTGGAATTCTTCGACGCCGAAGTCGAACCACCACCTAGACACTGCGATTCTTTTTATTTATTCATATTTTAACTCTTTAAAGGGCCATTTTTTCTAGTCATATTATGTTAAAATATTTTTAGGCTTGAAATTAGAATAAGAAAAGGGATTCATTTAGCTTATTAGATAAATTTAATTTGATTAATTAATTAATTTGGTTAATTAATAATTAAGTAACAAACCAAGACACATCATTTTGTCTGAGATAAAGAACTGAAGCCTCTAAGTTTCTGTCTTTCTAAAACAATTTGTCAGAACTTATGCAAACCTACATAAATTCATACAAAGATGGATCAATTTGGTGGGAAGCATACTTCCCAAGGCCCCAAAAAGGGTTAAACCGATTTAGCTTACCCAAAGGATGCAAAAAGCTAGATACAAGTCAGAAAGGAAAAAAAGTTTACAGATATAAGCTGCATTCGCCTTAGATGGAAGGAAATCAAATAAGAGAGAGAGAGAGAGAGAGAGAGAGAGAGAGAGAGAGAGAGAGAGAGATAATGATACACATTATGAATAATATTTATATTATGTTAATAATGAAGAAACAATGAATATATAAACCTAAATGTAAGTAAATAAAATCGACATATACATGAACAAATTTCTTAGCTTTACTGAACAGAGAAGGAAGAGGTATAGGCTTTTGTAGTATATAAAAAAGAGGGGGTGGGAGGGTACTCTATATTCTTCCCAACCTCGTTGATCTCAAAAATAGCATTTTTTGTATTGAGTAAGTTTTTGATCGTGTCTTTTAAAATTATCCGGAGTATTATTCGTAGTCAAAAGCAATCCGGAAATTATCCGGAGTACATGCAGTCGTAGTCAAAAGCATAATTATCTGCAAATATATAGCGATGAATCAAGGAATTTAAAGCATATGAAATAATAAGAAAATTTAAGAAATATATTGAAAATTTATTTTAAATTAAAAAGTTTCACATCCATGTGCTCAATGAAATAATTTAAACCACCTCCCCCGTTTCTAAATAATCATTATCCAATATTTTACTCGGTCTTTTACCATATTCCTTTTCATTTTGCATTTAATATAAGAATAGGTAATGGAATATTCATTTCTTCTTTTGTAAAATTCATTATTTTGAAGCAATAGCCCACAAATTTATTAACAGCAGCTCCGGAAAATATGCAATACAAAGAGGTGTTGATTTTAGAAAGTCAAAACGTGGAAAATTTTCTATCATCCGCAACGATTTCTACAACAGTAGTTATGTTTCATATCTTAGTTTAAATCAATCAAAGATGGTTCTCGTATTTCTTCACTATACTAAGCACCAAACGCTTATGTGCGGGATGCTGAAAATATCAATCTGAGTACTTGTAGTATTCAATGTTTTGTCCAAAGTTCGCAATTTTTTTAATGAAGATGAAAGGTAAAATGCCAGAAAATTTCGGAGTGATACTCTTGCTGCTTCTGTATACGAGTTCAAAATTGTCTCATTCTGTTACTAAGACAATTTTTTGTCCATATTGGAAACAAAGGAGAAAGAATGAACCATAAACCTTTAGACATCTTCAACAATGCTTGAATGCATCTATAAACATCTGCTTGGGCCTGAAGCATATTTTAGAATTTTTTGAACAACCTCTTATATCAATTTTTAAATTGTACATCATAATTATATATTACAGATGAGCGCAAAAGTAAACCGGGTTAATGTGAGGATTTTAGCTCATAAAATAGAATGAAATTAACATGAAAAGAGGTCATTACGTTTCCAGCTAATACGTACAAATCTCGGAATTTATAAAGGTTTGTACGGTACAAATCTCGGAATTTATTAAGACTTGTACGGCGCTAAAGGTTTCGATTTTTACAAATTTTTACTGTCTTGTATATATACTCTAGAGAAAGTAGTTATCGTCACATAATTCGAACTCGGGATTTTGACGAACCGGGACGAGAATTAGAACTCCCTGAATTCGAATAACACGTTTTTTGAAAATGTCTGCCTTTCTAAAATAAACAGATAATATTAGAAAAATAAAGACGGTTTGAACTAGATGGTTAAAATTTGGTATACATTCTTTACACCAAATCTGCAGGTTTCTATAAATTTGGATAAAATCTGTTCAGTGGAAGTCTGACTGTTCGAATATAATTTAACACGATAATTACAAAACGAAGAGAGCTACATAGACAAAATTCGATATACAGAATTAACATCTATAGTGTAGACACCTATCAATATTTGATCTGAATCCAAATTTGTATTGACTATCTGTACTTTCAGAAACATGTTGTAACATTCCCCGTTTCCCAGTACTGATAAGACATTTACAGCCAGCTGTATCATCGCTATTAATTACTAAACTCCTCGAGATAGCTAGATGGTGGATCTTTTCACCTGGGTGGTCTCGCATCTGTTCATTAGCGACTACAGTGAAAGACCACATGTGGGGATTCCTCGTCCAAGAGATATTGATAGTACCTTCAAAGAGAAAGGGGTGTCCAAAAATCTGGATGCTAAATGTTTCTCATTGTGAAAGGACTATGATAACTCCGTGCTCCAGAATAGTCAGTTATGAAAGGTGCATCACTAAAAGGACCTTCGCACGACCGACTGGCGTCGCTGAGAGAGCATATTGCTGAACCCCGATTGGCCGAAAGAGAGCTCAAATGACCAATGTAAATTAAGAGGCGGAGATTGTCGCCAAAATAAAATGGGGAGATATTTTTTTTTTTTAGGGGGAGGAGAAGAAACGAATTGCAAGTGGACTACGCTCACGAGTTCGGAGTCCGAGAACTACCCCTGGAGTGGTCGTGTTGTCTAACAACCTGTTAGTTCTCTGTGGTGTTGTTTCTCCGTATTGATGGAGAACTGAGTTTCAAGATAAACCTTCGACTTCGCCTGTTGTGTTTCCTACTACAGGTGTAAATAACTATTTATTTAACCAAGATTAGAGCAAGTTGTTCTTTTGTATATATAGGGCTGTAAAATAAAGAATTGTCTGGAAATTCTGCTTCGTTATTTGATTTGTCTAGATCAAGACATTAAAATGTAAACGCAATGATTTAAATATATCAAATTTGATATGGGATTTTGTAACTACAAGCGTAGTTTCGTATCAAAATTTTTGTTTTAAACGGTTGAGAAAAACGTATTTAAAACACTAATTTAATTTTGAGATACAATAAACACATTCCAGGGTTTAATCGCCAAATAACTCGCCAAGGATGACACGACAGATTCAGTAAAAAAACTTCATTTCACTCCAAAAGTTAATATTTCGTATCTACTGTGCGCCAATGTCATATAAAGCGTTCTCTGGCAAAGAGAAGATAGTTTAGGATGACTGCTCCCACTGATTTAAAAATTAATTTCACATTTAATACTCAAATTTTATTGTTATTGTTAACTCTTCGGCGAATAATGATTCACAAACCATATTAATAGTATTGATTATTATTAATGGGAGTCATACCTACCATTTAAAATGAACTACAATTCATCACAAAAAAAGAAATTATTTTAAACGGGATAATGAACATAGAGCATTTTGAATATAAATATTTGCAAATTGACGAAATCGGTTCCAGATGTTAAGGCGAAAACTTCGCCACGGTTTTATTTTGCAATATCTCTCGAAAATGGAAGGAAGGGAATCACTAATGATATTTCGAAGAGTCATGAGCTTTCAAAAAAACAAAACAAAATTGTGCCAAGTGTATGCCGGAATGGTTACTTCGTTTTTCTGGATATTTTAAATATACAAACAATGAGTAGGGCAACAGCTTATATCATAAAGATATTCCACGATAAAGGATGTTTGTGGAAGATAGAAATATAAAACAAATAATACAGAATTATATAGAAAGAAGTACTAAAATATACAGAAGTCTAAGCAATGACTGTGGCAGCGCAAGACTTGGAATAATGTCATTAACTCTTAACATATCATGTTTTCAATGGAGTCACGTTTATTCATTTTTCTAATTTTTTTAACCGCTTTAAAATTTTTAAGCTAGCGAAAACTTCAATAAAATAAGGTACGATTCTTTAGTACTGATAATAGAAAACAATCGATTTCAGTAATGAGAAAATTATGGATCGAGGAATGGATACAGTCAGTTACAGATTTTTGAATAATACCTTAATTTCATTGATATTATAGCTGATATATTTATAGCAAAATACAGAAAATACATTTTAAAAACATTCTATATATTTAAAATAATTAGGACAATCAAATGAACCAGTCTCCCAGCTGCTATCACTGGTTTGATTTCGTCAATTTTTATTTTCTATGAAAGCTTATGATATAACATTAATAGTCGCCTGTTTTTTACCTACCTTATTTTGGAGAGGAATCTCAAAACACTATTTCCCAAAATAATTTGATATTTGACTACTTATAAAATGCATCACTGTAATAAATAAATGACAAACTGTACATACTTCTTGGCCAATTTTTGATTTATTAGTAATTTTTAAAAAGATGCAAAAGGTTCATTCTTGATTTTTTAAAAATTTATAATGGAAATTGTACCAATATAATTCACAAATTTTTTAACGTTCAGTTTTGCCCCACGGGCTTTGGTAAAATCAATCTTTTAGCACCGTTTTTTTTTTTTTTTTTTTTTTTTTTTTGAACCACGAGGAGGAAAAGAATAATGTAGTTGAGCTCATAATAAGAAAAGAACAAGGAATCTTGGCCTAGGTAAAAACGCAGTTAAAACATTTTATTACAAATAGTTTCGAATATAGCAAGATTAAAAACATCTAAAAATAAACTATATCAAGATTTGTATTTTCCTAAACTTTATAAAATCTAAAAGAATTTATAACTGAAATTTAGTCTGAATATTGTGTCTGAAATGCATTTTTCGCTAAATTTTAGTTTAATTATTATACGCATTGATAGATGGCAGCACATTTCGTAAATTATTCATTTTTCTTGTATGGAAACTTCCATTTTATTTAGTCTGTAGGAAAGTGTTATTCGAAATGGAAATTATAAATGCAATTAATTGCCATTAATAGCAACTTTTTAATATCAAAAAAAGAAAACCGAACAGAAATCAGCTTCTTTTTAATTAAACGACAGTATTAATGATTAACAATAAAACAATTATAACAGGATTTCCATGTAATTTCTGAAAACTTTTTTATGAAAATAACTCAACTAAATGCCAAGTCAATTAATACATGGAATTAGAGATTTCTATCAACTTTGAGAAAAAATTAACTTCTCAACTCAAAGGCTGAAAAAAAGAATTTCCAGAAGAAATTTTGAATGAATTTTCGCTTCAGAAAAAAACTATGAAACTGAAGTCAAGTACATTAAACATAAATTTTGCTAAAATGATTACATTGCTTAAACCCCAAAATAAGAATTTAGGGGTCCTATTCATTGGGGGAAAAAGTGCCAATTCAAAAGTAGGCCAGTATAAAAAGTAAAAATCCTTACTATTCTATGTGATTCGTGAGATCTGATGACTTTACATTGACACTAAGATAACAATAAATCATATATATAGGAAATATTAAAATTACACATAAGCAAAATCATGATAATGAACTGCAGTATATGTTAAAATACAAACCATATTATATGTACAATAAAAGTTGAGAAGAAAAATTCTTCAGAAATTAATTTCTTACAGATTTTTCTTATGATCTATTTAACAAGTTCGATACCACGTCACACAATTCTGATCCACACATTCTATATTTAACTATTAAAAGCCCGTTTTAACTAAAAAACGGAGTTTTCAATCAAATTTTGGGTAAAATGTAAAATGCTAAAACTGTCATTGCTATTCAGGGTTTTAATTTCTAATATAGTCTCTAATATATCTTTTACATACGGTTTATTTTAGTAAAAAGGACGATTTGCCAATATGAGGGATGTGTCACAGCTCCGGAATCGTAGATTACCGATTCCTAGTCTAAAATAAGTATCAATAATGATTAAATCTTTAAGAACAATTTCAATTAATATTATCTCTGAAATTGAAAATATTATCAATATATTTTAGTTTCATTATCATATATACCGATAGATGGCAGCACGTATCGTAAATCCCGAATGTAATAAAATAAAACCTTTATCAAATTGGGCAATAGAATGAAAGATGAAGTCTAAATTTAAAATTTTTGGTTATAAATTCAAATTTTGTATATGTAAATTCAAATGTTTTGTAGTTAAGCAGAATCGAATTATTTGGAAAAGGATAAATTTTATGTTACTAGAAGAATTTTTCTAAAATAAAACTAAAAATTGTATAAGAATCAATGCAAATCAAATTTAAAAAATCTATAAAATGAGTACAAATTTATTTCATAATTATGAAAATTAAAAGGGTTCATATTAAACCTGAATATAAATGCTCAGAATTTTAACGAAGAGTCGTACTTAAGAATTTTGGAAACTTTTAAATTATTTACATTTTCTCAGATAATAAATGAATTGCAATCGGTTTTCATTTTTTTTAATTCTTTTTTTAAAAATAGTGTTCAGGACTTGTAGTGTCCATACTTAATGAGTGTAGTCCATACTTAATCACAGAGAAAAAAGACATACTGGTAGCTTTCTAATGTCTTTTTTTTATCTTCCTGTTTTCATACATCATGTTCAGGACTGCAATACTCATAATCACGGAGAAAACTGGAATTTAATAGTTTTCCAATATCTTTTTATCTTCCTTTTTTCTTATAAGCTGTTTTCCTTGGTTGTTTAATCATTTCGATTTAATATTCGAGAGATGAAAGTACTTCCGGCTTCCTAGATAATATCTGCCAACCACCACCACCACCCCTCTTTTCCTTTATAGTAAATCATTAATTGTGTATACAGTGATGGTCTTTCATAAGGAAAATCAACATTTTTTGGAATATATCTTGCAATGTAATTGTGATATCTAGATAACTGACAGTACGATATCTTTAAAGAACCGCTTAATATTTATCTCTGCTAATAGTGCAAGAGAATCCATATCTAGTCATTATACAAGACAGATTATGGCCAAGAAACGCCAAATTTGGCACAAATATGTTAGCACAATTTAGTATAAATGGCACAGCTAAGGAAATATGCAAATCGAAACGATTTTTTGAAACTTTTAATTAGAATTCCACAGTTAAAAACCAAGCATTATTTTTATATCACTCTAAAAATCAACTTTTTAATAATATTAATTTAACACCTGCAATTTTTTATCTGAATTATAACAATTTTTATAAAATACTTTTAAGTCTAATTTGTAATAATATTTTATTGTCATAAAGAAATTTGAACCATTTAATTTCCTAAAGTGTTGTTTAAAAATTCAATCGTATCTTCCATATATGAAAACTAGATTCTTTTTTTTTTTCCCCATTTTCTTTGCAAATGTAGAAATGTATTTTTATTCCTAACTTAATTTGATCAGATTAATTCAGGGTTTCCATTTTTTTTTTTTTTTTTTTTTTTTTTTTGAAGAAAAAAAATTTTCAAGGACTTTCAAAGGCATTTTTAAAAAATTCAGTTTTTTAAAAATGCCTTTCAAGAACTACATATTTCAGACATAAAATGCAACTGATAAGTTTAAATCAAGTATTTTCAATATTAACATTAAAATAAATCATTACTTTCTTGTTTACTGCTTCAAAATATTGCGGTGAAAAATACTAAGGACACCAGTTACGCTTATCTTGTTAATATAAGAAGACACCAATGAAATATCTTTTGAATGCCAATGATGTGGGGGTTGTTGAGAAGCTCCTAGGCTCGATGGCCTTTCATCTTCCGTTCGACTAGAATGATGGATGAATGCCAGACAATATATGTTGAAGATAATTTGGATTTTTATATTATATTTTTTGATAACTTCTTCAGTATATCTTTCATTATTTCTATGCTTATAAATAGAACACAAATACACAGTTTTGTCTCTGTTACAGAGGATAATTTGTTACCGAAATCTTTTAAGACAGTAAGGAATTTTTCCAATTAATTGAAAGATTATATTTGCTATTCCCTCATTTTTACTTCCTCGTATACGAAATATAAAGAAAGTATTACAATCGTTACAAAATTTTGAGCTAAAGATTTTGTCGAATCTCCAAGTTTCAGACATTTTTACCATTATGCCTGTTGGTCATTCAACAAGCTTAGAGTTAGACAGCTGAAATTTGGTATATGGAATGACGACCAAATTTGTAGATTCTATCAAATTTTGAACGAAATTTATTTACAGGCAGTCTGGCTGTTCGAGTGCAAGAGAGCTCGGTAACCAGGATAGGTGAATAAAATTTGGTATACAGGCTAATATAAATACTTATGAAATTTGGAACGAAATTCATTTATAGGTAGTCTGGCTGTTCTAATACAAGAGAGCTCGGTAACCAGGATAGGTGAATAAAATTTGGTATACAGGCTAATATAAATACTTATGAAATTTGGAACGAAATTCATTTATAGGTAGTCTGGCTGTTCTAATACAAGAGAGCTCGGTAACCAGGATAGGTGAATAAAATTTGGTATACAGGCTAATATAAATACTTATGAAATTTGGAACGAAATTCATTTATAGGTAGTCTGGCTGTTCTAATACAAGAGAGCTCGGTAACCAGGATAGGTGAATAAAATTTGGTATACAGGCTAATATAAATACTTATGAAATTTGGAACGAAATTCATTTATAGGTAGTCTGGCTGTTCTAATACAAGAGAGCTCGGTAACCAGGATAGGTGAATAAAATTTGGTATACAGGCTAATATAAATACTTATGAAATTTGGAACGAAATTCATTTATAGGTAGTCTGGCTGTTCTAATACAAGAGAGCTCGGTAACCAGGATAGGTGAATAAAATTTGGTATACAGGCTAATATAAATACTTATGAAATTTGGAACGAAATTCATTTATAGGTAGTCTGGCTGTTCTAATACAAGAGAGCTCGGTAACCAGGATAGGTGAATAAAATTTGGTATACAGGCTAATATAAATACTTATGAAATTTGGAACGAAATTCATTTATAGGTAGTCTGGCTGTTCTAATACAAGAGAGCTCGGTAACCAGGATAGGTGAATAAAATTTGGTATACAGGCTAATATAAATACTTATGAAATTTGGAACGAAATTCATTTATAGGTAGTCTGGCTGTTCTAATACAAGAGAGCTCGGTAACCAGGATAGGTGAATAAAATTTGGTATACAGGCTAATATAAATACTTATGAAATTTGGAACGAAATTCATTTATAGGTAGTCTGGCTGTTCTAATACAAGAGAGCTCGGTAACCAGGATAGGTGAATAAAATTTGGTATACAGGCTAATATAAATACTTATGAAATTTGGAACGAAATTCATTTATAGGTAGTCTGGCTGTTCTAATACAAGAGAGCTCGGTAACCAGGATAGGTGAATAAAATTTGGTATACAGGCTAATATAAATACTTATGAAATTTGGAACGAAATTCATTTATAGGTAGTCTGGCTGTTCTAATACAAGAGAGCTCGGTAACCAGGATAGGTGAATAAAATTTGGTATACAGGCTAATATAAATACTTATGAAATTTGGAACGAAATTCATTTATAGGTAGTCTGGCTGTTCTAATACAAGAGAGCTCGGTAACCAGGATAGGTGAATAAAATTTGGTATACAGGCTAATATAAATACTTATGAAATTTGGAACGAAATTCATTTATAGGTAGTCTGGCTGTTCTAATACAAGAGAGCTCGGTAACCAGGATAGGTGAATAAAATTTGGTATACAGGCTAATATAAATACTTATGAAATTTGGAACGAAATTCATTTATAGGTAGTCTGGCTGTTCTAATACAAGAGAGCTCGGTAACCAGGATAGGTGAATAAAATTTGGTATACAGGCTAATATAAATACTTATGAAATTTGGAACGAAATTCATTTATAGGTAGTCTGGCTGTTCTAATACAAGAGAGCTCGGTAACCAGGATAGGTGAATAAAATTTGGTATACAGGCTAATATAAATACTTATGAAATTTGGAACGAAATTCATTTATAGGTAGTCTGGCTGTTCTAATACAAGAGAGCTCGGTAACCAGGATAGGTGAATAAAATTTGGTATACAGGCTAATATAAATACTTATGAAATTTGGAACGAAATTCATTTATAGGTAGTCTGGCTGTTCTAATACAAGAGAGCTCGGTAACTAGGATAGGTGAATAAAATTTGGTATACAGGCTAATATAAATACTTATGAAATTTGGAACGAAATTCATTTATAGGTAGTCTGGCTGTTCGAGTGCAAGAGAGCTGGGTAACTAGGATAAGTGAATAAAATTTGGTACACAGGCTAATATAGATACTAATGAAATTTTGGACGAAATATGTCAAACGGTTCGCCATCTGTATTTTAGCATGCATATAAAGACAATAACTCACAAATACAGTGACTTAAACCAATGAAATTCGATTTATTATCTTGTCTCTATAACTGTGTGAATTTTGATTCCATTCGGTCGTAAAATAGACGTTTAAAATATAGATTCACATGACAGATTCAATATAAATATTATATTAATGCCAAAGATCTATATTTCGTAACTATTACTCGCCAATGCCATACAAGGAATTCGCTTACAGTTTTTTGCGGAGGAAGGAGGATAAGACCTTTATTGTATCCTCTTGTATCCACTCATGCTGATTTTATCAACATTTTTAATTCAGCTATTTAATTAGCCGTTAGACTTGCTTATACAATAAGTAAAATACACCGCAAAGTTATAATGTTAAAATCAAAGCAAATAAATAAATGCAAGTTCAAATGACTATAAGGGACTAAAATAACGCAGATAGTTAACCCTTATGCTCATTTTGTATAGTATACCATACATACAACTTTATAAAAATATTTATATATATACCTTATATATATATATATATATATATATATATATATATATATATATATATATATATATATATATATATATATATATATATATACATACCTATTTTTTTTTTTTTTTTTTTTTTTTTTTTTTGCTTTTCTTCAAAAAAGCAATCTTGCCACGATAAGAGTTAAGCTTCTAATGCAAATTTGACACCATTAAGTTCGGCTCTTTTAGGAAGGTTCATGTACATAATAAATAAACCAGGAGTAAGGCTACTAAAATAACACAGCCTTAATGTCGATTAGGATTGAAGTTTAAAAATGTTTTGTTGAAGGAGCTACGAAGCTACGAATATCAAATTATGTGCAAGAGATTTAATTGAAATTTAATATAACGACTGTTCCTAACGAACTAGCTTAACGCCAAAGACAATAAGTGTCTTTTTTTTTTTTTTTTTTTTTTTTTTTTTTAGCAATTGAGCAGCAGTTGGTTAGATGGTTAGATAGCAATAATGAAAACGGTCGAATTTCAATGCAATAATAAAATCTATTGGTACCAATCACGCAATAAAAGAAGAATTCTGAAAAAAGTGGTATCATTAAAAAGACGAAAATTAGTTTCATGCAATAATACTTTCGGGAACTACCACTAAAAAACGCCAAAATCTCGTTTCATTTTTAATTAATTAAATTTGTAATTAAAATTTCAAAAAAAATCGTCCTGAGATGCATTTTTCGAAGCATATTTATATCAAATTTGGTAGTCTAAGACAAACGGTTTGACCTGCAGCTAAGCCGATAGATACATATTTATTATTAGTTGAGACAGTCTCCTAATGTTGGTGAAGAATCAAACGTCTTTAACTTAAAATTCGCGTACTTTCAGTGAGAAATTAGCAAATATATGTAAGTAATATCAAGTTTAAATAATCTTGTTTAAAATAACAAGTTTCAAAGTAAATTAACCATTTTCTACTGAAGGCGCAAGAACTCTGTAGAAGTTGTAATATCTTGTGTGTTTGGTGCAAAATAGTCAGATCTCTCTTTTATGCCAAACAATCCAATCAACCAACTTGTAAAAGTTGTTTATGAGAAAGAACGCTAGTAAGGCTAGAAAAGTACAATAGCCTCGAAGAGATATTTTATAAAAAGTTCAATTTATTCTAAAAATTGATAATAATTTACAAACAAAGCAGAACTTATTAACGTACAAACATAGAAATAAAATTAAATATAAAAAAAAAGAAAAAGAAAAAAACTCCACTTGTTTTTTTAAAATTCTTCTACACAAAAATATAATTAAAGAATTCAATCGTGCAATTTTGAAAAATGTACATGCCCCTTTGAAAAATGTTCATGCCCCTTTTATTACACAGGGTGTCTCAAAAACCACGACCGCGGCTTTTATTTCTTAAATATTGATCGTAGACATATATTGTAAATTATAAAGTTGCGTAAAAAAGATGCAAAATGCTATGAAATCGATTAAAATTTTCAGGGGATTAAACTTTAAAAAATACAAAATTTAAATTTTTATACGGACCCTGTACCAAAAAAAATTCCTCAATGAGTAAAATGTGCCCCATCCTCTAACAAGGTCATGTACAAAATTTCAGAATGTTATCATGAAAATTCTCAAAGATATGTTAATACAAATTTTAAAACCTATGCTTTCTGAAAAATACTTTAAAATTTTACATCATGAATTACAGAATATAACTATAAAATAGCACAGTCAGTGAATTTGTAAAAAATCTTATGTAATCTTTCATTAAAATAATCTTTCCTTTCAGTTATTATTTCTACACATTTTTAATACTTTTGAACCAATAAATAAAAAAATTATTATTTATTTATTCAGTCATTACTTTTTTTTTGTTAATTTGTGTACGACCCCTAAAACACGAACATCCGACATGATTTTTCCTCTCTGCGAACTGATATCCAGACATCGAAAAGTCGTTTAAGTCAGTATTTATGTAGTTTCATATCTTTGAGACTTTTTGCGATAAAATGCTGAAATTTCGTACATGACCTTATTAGAGAATGGGGCACATTGGGAATTTTTTTGTACGGGGTCCTATAAAAATTTAAATTTTATATTTTTTTAAATTCCCTGAAAACTTTTAATTGATTTCAAGGCAATTTGCACCTTTTTTTACGCAACTTTGTAATTTACAATATATGTATACGATCAATATTTCAGAAATAAAAGCCGCGGTTGAGGTTTTTGAGACACCCTGTATATGTTTTTAATATTAATGATTACTGCTGATATTATACCTATTTAACTGGATATAATAATACTCCGAGTAGCTTTCTTATTATTTTTCATTTGATATGTCATAAACAACAACTGGCTGCAATATTAAGTCATGCGGCCCCGATAATCACACGTAATCAGTAATAAATTATCATCTCTAGTCGACAATCTGAAATCTTTTAAATGCAATAAAATCTTAATCGTGTCAATTCTAGGTGTAATAATACACTTCATAATTTTCCCTATATTGTTAACTAGAGTAGTCGTTGACTATAAATTAGCTTCATATTATCATGTGACAGTCTATTACAAGAAATCTGAGAGTTTAGAAAGTCCTAAATAAACACTTGAGTCCATTTTAAGTTAAAGTTTCAGATCAAGCACATTAGACAATTTTAGAGGCAATAAGGTCTGGTAGTAAAGTCATGGTTTCCAGATCAGAAGGTCTCAGGTTCGAAACCTGATTCCATCAACGAATCACTGTGTAAGCTGGTCTGGTGCATGCTAAAATACGTCGAGATCAAATTTCCTTTCACCGGTGTGGTGCCGAAGTTTGGAGAAGTTATAGCAGTTCAAGTGCCCTCGTAATCTGAGACAGAGTTCAAAATTATGAGGTCCGTCCAAAAATAATTCAAGTGTTACTTCAAAACGGGACATAAATATAACTAACAATTTAAACCAGATGGCGTTAACTGCTAACAAATATATACAAAGTCCATTCTCCTTGAAACTGGTAAGATCATAATCTGGTATACAAATATTGAAAAAAGATATTGAAGATTTACTCTATCCGTGCTATATAGTACAATTCACTGTTTAAACTGCACCTGATAATTTTGAAATAAGCTCATGATTTTAAATCATATTTTCTTAGTTATTCAAAGTAGTTAAGTTAATAGTTTTTGCATAAGAAGGAGATCATTATGTCACTATTTTTCATTTCATTAATAAATTTTCGAAAATTTAAGTTTAAAAAATATATGTTTCATTATTTGCAGATAAAAAGTAAAACTAGTATTTTACTATTTTTATTATGAGGGTGTATTTCTTAACGATTCTATTATTTATCTTTAAATATAAATTAAAAATATAAAGCTTAAAGCATCACACTCACAAATTAAAGAAAATAACATGCAAATTCTTCTTAACAGTTTCATCAAACTGTTTACAAACGGTAGCGTACGGCATTAAAGAATTTAAGCGTGACATACCGAAATAATAAAAACACTGTCTAAAAATGTCATTCTGAGAAGATGACTGTTTTCGGGGGCTGATTTTTTTTCCACGAAGTGAAATCACTCACTAATCTTAGCACAATTCTAACGAAATAGACATAAAACTGGCAATTTCCCCACGTGTTTATTTTGGTAACCACTAATTTATGCAGTCTCATAGCAACTAGCGAGCGTGAAATATTATCGGTCCGTTTTCGATATTAAAAGTAGGTGTACGCACAAAATGACCTACTTTAAGAACTATGAATCATCTTGGCAACAATCGTGCATCTTATTTTAATCCAGAAGCCACGCCTTTAAAATTACGTAGCGTGCAATTTGATTATAATCGTAACTTCATTATTTTGAATGCTTCTTAGACATGATAAGGCATTTAATAATGCAACACAGACGGTAGCTTTTCCCAAGTTTCACCAACATAACAAGAGTTCCCGGATGATGCACTTCGTTTAGGAAAATAATTTCTTACTTAAAAAAAATCGTTTTTAAAAAGCAAAAGCTGTGACAGAGTTCCTGGTATTAATACTTATGATTCTGGCAACATACCAAGTGTCAAAACAACTATTTATCTTGAAAAATTATTCATCAGAATAAATTGTCTTACACGATGGGCTTAAAAACGAACAGGGGAAAACATTAATTCATTAAACTTTTAAAACGTGATCTTTAAATAATTTTTTAATGTTCTTATTATATAATCAAAAATTATATACTCAGCGGGAAATGAAAAAGTCATAATGTTTCGGCTTAATGAACAATTTAAAACTATTTCCTTTGGATAAAAACTAAAATTACTACGCCTTTCGCGTACTCTAAAAAACAATTTACATAATAAAAAAACGTAATATACTATTTTGAAAGGTTTTGAACCTTATTTTATTACGGACGAATAAGTATAAAGAGAACCTATATTGATGTTTCCTTCAAAATAACTACCATCTGTATTGCTAGTAAGAAATACATGCGAATTGCAAGCTCTCTTTAACCAACTCCTTGAGTGCTGTACTTCTTCGAAACTTGAGAATTGTTGCCTCTTGATCTTTTAAAGAGCACATTTAGCCACCATAGCGAGAGCTCTACTATTTTTCGCGCTTTCACTGCTTAGTTAAGTAAATTCTTTAATGAAAGGAAAAGTAACATGCGGAAAGAAAAAAGGCTGCTTCTGGGAGTGCCTGATTGTGATGTTTTGATATGCTATTTGAAATCAGGAAGGGTCTGGTAAACCGGCAGCTCATGATGATGTAGTACCAAAGACCTCGATTTCCACTTTATAGGACGTTTTGAATGCCTGCTATCACGAGCCTGCTTTACGAGTTCACACATTTGGAATGAATTCAGGCTCTGCTGCCTAGCCCGTCATAAAATAATCTTCGGCTGTTCCATCGGACCCCGGCCAATGAATTTCTTTTTCAAACAAGCGTTGAAACAATGAAATAAAAAAATAATAATACATTTGAAAGATACAGAAATTATTGTATCAGCTTTTGTGGAGATGGTAGTGACGTAATGAAACTCAAACTCAAGACACATATATGAAAGGCAATAAAGTGTCAGTCAAATATGCTTAAAATCAAAGAGTTAAAAATTAAAATTTGTATGTAAAAATGAAGTGATATTTTCGCCAACCTTGTTTCTGCGAAAATAAGACTGAATCAAAAAATAAGTCCTAGCATAATTTCTCGAAATACTGAGCTATATTCCAGGAATATGATCGTTAACTTTAGAGAAGCCATTATTATTATCGAAAGATCAATCAAGGTGCAAATATAAGTGCACACCAATAACTAACGGTTGCGACAACGACTAATTACGATCTTGAGGTGGAATGAAGATCATTATGATCTGTGCAGTGGAAGCAAGAGGATCCATGTTTTCGAGAACATTTCTTTAATGATCACATTTCACACAAACAAACACGAAAGATAAGACATTAAAAAGCATATCATCTCCTTATAATTACAATTGCAATGCACTATGGGATGCATACCTAATCAGACATCGCCATCTATTATCCAAAAAAGAAGATAGAATAATGCAACTGCTACATTCTTATGATTATTTTACAGATTTAAAAAAAAAAATATTTTGATCCTCAAGTAAGACAACAACAAAATGAAAAATACAGAATTTCGCTTAACAAGCGTAATTAATTCTCGAATCTTACTCATAAAGCAAAACAACTTGTTCAATGGGACTCCATACTAATTAGGACAACACGTGCTATTCCGAAAAAATACTCAAACAAATGAATAGTAATGTAATTTTTTTATTTATAATGATGCTTTTTTTACAAGAAAATTGTTTGAAGACAATTATCTTTGACTGCGCTTCAAAATTAGACGAAAAGGGGACACAGCATTATTTTTAAACGCATTTGCAACGACCATAGCTATTGCTTTATCATGATGATACTTCTCAACATACAATGTAACAATTTCCCATGCTTTCAGCATCTCTTATTTTTCTAGAAGGTTATTGCTCATCTGCATCTATTATTTCTTCCTCTTCTGACCAAATCTCCTCCGCAGCTTTTTACTGTGACACAGAATGCGACCCTATAAGCTCTTCGGCGATCTTGGCTATGTCTACCAGCTCATCGATGTCGCTGCTATTCACATCTGGCCCCATAATCTTGATCAAGGGCAAAATCTTGTCGATTAAGACACCAAGACACTTGCTCAAACCTCTTAGGACCGTTCGACAACGCTATCCGATCAGGACTTTTTCCATGTGGATATAAGCACTCTCTTCAAACTAGGATTCAACACAGACTGATAACAAGCCAATCCAGCATGTGAATTTACCATGTCTCTCCGCCATTCGTTATGTGAAACTAAGCTTGTTAAACGAATAATTTTTTACATTTGGTTTTGCTTTTTAAGCGAGATTTCATTGTTTTAACGAACGAATAATTGTGGAAGATTCCCAGGGTTAAGAATTTTACAAATTTCTGCAATGAAAAGTTGGGTCTTAGAATGGTCCGAAATGGTAAGCAGCATATGATAATTTCGGTCAACAGGTGGCAGTGACAAGAAGAGTAAGGGCGAATCAAAAGCAAAACCAATATTTACCCATTCGAAGATATTGCTACAGAAATTGTTCGGTGGGTGTGCAATAAGAAGTCCAACAAGCTCGATAACGAAGCTCCATTCCACGAAGAAGCATAAATAACAAAACTAAGCCGAAGTGCGCATATCTATAGAACTTGCAAAAATTAACAACACATACGCAAACAGCAGATCGTTAAACAGAAAACAGTTCAATATACAACCTGAGAGCTCGCTCTGCGATCAACACTATGAAGAGAGAATTGGTTAGATATCCTCGCTTTAGTTCTCTCGCATTTTTATAGTCTCCGTAGTAAGGATGAAATATTCGAGAAATATGTACGGATCTAGTCTTAATAGAAATAACGTCATAATTCTTGTATTTTCTATAATCTTCATTTTGTCGCCAATGACAGTCCATTAAAATATTTGTAAATATCTCTTCTTTACTATGTCATTAAGTGCACAAGGAAGCAATGTATTACATTTTCATAATAATATCATATGAATGGATTCTTAAAAGAAGAGCAAAATGTGTGACTGATAGATTCTTTTTTTAAATGATATCCAAGCAACTGCCTTTGCAAAAACACCAAAATAAGACACCTCCCAGAAGAACTGAAGAATTCTTCCCAGAAGAATTTCTCTATACTAAGCATACAAGAAAGTAAAAATCATTTCATATTTATAAAAATGGAAAATAAGGCAAAATAAAATTTTGAAACAAAAAAAATTTGGTTTAATACTTTTAACTTGTAAATTTAAAAAATAATGATGGTGATGATGAAAAGCTGAGTAAAAATAATTCTTTAAATAACTTTTACACCTAATTATTAAAAACAAAAAGTCATAAAACAAAAACAGAACAACTATTTTATAAACTAGAAACCATTAAATGAAATTTGTATCACCCTTATCATACTATTAAACAGAATAAAGGAATAATAATAGGCCTGGATTATAAAAAAAGTGACATAGATGCCATTGTTTAGGGGTTTTTTTTTCAGTATTTTCAAGGTTATTTAATTTTGTGCTTTCATTTGTTTCAGAGTAAAATCAGTGATTACTTTCAGGGCGTTATTTTTATGATTTTTTCTTCCTGTTTTTAAATTCACTAATATGTCAATATGGCCAATGTTGTTTTGTACTTGACTCACTGTAAAACAAATTGGTCCAACTGATTCAAGTCAATGCCAGTTAAACCTTGAGAATTAGAATGCATTAAAAAGCTTTAGAATTTGTACATCATTTTTAAAAACTACTTTTCTAAATAAAACTTATATGTAAAATATTAACATCAGCTCTCTTGGAGGTGAACTACAATTAAATATTTTATGATTTCAGTTTGTCATAATTTTATTTACATAAAGAAACACCTTATATAGATATTAAATTTATAAAAAAAAATTTGGTTTTGGAACGAGCATATGAGTTACCCCATTTAAGAGTTCTATATAGCTTAATTCTGGACGGATAGTAATCTTTTATACATTAAAACCAATGTCTGTTAAATCCTAGAACAGACATAGTGCACATATGTGATTTTATCTTAATATTATATAAAGAATGCAAAAACAGGGAAAACACCTTCTAATGACAGTCATACCAAACCAATAACTTTTTTAATGCTCAGACTAGGCTTCTTAAATTGTGGTTTTAAACTCAAGTGCATATATAGAATGTTGAGATCATTGAACTTTGGTTTATCCTTTATCTATTAAAATGCACCTTATCAACAATTTCTTAATATGTAACTATTGTTTAAATGATATTGGAATTGCATAAACTTTCAAATTCCAGTTTTTTATATCATATTTTGAAGTTATATAAGATCTATTTCTGGGATAAATTTTCAGCCATGGTCAGATGGCAGGGAAGACAACTGAGCTCGCATTTTCTAATAAAATTTCCATACCCTCTAAAGGTTCTTCAAACCTTTGCAGTTTTTAATATGCAATAAACTGAAAAATGCAGTAGAAGAACTATGATCCTTTGGTACAAGAGCAGAAAGTGAATTATTAATAATCCTAAAGGGTGCTATCCTGACAAAACAGTAAAGCATTTATGTCATTTTTTTAAGGTAAAATAAAATCAAATAAATAATAATAAAAAAATAATAATGTTTCAGGCATCGTCAATTTTTCCTAAACCACTCAAAACAAACGGGTGCAAATAATAATAATAATAATAATAACTTACCTACATCTCTCCTTTCTGTTACAAAGTCAAGATTCAGATTTAAGGCTAATGTGGCTTTTATTCAGAAGAAAAAGTTCCAAACGGATAAAAATGTAACTAGCACTCTTTCAGACCCAGGATTAGAACAAAAATGAAATAGTAGTGAAAGTAATAATAATAGCGTTTTAAAAATAGTAGCATTTCATTGAAATGCTAATATATATTTTTTTAATTTTACCTTCAGAATATAGCATTTTTCATTTTGTTCCAATTTGAAAGATGCAAAATTTTATTATATTTTATTCAAAAATTAATTCAAAATTTTGTATTGCTTTTGCAAAGGGGAAAATTCAAAAAAAGAAATCAGCCAAGCCAAGCAAGCTTGGTTTCATATTTAGAGCTACATTCAGTCTCATGAAAACTGAAAATGCAACAAATTTATAATGCAAAGTGAAAGGTAAATTCTTAGGCTCAAATTGTTTTGTATTAAAACAAAGTCTGTATGGAAATCTGCATTACATTTATAAGTAAACATAAATATTGAAATATAAATATAATTAGCTTCAGTTAATTTCTTTTCTATCCAGGATATCATGTACAACAGGAAGTGATGATCATCTATTACATTTTATGTCTTTTGGGTTAAAAGAAAACTACAGTGTATATGAAATATGACTGCTGATCAACTAGGTTCACAAGCTATCAAAAGTTACCTATGCACATTAGATTTCTGTATTAAAATCATCTTTCAGCTTCGAAGAATGCTTAAGTATGGCAGAATTAATTCTTCAGAAGATATCAGGCAGTATCATAACAAGAAAAATGGAATCTCTGCTATAATATGAATTTCCCTTTCTCTCCTTTCAGCCATTATTAGTGGTTAATCAAAACCATGTGCAGGTCATAGCATTATTTTTTTTTCTTCATTAACTGACAATTTTAATTTCAAAAAGAAATATAAGTGCATTAATGTTTTGTTCAAATGGTATCTTCCAAGACTAGTACCAGCAGTATCTATATCTTCTATCTTGGCATCCATTGCTTAATATTTAGTTATAGTCTTCTGCTACTCTCCTTCTCTATTAATATGTAAAAAGAATTTTTTATTTTAAGTATTTTTGGCCTTTTAACCTTCAATTTATTACTTATTCGAATATTTTTTTCTGGAAATATTAAATTCAGTTTCTCCCCTGAAAAAAGCACACACATTAAAATGATTTGAATAGAATAAAAAATTTTAAAATTAATAGCAAATCTTGAAAACATTAAAATAGTGTATTGCAATACAATACTGAGTATACAAGTCGCCCAAAGTATAATATGATGTTATAGCACTCAATCATCATCAGTGCCTTTGCAAAAATTGCTGAAACTCGAAGGATGGTATTATTTTGTTCGCCTCTTTTTTCATTTTATTTCAAAAAACAGATTAAATGTTTTCTAAGACTGGCAACCAAAATATCTATACTTTTTTGCTCCTCAGTCAATCTCAATTATGATATGTATCGTAAAAAAAAAAACACATAAATGCATATATTTTTAAAACTTAAAACTTTTAATTAACTTCTTCAGGAAATAAAAGAACAATTAATAACCAAATTCCCCCTTTATAAACATGAAATAAATCAAGATAAATAAAAAAAAATTTAAATAATAAATTCCAAAATATTGTCTTATAAGTACCCTTAAAGATTGGAGTCAGAGAAATTTATATCCTCCTTCACTTACCCATCCTTTGCTATATCTGTTTTATATCTCTGCAATCTTGATATTTTATATCTGGATACCTGAATTTTAATAAAATATGTGTATGTCAAAATAAAAATATTTTTTTTTATTGTGACCCTTTCAGAAAAAAATATTAAAATTTATTAATTAAATCATCAACAACTTCATACACACATTTCTAACATTGTTAACTAGTGATAAAGTGATGAAGAAATGGCACATACAGATATTACAGTACAGTAACTTTTACTGATTTTTTATATAATAATTTTAGTTTTTAAAGATAAATATGATTAGGCAGGGGAAAAAAAAAAAAAAAAAAAAGAGAGAAGGCAAAAATACTACTTTACTTTCAGCACCAGCTATTTATGCTAATAACAAATTTTTAATGATCAAGATGATTTATTATCAGTTATAAAACAGAAAAACTGTTACGGTAGTGATAATTACAGCAATGGGAAATAAATAACAACTATCCATTCCAAAAATTTAAAATATTACCTATTTTTTTCATGCTATCAAAGATTTATGAAAGAATATTTTAACTATTTAACAGCTAAATCTTCTTTATTCTCTAATACGATGATACCTTCAGTTTGAGAATATATTGCTGTTTTGGTTAATTAAGATATATAAACCTTTCAGATGTTTATAGATCCAGTATAATTTTTTCATTAAATTATAACATCCATGTATTATTTAAATGTAATTTAAAAGTTCCAAAATAAGATACAGAAATTATAATTTCAATACCTTTTGACCTATACCAAATTTTAATACCTATATAATATTAATTATTTATGCATATATATATCATTATTATTATTTATATATACCTATATAAATAATTTCAGCACCTATTTCAATTCCAAATATCATAAAAACAAATATTTGGTAAAAATTAGAATATCAAAAAGAAAAATAATAACCATCTTATACTATTCACTTTTAACAACATCTGCACCTTGCATAATATAAGAACTTTTTTAAATGTAACATCACTTAGAACACAAGGGAAGAATCACATAAACTCTCTAACAATGTTCATTTCATATTTTTCCAAATTTGAAATAAAACAGTTAATAAAATAATTTTGGCTTAAAGAATTTTATTATATTTGTTCAATTATATTCATTTTAATCTCTTTACATAATATGCTCTTTTGATAATATGTTCATGTTTCATTTTTATATTTGTTTCCCAATTTTAAAAGCAGTAACGAAAATTGAAACTGGAGTAATAAAAATTTATTGCTTTCCAAAAAAATAAAAAAAGATGAAAAGATTCAAGAAACCCTGTATTATAACATTTACAATTTTGCAAAACTGAAAATTGTAACATTAAGTGAACTACAATATTAGATGATTTTTATTATTTAAGTAAACAGGAAACAAATACAAATAAAATTCTGTTTCTTAAAACAGTTACTTTGCACCAAAGTTTTTAGAACAATCAAATTTTTCTAAAATAAAAATTACATAACAGAAATCGGATAAAAGTCTGTGATTCAAAACTCTTTAGTACATCTCAAAGATTTAAATTTTAATGTTACAGACATTTAAAATTGTATTCTCATCTTTAAATCTTCTACACTTGCAAAATAAAAAATTAATTTTAATAATATTATACACTAAATTAAATACTTCAAATTATACTATATTAGTCACAATTGTATTTTAAATTGCTAATAGAAAATTATCTATTTTTCAAAAATTATAAATTAAAGTCATTATTTTTTATAGTGAAAACATTCTGAAAAACTAGTCGGTATTAAATTCAGAATTTCCCATAAGATGGTGATTAGATATTTAATCAGTTTCTTTATTATATAACAACTATATAATAAAGAAACTGATTTTAAATAAATAATAAGATTTTTTTGGTGAGGATATTCGATTTCAGGCACCTTACACTCATAAATTTGCAATGTCAACAATAAAAGAAATATAATTTACATCAGTATGATAAATATGCAATCAATTGTTCTAAGAAATCAGAGTCTGTGATATAAAAATTTATAAGTTAACCATCATATTTTATTATTTAATCGGGTAAAACAATAATAAATAAAAAAAATAGACTTACGAATTGTTGTCTTCTATAATTGCACAACTTTCTCCAGAATTACTGCTTTGAAATGGTAACAATTTTAAAATATCCTCACTACTAAAGGGCAAAAAACGATAAGCACTCATAATAGGCTTCTTACAAGAAACAAAACCAAGATTTTACAAATTCTTTGGAAATCACAACAATGTGTGTAGAATCATTTTAGCGCCATTCACATCAAAAGGTAGCAAACACCTGTAGAGTAGTAAAGTTTACCATTGGTCAAACGTGACGTCATGACAATGGATGCGCGGTTGTTCATTGGAAGGAAATCGTCTATTTCAGTATGCTATAACACTTCATATTCGCTCTTGGCGAGATATTAGAAATTTTAATGTTAATTTTTTTTTAATTCTTCGAATAGATTCATGTCTTGTTTGCACAACAGAAATTGTTTTCACTTATCAAAATAATAAATTAAATAAGTCTTTCTGTTCAAAAAATAACTCAACATTTTTTTTTAATTAAGTGAAGAAAATGTGCATTTTAAGATATTTTTTTTTATTACTCAAATGTAAATAAACAGTAACCATTCAAAAATTTAATGTAAAAGGAAAGTTGCTCAAAGAATAGAATATATATATATATATATATATATATATATATATATATTGTCTTCTATGTTTAGAACTATTAAAAAAAATAGTAATTTATTAAATATCTAATTTTCAAAATAAAATATTAAATTAAAATAACAAATTCAATGAAGACAATTTTTATTCAAAAATGAAAAATTAAGTTTTAATGGTTTCTATATAAAATAAATTTAGAAAGGACAAAATAGGAAAAGAACAGATAAAAATGAGATGGTTTTATATTATTACCAGGTGGTTGGTTGGGAATATTGGTTATATTTGATTTCAGATATAACTTCTTGTCCGTGATGCAGCCAAACTGTTTGACAATAACACCGTGTTATGTTAATTATCATACTTAAGCTTTGCTTATATATGCATGGACCTTTCTAATGGAAATTGTCCCATAACACCATACCACTATTAAAAACGTAAATATTCACTTCATATATGTGCTAAATGTCTCGGTACTGCAATTTCACTTTATTATTTGTTTTGGAAGCTATATAAATATTAAATAGAATCCGCTTTCTTTAGCTTTCAGCAATGGGAATAAAATAAAGCTATTAAATATTTGATGAAACGATGAAAAAGGTTTGAATTTCAGGACTGCTGAATATTAAGCAAATAATAATAATAATAAAAATTAAAGGAATTGCCAAGATCCAGGAAAAATTCACATCAATATTAAATTGGTATAATTAAAAAGACAATTTTTTAAAATTAAATTTTTATTACATATTTAGGCTCGAATTAAATTTTCTAGGCACCTTTAGATAATCTAAGTTTTAGGGCCCTTTTCTCCTCCCCATCTTTTAAAAACGAGTTTTGCCATACACTTTAATTTAATTTTTATAAACGTGACTTTAAATAACAAATTTTAGCAAACTAAAATAAGAAAATATTTAATTGAGGTTCATTTTCAAAAAAAAAAATTATTTCTGCATAATACGCTTAAATACACAGTTAAAATTTAATTTTAAATAAAACAATAAAAAAATGTAAATGTTACACTAATTTAAATAATATTCACTATATATAATCGGGCATTTTTTAAGGATTGGATTTATACTTTTCATTCTAAAGCGCAACATTTTTCTAGAAATATAAAATATAAAACCTGCAAACGGTAATTAATCAAAAATGTTATTAATGTTCGAAATGCTTAAACAATACTTTAGGTTATTCTGATTCAATTCGATTGCATGATTTTTATAAATACGAAATTATTATTATTAAATTTTAAAAATAATTTATGCAACTTTATAAAAATTTATTTATATGAAAGCAGAAAATTAAATATACATCGCCTTGTGCATTACTATATTTTACTATACACCGTCAAAACATTCTTGGGATTAAGTAATAATCAGAATACCTATAATTAAAAAAAAATATCAACAAAAATGTAACCATTAGAACTTGTATAAAGTCAACTTTTATAGCTCATTATAAAATATTTCAATTATAAAATACCTTCTACTAAATTATAATTGTTCGGATATAATATTAATAACATCCGGAATATGTAGAATATATTGCTGTCATCAAGAAATTCCCTTTCGGGATAATTTGATAAATTTCTACCTCTCTTATTTAGAAAGAAAAAAAAAACTATTTTTGGAAAGCTTTTTTTGGTGGGATAGGAGGTCTTCTTCTTGTGTACAGCCCATCACCCCACTATCATTGAATGAAGCATATGGACAGTATTTGCTGTGGCAGACTACTGTCTTTATAACAGTCCATCCATATCACTGACCAATACTCCCAATGGACATCCTCTTCGAGGCGGCTTACCCCAGAGGGGAGGATTTTATCGGGCCCTCAAAACGATAACTCAGAAATACAGCAGACTGAAAGTAGTGGCGTAGCCAGGGTGAGTGGTGAATGAGACATGACATTATTTTCTCTATCCCACGTAATGTTTTTTAAATAGGTTGGCATTAAGTGTTCTAATGTGCCCCCCCCCGTCGGTCCCTCTAAAACGGTCGCCCCGGGCTTTCATGCTTCCCTTGATCACTGATGGCAATGCCATTTTCTAAATGGATAAAATCTGGCTTGTGATCTTCATAACAAAATTGTAGATTTTTGTCAAATCTTGGATGGAATGAGTCAATGGGAAGTCTGCATATCTGCTCGTCCAGGTCAGTGGGGTAGCGAAAATAAGTGGTCCCATAGATAGAACATAATATTTTCTCTTTTTATCATTATTAATCGTATGAAATGTGAAAATGGCGCTCAGACTTGGCATTAGTTTTTCGCCATTTCATCATCTTTAACTGTAAAAAATTGCTTGAACACACTAAAATCTCAAGGTGTCCCTAAAATCCCTTAGACTTTAATAAACTAACTCTAAGACCCTTTCTCTCCCTCTCCCCGGTTTTTACATCACTAATTCATGTGCATGAGAAACCACTTGTTAGAATCAATTCTCTATAAACTGTCCCAATTTTGTCCCGCAACAGGCGCAACAAGCTAGACTGATAAATTCAGCTTTTTTTTTTTTTTTCCCCTTCTTCTTCTTTTTATCAGCAGGCTTGTAGATTTTCATTTAATTTGGAACCAAACAAGACAAGAATTGATTATCCAGTCTATACGAGCACAATTATTCAAAAAATAAAATCGACGTAAAAATTGTTATGAATAGATAAAATGTGATAATAATTTTAGTAATTTTGACATTAAAATTATTATTTGGTTCAAATTTTGGACATAGTTGTTCAAAAGGAAGAAGTACAAAATGCATACTCGATTTTTTTTTTAATATGCTACGATATTTAACACAAAAGAAACTATGCATAAATTTAGCCGATTTGGCCACCAAATTCACTAGAGTTAATAATTGCTGCAAATTTCAATAAAACCCTTCAAATTTTGATTATTATTGTCATAATTCATTCTCGCATTATTTAAAATTTGGATTTTAGTTTGAAACTGTATGCAGTCATACTTCAGCCAAACCAATCACTTTCTTGTTGAAGAGAAAATTTCTCATAAAAAATATATGGATAGAAAGTAGAATCATTTAACATAGAAGTTTTGTGTGAATAACAGAATATGGCTTCATAATTCACGTAATAGTGCTGCAGATTATGTAATAAACATTTCTCTGATTCGGCAAAATATTTAGTGTTCTGCCGTAAAAAAGCAATTTCCAAGCTAAAAGAACGGCAATATATTTTTGTTTGTCCGTTTATATAATAGGAAAGAACAGTAGTTTATAAAAACGGGGGAAGTTTAATTTTTTTTTCATCATTGTTTGTTTTTGTTTAAAAAATACAACAGAAGTTTTAAAAATATTATTGAAAGTTGAAGTAAAAATCTATAATAAAAGTTAAAAAAAATTGTTAAATTTGTGCCGTATACTGAAATATACTCTGCATGAAAAAATAAACCGAATCTTCATAGTTTGATCCTCAACATTAAAAAAAAAGGGGGGGGGGAGGCCAGAATGAAAAATTAATATTAACAGTGAAAACGATTTCAGTTTCACTTCCTAAACTATGGAAGGTCCAATAGAGTTTCAAAGTTGGCCGCAGTTTGCCCATCGCTGAAGCAAATTTATTGAAATTTGGGCATTAGATCTTGTTTTTTGAATTGCAGATATATATTAAATCCACCAATGCCAATTCCTTTGTTTGTTTGTGTGCACGAGAACAAGATAATTAAAAAGCGCAATAGCATAATACATTATATATTATGTGTAATTTTGGCATTAGTGTGTAAATAGCATATCAAAATTTGGACCAAATGATGACCCGTCCGATGAGAAGAAATTAAGAGATCCAAATTGCACGCTGGATTTCATATTCAATACAAAACACTGTGTTTGTATGTATATTAAAAAAAATGGAATCGGAAACCCTCCTGCTGATTTTGAAAATATTTGGGCTGTATACATGTTAACAATTAAAAGCGACATGAAACATACCGAGAAATATAATGCCATTCGAATACAATTTTTTTTTTTTTTTCTCCATTTAGATATGAAACTAGAAACAGCAGACGGGGGTTTGAAATAAGTATCGAATAACGCAATAACGGCCAAAAGTGGTACTATGAACTGTGTTTTGGTTTTTGTCGCAGAAGTTTTGTCAAAAATAAAGTAAATTGTTTAAATGATTCATTTCAAATACAGTAAATAAAACAGACTTGTATAAATTGAAAGATTGTTCAAAAATTGGAAGCTTATTAAATTATGATTTGAACTTTGAATAATACTGAAAACTAACCGACTTTGATCAGCAGCTTGTTCATCGAGAATATTGGCTGTGCTTACTTTTAATTAAATCTTTTATGCATCATTTAATGCCCATAATTCCTTCAAGAAAGTATTTTAATGCATTAGCTTATGATTGATATCAAAGTCATGTTATTTTAATGCTCTTTCAATGTTCTGTTCATTGTATAGTAGGGAAAAGTATCACGGATTCATAGAGCTATTAAAAATATAATTTTCAGGAAAATTTATCTTCTAATTTTTTGTCAGTATAATTTATTTTCTAACTACTGTAACTTTATTTCATTATTCTTCATGTAAACTATACCTGTATTAAATAGAATCTTACTTCCTTAGCTTTCAAAAATGAAAGAAAATGATACGATTAAATATTTGATGAAATGATAAAAACGATTTGAATTTCAATTCAACAATGAAACTTATTGCTATATATTACGCAAAAAAAAAAAAAATGATTGTAAATATTCAGGAAAAATTTTAAATTGGTGTCAATAAAAGAGCCAATTTTTAGAAATTTTAAAACAGTGTAAAAATTAGTTTTATAAAAAAAAAATTGGGGGGAGTTATCACGAAAAAATACCAGAATCTTGATTAATTTTAAATTGATTAAAATTTCAAAAAAAAAAAAAAAACTCCGAAGTATACATTTTCTCCCTTCAAAGTACATCCAAATACGCCAAAGTCCCAGTGAGAGCCATACACAGACACACGCATTCATCATCATTATTATTAGAGGATACCTCTAATCATACATTTGAAATTAATCGGAATAATGTTAAAGCAAAATATTTTATGTTCTTATCTTGCTAATAATAAATATTTAACTATACCACCTTTATTATTATTAATATTCAAATTTAATATTATTAATATTCCTTTCGATAATCTATGTTTTTTCAAGTTCTCTTTCAATTCTTCTGTGAAACTATAAGAAAAAGAAAAAGAAGAAATCGTTGCACCTTCGGATAAGAAGCCAATATCTTTTCATAATATAAATTTTATATGTTTAGCATAATTTTCTGATTTCTAAGGAATTTTTTAAAAATAATCAGTTTTCTGGAACAAATTTTAGAGTTAAAGCTAAAATTCTTGCATCAAAACATTTTAATCTATCTAACTTTTCCAAAATTTTTGGAGTAAAAATTGGAATATTTCTCTCTAATTTAAAACAAAAAATGTTGAAATGACCAGTTTTTATCAGATTTTTTAATTATTTCTTCTTTAAATGAATTCGAAGATTTTTTTTTTCTCAAAAGAACGCAGAAAGCGAGGAAACTTTTCTTTTTTGGTATTGTTATTGGCTTAACGTATCACAAGTTTTTAAATTTTGATTCAGTTGGGACCGTAAAAAGAATACCTTATAACTACTGTTAGCAAATGAATAAAATTCATTAATACATTTCGAGTTCGAAGCGCCCTTTAAAAGTGGTATGGGATTATCATTATCTACGATATATAACTCCTAGCTCTACGATGTTATTGTACGTTTCAGAAATTCATGATTTCTATTTTTGAATGATTTTACGTCGCAGAGAGGTATGCTGTGAGCAAGAATAATGCTTTTTTTTTTTTTTTTGTTAACAGTTTTTTTTTTTTTTTGTCTTTTAAATATTTATTTCCGATTTTAATATTTTTTTATAAACGTAATATTTAGTTCAAATTCGAAATTACATACTCTTTCTATATATTATATAGAAAAAAAAATATATATATCATTTCCCTCTTTTTTCATTTCACTTGTATTTTGATGAAATCAAGTCGATTACCGCATGTGGAAAAGTGAGGAAGGTTTTCGAATATGAAAGCAGACAGCAGGAAAACAGGCGGAACTTTAGAGTAATGTATTGTAATAAAATCGTTTATGCAACCAAGGTTTTCAAAGGATTTCTCGATTTACACTGTTTCGGCAATCTCCAATTCAGAAAATTGCACAGTTTAATTTCGACACTGAAAAAAAAAACTTTATTTGTCAGCATAATAGACTATTTAAAACGAATAAATCATGTTCTTTTATTGTTCCTTTTGTATCCGCAAGCGGTTCCATTCACCAACGAAATACTAGCAGCTGTTATCTGTCTTGAAAACGATTACAGAAGCTACAAAAGATTTTGATAGCAAATTATTCTTGCTTTATGTCTTTGTTCAGTATTAATATAATATATTCATATCCGTATGATCCATAAATTTAAAAAAAAAAATCTTTTTTTGCCTTCTTATATGCGAAGTGTACAGAAAGTACTGTAATAGATAAATAATTCGAATTCAAGATTTTGACGATTCTCTGCGTTTTGGCCCTTCTTAAATTCGGAAAACACATTTTTAGAAAATGTCCGTCTCTCTATCTCTTGTTGCTGTTTATAATAGTGCTTCACATGGACAAGCTCGCTGAAGAAGTCAGTGATTTTAAGCCAAGGGAGCGTCTCTTGTTTTAGTAGCACCGACTAGGGCCAAGAGTACGTCTTAGCTACTCACGCATACTACACAACCCCTTTTTGCAGGGGGGGTACATCACACATCTCACAGATAGAACAGATGAAGAACAACCATGCCCGACCCGGGACTCGAACCGATGACGACGAGATTACGGGGAAGACGCGCTACTCCTATGCCAGTACGCCGGGTCTCGATCTGTCACAAAGATAACTTTAAAAAAAAAGCTTTGAGCTAGACACATGAAATTTAGTATACAAGTTTAAAACCAAATTTGTCGATTTCTATCAAGTTTTGAGACAAATCTATTAGAAGGGAGGAGTCTTTCTGCCTGGATGTTCCAAAATAAGTTAACACGGTAAGCATAAAACGAAGAAAGCTAGATGGATAAAATTCGTTACACAAATTTAATATCTTTATTGTAAGCACTTACCAAATTTTGACCGAAATCCATCAAGGAGTTGACCGTCTGTCCGTCTGTACTTTCAGAAATATGTGAACGCGATAACTCTAAAATGCAATGCCTTAAATATATCAAATTTGGTATAGAATTTTACGACTACAGTTGTAATTCTGAGTCAAATTTTTGTTTCAATCGGTTGGGAAGAAGGCGTCTGAAACCCAAATTCAATTTTTGAATGCTTTTAATCGCATACCTAGGATTATCTCCAAATAACTCTACAAATTTAGTAAAAATGCTAAATTTACGCCAAAAGTTAATATTTTGTTACTATTGTACGCCAATACCATGCAAGGCGTTCACTCGGATAACATCTTAATTAGAGAATATGTGAGAAAGTTTTCAGGATACCACTCGAGCTGGTGTTTCCACGGAATAATTTGATTTCATTTTGAAAAAAATAGCGAAATCCCTGTGGACCAGGACGGAATTATTAAACGTTTTATTATATCAATTTTCGCCATATGTGTTGTTTAAAATTTAATTAAACGCAGATTAAATTAAAATAAAAATATCACTATTTTTGGAAGTTTAAAAGGGGAAGAGAAGCAAATCTTGCATTTTTTTAAAGGACCTTTATAGGACATAATGAGAGCCTGCTTAAAATGGAATCAGTTCAAATCGCATTAAGGTTACAAAGCAAATATCACCATATAACACTATCATCAGCTATATTTTCGTCAGAAGTTTAAATAATTGGGTTTAAAAAAATTTAAGGCTTGATTTTTAAATATTAGGTCAAATTTCATCACTACGAAAGAGCGATATAACAAAAAAGGACATACAGCTCTAAAATTTTATTTTTGAATACAATATATTTTTGTTAAAAGAATTGAAATATATCTCCGAAAGGAAATCAATATTTCCTTTCGAAGTTTTGATTTTTAGGTATCCTATAGGAAAACTATTGCAATGAATCTCATTACAAGACGCTTTTCCTATGTTATCTTGTGAATCGGATAAGTAGAATAATTTTGAGTTTAGAATTTAACTGGCTTGGAATACTTTGTTAGAAATGTAAAAATTTCGGACGAGTTCATAACTTGCCCCTCTAGCTCAAAGGGGGTGAAAATAATAGGGGATTGAAATTTTCATTTCGCTATGGCTTTCTTAATATTGAGAACAGAATAATAAATCCAGTGAGTCAAATTAGCGCCTCAAAGACGAACAGCTTTAGTACCTATTTAAAGCTTTTCTATAAATGCAATATATTAGAAGTTAGGAGTTGAAAAGTGATTCTAATATTGACTTTTTCTAACATCAACAATTTATGTTGCCAGATCGATGTAAAGGAATCTACCTCTGCTTTCCAACTCGCTAAGATTTATTTATTTTTTGTATTCGGCAAATACAATACAATTAAAAAAATGCTGCCGTGAAAAAGAATTCTACGTTTATTATATTCTAGCTATAACCAAACGAAACGTAATTTTTTTTATCACTTGTTTGTTCTGTTTTTGAAATACCGAAATTCCGTTATACCATTAAAAATTATAACAATGTTTAATAAAAATCAATTTTTGTCGAAACTTGTTTCTTCTTTCTGTTAGCTTTCTAAAAAAATATTTTCGGATTTCAAGACGGGGATCGAATGAATGAAATATATATATATATATATATATATATATTAATGTCCATTTTTATTGTTTAAACAGCCGGCAATCATTATTTCAAGAATTCTGAAATTTAGCTTTATTTTTTCATCTTCTATTATGTGTTTTCAATCTGCTTGTAAGAAAATATCTGATATTTGTGACCATTTTATATTTACATTAATTTATTGATTTTTATTTATTTGAGAGGAAAAGTTGTAAATATTTTTCAAAATGATATTTCTAATTGTGATGGATATATAATTCGCCTTTTTTTTCTGTCAAGTACAGTTTTGAAATTTTTGTAGATTCTTGATTTGGATTTGATATTTTTCGTCGATTTCTATTGTTCGAAAACTGTAGACACTTTCTCTCTTTTTTTTTCTTCATGCGCAAGATAGATGTTTTCCGAATAAGTCCGTTGTGTGCAAGCAGATAAAAACTTTTTGGCGCCATTAAGTAAGATGAGGTGATTGGTCTGTTTGAAATTTTCGATTCAGTCATAGGATGAAAGATTTCATTTTGTTATTGTTGTTATTCCCGCCATTCTTAGATTCGTTGAGTTGAGAAAGTATTCAGCTGTCAAATAATTCAACCTCGAAAATATGACTCAGTATGTTTTATGCCGGCCAAAGGAAAAAAAGGAAATTTAAACTTTGAAGTACCGTAGCAGGATAATATTTTTCGCACGATTAATATATCTTTATTTTATTTTTTAAATGTGTCGTTAATTATATTGAAGCGATAACATAATTACAAAAAATGTATTTAATATAGTTGAAATGTGCTTGAATGTAAAGCCAGTAGCCAAAACAATGAAAAACATTGCTGTAAAATATATTTAAAAATATTAAAATTGGCGGAAAAATTATGAAAATTTTATTATTATAAAAAGCTTTTATATAAATTATAATAGAGAAATAAATATTTTAGTTAGAGATTAAAATTATTATTTCCTTTTAAATTAATATTATATAAATATATTTATATAAAAGTAAATAATTTTGGTATCTCAGAATATTTTTTCTTTCTTTTTTTAAAAGTGATATAGAAGTAGTTGGTATGCAGTAATATGTCAATTACCGAAAAAAAAAAGTAACAATTTAATTGATTTTTTTAAAAAAAATCTATTTAAAATTTTTTTAAAAAAATCTTTCGTGATGAGGACCTATAAGCAAAGAAGTGAACTACTCGACAAATTTGGTAACCCTACGTACAACGAACTGCCTTGTAGAGTGTTGTGGAGATTTTTTCAAAATGCATGTAAAATTTTCACAAAATATATCATACCATAAACATCATCATGCACAAAGCAATTTTGTAATTATTTATCAGTTTGTTTATATGCGACAGATATGGAATGAACTATGCGAGGAATATTTGATGTGTACTTTTTTTTTTAATTTATGCCAAATAAAAAAAAAATCCGCCATTGGGAAGACTAGCTATCTGCCCCCCCCCGCCCGTATGCACGACAACATATTATCTCATAAAAAGGCAAAACAAGAGTAATGAGAATGTTACCGTTATATGAAAACCTTAACTGGCTACTCCAACCCACCTGAAGGCACACAGATATTTCTGATTGAAATGACCGCCGCGACAGCATAAATTTATGAAGAAGCGGGAACAATGGAACCTAAAGGCCATCACCGGCCACAGTACAACCCTTCCTTAGGAAGTATGCCCCGTCATCGATAGGAAGAAACAGCCGAAACCCATAATTTCTGTACCCACCCGAGTGGCGAGAACCAACAACCATACCGGAAACGTCTCTTCCTCATTTCTGAGGTGTCCCCCCCTAGTGGGAAGTTTTTATTTAAAAATTGTAGATTAAATTTTATTAAGGTCTGGATATGGATGGCGGTAGGTCAGCGACATAGGGAAGGAAACAAGCGCCTGATGCCTGATACAATTTTTTCGCCCCCCCGGTCTTCTTCAATATTTTATTAAATACAGATAACGCTTAAGACCAGACATTTTTTTTTCGCCTCTTCATATATTTATTTCAAAAAATGATATAAAAGCAATAATTATTTTTATTCCGATAGCGCAAGATAAGCACTAATATCTTACCCGCAACACACGGTCCGAGAGCGATCGCGGAAAATTTCTGGCGAAATCTCTTTCACAGATCTTCTGTTATGTGGATCTGGAGCATAACGGTGAGAATAACGTTTTCCCACAGTGTGGCACGGAAGTTGGAAGAGGAGGGCATCAGTTCAAGTGTCGCCCTCGCATTCAGCTCACGGTTAAAAATTACGAAGTCTGACCGAAACAATCCTCGTTTTTCTAAAAACAGAATATTAAAAAATAAAACAAAAATTGTAGATCTGATTATCTTTGTTTAAATTTTGGACAAAATCCTTAATCAGGAAGAGGTCTTTTGCTCGACTCGATTTTTTTTTTCCTTCTTTTGCTATGAAAATAAATAAACGCCTTTTATAATTACGGAAATTATTTTACAGGGTTCATAGCCATTCACAAGGAATGAAACTATTGCATATATTTCTATTTATTCCATTTGTTTTTCTTTCGTGCTGCTTTTCATGTCAAGGAAACAATTATATAAATTTTTAGTTATTAATTTTATTTGTGGGTACAATTTGACTCTACATAATGAAAGTATTAAATATATTGATTAATGGACATTTTATCATGTGCGTAATGAAAAATTAATTGAAAAATAGCTCGGTCATAATTCTGGCATTATTGAATAGATAATTTGCTGAATTTTAAGATGATGTAAAAATCTTATTCTTTAAAGAATAATTTCCAAAGCTATCACAGGAAAATGCAAAAATTTAAACAAAATAAACCAACGAAAGTTTTTTTTCTTTTACATATTTCTGGTATATTATCTCTATGTTTCGTATCACGATTTATGCATTTTGCATTCAGCTTTGTTATATTGCGAATAGAATATGTAGTCTTTTTCCCTTTAACAGAAGGCTTTGAATGCTATGTTACTTTGAAAAATCTGCATGTTTTATACGAGTTCTATATTCATTATTTCTAGAATTAAATAATATTGAAGATATTCTTTAACCATTAAAATTTGTCTAATAAATAACTCAGATCTAGTCTTAAATATAAGCCATTGACTTTTTAATGTAAGAATCCTATAAATAATGGAAATGGAAATGAAAAAATGCTGGAATGGAAAAATGAAGAAAGATTAAAGAGATCAAGTTTATGAGTAAGCAACTTTACATAGAAAAATGCCACACTTATCTTAATTCTAAGATATAATATATATATGTATATATAAATTCATTTTGCTACATGTATGATCATGTAAATACTTTATAAAGCCGATCGTTGGACTTAGAATTATCAAATCTGCCTGCTAATTTCTTCTTGAGTAATAAGGATTCAAAAAAAAAAAAAAAAAATTAACGAATTTTTATTAGATTTTTTAAAGTAAGAATTAATAAAAACTTTTACTTTTTTCCTCAAGTTTTTCTTTAAATATACAAAAAATTAGCTTTCAATGATATTAATTTCATATTTTTCCATAATAATTTTAATATTTCTAATTTTAACAAGTTTTACAAAATGATTTTAAATGTATTTTAAATCAATAGATGTGCGTTGCCCTAATATTATATACATTATTTTATGTGCTCGTTGTTGTTTCTATAATTAAGAGAAAAATTTAAAAATAAAGCAAAAACAAGTAAATCGGATCTTAAGAAATTATTAACTAATTATCGCAAATCGATCTTGCTGCAATGATTTGGACTGCGGTTCAAACCTCTTTTAATTTTTTTGTTTTCGAAGATATACAATGACTTGCATGTTATTTAAATTTCAAATAAAATAGTTTTATAAAAATTTAATATTTTTTTTAATAAAATGCTAAAATTTAATGAAATTATTTACTTTTTCTGAAAATGAGAAATTAAAGAATTAATTATTCAAATCTTTAATACTTTTTTTTTATTGCAACTGTTTTTTGTAGGAGGAGTACTTGAAGTTTTTAGAATCAAAATAGTTATCTTACTTTTGCATTTTCAAAATCTAATAGAAAAATAAATAAATTACCATAATAAATTTATTTTCTCGAAAAACAGTAGAATATAACATTTGAAAATATTCTTCTTTCTCAAGATATTCATCTTCTCTGTTGTTCAGAAATTAATTGAACAATTAAAAGTAAATATAGGCAAAACGATAGGAATCTTTTCAGAGAAATTGGCGAGATTTGGCGATTCGATAGTGATATTTTTCTTTACAACCCTATGTTAACTGACGTCACCAACGAAATATTACAACAATCATCGAATCGAGCATGAGTTATACCAGAAATTCTAAATGTGTACCGAAAATCCCTCAAGTAGTTGACAAGTTGTTGTGGTAATTTTTGTTGTCGTAGGGACTTCAAGGTTAATCAATTCGATTTTTCAAATCCGTTAAATCCTCTATAGATTTCGAACTTCAGTTTTTAAAATTTTCAATGAAATACGGAGTTCGATTTCATGAGTATATCCTGAATGACACATCTGCTTGATTGTCAGGTCAGTTTTTTTATTCTTTTTTCAGATTTAATATTGAAATAAATTTAATAAGATTCGTATACGGTTAATTCAGTATTTTTTGTTTATTAGATATTATGAAAATTGTAAATTAAAAAAAAATTCTAATTAGTTAAATTTTAAAATGCTTTAACAACGTGGGGAAAAATAAATAAAACTCATGTTAAAAATATTCCATAAATTTTTGGAGTTATTTTCTTCCAAATTCATATTTATTTATTCCTAAATGTTGTATTATTTATAATGTTGATCAAGTTTACGGATATAATTTTTAAATTCTGAAATGAACTTCCGTAATCTCCCAAGCGTAATGACTCATGAAGTCTGATCTTTTGTTTTTCGATTCTAATATGTTTCATCAACCGTTATATGAAATTTTTAATTTTATTTTCGTATTCTAATGTAATTTCTGCTTAAATTCCTGAATTATTTTCTACCGATAAGGTGTTCATTTTTAAAAAAGAAAACTAATATTTATTATCAGTTTATTAAACATATATTAAAAAAAGAAACTAAGAATATTCTTTATATTTGTAATAACTATTTCATAACATTCATAATTCAGTTTTTATATGAATTTCTTAGTAATTAATGGTTTTATTTTTTTATTTCTCTAATAAAACGTATTTAATTTGTATATAATAGAAATTAATATTTCAAAATTACTTTTGAGTGAGGGCTTGTGCCATATGCTGTAAAATTCAGTTATTAACATGACTTTTTTTTCTTCCAGTTATTAACAAAATGACCATTTATTTTCGAATTAGCACCTATCCAAATTTATTGTAGAATCATTTTGTAGCAGTTCTTTTAAAATATTTTTTTACTAAATATTTGGAATAATCATAAGTTATGCTTAAATTCTTAGTAATTTAAGCATAATTCTGTGTAAGGGATCAAAGCTATTAAAATTATTACACTTTTTATCTTATTAGGTTTAATTAAACATACATTTTTATATATATTTTAGTTTTAGAACTTAATTTTTTTCTTGACCTATGTAATGAAACAAAATCATTTAATTTTTAATTAAATTTGTGAAATATGTATTGTTAATTTGATTATTTATGTTAATAATTTAAGGATTTTATAGTTCATTGAATTATTTTATCTATTCTTAGCATTTATGTTTTTAATTTGATCTAAAATATTTGTGATATATTATGGAAAGTTTTGTTTATTTTGTGGAACAATATGCAGGTTGTCGCTGACAATTTTTATAGAAATCAAAGAGCTCTATTTTTCGAGGATATTTGCTTCTCTTTCATATGTCATCTAAATCCTATTGATTGCATAATATCAATAGAGTAAATATGTTTACAGAAGGCAAGTTAGAGGTTGGGAAAAGAAGGGATTAATTAAATCAAAAGACTAATCAGATGAGCTAATCAGGAGACTAATATTTGGGATAATAAGTTTTAGTTCTTTAGGAAATGGAATAGATGTAGCTTTTTCATTGAACCTTAAATGAAATTTAACATTACTTTTATTGGTCAAGAGATGAAAAAAAAAAAAAATCTCTACAGATGAAATAGGAAACAAATTATTGATACATATTTTGAAAATTAGTGCTATAGTTGCAATTTTTTATATTGAGGATTTTTGGCATTTATTATGAAAATAAATGATTTTATACAATAGATGCTCATTTTTTATGTTATGGAGTTATTTTTTGGAGTCTAAATTTTTTAATAATTTAATTATTAAATTGTATCCTTCATAAACTGATATCAGTTTGGAATAAGATAAATGGAATAAGATACATTTCCATTTATTTTAGTAATTTCAAAACCGAATTTTATCATTCTTGGATTGAATTAATTTTTTTTATGTAATAATTCTACAATATTTCTAATATCCAAAGTACTTTTTATTTAAATTTATTCATTTATTGCATAAATAACTATAATTATTTTATATGCATTATTATGTTTATTACTCAGTGTTTATATTTGACACAATTCATTGTTTTTTGAAGTTTAGCTTTTTTATTCCAATCTTGTGTCATGTTTATGATATGAAAACCAAAATTATGAATAAAAGTCATTAAAAGTTGGTTATATAACTGTAAAGATACATTCAAAGAATCTTCTTGCATGTAAAATTAAGAATTCATGCTTCAGTTTTATTGTTAGAAAGAAATATTTAAAAAAAAATGAAAAATTTAAATGCAGAAATCTAGCAAAATCTATTAAATACAGTATAATTTACAGTTCACGAATGCTTAATCCGAAGACTGTAGAAGTCAAAAAAATATTTAATTTATAAAAATAACTACATTTATAGCTACTTTTTTGAAAATGTGAGACATATTAAAAAATATAACTTTGCGTAATGGTATCAAGTCATTGCTACTGTAGGTACAAGTCTGAAAATCTTCACATTTGATATTTTTATGTTAATATGCTGAAATGTCATGAAACAAATGTCACTATGAAATTGCATATCAACAACAGTAGTACTTTATTTGTAATACAAACAGTCCTAAATGTAATATTTTCGAGATAAATCATAGCATTCACTAGATATTCAGTATGGCTTTAATTTTCATAGTAGGAGATGATATATTTGCTTTATTTTGTAAATATTTGCTCTCATTATATATGGCTGATACTTTTACTCATTTAATGCTATGAACTTTTTCGCACACATATATAGGTGTATTGTATTGCTGTTACTATAATATAGTTTGTTTATGTAATGCTTCAAAACATGTATAGGTGTATTGTTTATTACTGTTACTATAATATAGTTTGTTTATGTAATGCTTCAAAACATGTATAGGTGTATTGTTTATTACTGTTACTATAATATAGTTTGTTTATGTAATGCTTCAAAACATGTATAGGTGTATTGTTTATTACTGTTACTATAATATAGTTTGTTTATGTAATGCTTCAAAACATGTATAGGTGTATTGTTTATTACTGTTACTATAATATAGTTTGTTTATGTAATGCTTCAAAACATGTATAGGTGTATTGTTTATTACTGTTACTATAATATAGTTTGTTTATGTAATGCTTCAAAACATGTATAGGTGTATTGTTTATTACTGTTACTATAATATAGTTTGTTTATGTAATGCTTCAAAACATGTATAGGTGTATTGTTTATTACTGTTACTATAATATAGTTTGTTTATGTAATGCTTCAAAACATGTATAGGTGTATTGTTTATTACTGTTACTATAATATAGTTTGTTTATGTAATGCTTCAAAACATGTATAGGTGTATTGTTTATTACTGTTACTATAATATAGTTTGTTTATGTAATGCTTCAAAACTTTTTTATGCATATTCATACAAAATTATTTGAACAAAAATTTTTATATTGCAAACTTTTATTGGAATGTTTCTTATTATTTGTTTAAAATCGGGTATTATACCTTTTTTTTTTTTTTTTTTTTTTTTTTTTGTGAAGTAGAAAATTTAATGTAAGTCATTATATATATAGCATACTAATATATTTTAAACTTAAATTTTTAGTTATTTTTGAAAATACTTAACATAATTTTTCATCTTAGCTTTAAACCATCTGTGTTTTACTAAGTGTTTTATTCTAAAACTGAATTTGACATGCTTCATTTAATAAATTTTATTGATCTATTTTTTTAAAATTTGCTGAAAAAAAGTAAAAATGTACAATATATAAAAGTGATTTGATGAATATTCATTAAACAGCTAAAGTTAATTTATGAAGTTTTCTATAATAGAATCTAGTTAGTTCAAATTAATTGGAATGAAATAAGTACTGAATGCTTTTAATGAATATTTTCAATAATTAATAATGTATTGTCACAAATAATATTTGTGCCCCAGATAAGAAAATTTCTTGCATTTTATTTGCTGGAGGCTAAAAAAAAAAGAAAAGATTCACACAATTTTTGTTATGAATGCTTTAATTGCTTTAACAAAATTAAGGTATTCAGTTGTTTTTTTTTTTGTGGGGGGGGGGTCTTTTGCTTGTATTTCATCCAGTAAAATTAACTTTTTTTATTCCAATCATCGTATTTATTCCTTTTTTCTGGTTTTGCAGAAAAATATTTACAAATAAAATACTTTCTTTTAAAGTAGGATTTTTAATTCTTTATTTCTGGTTTTAGTCAATATTTTCTCTGTATTATGCTTTCATGTACATTTTTTTTGTGATTTCATTTATATATGTATAAGACTACATATATAAATGAATAAAACTATTTAATATCTTTGGTAAATTTTGATAAAATATAAGCAATATCCTCTTTTGAATTATTACTTTTAGTACTTAATATTAATCATTTTTGCAAAAGTTTACAGTGTTGTGCTTTCATCAATGTTCAAGTCTGTTAATTTTGGTTACAAAAAATATTTAAGAAGATTTATAATTTGGAATAATAGATCTTCTAGTTTAATAATTATTTTTTTTTTCAAAAAATTTGTACAATTTTTTTTAGTGTTAAGTGTAAGCATCATTTATTTAGATAGTATCAGTTATAGTTAAAAGGTATAATCAAGGTATTGATATTCTGTCACAAAATATTTAAGCTTTTTCATTAATTTAATTCTTTATTGTAGATTAAAATAACTAGAAAGTTTTTTTCCAAAGTTTACTGCGTATGTGCTCTCTATTTTAATCTATAAATTTTGTTAAATTGCATTATTAACTTTTCAAGCATCTGGGAGGTAGAAAATTTTCCCAGTGAATTTCACCAGTAATGGAGCATAAAAAGTTATTTTCTTTGACATTCAAGCATTGTCATTTTAGGGAGATTCAGACGCTGTATTGTCACCAGGCGAAAGATTAAATCAGTGTATTGATAGTTATGTATGTCATGTCATATATATATCATTTATTGCATTGCACAATTTAAGTTTCTCATTTCTAGTAAGGTTGGATGAGAATTTTTCGCAGATGCGACTTCATGCTTAGTTATAAAGTGAATCATTCACATTATGTGTCATTTTAGTAAAACTGTTGGTGTTAGATAATTCATTAAGCCACACTTTTTTATATGTTATTTATCTTTTTTTTTTTTTTTTTCAACCTCTTTTCTGAAAGCTAAAGACCATTTGGAGAATGAATTAAAATCAAGTATTCAAATCTTCAGAATATAAAACTTCATTAAATATTGCAGATGATGTCTGAGTAGAAAAAAGCAGTATTTTATTATTTTTTACTGTAAAAATCATTAATTCTTGGAATGTAAAGCTTAAGTAATTTTTTGTGTTTATGTGATTTTATTGCATGTGTTTAAATATATATGCTAATGTGATTATGTTATTGTTAAAAACAACTGTGATTGACTAATTAATCATATATAATAACTGATTAATGAAATAAACTAAAACACATTATGTTCTTGGGACTATTTCTGTGTGTCTTAAATAGAAATGCAGCAGATGAAGTTGCAATTTTAATTAAATTATCATTAATGTTGTTTTCAATATTCACTATAATCAAAGAGGAATAATGTTCCAAAATTATTTTATATAAAAAGTTCATGCCTATTATTTTCATTTTGAATAGTATTGACCTGAAAGATAATTTTTTTCTTCTTATCGGTGAAGAGTTTCATATTATTACAATATAATTTGTCTGTCTAGTGAAATATTATCGATGCTTCCCAACTTCATTGTCCATTAAGTGAAAATTTGTTATATATGAGTGTCAGTGGAAAGATTTTACTTTCTGACATACGGAATTGCAGATTCTTGCAGAAAATTGTTGTTGATATAATTTAATTAATTTTAATTTTTCCATTCTTATGTGTTAATATTTAAAAACCATATCTAACCCAATCAGAAACTGATTGATGTTAAGACATGCAAATCTGATTGTACCTTTTTAAATGGGTAAATTCAGCTAACTCTCCTTTCCTAAATGGGAATTAGTAAACTCATTATCAGTAGGTATATTGCTTAGTTAAATAAAGCAACCTTCATGAGGAAAGAGATCATTAACCAATTACATCTTTTAGTATGTCATCCCTTCACTTATGTACTTTGGCATTCCAAATTATGATCAAAATGGATTCTTGATGGGATTTATAATGGTTGGATTGAGGGTTTTTATTTTCATTTTAAGCTGAATTGAGAATTGGTGATTGTAATTTTCATTTTGAAAAAGATATTCAATTTAAATGTAGCACATTGATGAAATGGTCATTGAAAGATTAATTTTCTCAGACACATTGATGAACTTTTAATTGCAAGGAAATCTCCAGATTTCATCTAAAATAGATTCTTTTGAAGAAACAGGATATGTTTTTAGCGCTTTTTAAGTTACTGGTAGATCTCATCAAAATTCTAAGGATGTGGCAGATGAAATGAGCAAACAGTTAGAACAATAGTGCAGTTACTATGATCACACAGAATAGACTGCATTTTGTATGTCTTAAAGGAAAGAACAATAGATGGGATATGTCATATTCGTAATAAAGCCAACAAGCAACAAACACGTGGTGCTCGAAGAACAAAATCTTCATATATATTTTGGCAGCTTTTCATCTTCATATTTGAAGTCACCATTGGCCATCTGTTAAGGGGTGTTAGTAAGGGGCTCCTTTTGATTGCTCATGAAATTATTTTCTTCATAGATTAGAAATTAGTCTAGCTATCATTTAAAGATAATGTAACTAGAAAGTATCAATTGAGTGTTTGAAGAAAAAGACACATTAGTTTGCTGTAGGGAGTAACATTTTGGAGGTGTTTTGATACAGAATCATCATGAGTCTATTTCTAGGACAAAATTTTACAGCACCTATACCATTTAAAAAATAAAATTTTAAAAATGTGTTGGTTACATTTTTTAAAATATTAACCCTCTTTCTAAAATTCATGAAAATCTCATTAAAAGAAATCTTGTATTTCAGTGTTATTTTTAAATATCCTGTTTAATTGAGAAGGTATTTTTTTATATGTATATAAAGTGCTTTCCAAATGTATCTTATTATTCAGCACACACATACACATTTTGGTATGTATATGTGTGTTATTATCTGGTGGATCCATTTCTGTAATAAATGCAACATCAGAAATATCTAAAGAAAAATGGCTGCTTAAGTATTTTTAAGATTCCAAAATAAAATTTAAACATAGTTCTCTTGTAAAACCACTTACTTGACTATATGGATGTATTTTTATCATTTATGTACTGAGTTTTTTTTTTTTATTATTGATTCTACATGAAAAAAATCATGTAACACCATGAAAAGCAGTATATAAGCGATTAAATTTTATTGTAGTAAAAAATATTTGATGAAATCGAAATCTACAAACAAGCTGAACCATTATTTAAATATCTAGATGCCATCTTTTTATTTAAATATTTTTGATTAAAAATTTCTTTTTTTATAACTGTTTAGTTATGAATAATGGTCGAAAAGTGTGAAAAACGAACACATGTCCTTTAAACAATAGCTCTTATCTTTATATTGCACCCCAGCAGTGAAATATCAAATGATAACGATTCGGCACGTTTTTGCTTCGGGATTAACCTCGCATCTGCTGATTAAAAATACCAGATCAACCAATTTCTCATCGATAGAGCTCCCACTAAGTCCCAACCTTACAACCCTCTGGTTTTACTGTGCCCATTTGGCTACAGCCTTGATGAGTCATCCGCAACTTTATCAGCAGTCTCTCATCTTTGCCTTGTTTTTCGAAAATCATTCCACCCACCGATAAAACGGTCTTTCACAACCCCTGTCTGCTGATGACTCACCATCTTGGGATTTTTGGGCCCTTTTCCTCAGGAACCGTTACTTTCTCAGGATGTTGCACCACCATTCCCCCTTTTCTTGTTTCCTGTTCTTGCTCTTTTGAGAGCTTTTTCCGACCATTAGGAAAAATAGTGTCGCCGCGTAACTACTTTTCATGAAGCTAATTGCACCATTCTGGGGTTTCATAAATGCAAGAGATGGGCATTTGTGATTACAAACATATGTGGCGCTTACAAATGTGCGTTTATAAGATTTGCTTGGAATGAGTAAATCTACGATTTTCTTTAAAAAAAATTCTCTGGGATATTTTATCTTTCCAAAAATCAACTTCTCAATCCTTTCCTGTTTCCTTGTACTTATTGGAGTATGTTTCTTTGAGAAAAAAAAATGACCAAATATCAATTTTGCTTTAAAAAGCAGATTTTGCTTTTTTAGCCGTATTTTTTTTCACATTTATTAGTAAGCATTAAAAATAATAAATGTGTTTTGATATATTTAACCGCTATGAAAACTAAATTTTTATTTAAAAATTTAAAATTTTGTAACAAATACTAAAAGTAAAGCAAATTTAATTAATGAAATATTTGTATCTCTTTATCAAATTATTAATTTTTCAGTAGTAAAAAAAAAAAAAAATTATTCATAGTAGCACTAGGTGTATTGGCTTGTAAAGTAATAATTTAGAAATTTTAATAGAAATTAGAAATTTAAAATAATAATTTCAATAAATAAATGATTTTGATAAAGAAATAGTATACAACACTTTGCATACATTTTTAAACGAAGACTGTAAAATAAACTGTAAAGTTTTAACTGAACAAGTTTTAAATGTTTTTTTTTGAAGACAAGCAAAAATTTGTTTGAGTAATTTTTGCATATTATTACAGTTTTGCATTCAAAATTTTTTACGATTACTAGTGTGCGGACGTGTCTTACTAATAAAAAAAAACTTATAAATAAAAAAAATTTGAATTTCGAATTAACAAAAATGAATGTGAATTAAAGTCAATATTTTAACATTGTATTAGTATGAATATAACATCAAATTCGAATTAAAAAGTTTGAATTAGCGAAGTATCGCTATAATAAGATTTTGTCATTTTAGTATTTACTAAGTTAAATGTTATTTCTGTCATCATGTAATGCTGTTTTATGAATCTAATATGATTTTGATAAATTATTTTATAGCCCAGATGATATCTGATGTTAGTAATAGGTATCCACTTATTGTTTACCTTCTATGTATTTCAGCTGTTTCTTTACTTTTCAGAAATGAGAACTGCAGAAGTTTTACTTCCTTGCATGGAAACTTCCGCATTATTCTTGTTTCTAGAATAAAAATTGTATTTACTTTTTTTTTTTAATTCTAGAAAGATTAGATTGAAAATATCTCGATTTCTTAGGAAGAAAGAATTGAAAACAAGTTTGACAGTCAATCTTAAAAGATGGAACTGGAATTTTACAATATCGCTGAATGTGATCACTTTAAAGATTTCCGCATCAGATATCACTAATTCTTTAGTAGTTTCTTTTTTCTTTTCTTTTTCTTTTTTTATTATTAATAAAATCGTCGCGTTAGTAAAATGAATTTTAGTTATATTTTGATAATAACGACACTGGTTTTTTTAAAGTAATTATGGTAAATATCTTGTTTTTAGTCTTTCATCGTTATTTCTTAATATTTTAATTCGACTTTTTTCATCAAATTTTTTAACAGGATTTGTTAAAAAGATGTACAGCATGTTAATTATCTTTATTGAATTGGCAAAGGTTTTCTGCTGTGGAAACATTTATAAACAGAAGCACGGTTTTAGGAATATAGTATAACTGGTACCATTGTGACCTGATAACAAAATCTCGGTTCCGAGGACTGCAGTTCGATACCTAGTTCCACTGTTTATTTGTGGCAAGGGGTCGCTCAATCTGATTTCGGAGATCGGATATCCTCCCATCTTGTAGTTGTGTGACGTTCAAAGTGAGCTGTTGGAGAATGAGAGAGATGACAGCTGAGACTCCATCTTCGTTTTCTGTGATCAAAGTTGCGAGGGCAGGTAAATCCCCTGTTGCTTCGAAAAAAGACGTTAACCTAAGTAAATCCAACTATGAGAAAGAATACATATGAAATACTGCTGAAAGAAACAAGCTTGTTTAAGTTGTGTGTGAAGGAAATGAAGTCTAAATACTTCTAAATTGAATGCTTTTCTTTATTTTTTAATTAACATTCTATGGTCTTGCTTATAACCAGTGGCGGATTTCTCCTTGGCAGTGACGATTATGAGATTCATCTTTTAATAAATTATTGTAGAGAATTTCAAGACACTTTTTAATTTAAATATTAATGATTTATTTCAGGTTTATTAATTACTTTGTAAAATGCATATGATTTATTTAAATCCTATTTTCCATGACGACACGGTATCCACGTTTGTACACAATATTATTTAAGTAGACATTCAGTACTAGAAGTCTGTAAAAATTAAATGAACAGGTAGGAACCTGACCCATTAATTATACTCTACAAAGTGTTATTATCTTATATTTTATAATTCATTAAATTAATATTTTTTACGGTTTTATTTGACAGCGAAGCTCATAATTTTTTTTTTTTTTTTTTTTTTTTTTAAATCGACCTGTGTGACCCTTTTTCTGTCTAGCTGTCCTGAGCATCAATCTTATCATTTTATATTACTTCCAGTATTTGTCGTATACAAAGAAAAAATATTGTAAATATAAAAAAATTCTAACTCGAGATTTTGTCGTATCGCTTCGCTTCAGATCTTCTTTTGAAAAATATATTTTTGGTATTATGTTGTCTATCTGTGAACACGATTACGTAAATATACTGTGAGCTTGTTGGGTGAAATGGCTGTCATCGAATGATGGTTATGTGTTTTTATCATCAAATTTTCGGATTTCTGGTAATTTTCAACGAAATCCATTCAGAAGAAGACTGTCTGTCCGAATGTCCAAGTGAATACGACTACTGATAAACTTTAAAAATAATAATAATAATAAATAAATCGATAACATTTGATACGCAAGTTTAACATCTGAAGTGCAGATTCTTATCTAACTTTGAGCCAAAAACTGACAAGGGTTGGCCGTCTGCCGATCTATACTTTCGCATGCATGTTAACGCAATAACACAAAAACGTAATTAATAAATAAATGCAATTTGATATGTGATCTTGCGACTACAATTGTAGTTTTATCAAATTTAATTTCAACTGGTCAGAAAAAAAGCCGTCCAAAATCCATATTTGATTTTTCGGTCCTGGAGATGAATTGCTTACTAGAATCGGTGAAAATGTTTGATCCATGCAGTAGATGTATTATCTTTCGTAACATAACATTATATAGTAGTACCGGTTTTCTTTACTAAATTCTACAAACCACACAACTCTCATGTGTAAAGGCGGGGTGGGGTGGGGGAATATTCGTGGTATTCTCGGCCTTGATCAAGGACCACAAATTTATGATGGTTTGAGGGAATAACAGCTGTATTAGAGAATAATTGAGGAAGTTTCAAGAAATTATTCCTGCTGGTTTATGCTTTATATTTTCACCTAGTTTTACAATTAAAATTTTGAAAAGTCTAAGTCTTTTTATCTTTAAATTATTAGGCCTTCATTATATTGCGTTATCTGTTTTTAATTGCATGATTTTTAGCGATGCATTCTCCCCGGCTTGCTTCCATCCGTTTAATCCGCGATCAAATTCTTCAACTGCAACTTGTCGTGCCGAATTTCCCCGTATGAATCATCGAGTCAAATCAGAATTCCATAACTGCACACAGTTCTTGTTTGTATTGTTGTCCTCTCCATGCCACCCTCCGTTTATTCAGCGGGAAGTATTCCCACGCGTCATTTCCATCTGGACAGAGAACCAACAGAGCAGTGCGGCATTAATCTATCCTTGCTGTGCAGCCGCAGCGGTGTGTTGCATAACGCCAGTCTTTTTCACTGATGTGGCGCGTCGCGCTATGACTCATCCTTCAGAAGTTTTCACTCGCGGAAATAATGCTTTTCGATATCGCTATTGTTTGGGACGCCAGTGGAAAAAGTCAAAGTTCTGTTGGCGTTTTCGGCGTGTGTCCTTGGATGGCGGCGGAAAAAAAGGAAAAAATAAGACGCTATCAGATTAGCAAAGATACTGTTTGTTAGGCACTGTTCCGTCCTTATGTTCTGATGAAGAGATATCAGAGAATATGCAGAATTTTGGTTTGTTTAAATTTGGTCCCGGTTTAAACTCGTTTTTGGTTATATTAGATAAGATCAGGTTTCATGCAATTCATTTCGTTCAGTTCATTTTTCATAACATGAATTTAATCGTATTATTTCAGATTCTGTATCGATTATTTGTTAATAAGTTCGGTCATTATCCCCATTTTTACGCCATAACTTTGGAATGATTTATTGCTACGTAATACTTTTTAAGATGGATTAGAAAAGAGATATCATCTTTGTTTTATAAAGATTTTTGCATAATCTTTACAAAATATATCCTTAGTTTTTTAACAATTTGTTTAAATGTATTCAGTAAATTAATTCAGTTAAATAAAATGAGGCATTGACTGCATTATGAAGTATTAGTAGGCCATCCTAAGTAATTTATGACATAGCTTTAAATCCGCACAATAGGATTAAAAATATTCATGATTTTTTTTCTCGGATACGAATTATGCTGAGAAGAAGCTTTGTAACCATAAAAAAAATGCTTGTCTGCCAACACGATAATTCAAAAACACTTTGAAATAAACGGATTAAATTTTATATGCGATTTTTACACCAAAGTTGTAGATTTCTATCAAATTTTGAACTAAGTCCATTCACAAAGTCAATCTACGTGCTAGTGAACATAATAAATACAAAACGGAAAAAGCTAGATATATAATATTTGGTATGCAAATTTAGCATTTAAATGTACATATAATATACGTATCATTTAAATGTACATAATTAGTGCATACACTGGTGCCAAATTTTGAATTAAATTCATGAAAGAAATGTCGGTACTTATGTATTAACGGCACCGCAGCTACAGATTTGGCAATTTTTAAGTGCCGCCAATCACTTTCAAAATTCAACGCCACCGCAGCTACAGATTAAGCTTTTTATTGGCGCATTAACGCAAAAACCGCCAAATCTGTAGCTGCGGTGGCGTTAATACGTAAGTACCTAAATGACTTTATGTTGATCTGTACGTTCACGTGCAAGTAAAAGCAATACTCAAAAATGCAGCGATTTAAATAAATAAGATTTGATGTATGGTTTTGTTATTAAAATTATAGTTCTGTTTCTAATTTTGGTTCCATCGACAACAAAGGCTGCTCAAAATGCATACACTGTTTTCTTCACTGTACTATGAAATGTTAAATGATCATAAGCGAATTCTCAGCTCTTGTAGCGTTCACGGCCTTTTTCGATGTTCCCAGTGTTTATACGCGAGAAAATAACACTTTATTAAGAATATGCAAGAAAGCTACGGAGAGATAAATGATTTACTATATTTTTAATGAAGAATTTTTTGTTATTTTATGTGACATACTAATACTTGACATACTAATTACCTGTTGCTTCAATGAAAAGAATTTTGTAATTAAAAGTTCCTTCTTAGCCTTAACATGATTAAATTCCTAAAAATATCAATCAGATTTCATTTTTAAAGCCCATTTAATGCTTATATAATTATAGATAATCAATTAATAAAAGATGTTTTTCAGTTATTTTGAAATTTGTTCTAATACATATAGTGAATAATTAATGTGTGTTTCTAATTTATCTGTCAAAATGTTTCTTTTAATTCTTCCAAGGTTATTATAGTCAACATAAACTTGGTTTTCGTCACTTAAAGAATTTCACTTTGCAGAATTATGGATATAAAACTGCTTATGCTGTTAAAAAAACTTATAATGCTTATTTGCGTGTAAACCTTATCAAAATGTAGTTGCTGTAAACCATCTATTAGTTATAAGTTTTTCTGTATCTCTGAATTTTTGAGTGACTGTAGAATCCATGGGAAATGTTCTCTTTAAAAGTCTGAAGGGTCCATACATGGCATTGTATGTGGAGGTATCAAAATCGAGTGAAACATTTCGAAAGAAGTCACTATTTGCATTCTTTTAAAATGGGAATTGACTCATAAAGTGGAATATCTATCTAGAAAATTCTTGATTTCAGACTTGAAATGTACTAAAATAAATTATATTAATTAGTTAATAAAACTTGAATGATTTAAAACTGTAAATATTATGGTTTTTAGCTCCATATTTTTTAATACTTTTTTTCAAACATCTTTCATCACCACTTTTGTGTTACCGTTGAACGAGAATAGGAATTAAAAAATGGGTTTCAGTTGAAATTTATCTTCTTTTGTTGAAATTTCTTCCTTTCTCTCCTGATTTCCTTTCCTTCAAGAAACGTTTGGATCCTCCAGCAAGAGAGAAATCCAATTTTCTAAGAACAATACTCGTACACTGACTCTCAGAGGGAAGTATCTTTAACCATGCCTTTTATTGCTAAGGTTATCAACGGAAGTGAAAGGTATGGACGAGCGTAAATAGCCCCAGAGGGAAGTTACTTACCAGAGAGAATGTCCAAACTTCCATCTAAAGCCAAAGTCTTCCAAAAGGATTTCATTTCAATTATTCGATATTAACTGAAATTGAAATCTTGCTGTGTTACCTTTGAGGATCATTGGTTTACAAAACTGATCAGTCCATCGATTAATATATATATATATATTGGAATTTGATGACTCTTATAAAAATTTAAAAAGTAATAAATTACATAACTTCTTACTAGTGGCGTAATGGAGAAACAAGATGCTTTGGTATAGTAATTCTATCTCCCTTCCGGTCTCAGTTCTGCATTTCTGCCTTTAAGATTCTAGAGTATACAGAAATATTGCTACTTCCTACTTCAGCACCAGGGATTTCTGTACCACCTCCACTTTGACTTATTATTTGTCTTTATAACTATAATACATGTCTATTTTTGCATTTTCAGCAATCAAGTCCAATGTGACGCTTCCCAAATGTGAAGCGTTAAAAAATTTCTCTGTTAAGCGTTTGGTAAATATATTATTAATCGCATTATTGTTTCAAGCCTGTTGTCTTCAGTCTGGTTTCTGCGCCGTTCTAAAATATTTTGGCAGCCCTTCCCCCTTTCTTCAACCTCCTTCAAAAAAAAGTATAATAATCAATGTTTGCATTGATCATCTTTCGTCCTCTTAATTTCCAAAAGAATGCACTTCTGTCTTTTGCTTTTATCGGAAATTTTATTATTAGATCATTTTTATGTCCGGATTTGAATATCTTCGGACGTCATATTCATCCACTTGCAATTCAAGATATTTAGTATTGTAATTTCTGGGACATTATATTTTAAAGTGGCTCCAACAGATGGTAGTAAGATATTGTGGGGACTGCTGTTTCACTACCCACTGTGCAATCTGTCCGGCAATTATTTAATATTTTTATACCAACTCGAAAGAGCTACTTCTACTTGTTCTGTTACTTTTTCTTCTATTTATTTTTTTGTATAAAATATATCTACTCTTGTTTTTGTTTGAAGCTCTGAACATTTAATGGAGGAATCAATCCACAGTACTTCTATAAATCTATCTTATCACCACAGCCTTGCATTTTTTTGTTCGCTTGGTAACTTTCTTTATTCGAACTTACCTTATTTGCTGGCACATAAAAAATCGTTCACTATATGATTTGTGAATTGTCTGAACTGATAACTTAATTGTATTCTATTGTATAAATTAATTTATTAGAATGTATCACTTTAATAATAATTTAAAATTCACTGGTGAAACATTCATTATGCTTTTGATTGGTGCTATTCATCTGTCATCGATGCATTTTGGTTTCAGTATCACTTGTTATGATCTCCGAAATACCAAAGGAAACATGAAATGTATTCCTTGATTCATGCACTGAACTACACATTTTTTGCAATGAATTAGTTGTAAATTTTTTCCCTTTCACTGTCGTTCAAGGACTTCCTGAATGAATAAGCGGATTTGATTGCTAGAAGCATTACTTCGATTGGGTATATTGGTCATATGACTCATCCAACCATTCATAGATGAGAGAAGTCTGCCGTAAAGTTGATTGGCAGTGCCACTGTACGAACTTACTCATGCGAAGCAGAATGTGTTATTTACCTGTAGGTGAGAATTCCTTGCGATATTCATCTTAATGTGGTTAAAAGGAAAAAAAAAAGTACTAATGTGAAATAAACAGGTTATCTGAGTATTTTATACATGCGAAATCGTGTTTAAGCTGAATGTAAATGATGCAAACATCAAGTGTATCATTTTCTTTGAATAATTGTTAGATATCTCAATAGTAACTCAAGTTCTTGAAAATTTTCCCAGAAAGTGTGAAAAGTGTATCATTAAGATTGAGTTAACTTGAAAGATTTGCAGGAAATTTTTAAATGTAAAAAAGATTTAGCACTTTCAGAATTAAGATTTGTAAATACGTTAGGGATAGATTTAAAAAAAAATCGCTTTAAGATACTTTTATTTTTGAATTTTACGTAAAATAGATGAAAGAAATGATGAATGAAAATACGTCAATGAAACACCTGTGAAATGAAAATGCGTCAAATAAAAGTAAAAAATGCTTTTAAAATTGAAAAAAACTTTTTTTTTTTTTTTTTTTTTTTTTTTTTTTTTTTTTTTGCGAAAAAGAAGTAGAAAGCAACAATTTTCTAGTTTAGAAGTTTATGAAATGATTAAATCAAACCTTTGACGATAACTTAAGAAATATATAGAGTAGTTCCTGAAATAAGAAATAAGCTTTATTTCTATTCATTTTTTAAACGCTGGTAAATAAACGAAATTTCCCATTTTTCTCGCATTAGGGAACATTTAAAATAACTATAAAATCTTTTTAAACGAATAGATTACTTATTTTGTGGCTCAGGAACTGCAGAACTAATAGAGAAATTACTATATCAAAATTTTAAAAAATGTACATGGAATTTTAATTTTAGTTTTTTTTAAATAATATTTTATCCACATTTAGAATTTAAGAAAATAGTATCTAAAGGTGTAAAATAGATTAAAACATAAACTATGCAAATGCAAAAATGAACGTAACAAAGAATGAATGTAGAAGCTCAAATGTTTTTTTAAAAAAAAAACTGTTTAGAAATTAAGATTATTGAATTAAAAAAAGAAATATCGTCATTTTCATCAAAAATTGTCTTTTTAGCAATAATCTGGTCTAGTCTAATCAGCCTCTCATAGTGATGTGATATCTCCAGTTGGCAAAAAATGGGAAGCTCATACTGTATATCATTGGCCCCGTTAAATAACTCCGAATTTACTTGAAGGTAATTGATATAGTTAAAACTAAGATTGTTTATTTCTTCATGAAACGCTTTTTTAGTATAGATATATGTCATTTATCAATAGTGGCGGATTTAGACACATTGCGACCCTTGGCATTGCGTATTAAGAGCTGTATTTATTTAAACTAGGCGAAACTATTTGATTAGTCTGTCACTTGAGATTCTTTTCTTAATCAAAGAAAAGTGCAAGAATTAATTTACATTTGGAAATAGTTAAAAAAATTCGAGAACTTTTTGAATGTAGTTTTATTATTCTATTGACACAACAGCATTTAGGACCCACTGCTTTAGAAACTCAGGTTTATAAATAAAAGTAATCTAGCTACTTGAAATTGAAAACAATGGGATGTTCATATAATCAAACTACATACATACAATTCCACATATGATTCATTAAATTCTGACTCCGTTGTTTGTTTGAAACTATGTATGTATCTGGTGTTGCGTCTAATATCTGTAGTGTTGAGTGCTGTGAAAATAGCTACTTCAAAAAATGAAATTTTGTTTTTCAAGTATTTTATGCTTATGCAAGCGCGTTCCCAGAAAGTAAACTGTCTAGCTGCCAAGAAACATGGCAGCGGCATTTCGTGTGATTCAGCCGTGAGCTGCAGCAGCAGTAACGGAGTCAGCAAGAGAAGATGACATTCCAAGTTGAACAACCCTAGTCCCTAAACCCAATCCTGCCTGACTAATGCTGAAGAAAATAAGTCATTCCTGCGCTCCGAAAGATAGACTCCAAGAGAGAAAAAAAATGCAGTGACTAATCCACTTGACTCAACATCCCTCTTTCTGGTCAAGTTCAAAACGAAAGCTAAATATTCCCCAGCCTCTTTTTTAAGTCCCGTGTTGTGCTTTCAAATGAATTGACTTCCCTTGCTGAGGTTTTAGTGTTGCTACAATTAATGGAGTAGATTCCAGCGCTGTTGTCTCAGATTTGTCATCCTGATTCAGTCGAATTAAAATTTTTTGAGCTCTGTCATGTGGTTTGTATTATGAAATGTTTTTAGGACTCTCAAACGAGACTTTAATCTTGTCAAGAAATAAAATAAAGGTCCTGTCATTGAAAGCAGTATACGCCTGCTGTTTTTTTTCTATTTTTGCCAAGAACATCAGTTTACAATTTTTATTTTATTATAGAAGTTTTCTGAAAGCATTATAGTTTGCTACTGGATGTCTAATAAAGTATTCACCTGATAAAAATCTGAATGAATAATACAGAATGAAATATAGGGTAAAGAGCTTTACTGAATTTTATTTAACAATTATATTTTTTTCTAATAATACATTTCAACATAAACATCTTTAGTTTTTCATCCAGACGTTGTTCAGATTTGAGGAGTTTAAGTAGCTGTTTCTTAATTCTCTTAACACTGCGAACTTCTTCATCAAAAACTCAATTCTTGGTCTCCAGAAAAACTATTCGAGTGGTGTCATATCGGGAGAACATGGAGGCCATGAAACTGGCCCATATGTACCAATTCACCGATCTAAGATTGTTTCATCAAGGAAATTATGCTCACGGCTCCTTGATGTAAAACATGTCAGGTAGATCGATAATTGTTTTAACCATCTATTAGTTGATTGTTTTATTGGCGGAGGTTCTGAATCGCCTCTGAGCTGCTTTAGGAAATATCGTATCGATAAACAGAGAAAACACATTGCCTTTTCACATCATGGTGCCATTTTGTCTGTAAACAATCAAGTTTTTCTATTGCCATTAGTAAAATAGAGAATTGATGAAATGCCTTAACCTTAAGATTATATCAATCTAAATGATTCCCTTATGCTATGTAAAATTACGTTTCAGTTTAATTTTTTTATCCAATATTGTTTTTTTACTCAACAGGATATCCAGGAACAGGTGGACATCTTGTAATTTCGATAGTGTTATTTATTTAATAAGCATTTCAAAATACCCTAGTATTTATTTAATTCTTTATACTAATTCAGAGAAACATATAGCCTTGTTGCAAGGTTTCAATTTCGGATAGATGGATCGTAAATTTAAAACACGATTCTATTAAAGATTGATCGTGTGTTTATATGTGTGTTTCTGATGTATGTTAAATTTGTCTTCAATGATCCAGTTCTTCACTTGGCATGGCTTGAAAATTTGTAGAATATTTACTGACTTATGAGTTATTCTCATCGTCTGATCATTGTTCTGAATTATACAGTCCATTTCGATATAGTTCTGACTATCTTAAAAATGGGATCTAATCTAACGAAACAAAACTTAATCTAAATCAAAAAAGAAAAAAAAAAATGTCCTGGTCAGTCAGAGGAAAGTAAGTATGGATTCTTCTAGTAAACCGGCTAAACTTATGCTAAAATTGTATTAAGAATTGCACTTATATATTTGAATAAATAATGTTAAGACTTTAAAAGTTAACATTATTTATTCAATGTTATTAGTTCAGAGTTAAAGGATACCATAAATTGTAATTTGTACAATTATTAAAAGATAACCCGAAATTTAAACGAAATTTATTTGTATTTTATTATAGCTTCATATATGTTGCCAATTTTATCAACGAAATTAAAAAAAACTACTACAAAACTACTGTGTAATCGGGTCTGGTATATATGAAATCTATCGGGTTCAAATATACTCCGCTGGTATGGTGTGGAAGTTCGGAAGGAAGGTGCCAACTCTGATGCCTCCTCGTTATTTGATCGCAATTTAAAATTACGAGAACCGTCTCAAAGAAGTTCTTGCATTGCTTGAAAATTGAACAAGAATGTAACAAATCGTACATTCTAAAATAATTTTATTTAAATCAAGGATAATTGGTCCTAATTTTTGGCTCATTCTTGGCGAGAAGTACTCAAAACTGCTGAACTTGTGTGAAACATTCATAACATTAATGTTCCTCCGTTACGAAATGAACACTAATTTTTCATTTTGTGCATATGTATGTATGATTCATAGACAGATCTTTAATAGGCTATATTATACAGCAGTTCATTTGAGTTAATGAATTTGTGAAAAAATGAAAAGAATTTTTGAATTTTTAACTAGGAAATCTCTTGAATTTTCAGGGTGAAATGTCTTAAATGTCCTATTGGTGATGTCTATTTTGCTACTGATTCTTTAAGAAATACATTTCGTCATCGGAGATGTGGTCAAGACATCCACATCAACATTGCTGGTTCCCCCACCCCCACCCCTCTCCAGGGAAGCACTAACTGGCATACCAAGGCGTGCCATTTTTTATCCACATACTTCTGGTTTCCCCTTTGAGGAATGCGTGGTAAGGAATAAAGTATTTTTGGTACCGATATTTAATATATATTTACTATCCTTTTTTTTTTTTTTCGAAGAATGCTTCCCATAGGCAACATTTTATAAATGATTTATAATTTGAAACTAATTTGTCGTTATAGTTTCATCTTGTGTACGATTAATATCTTTAAAAATTCAATCAATGGAATCGATAATTTTATCTTTTTTAACCGTAAAAGCGTAAATTCTGATAATATTGAATTAAGAATAAAATGTGTAAATTATGAAACACTTTTAAATAAAAGTCTACGATGTTCATTCCACTAAACGCGGCGCATCAGGTTACTCGATTTGAATCTGTCCGATCTGCGTAAAAAAACAAACAAACAAAAAAAAAAAAAAAAACAACAGAACCGCTATTTTAGCAGACGATTCGTGTCAGTTCTGCTCTGTTTGTGCCCATCCAGGTCCAGTTCGATATCGGTGCAGATTCCTTTTTTGTTTTATTTTCCGCGTTTTCGTATTATATATGCAAGATTTTGCGATGATATGGTGCAATTTTGCTGACGTTTTAATATTGCGAACCTCTTTCATCTGCTGTTTTGCGTGAAGATGCAACTTCACGAATTCGTAACCCCCTTTTTGTATAACTCGTTTTTCTTTCCTCCGTCTTCTTCAAGTATTTACATTCTCTTTTGTTATAATTGTTTCGTAGGTTTTCCCCGTCTATTCGCTGGGTTTATAACGATGTCGACTTGGGGTTGCAATCCATTGTTGCGATCGATGTTAATTAATCTTTTGTTAGACCACCCCTGTGTGGAATGCTTGTAAATAAACAATTCGCCTTTTTATTATTGTTGCAGCTGCGTTTTAGAAATTTCTCTGAAAACTGAAATATTTCTCCTTCCTCGAGCGATGCGAATTTTATGTATTTTTTTTATCTTGTTATTTATTGAAGGGGGGAAAAATCAGCTGTAGGTGTAGATTAAACTGGTTTTATTTGAAAAATAAATGATTTCGATATTCTAACCGTTTGATGCCTCTTGATGATAATGAAAACATAAAGTGAGCATGTTTCTTCGCCTTGTACATCTTCTTTTTCATGATCATTTTATAGAATTGTGCTTCAGGTAATTTTATTCCCTTTTATGAATTTTTTTTTATGGTCCTTTCGAATTCATAAATTTTAAGTTATACAGCGATAGCATTCTGTATTCAAACTAAGCCCCCCCCCTCTCGTACCTATTCTCCGTTTTCCGACTGATGTAAATTGAAGAATTAGGGAATAATAATTGAAAATCTTAAAATGATTTCCTTGCTTTATCAGAAGAGTTTTCGTTTGCACAGTTAAAGGCCATAGGTGGGAAATTAGTCTTGCGCTGAATGTGCATAATTCAAAATATTGCCCTTCAGTTTAAATCGTTTTTTTTCCCCGCTAATCATCCTCTGATTTTCGTATTTTAACATAAACTACTTGCATGTGAAACAATTATTATTAGTTGATATGTAATGTGAAATACTTTCCTACACTTTATGAAATATAATTGTCTATTTTCTGAATTATCTTTATCTATGGTTATTATTATATTTATTCTCCCATGAAAGATATAATGAAAATTTATGATCAGTAAATTGCCAGAAGCCCTGTCGTGATATTAATGAGTTGTGTAAAATAATATCCTCTAAGCTTGTGTATGTAAAATATAATATTCTCTAAGCTTGCATGTGTAAAATATAATATCCCCTAAGTTTGCATTTTCTCGTACAACATTAATTTTCCCAAAATTATTGCTTTTGTTAACTAAATTATGATACATCATAATCAATAATAAGAATAATGACAAAAGACTTAATCTATTTCACTGTAGATTTTTAAGTGCCAAAATTAAGTCAAATAAAAATAAAATGTAATTATCCTTTTTTTAAAAATAAATTTTAATGCTATTTTAGTTTTTTTTTGGGGGGGGAGGGTTATACATTATTACAAATGCGTAGAAATTTCTCCCCCCTTTCAAATCAATTTTTATTTTTTTATCTACTATTCCGAAGGATAAAAAAAAAAAAACATTATTCCAAAAAATAAAAATACGGTAAGGTCTTATAGTTCAAAATTCCAAAAACATTTTAGAATTAATGCTTGTTTTATTAATTTATTTTCGTGCTTTATTTATTTTATAATTATTAGGAAATAAACTGTTAATATGCATGAACTGGAATCTGCATTGCCCCCCTCCCCATGTTTTATTTCAAATTGCTGTGGTAAGAAATTAAAAAAATACTCTGAGCTTGGAAATACATTTATTTGCAGGCATTTATACCAAACGATTTTTCCAGATATAGATTTTTTTTCACCGTTTTGGCAGCCACCATTTATTTTCTAACCGAAAGGCAATGGATAAAAATTCTCTTGTTCTATCTTCGAAATACTCCTGGGCTATTATTGACTCGCTAGGAAATGAGCACGAAATCTCTAATCGTTGGCCGGTGTTCACGTGATCATCGAACGACCTTCTTTTCTGCGATGACTCACCGTTTGCGTCTATTTTTGATGAAGCCCTGTTTAGGGAAAGTGCCGGTTCGAGCGAAGAAAAAAGACAAGTCCGCTGCAGCGTTTTATGGATTGAAATTGTGTTGTCCAGAACGCACGAAAATGTGTTTGGCTTTTGATGAATTTTAATTTTTTTTTTTCGTCTGTAGAAGCGAGTTTTGTATGCTGTATTTTGGTATTCAAAAGCATGACTGCAGAAACTAATTTAATATAGCAATTACTTGTTGTGTTTTTAGTAATATTAATAAAAACATATTTTTTTTATTGCGTTGGTAGAATGTTGCGTAGAAAATTGAAAAAAAAAAAAAAAAGGAATATAAATTTATGACAAATATCTTGCAAAACTTTGACAGATAAAGAGTTATGTTGGTTTCCATCTTGAACAATAGATTCTGACATTTAGGAATGAATTATAGTTAAATAGTTTTCGTTTCGTTGCATATGTGTAGAATTTATACCAAATTAAGATAATCTTTATCGTTTTTTTATGGTACGAGTTGTTGTTGAAATCAAGCGTAAATCCCACCTGTCAAAAAAAAAAAAAAATTAAAGGTATAATAAACAATTGCTAAAAACTTTTTGATGCAATTGTTAATTTCTATGAAAAATTTAATTATTTGTGTAAACGATTTTTTTTCATGAATTTTAAATACTGACTATTTTAATCAAAAGGTAGTTAAAAATTTTAATTTACAAAATGTTAAATTAAAATGTCCAGATTTTCTGAGCTTTGGCTTGGGGCCCCGAAGTCATTGAAATTTGGCTTGAAGCTGGTCACTTCTCAGGGGCCCCAAAATTTCGATTTATTCTTTTTCGATTTTTTTTATTTATTAGTTTTATGCTTTTATTCTAGTAACTAGAACTATGCAGTCTGATTCAAATCATGTATGAATCATATTCCAAAACATTATTCTAATATTTTTAAATAATTATTTTTTACAAATTTTATATCGTGCTGTTTGAAAACTTGTAAACATTTTTTTGCTTTATGTTTAAAAAAAAATGTCTGATTCTGTAATTAAAAGTATTTAGATTGTACTCAATTTTTTTTTTTGTTTAAAATCGTTTTAAATTTGATTTTTGAAATTTTTATACACAAAATACTGAAATCAATTTTCTGGAATGGACCCTTTAATTAAATATTTTGCCTGATTATCAAATTTTGTTTGCATTGCTTAATGCAAGTCTCGTTCTCGCTTAACTTGGTCCTGGCTTGCATGTTCAAGAAATTAGCATAATCCAATGAATTGTATCGCATTTGTAATAAAATCGTAACTTTAATGATATCATATATAATATATGTAATATACTGATTATTTCGTTATTGATTTTAATAGAAAAAATATTATTCTGTATGCCATTTGCTATATATTAAATACGGGAAATTGTATGCCAAATCAAGTTAGATTCAGGGAAGCTCTTAAATTAAACATGCGCATTGAATTTAAAAGTTTTTTTTTTTCAGTTGTATAAATTTTTAAATATTTAGCTACGAAATAATTGCTTGCAAATTTCTGTTTGAGGTATTTTATTTGATACTGCAATGAATCCAGGACATGTTGAATCTCAAGCATGACCATAAGGAAAATTGATAAGGCTATGATAACTGATTTAATTTCGAACGTTTCACGGCACTGAACTTAGTTTCTGATGTCAGTTATTATTTTTTTATCTACATCTCAGAAATGTTCTTGTTTTGCAAAGAGGGAAAAAACTATTGAAAGTCTCTTAACACGGTGTAAAGCACTTTCCTCATACCTTTTTCTGTCATCAGCTAGTGTTACTGTGTTTCAAGCTCTAACTACGAACTTCTAGTGCTTTAAGTATGTATTCTCATGTCCTGTGACTCATCGCTCCATGGTAAATGCAAGTGCAGTAAAAGAAAAGAAAAGAAAAAAAAAAAAAAAATCAAACGAAACTGCAGTTCAAGCGTTTTTTGATGCCAAGACCAACTTGGCGCGCTCTCTCCTTCACGATTTTGGCGTCATTACGCAAATGATGGGCGTATCAAAAATCTTTCTTGACGCGGAACTAGATTTTTGTGAGCTATTTCATTTCAAACCCATTGATTGACATGTTTCGTCTGTTTTTGGAACGATAAACCAGGCATTTGTTAACAGCAATTAACTTTTTCCCGAGAGTATGTATTGTATCAGAATTTCCCTTGATGGTGGTTGATTTATTCAAACAGACCGAGACGATTCGCAGCAAAAAAAAAAAAAAAAAAAAGTGTCTTTACTGACCTTTTTATAATTCTTTTATGAGAATTCTGGGAAGAAACTCTGTAAATATGGTTTGCGAGGAAATGTCTGAGACTTCAGTAGGAAGTGTCATGGTAGAAAAGTAACAAGTGTTTTTCGCTTAGTTTCTGTCATTTGGTCCTTTTGCTTTCTTGTATAAGAATATTTAGTAAAGTTATCGTCAGAAAAATTCGACATCGAAATTTTGATTTCCATTTCCAGGAAAAACAAACAAATTATTTTTGGTATTTTCTGCCCATCAATAAATGCAAGAATTCGGAAACGGTCTGAGCTAGATGGATGAAATTAGATTTCTGGCGAAACTGTAGATTTCTGTCAGATTTTGGCGAAGTTCCTAAAAGGATAGTTTAGCTGAAGATAACTAAAAGTTTAGTTTAGTTATATTAACTTCCCGTTGTAAAGCAACACTAGGACTATTTTGGGACGGACCTCGTAATTTCAAACCGTGGTCAGATGACGAGGACGACACCTGAGCTGGCACCCCCCCCTCTCCACGCCACACCAGAACAGCGGGAGGACGTTTGGCATGACGGATTTAACGTACAACAGAAAAGATAACTAAAAGACATCGAATTAGATGGACGTATGATTTTTATCACTAGATCAGCTGATCTGTTTTAAATTTTGGACTAAATTAATCATTGATTCACTGCTGTAGCTCTGTCAATTTATATGCGTGAAAGCGTCAGTGAAATAACTCATATTCACGGAAGTGGTCTCACATATTTTCTGATAAACATTCTTGTGTATTATTAACCTTATACCTTCGTCGAAAATTAGTTACAAAAGAAACGATTAGAATGCAGTGTTTAGCGATTAATCGCTGGGGTGCAGTTATTGCAGAAGTTTCAAAAAACCTAATGCATATTTTGGATCTTTTTTCCTACAGATTGAAACAAAACTTTGACATATAACGCAGTTGTAGTCATTAAATCATAATACCAAATGTCAGATATTGTAGCCCTTGTGTATTTGAATTATCCCATTTATATGCTTGTGAAAGTATAGACCGACAGACAGTCAACCCTTTGATGGATTTTGTTCCATCAAAAAGTTGATAATAACACTTATGGGTTAAAGGGTTATGTAACAACATTTTAGATGTTAAAGTTTTCCATAGTACGTATGGTATTAAATTATATTCAGACAGCCAAATAGAAAAAATCATCTGAATGGATTTCGTTCAAAATATGATAGAAATCTATAAATTTGGTGTAGAATCAGATATTAAGTTTCATTTCATCCGTTTTGCTCAAAGCGTTTTTGAATCATCTAGAGATGTGTTTTTTAGAATCGTAAAGATCTGAACGGTGGAGATTCTTCAAAATTTCGAGTTCGAATTTTTGAACGATTAGAATGTTTTCTCTTTGCATACTTCGTTTATGAGAAAGTCAAAAAGCAGCATGCTTACAAAAATAAAATTCAGTATGATCTAAAAAAAATGTATATTTGTATTAAATGTTAGACGTACTCAATCAAAGGGAAGAAGCATAAAATGTGTATTCGACTTTCTTCTCTAACCTATGATACTGAACACATAACGCGCCATGTCCTTGGAATGTGCGAGAAAGTCGAAATGAAAACTATCTCACAGTTTTATTTGACCTCATTATTTTAAAGCTTATGCTTACAATTTTTTATACATAATTACATTTGTTTATAAAAAAATTCTAATTCTAATTAAAAATTGTAATGTAATTCTAATATATTTTATAAAATTTTCAAAAATTATAGAAAAAAAATAATTTCGCATTAAAATAAATGTTATTCAACACATTAAGGTGACGACAATGGTTACTATTCCGAAACAAAGAAGAAACTACTAGTTTCATTGTTCTTATGTAAATTCGATGTACCTTGATGTTTTGTGTTAGGCGACTGAAGCTACTACAGCGTATCCTCCCTGTCCCATTCATTCCTTTCTGCTGTAAAAGAAAGAAGTACCTCTGCACTTTTATTATTTTTTTCTCAGTTTTATACTGTTTTGCAAAGAAAATGAACCCCGAATAATATAGACAAGCTTGACATCGGCTTTTTCATTATTTGTCTGACGTACTCACACGCTGAAAATTTCCTCTACCAACAAAATCTCATAGAAACGGACTGTGCCAAATTTCTCAACATATAAAATTTGAGTGAGGATAAAACCAATCCCAAACCAATGGGCTTGTTCTCCTTTCTATTTTTCTAATATATTAACACAATACGGCTTTGTTTGTTGTTCTTAGGAACGTGTAGGTCAGGATCTCTTAAATCGTGGGTAGCGACCCATGGATGGATGACTAAACTATATTTGATGGGTCGCGACAAGATTTTGAATGTATTTTTCCACAATTTGCAAAAATATGACATAAAATCTTCATCAAATCATTTGGTAGCAATGTGTGTGTGTATGGTGGTTGTGGTGGGGAAGAGTGCATTATGAAAACAAGCGACTCGTGTCAATTAACTGGAAATAAAGACCCAAATCATGCGACTTTTTAACATGTGAGATGATGTATAATTATGTATGTGAGAAAATGTTAGGCTCGATTTCATCAAAGATTTTTTTTAATTGAGATATTTATTGGAATTTATATGTGTTAAACCTAGCGTGTTTAATCATCAAATGCGGAGAAATTCAACAAAACTTTGTGGATGCTCAAATATATGGGCTTTAAACGTTAAATTAATGGTCCGTTTTGAAAGTACATGAATGCTACTTCGTAATTTTGAACTTTGGACCGATGATGAGAATGACGCCTGAGTTAGTTCCTCTTCTCTCCAAACTCCTCTATACACTTCCAACTCTTCCACTCCAGCGTGAGGTTAATGACCCTCGAGAGATATAACATGAATCAACCATGTATTCATGGAGGACCTACTTTGAAATCGGATCTCAAACCTCCGATTCTAATGTCAAGAAAAGGAGACTGGCCTGCAAGGCCATTGCTTCTTAGTGGTCGCCTGTGTATATTGTGGAAGATTGAAGTGCTTTCTTGGATCTCTATCATATCATAATTCATATTGTATCCTGATTGTACTTTTCTTCTGCTTATATATTGTTTTAATTCGATATTCGATACTGTATACATTAGGAAATAATTTCTTAATCACTCGAACTGCTACTTCACTAATTTCTCTCTCTCTCTCTCTCATGAAAAATAAAAATTGTTACAAATTCTTTTTCTGCTTTCAGATGGGGGGGGGGGGCTTAAATAATATAAGAGTTTTCTGTTTTTAATCACAGCTGAAAAAATTGTTTGCTTCCTATTTTATTTAAATGACGCAATTAAATGCTCAAATTTTATGCAATACAGTTCCCACTTCTGTCACTTACCGTTTAATTTTCTGCTTTGTTTTTGTGTAGGGAAGGCCGGTAATTCCCATCAATTTCATTTATTTTTCTCCTCTCCTAACACTGTTTGAATTATTCAGGGTACATCCTCTCTTGATGAGAAACATCATAGATGCATAAGTTCTTAAATTAAAACATTAACCTTGGAGCACAGTATATTATGTAATTATAAATAACTTCATTCGCTGATTAATTGGTATAAACAAAATGCATTATCGAATTAACTATGAAAAGTGATTGAAGAGGCCTTCTCCAATTATTTAGATTTTTATAGCGTTATCTGTTTTTTATCCTTTAATGGAAGACATGGATTTTGGAATAGTGGAAACATGAAAGAATATTGCTAGTGTATTTCTGTTCCAGATTCTTAAATTTTGTTCTGCTGAAAATCACTTTGATTTGAAATTTCTGAATTGTTATAAATTTTCATATTTCTTGTGGGAGCTGCTAACAGATCTCATATCCTGTATGGCGCTATGTTGCGTCATTGATAACATGATGCTTCCCCCCCCCCCTTAGTGGCAGACGAAAGCTTGACAATGAGACGGCAAGACGTACCGCTCACGCTCATGTATCTTTTTATGTGTTTTATGTTAGTTTAGTAATGTTTTGCTCTTGTAATCTTAATAAATATATTTAACATATTAATGCTGGTCGTTGCCTTTCCCTAAAATAATGTAACTTTTCTTCTGTTGCAAAATTTAAAATGATTTGACCATGATGAAAGAATGTGCCTACATTTCTTTCATTACCAAATAAGAAAAATGAGTATTATTAAACCGCACCTCTACATAAACCATGGACAAACTGACTGGAAAGAAATTTTTTTTTAAAAAAAATGTAAACATTGTGATAAATGGATGCAAGTAATTTATTTAAAGTATTACGGACAGTCTTATTGCAATCTTAGATCGATTATGTTTACTTCACGACACTACTTTTCTTTAACCCGTCTATCTAGTAGGACCACTGACAGACATGCCTACTTTACTTCAAGCTCTTCAGTGAATGCCTTTTTAAAGCTACCCACAACGCCCCCTATCCATTCCAAGCCTTTTTGTCCTTAGTCGCATTCACTGCATGTTGCTAAATGGGAAGCATTAGATCTCCAATTTTCCGCTCCACACTACACCAATACTGACCAGTTTTCATATTGATTACTTTCACTTTATTTTCGCACAACTTGGTTTATTAATGTAGCTCGCAAGTTGACGGCTTTACATATATATCCAAATGCCATAAAATATCGCCTGCTAAACGAAAAGAATGCCAAAATTGGTTTGGTGCTTAACATGTAAACGGATGGTGAAGTATGAGACGGACGTATGAGATTTCAATATTAAACTATTCAGTGAATTCTTTAGTAATTAGAAAGAGCCATACAATCCCAGATTAAATCCCATTTTAAAGATTTCGAGTTGTGTCTTTTTGTTAGCAGTTTTCTCTACAAAACTGGGCCAGTTCTTTTCTCTTGTCCATCCGATGACTTATAATGTAATAATTAATTTTTGAAAAACATAGATTTTATAATTTTTCTATTATATTTTTCAAAAAAAAAAGTATTTTTAGAAATATTTTATTGGGTTAACCATATTAAATGGATACTTTAATTATTTTTCTTTTAAAATGAATTTCGCCCTCTGTTTTGTTTATAAATTTACAATTCGGATTATGCTAAACTCTCAATAATATGCGAAGCATAAATTCATGATGAAAGTATTTTTGAAGATTTATTTGTGGTAGAGGGCATATGTACAATTAGAAGATAATAAACAGCAACTTTTTGTGCTTTCAAATTATTACATTTTTATGGAAAAAAAAGTAAATTGCTTTTGTAAAAATGCTTTTTTTCCATCTTATGATTGAAAATTTTTATAAATATATATTAGTTACATGAGGGATAAATTTATTAAAGTTTTTAAATCTGTATCAGATTTTTTTGTACCTGAAAGAAAAGTAGCTTAGACTATCAAGACTACTCTGCACTTTAATTGTAACTTCTGCATAAATTCACATTTACTATCTTTTATAAAACAAATGCGATAAAACCTACTGATAAAAGCAGAAAATAAGAAACTTAGTAGATAAACCAAAGTCCTCTCGTGATGTCATTTTTCCAGAATCTTTTCAGATGGCAATTCGTTGTCATTGGATATATTTTTCTTTTGATAGTGCATAGATTTTGATTGTCATTAAGCAAATAAACAATTTCTAGATAGCTTTTTTTCTTCCATTATTGTTAAACATCAGCTTCCGATTTGGCAGTTTTGTTCTTGGCGATGATTCAATAAAGTCTCGCCAATGGATGTTCTCCCACACTGAATCAGCAAGATGCGATGGCAGAATTTTGAAGCTCAGCTCGCGGCCGTTCGCTCCGTTTCAGCTGCTGTGATATATTTTCGGTATTACAAAATATATTCGTGATTCGGAAAAATTATCTAAGAATTACGCAAATGTTCTGGTATGTTTTACTTTTTTTTTTTCTTTGTGGTTGTCTTTCAATGTAAATTCGTCTGCGCGTGAAAATGAATACTTTTATTTAGATAATTCTTAAATTTTTCACAGAATTTAATTAATTACTGTTAATTTTTTCTTTCTTTTTTTACCGTAGCATATATTTAAAAATATTTTAGATTGAATAATTTATAAGATAATCTCCAAGAATATTAATCTTTTAAAAATCTTATTTTGTTTAATTTGATTATGATTTTTTTTTCTTCATTTCTTCAATTAATAGAAACGCAATATATTAAGTGTGGTTTTAAATATGATGTGCTTACTTTTTATTTTATTTATTAATTTTCTCCGAGTTTTTTTTCCCCTCATTATTTTTTTTTGTTTGTTTTGCAGTCAACTTTGAGAATAGTAAAATAAATGAAGACATATTACTTATTGAGGAGAGCAGGGCATGCTTATTATTCTGTCACTTGTTTGCTTAATATTAGGCAATTAATCTAGCATAACTAATTAAAAAAAAAGAAATTAACTTCAGTTTTCATTCATATTGAAAAGTTGTACGATTAGATATAGCTTTTATTTTCATTGAATTTTACTGTAAAACGTCATATCTTGTAGGAATTAATTTCGATGATTCAAGAGTTAAAGTTTTTTAATTTATAAAAAATAAATTTTTTTTTTATAGTTTTGTAAATTTTTATATATTTATTCTTTTGTTTATAAGTTATAATTTTTTATTAGTCATAATTTATAATCATCATAAATATTTTTTATTTATCATAATTTAAATAAGCAAGTCTAGTTATTTATAAGAGTTTTTTTCTTTTATTTAATTATTAAATTTTATGGCAGAAGGGCGATTAATTCGTATGGAAACTATTGCAAAAACTAGAAAGGGAAAGAAATCTATAAAATAGGAATATTCTCTTCTAATGTTTTTATATATTTAATAATAATTAAATATTTTTATATACATGTGCATTATATTTACTAAAGCATCGTTAGCAAAGTACATATGCTTTATTTTAAAGAAAGTGAATTCTTCTTTATTAAATAAATAGAATTTGTAAAAGTGAAATGTGTTAATTCTGATTTTTTCGTTCCCTATGATAAGCACTCAGAACAACGATTAATCATCTAATCCTTGTATAGAGCATCTTGATTTCTTTTTTTTTTTTAGTACAAAGTAAACATAATGTATTGCTTTGTATCAAAAAATTTCTTATAGTATTCTCTACTCTTTAAAATTTTAAGCTGGGTGATAAGATTCCCTTGGGAGGTCAGCCATTAAATTATAATGATGTACCTTTCCGTCTTATCATGTCTTATCATTAAGTGCTCATAATTTTTAGATAAAGTGCAATGAGTCATTTTATTACTGATAAATGCTGTATTCATTTAATTTTTTTATTGAAGATTAATTATTGAATTTCTTGCTTACGGTCTGAACAAGTTTTTGAAAAAAGTGACATTAGTTAGATTTGATATGCATTTTCTAAAAACTGTTAAATTTAAATCTTTGGTGCAAAAATGTAGGATATCTCTCATCGGGAAGTGATTTATAAATTAAGGTCATTTGCTGCTTAAAAATTTTTTTTGTGGCGATTTCTTGAAGTGACTAGAACACTTTCACTCCGCTTTGTTGCTATGACAACCGTGACGTTACCAGCTTTTCATTTTCTTGGCTCGAGTTTTTGTTTTTCCCCCATCTCCGATTTTGTCCACTATTTCAAACGTGATTTTGCCTTTTGATTAAATTTCAGATGATTGTGAGTAAAATGTGCAAGTGATGCATGAAGGTCGTTACCTCCCTCTCACTTACACCATCTTTTTTTTTCTTCTTTTTTTTTTTGCATCTTAAAAAGAGAATCATTTTATAATTACTTAAAAAAAAAAAAAAAAAAAAAACGAAAACAGGCATAGCTTTTGAATATATGAAGTATATTTGCAAGTAGAAAAATTTCATAACGACCAAATAAATAAATAAAAAAAATTCTATTTCGTTAAATCAACGGATCTCAACTTTTTTTTTAAATCCGAAAAATCTTTTTTTATAATTCAGTCTTTCTGTTAATATGCTTATAATTATACGCATGAAATTTGGTATGTAATGTTAAACACAAAACTGTATTTTCTGTTGATGAAATCGAATGTTTATCTGTCTGTCGGTCATTGCACATTAAAGCAGTACTCGAAAATATTACGAATTAGATCGAAAAAATTTAGCGTATAGCTTTATTACGGAAACTGTAGGTTAGAGTGTCCGAGTTTCAATTGAATGCTTTATCGAGTAAACTTTCCGTATGTTTGTCTATGTGCATTTTAACACAATAACATGAAATAACGATAAATTAGATGAATAACATCTAATGTGTACTTTTCACTTCAAAATTTTAGATTTACGAAATTTTGAAATATGGGATTTCAAAATGCACGCCCGATTCATTCTAATATGCTACGAAGCTAAACACAAAACATGCCATATTATGTAAATATACAAGAAAATGGAAGTAAGATTTTTTTTATAAGTAAGTATTGGGTAAAGAAAACCTTCGGTGTTTACACATTTGAAAAATGATAAAAAAATCGACAATATTTTAAGATAATTTGGAAATGTTATTTTATAATTATAAAGACGATATATTGAAAGGGTTGCATCATTTTTTTATACTTTCATCTGGTTGTGTTCTCTTGGAAATTATTTAATTTTGCTGTTTTTCTACCTGAATTCAACGAAACCTTACCTGTCAATTTTGTCACCAGTTGTAGAACACTGTGGAATTTATAAGGACTCTGAGGATATTTCGATACCCATTCTTTCTGCTAGTGGTGTTAAATTTTGTTTTATCTATTATCATATTTGATATTTTATGTTATCCTCGATAGTATGGAAAAATATTAGCTTCAAATTATGAAGAGTATACAGTCAATGAAAGATGAAGATCAAGATAAGCACATGCATAACAGCTTCCAGCATAACTATCGTTCTGTAGTGTATCAAGAATGCGGTCTTTTGAGCCCTGATCTGAGGCGGAGATGCGCAAATAATAATACAAATAAAAAAATTTTTTTAGAAAATCTGATCTCTGATCCGAAACATCGTAGCATGATAACGTTTTTATTTAGGATTGATTCGTTTGATTTGACTGCATCTCCTCGACTGATTTATATCACACAGTTTGCAGAAAGAATGCTTGACTGTCTGCTCGTCTCGTCTCACATCCTCTGAATTGTTCGGTATCTGTAACGGTTTTACATACTGAATGAATACGGAGCGAAGTTTTGTCCGGCCGTCTTATTTGTTTTACTGTCTTAGGGTGTCCCCCACCCCCTTCTTGTAACGATTTTCACATCGCGCAATTTACAAACATTATAATATTAAAAGTTTCTGTTTGTAGTAAGACCCCCTCCTCCCCTTTTTTGAACTCCTTCCACACATCCAAAAACCGTTTAACACAATTTTATTTAAAGATAAATGTCTTTATTTATTATTCTTTAGACCGAGCCTTGACTTTCGTTCTTAGTTCGGATTTTCTCAAATTTCCACTGGGAATAAGAATTTGGCTAGTCTTTTTATTAACACTTGACTATAACTACCATACTTTAATGATGCATAAAAAAAATATCGATATGGTCTAAACAGATTTAGGACCACTGTGTCAAAATGATGGCTGTAACTCAAACAAAATCGAAACGATTTTTTTTTCTCTTTCGGATGGTGCTAATGCTATATAGACGGAATTTTTTTCTTATGAATACACGCTGTTTCATTCTAATACTTCTTAATGATTAGTTCCACAATAGAAATGAAATCGTCCTCTAGAATGTTATGCTCTTTCCTGGTTGGTGCATCTAAGGAGCAGCTGATTTCAGAATGATAGTTGGCTGAAAGTAAGTAAAGACTAAATGAGTATGGCAGTAAAGACTAAATGAAACACACGTGTTTACAAAAGATTCAGCTGCGAAGTCAGCCACAAAATGGGATAGAATCCGAGTTGGTGAATACTCCTGAAAACGACTATATGGATTTAAAAATAAAAGATTTATTTATGATCAGACTGAATAATACGAAAACTGTGAGAGAGTACTTGTAAATATTGTTTATAATTGAATATTACTATTAAACCTCTTATTTAAGAATCAGTTTGCTTTTGTGATAATAAGATAAGTGGCTAAGATAATATAACTACAACGCCTAGTGAGGGCATTTCTATTCTTTTAGTTGTATGACAGGAAAGTTTATTTTTAATAGAGAGGAGACTAGGTAGCTCCATGGGCCAATCGCAAAAGACGAGAAATCTTATGTTTCAATAAAATTTTCTTGGAAGAGAAGAACAATAATATTTTTCCGTCGAAATTTTCATTTTGATAAGATATTATTTCGAAAAGTTGTCATTTCAACCTTAAAATTAAGTATAAATTTGTTGAAGATAAGTTTTTAGGCCCTTATCGTGGAATTTCTTTAAATTATGTTATATTTATTTCTGAAAGTTTTGTTTTGGTGAAATACAGCTTCAGAAACTATCGGCAGTTCGTTCGTTCTTCTAAAAAACGTTTATATTTTACATGTTTACTCTTTGATTTTTTAAAAAAAGAAAAGAATTGCTCACGAAAGTATCTCAGGAGACAAATTGTGCAAAACGTTTCTGTTTTAAGGGGAGGTAGCCTGCCTGGCACAATGCCTTTATGCCTTGACAATTTAACGGTTCTTTGACCTCTTCACATCAAAGCAAAAATGAGTCGCACTTTTTAATACCATGCTTTGAAAGGACTTTAAAAAGCTAAGTCAAAAAACGCGCCACATAATCCATTCTATTTCTGGGTTTCATTTCTGATGTGGGTGGCTCATAAGGCTATTTTCTTCTTCCCGACTTGCTATTCGCGTTTTTGACAACAGAAATAGCACTGGAAATGACTTTTTTTCCCCTCTTTATTGTTCAGTTTGGGGAAAATTTATGGGACGCTGGATGTTTATGCTGAAGATCTTTAGATTTCATACCGCCATCCATGTTAAGAATATGAACGCTTAATAGAAGATTGTTGACCTACCTGCTTGGATGATGATTTTGTGAATATTTCTTGAAACCAAATTTGATATATATTACACAAAGTTTAGTGAAGAATTTGTTAATTATGCAGTGTCCGAATGAATCTGTAATTTTTCGAATTTAATAGATGCGCACATTATTCTAGCTGAGAAGAGTGATCTTTTACTAAGGAACTGTTGATTGTTCGAATGAATTGAAGTTTGACCTCAATCCCGATTTTGTAGTTTTTTTTAATTGTAATTGAAATAATGATTTGATGTAATTTAATGAGTAGGCTGACTGTATTACATTACTGTACTACTTAGATTTACACATTATTCTTAAAGCAAGGTGAATATTCTTTCAATAAGAGATTAACGTTATACTGACTGACTATCGATGATCTGTAGCTTCCATAGTTTTGACCTCAAACCGGATTATAAATTTGTTAATTTTTCGTAGTTTTTTTCATTGCAGTTAAATCATTGTATTATAATATTATGATGATGTTATATGATTATGTATAGTTACATAATTATGCTATGAAAATGTGAAAATAAATGGAAATGTGTCCTAATTTTTTGTTACACGAATTTAGTTTCTTATTTATAAAGTTTGCAATATGTTAAATCTTTGTTATTGTAGTCACGCTTGTATTTAATATGCCGTGAGTTACAGGAATGCTATAGACAATGTCAAATTAAGTAAGCTGTACATGTAAACTACAAGTGACCGTATGGTAATACAGTTGACTGAGTCAATTATAGTTATTGACTGGTAAGTCAATTATAGTTATTGACTGGTAATATGGTCAAAGAAATTAAACATTTCTTTTTGAATGCAGTTTATACTTTATAACATATACTGCTGATTCTAAACTTAATTATAATAGTATGCCGTTAAAAAAATTAGAGCTAATTTTTGACCGTCCTTTTGATTTTGAGCCACGGTCAGATGACGAGAGCGATATTTGTGTTGCACTCCCCTTTCTTGTCTGGAAATATAGCAGAAAGAGGACGATGTATAAATAAAATCAAGTTTAATATACATGACATCCGAAAACACGACGGATGTTTTAATGGAATCAGATTTAGAAACCTTAATTCTGGGGTTCCAAAAACTTTCCGCAAGATACCGCGATCCCAAAATCTAAATTTAATGAATGAAGAATACTCTGTTATGTGAATTCTAAATTATTCGTCTTTCGGGAAAACTTGGACTTGGAGTATTATTAAGGTAACTTGATGACATTTCATGTAGTTTTTGGATGGACAGTAATTGCTATAACCAATTAGTGGTGGCATGTTGTGGCCTTGCGTGTTTGCTCTTGATGCTAGCTCGCATGTGATATCAGTGACCGTTTTTAAAATGTTTTATTTTGTCCCATGCATGCACAAAAATTTTATTTCCATGATTTAATAGGGTTTTATCCCGTATAATGAAATCTTGTAGAGACATCTTTAGTTTTATAGTAATAGAGATTAGGGCACCCATTTTGAAAGCTCTATGATGACAAAAATTTTGTTGCGCATAATTTTTTGTATACTAATTAAAAGGCATTGCTCTATTGCACACATTTTATATTGATGCTGCTTTGCATTTTTATTTGGCACACTGGCTAAAATTACACCATGTCGAGTCATCGAGGATTAAATAACTTTCATAAATAATACATTTATTTCACTTTTAAAATCCATGATCAAGTAGCAAAGTTAAAGCACAGTTAAGAGTATTGAAGAAAGTGTTCGATATTTTTCATTATTACAAAATTTTACAATTTGCGATTACTAATCGGTGTTCACTATATTCTAAAATATTCATCGCTCATGAAGGTATGATGGTGGAAAGTGGACACAATTACTAATACCGATGTTTGGGCTCATCAAAATAAGGTAAAATGAAAGATGTAAGATTAAGTATTTAATTTTTAACTAATCGATATGTATGTATATACACAAGTTTCTAATTATCACAAAATAATGCGGTTCAAATAGATATTAATTATTTGCATCGGAAACGAAAGCTAAATGAAAAACAAATTAACTCTCTCTCTCTCACTCTCTCTCTTATTCACTGCGTATCACCCCTTTTGAGGAGTAAAAATCTCCCAACAGCGATATGCATAGGGATCTGAAATGAATTATATATTTACATTTGTTATTCTACTGGCTATGTCTCTAGTAGGAATGACAAGAACTCGACCTCGAAACTCGACGACATGTTAACTATTTTCTAATCTTATTTACGTCATTTATTACCATCTTCTTGTATATCTACTGATGCTTACTTTTAAACATTTATTATTAATGTCTAAAATACATAACTAAAAGCCGCAACAAAGTGGAAATATAGAAATTCTTCTATTCCTTTATGCTTTTTTGCTGTTTTTATGAAATGTATACAGAAACGGAAAATTCCTTGAGAAAGCCCACACTTTTTTACGAATAAAAAAAAAAAATCCATTTGTGGAAGAATAAGATAATAAAGCTGATAAGCAATGTGCGCAAGAAGAATAAAGCTTCATTCCGTATCGATGCCATTCAAGTTAGTCATCACATAAGAAGGCAAAATCTTTGTTGTCCGCTAACGAAAGCTAATTATAACTGACGTCTTTTACAAGACATAATCAGAACAGATGATAAATGACTCGGAGGGCCTTTTCTGATCTTCTCATCAGAGCTTGGCGTTGCCTTGAAATCGTCGAGATGGTAACATTTACTCATTATCATCATCCAGCTACAAACCATGACTGATGTGCCCTGCCTTGTGCTTGTCAGAACATCAACTTTCATGGCCTATCTTCTTTTATGTTTTAATTCAATTATTATTCATATTACTTAAAATAGTTTTTGTGTGCTTGGAACTATGCATAAAATCTTTACTCTCGTATATGAAGTATGCAAATAGAAAATATTTTAATCTTCAAAGGGAAAAAAAAAAAAAAAAAAATGTCTGCATACGAACTCGATAACATAAAAACGCTCTGATCTAGACAAATGAAATTTCTTATATGGTCTTACACCATATTTGTAGATTTCACGAAATTTTGAGTGAAATTCATTCACACGAAGCTTGTCTGACTGTCCAAGTAAAAGTGAATATGATAACTGCAAAACGGAAAGAACTGGAAGGATAAAATTTGGTACACAATTTTAATACCTAAATTGCAGAATCATATTTAATCTTGAATCAAATCCATGACTAATTTATCTGTTAGTCTTTGCATTCCCTGTTTTAATGCTACCACTCATGACTGCAACAGCATTGATGAATAAAATTTGGTATACGATTTTAATGCTAAAATTGTTTTGTGTCAAATTTTGTTATTAATCTGCCGAAACAAAAATGTCATTCAAACCCTTATGTGTTTTTCTTCATTATACTATGAAGCCATGAATCGCTTATTTGTGGGTCTGAAAATAAAAACCTGAGCACTCGTGGCGTTCACGGCTTTGTCCAAAGTCCGCAATTGCTATGCTGGAAGGGAAAGAGATAACACCTTTATTAGGGGGCACCTGAAAAAAGTTTCTGGTAGACCACCCCTATTTTTGAAAAATAAAATAATGATTAAAATATCAGAATTATAAAATGATTTTTTTAAGTAGCTTAATTTTTTTATAGTAAAATTTTGTAATTATGTTCTCAAGTCAAATTTAAATAGTTTCATTCCTCCAAACTATTATACTGCGTTGGTCCGATGACCCAATTTTTCCAACGATCCGTCCTGTATACGGGCTTTGGGCACGTTAAATCCTTCAGTGTTGAAAGTCTACTTACTGGTAAATCCCCTGATAGTCCATACACTTCAAAACGGAACGTTATTGTAGGCAAACTGTGTTCTTGTTAATTTTTGAATTGGTTTAAATTTCCGAATCTTATCGTCTTTAGTTTACAATGCAATCATCTCTCAAATCATAAAGCAATATTAGTTACCACTTATTTAGAACTCCGGATAGAATTAAAATTATATGTTCTGTTCTGTAATAGCGCCTATATAACACATTTCGTTTTAAAATTTGGTTTTTATAGAAACGGCAAAAATAGCAGGATATTCATTTTATTTTTTACATCTAAATGTATAGGATATTTCGAAAGACCCCCCCCCCCGCCTAAAATCTCTGTCCTTTAGTCTGTTTCAAAATTAAATAAAAAAAACTGACGTCCGCGTCAATCCTTTTCAAATTTTAAATCGTAACAATACAACCTGACATTCCTATCAAGAAACTGATTAAACAAACACTAGCAGACACTCCTCTAAATCAATCATTTTTGCGACAAAGTGAGGAAATACATTCAACAGAGCCAGACGAACTCTTTTTGAATTTCATAATTCAAACAATGTAACCGATATAAAGCATTGAAGCATAAGCAACCGAAGCATTGAAGTTGTCTTTATTTAATATTAAAAAATATATCTATAAAATCAATCAAATCAGAATCATATGGGTTAAAAATACAAACCAAATGAAACATGAAATTCTGTCCTTTCTGCTTTTGTCAAAGAAACAGATACTCTTCGATACATCTTTCAATGCATGTTATCCTTTATGATGGTCTATCTATTCAAATCATTAATTTGCAGATTTGTTTAGGGCCATTTCATCAATGTAATGGATGGATTGTCAGAAAATATTGAGTAAAAAAAGTTTTTAAAAAATTCAATTCAGAAAGGTTAATAAAATGTTTGCAAAGTTCTTTATTTTTTTTTACTTTATTGAGAGTCATGTTTTGCAATTTTTTGTTAATATGTATGATAGATACATATTACTCGGATACTTTTAGGCAGAATTATTTTTGATTTGGGAATCGTTAGCACTCTGAAATTCTGATTCCCGCGACAAACTAAATGGTGAGGCCACCTTTTCCGTGACACGACCGCTATACAGAAATAAGTTCCTCTTATACATAGCTATTTATCAGGTTCTTTTAAACACGATGGAATTGGGCTTACTTCTGAGTTGGCTTTATTTTTATTTCCACCCATTCCCTACACACATATTAGTTTAGTTTAGTTATATATAACGTCCCTTTTTAAAGCAACACTAGGGCTATTTTGAGACGGACCTTGTAATTTTGAGCCGCGGTCAGATGACGAGGATGACACTTGAGCTGTCACCCCCGTCTCCACACCAGCGGGAGGACGTTTAGCCCGGACTGATTTAACGTACACCATACTCGCTTACACGATTATTCTTTGGTAGAATCGGGTCTCGAACCTGAAACCCTCCTTTTCCGAAGCCGAGAACTTACCACCAGGCCACCGCAGCCCTATCCTACATACAGAATCGCACACATCCATAATCATTTGAGTGAAGGAAATGTTTAGTGCCTTATTGTGTTATCCACTAAATTATCCCTTGTATTGCTTCAACCGCATAGCCATGCAATTGACAGGGTATATTTTATTATTTTACTTATCAGCTTCATGTAGTCCAGATGATTTTGATTCCCCTCCTCCGTGAAACAGATATCAACTCATACAGTTATAATCACGCGGTTAAATGCTCTAATATATTATCAGTGTATATTATCTATCACTCTTAAGAACATGTGATTATGTGTTCTTTAGATTTAAAAAAAAATCTCAAACCAGAATTTAGCTTCATATCTCTTATTTCAAATCATTGCACTTAGCAGAAATTACGTTACTGAAAGCAACACACATTTCACAGAAGATACGAAATATGTTTGCCTACCAAAGACGAGCAGCGGATGTTTTAAATTAACGAGTTCCTCTTGCTTCTTAGAAGCAATGTACATTCTTATCATACATATGTTGATCTATAAGTTGTAATTTTGCTGATTGAAAATTCAGTATTTGAGTTGTATTTTGCACTGTGTTGGGGAGGAAAAAAAAATGTTTTCTATGGGAAATGATGCTCGGCTTTTGGAGTTAGGCAAGTTTTTGAAATAACTTATGTATTTTTAATAATTATTTTCTTGATATCATGGTATTTTTTTTCTGAAATAAGGGCTGCTATCTGTTTGTCTTTTACTGTCTCGTGTGGGTGAAAGTATTATAATTGATAAGCATTCGAACTCGACATTAAAATGAATCTACGCGTTTTAGACCTCTCTGAGGCCATAAAAATCTATTTATGTATCCGGCGATGGACACAATAACACAAAAAGGTAAAGTAACTCAAGTAGATCTAGATGAGTGAATTTTAGAAAATGAGCTTACATCAAAGTTATATACCTATATTAAATTTTAAATTCTTGGTTAATGAAAAAATTCAATTCTGATCAAAAATGCATGACCAATTCTCTTCACTATGCTGTGAAACAGTGGCGTAGTAAGGGTAACTGATGCTCGAGCGCCCAATATGAATTTTTCGCTTCCACCATATCGTGTTGCAAGTTGGGAAGAGTAAGTGGCATGCGATGACTTGGCATTATTTCCCCCTCTCGAGATATCTTTAAAAACTGTCATAAATGCAATTATAATTTGTCCCGAAAATAACCACAATACTGGCGCCCAGAGCATCTTTAATCACCATGCCCTCCTCCTATCCTACGCCACTGCTACGAAGCTGAACTCAAAACATGCCATCATACCGTAAAGTTAAAGGGAGCCGGACATTGCTGTTATTTTTTCATTGGCTCCAATTTAAGGAAATTTGTTGAATATATCTAAAAAGATAAAGATGTCTATTTCAGAATTTTTATTTTAAAGTTTTCTCTGAATCTTTAATTTAATTCTCTAAGAATTTCAAGGCAATGAAACAAGTAATGAGAGATATATAGATTCATTTTGACTGACACGTTATTGCCGTTCACGCTATGTTTGAGAGCTTACTTTCTTTGGAAAATCACCTTTTTTTTAACCTTGAAGTAAAGCAGAACACTTCTGTAAACTTTGTTGTTCATTCATTTTTTTTGTTTATTTTAGTATTTCTGTTTTTGAAGTCTAAATTCATTTTTCTGAAGTTAATTTTTTTCGAAATGAAGTCTTTAACAAAACGCATACGTAAAAAACATTTTGCGCAAATTACGTAGGTTGTTTTCTGTAAATTCTCAAATATCAGCATAATAAAATTAAGAATCGGTTTATAAGGAAATTGATTAAAATTTTTTTTTAAGTACTGAAAACAACAATATCAGATATGAAAAAAAAAGAAAAAAAATATGTATGATTTTTTTTCAATCACTGTTTAGGTGTCCAAAATCGAGTTCTTAAAATTTTAATCAAAATCGAATTTTTAATTTAATTATTACAAAGATTATTAATTAATTTTGAAAATTAAATTAGAATTTTTTTTTTGAAAAAAAAAGAAAGTTTATGCTTTATGAAAATATTTTTAAAAAGAATTTAAGCCTTAAATATTTCTGAATTTTAAAAATGGTTTAAAATCTTAGTTTACATAAAACCGCTCAAAACAGGGTATATCTGATCTAAATTGTAGAAAGAAAAAAAAATGTTTTTGGCCATAAGTTCCTTTAAAACGAAATCTCCTTAAAATCATTCTTATTTGAATTTTTGGTGTCTTGATTTCATGGTTGTTCTTTCTCGACGGCGATATATTTTTATACGCTGTGTCATCTTTCCAAAAATAACAGTACGACAAGTGAAAAAGAGAAACTTTTCGTGAACCACTAAACTTGATTGTTCGCCGGTGCATGAGCCAAAGTGAAAATGATAAATCATTCATGAAGATGCGATACAACTGCTTGCTGCTGCTGCGGAGGATAAAGTGGTTCCCTCTTGATTCACTCACGCGCGCGCGCGGGGTTTTCTAAATATTTAATTTCCGACTGCACCAGAAAAGACGGAGAATAGGTCTTAAAAAAACCGACCAAGAAGTCGTGCCAAATGGAAAGTAGTACATGTAGTTCAGAATGACCCGAAATAAAATGTGTGTGAAGGTGATCGTTCGGCCTAAATTTTGGAGACTGTCCCTCGAAATTGTGGGTTTTGAATTATCCTTCTTTTTTCGTAACTTTCTTTTCAATTTTGATTTGAATTTTTGGTTTATTTCGTTATTGCTTGAAAAAAAAAATTAGCATCTTATGTAATAGTATTTCGACTTCAATTTCTTCATCGAATATTAATTAAAATTAATTTTAACCTTAATTGAATTCTTCAAATTCTGATAAAATTCTAAGAAATTGATAACAAAATGTTTAGATAAAGGTACTTCAAAATTTAAAAATAAATTGGCATTTTTAATTTTAATTTTAATTATATTCTCGTTTTATTTTGCCTTAGTGACATTTGATTTGGCTTCATTGCAGAAATGTGCAATTAAATTTTTTTTATCGATTTAAAGGGGGAAAACCTGAAATTTTATTTCATTTACTTCAAAATTTTAATGCGAAAAAAAATGTATTGATTTTTTAAAAATATCATCAAATTGCATACCATTTAGTTGTTATTGAAAAATAATAGTGCTTTTCCGCCGAATGTTAAAGAATTTTCAGAAAAAGAATGAACCAGAATTGCTATATTTAATTTAATTTTTAATAATTAGAACACGTAAGAAATTAATTTTTTTGTAATAAATATTTTAGAAACACTTCTAAGATTTCAATAATCAGAATTAAAAAAAATATATATCTTTGAAAAAAAATTGTAACTTTAAAGAACTTGAATTATGTTAGAATATTCCTTCATCTTAATTTTGAAATTTTCCATATTTTTTCCTGTTTTAAGCAATATAATAAACTGTAGTTTAAAATTTGTGGTATTTTCCCCGAGCAATAACTACATGTACAAATTATGCAACTGAATATTCGCTACTTCTGCTGATATGAGTCAGCGTTAGCTTCATTGCATATTCATCTACCATTGTAATTCATGGTTTTTTCTGTTGTAATCATATTACGAATAATTTTCATAATTTCATTAAATAGTTTGTAATAATCATTCACAAGCTCAGAAATAATAAAAGTTAGAATTCATAATTGTTTTATAAACCTAAAAAAAATGAGCGAACAGTTACATAAAAAAAAATCCTCTGAACTAGCGATATTCTTAAATACATAAATTGTATTTAAAATTAAATATACTGAATTTTCGAAATGTACGTGTAGTGTTCGTATAGCTTAATAAATATATAATTTGAAAATTATATTCAAGGTATGTAATTTTAAATTTTTTTAATTGAAATGGTTAGAAATTGTAGAATATTTATATTAATACATTTTTTGCCGGTCACGTAAGATTGTCATTTTTTTTTTGTGTGTGTGTGTGTGTTGAGAATATTTTTTAGAAGAATGTTTGGCTTGGTGGATTTTCGACAAAGCAGCTGCCTAAGGCCTCTGGACAGAAAAGAGGCGTAAACAAGTCAATGAAAAGATTTTCCTTGTTGCCGAACAAAAATAAGTTAATATAAAATAGAAATTCTATGAATTATACAGTATTAAAATAATATTTACAATTTATTAAGTATAATTGATTAGGTCCGTATATTCGTAATGTTTAGAAATTCATAAATAATGAGCCTCTGCTTTAATGTTTTGGATATTTGACTGCCTGTAGGTAATAAAAATTAATACACTTTTCCAAAGTTAAAAATGTGTTCAAATGTGAAACTACATTCACCAATTTATTAAAAGAGGGACCTCATAATGCAAGTACTCTTGCAAAGTACTTGAATTTACCATTGATGGTAGGGACCACGTTGTTAAATCACGGCTTCGGACCGAAAGGTTATAGGTCCAGAATCCATAATCCACCAAAAAGTTGGCCGTGTATTAAGACCTGGTAATTAATTTGACATCGAAGGTGAAGTCTTCTCGATGGTATGATTCTGAATTTTGGAGGAGATAAGAACTGGCTAAGATATTGTCAACTTCATCTGACCATTATTAAAAATTAAGATACAAAATATCATCTTTGTTGATTGAAAAAATTCGTACAAGCTATTACGTTACACCCTTTTCCGCATACAAAAAGTGAAAAAAAAAAAAAAAAAGCTTCTTTAATAAAACTGGTATTGTTTTTTCAATATGCATTTCGCGAATATTGAATTGACTTGCAATTGCATATGCAGCTTTTTTAGTGACTTTCATTATCTAAAATCGCAGATGTTATTAATGATGTATATCCAACATGTATGTAAGGTTTGATGCTCGCTAAATGTCACTTAGATAAGGAAAGGGAAGACTTCAATGACTTCCCACTGAAGGAGGATGAAGCAGGAAAAGAGGCATTAAAATAATGGAAGAAGAATGCATAATCTGTTTTTCTATATTTCATTTCTCCCATTAAATGAACTTCCAACTATGAGAATAGGTATTAACTTCTTCAATAAATTTGTTTATTTTTACCTAGCAAACTTTGAAAAATTTTCTAAAATTTTACGTTTTTATGTCAATTTCTACCACAGTTCAGGTAAACTATTTTTTATGCATTTAAACTCGGAGTGATATTTGAATATTTGGGCAGTGCAATATGGATTAGAATCGAAATTTTGAGCATCATTTTTTTTTTATTGGGCACCGAACGGGGTGCAATTGAAAACGCTCAATATAAGAAAAGAGAATTCCATTACTTAAGCAAAAAAAAAAAAAAAAAAAAAAGAGTATAGTAGCTATTTGTGGCTGATGAAGTCGGTTTGTGTGTGTCTGTTCTATGCCAGCTGCTTACTAAAGCAAACAAGCTGTAGTGAGTCATACACCATAGAAATCTTTGAGGGTTATCGTAGGATAGCACTTGTTGCACCTGCAGCCTTTTAAATCAACCGAGAACTTTTACTGCTCTTCCATAACTAGGTAACTTTTGTTATTTTGACTCGTATAATTTTTTTCATTCTTATTAATAGTACTTTTTTTATAATGATGTTAAATAACTGTCAGTTGTTTTGTTTCAGTCTACTTCAAGTTAGGGAATTGATAGGGTTTTTATTAGTTTTACTTTGAAGTGGTTTCATCTTTTATGAGTGTTGAATTAAGAATTAAAGTATAATTTTATTTTTTTCAGATCAAATACGAATGAATGAATTTCCTTAGAGAAACTGTCATCATTGATTTTTTTGCGTTTAGGTTCATTTGTTTAAAGTTAGTGTATTTTAATACTGGAAATGAATATCTTGCATAAAATGTATGTAAAATTGCTTTTAATAAAATGGTACTGTTAGGATCGAACTTTCGTTTTCAAAGTTAACTATTTTTACACATTCTTATTTAAATTGACTAAGTTCATGTTTGTAAAGATGAAATTTTGTAGTTGATTTATCGCTATGATTAAAAATTTAGAAATTCCATGCATTTTTATATTTTTAATGGCAATTTATCGCTATGAAATTTTTAAAACTCCTTTCCCTCCTAAAATTATATATATTAAATTTATTCATTCAATTTTATAAGTAAAGTGAGTAAAATTAAGAATAGCGTGTAAAATCTGTGTTTATTTTCAAACTGCCTTGCCTTGAAACATAGATAGAGCCCAATGCGCAATTTTAGTTGGAAAAACTAGGAAGTGGAAATAAAAGAATGATTCTGACTGTTAATGAAAAAAGTTTTTTATTTGTGCTGAAGAAATATGGAATAAAGAATATTAAGAAAAATGAAGAATATTTTTCGTTTTTTAAATGGCAAAAATCCAGAATTAAAGCCATAAACCAAAATAAAATCCCATATTTATGTTCTAACATGATCAAAAAAAAATAAATGGGTGAAAGTTAGTAAATTTTGCTTGTATTTTCTAGAAAAAAAACTAATTATATATACAATATTATTATAGCAATAATGATATTGCAGTGGAATTATATATTACTTGTAGAAATGAATCTTATTTTAATTTTCGAACATGATTAAGACAGTATGGCAAATTTGAGAATTCTGACCTGAAAACTGGAATTTCTATGCCGAATACTGATCTGAAAACGATATTTAATTTTAATATATTAACTAATGGATTACTTTCTTAAGATTCTTTCAAAAGCTATTTAACCGAGATCTGACATTTCATCGAAACCTTGTAGGAATTAAGTTCATAAAAAAAATAAAAAATTCTTAAATTATTTCTGGATAAAAACTCATTCATATCATAAGGTAAAATATATTATGTCGATTTAACAGTATTTCTATGACCAAAGTCTCATTCGTTGAAAACATCCGGAATTCTTGGTTATTGATAACTGTTTAAAAAATTGCCATTTGCTTTATCAAGTTGCTCAATTCCTGTTCTAGCAACGTTGAATCTTAGAAGCTGACTCATCTTTGGTTCCGAAATTCTATATTGTATCCGTCGGTTTGTATCCAATTCTAGTGTTTCACAGGAGGGTGGTCCGATCCTTTTTGACCATTGGTCGACTCCCATTGGTGAAAGAGACAACTTCCTGTCGTAAAAGGGCTTATCTTGTCTATCGGTGCTTTTTTTTTATTGTTTCTTTCTTGGTAGTTTCATTCACAATTTTGTTGAGTTCCGACATCTTGTATCACAAGTGTCGTGCAATTGTACGTTCTTGGTCAATTGGGTGAGTGGTCAGTGGCTGTTACAGAACTGAATTCAGAAGTCAAGGATCTTGGACAAGTAAAGTTGATTATTTAGTTCTATTTAACTTGTTTTGCGATTAGAGTTTTCTTCTTTTTTTTTTTTTTTTTAAATTCAGATCTTGCTACTTTTTGTGAATTATTCATTGAACTTTCGAATCGATTGTGAAATCTTTAGAATTATAAGTAATAAATTAGATTTTAGCTTTATTTCTGAAAAGTCAGAATTCTTTATTGTATAGGATGTAAGATAGTAAGGGAAAAATAAATAAAAATCGACATACAAAACTCTTCTGTTTTTAGTGCATATCTTTTTTATTTTTCGAATTTTATAGATGGAATTTTTCAAAATATCGGTTGTATTTCTTTTTCTAATATAGTTTCTTAATTCCACAGATTTTTGTTCTTTATTTAAATAGTGTGCAAAAGTTTATTGGAACTTTTTGTAATCAGGCGACTCTAATGTATTCAACGATTTTTTAAAAAATATCCAACAATCGTGTCTAGCATAATCAGGGGATTTTTATGGGTAAGATAATATCATTCAAGTTTGACTGTTTATACACACGGATACAGAATATTTATTACGACACTTCATGTTGTAACTGGACACAGTTATGCATAGACATAGCCGTTATAGAGATTTCCATTATTTGATTTCACTCTTACAAATTATATCAACTTCAATCCTTTAAACAACTGATTTTTTTTTCTTCAAATTCCATCAGAAAATGCCATTTTTTAAAATATTTTTTTCATTCACGATTATTAGTAATTACTACTTAATACTTAATTTTTTTCTATAATGTTTCGCCAAATCAGCGACGATACAAAATATGTACATCTTATTGCATAATTGTACCCAATAGGACAATTTAGAATCTACTAGCAAATCTCATTTAAATGGCAAAGAGTGAAAAGGTTGTAGTAAAATATTTTTTGAGTGCACTTACTAAATAGGATGTGTATAAAATATTTGCATGTTCTTTCAAATTTTTTTAATTAAATCAATTAATTTTTAGAAATTAGTATTAAGATTATTATAAAGATTAGTATTAAGATTATTAAATTATTTTATTATTACGCAGACATCTATATACAACGGCTTTTTTGCAAATCCATATAAAGATTTGGAACTGCACATATTCCGTAAGAACCAAAGAAAACACTGTTTTTTTTTTTTTTTTTTTTTTTTTTGTTTTTTTTTTATTTTACTAATGGAGTGTGATAACAGGGAGCATTCACGTGTTTATAATTATGTTAAAAATAATTATCGCAGGAACAGTGTTTTCCATGTTATTAAAAACATTTTAACATTTATTTGTGACTAAATTCTATTTTCAAGGCCGGTATAAAAACATACCTATATTATAATAACATAATACGGAGTTTTGTTATACATAATACATTACCTATAATACAAAGTTTTCGTACTGATTCATTGATGCTACCTATCTGTACATAATTGAGATCATAAGACTTAGTTATTTCCTTTCCGTCCTCCCCCCTTTTTCAAAATTATAGTTATTATCAGTTTTTTTTTTTTTTAAATAAGAGATAACTGTAGTTACCATTAGTCATTCTCTTTTCGGTATTCTGTTATGATAAAGAGTTTTATCTGAATTAGTGTGAGACGTTTCAAAAAGTAAAGTTTTTCCCCCTCTTTTTTTTTTTTTCTTTTAAAAACTTGCGTTATTTGCCTTGGAATTTTGAAAATACATTTGTGCAATTGAACTTTTTAATAATAAGCGTAATCAGTATTAAAACGGGTTTCAAAATATTTATTATAACGAGAAAAAGAAGTTTTGAATTTTACTTGATCTTATGTGTCTTATTATTTAAATCCTTGAATTTCAATTTATTTTAAATCAACGCTCTCCAGGCTGACAATTTAAATCTAAGAATTTATATAGAAACTGACGATTTTTTTTTTCACGAAAAAACTTTTTCATAAGCATTAACTCTCAATAATTCATGACGACTTAGACTCGTCATTTAAGTGCAAGAGGCTAATCATAAATAATTTTTATGAACATATTTCGCAAATTACTAGATCACACTTTCGCCTACAAAATGATTTGCATGAAATTAATGGATATTTTTTAATGCTTCTGTTTTACATTCAAAATACAGTGGGAAAAAAACAACAACTGGGCGTTGTTCTTACTTGAATTGGACAAATACCACAGAAATAGAAGTCTTCTTTTAATGCGTGTGAAAGGGTTGGGCGAGGCACCTTATGTAATTTAATCTTTCATAAATGCTATTTCGTGAAACAGGGAGCGAAGTGTGACACTCTAAATTTGGAGTGAAATGTCAGAATAAAGCGTTTAATTTCATCTATGGAAATTTATGGCAGTGTGTAATTTAAAAGGAAACTTTTTAAGTTAAATATTTTGGTTATGAGTGTAGTGTGGTGAAGTTTCGAAAGGATCGAACGTAGGTAGTACTTTTAAAGGATGTATTTCGAATTTTAATAAAATTATGCACAGCTAGATGAATTAAAAATAACTCACAGGAGTCTTGCATTCTTTTACTGGATATGGTAAACCTGATTTCTTAGATAAATGGGGAGAGATGGGAAAAGGTTTGAATTATTTAACTTAAGGAACTGAATAGAAACATGTTCCAGTGATTTTTACTAATATGATATCTATAATTATCGAAGAATATATTTTTTAATCTTCCACCAAAGATTAAAGATTTTTTTTATCATTTTAATTCATTCATTAATGCATTTTAACCGTAGATCACCATTTCATATTAAAATTTTAACAAGACTTTTTATCTCAAAAACTCCAGATTATTGGCAGAAATAAATGTCCATTGTTTATGATCAAAAATATGTATAAAATTGTTTCGATATGACATTCTTCAATTAAATTTAACAAATAGTTATAAGATTTTTTAAATTTTATTTTTAAGCTTGTGTGCTTATGAAATTTCTTTTTGGGTTTGCTTAACCAGGTAGATAAGGGATATTGAATAAAATAAAAAATTTTTTAAGGACCTTTAGAATGTTTACACCGTTATTTTGCGATTCAGCTATTCAGTCAGCTAAATTTTCCTTGCATTATCTTGAAACATATTTCCACGTATTAGGCAGTTTGACATCTCTTTAGATTTTTAAATATAGGGTTAATTTAACCTATAACTTTGAATTGAAAAAGCCATTGTCAATCTTATTTTAGGGGGGGGGGGCATGGGAAATGAATTTAATGGATAGTGTTTTCAAAATGAGAACTTTCAGATTAATACTCTACCTGGGGAAAACTCGAAACTATCTTAAACATGACCAAAACTTTTCATGTTTCTTATAATATCTTTTAACATTGCTCAAGAAAGCTTAGTTCCATTTTTTATTATTAAAATTTTTTCCATAGGGATAGTATTGAACATTCACCATATAAATATTTATATTTACTACATGTACAATATTTTCGTTTGAATATGATGAACATATTGAAGAAAAGATGCAAATTAGGCCAAATGGTTTTCTTTTATACCATCTCACAGTGCACACAATCATAGCTACATTTAGAAGAGCCGTGAGAAATTATTTCAATTTAAGTTGTAAGTTAACTAAAACGCACTCAACAAATCAATCACCATTTGAAGATAGATTTGAAGTTCAGATAATTACTTTCTGTATTCTAGATGTAATAAATATTTGCAAAGGAAACATTTCCTTAAATACCATAATTTAATGCATTTGACTCTTATCTTGTAAGTTGGGTTGACGGGGCGCCTAGCCCCGGTAGGGACTTATCCCCGGTAATGGTTAGCTGCAGAGGGCGTTCTGTTGGCGTGACCATCATCGTCGAGCTCTGGAAGTGGTCTGAAGGCCTGTTGGAGCTTCTTAAATAGTATTGGCCAGACCCTTACCTTATAGAGAGTTGTATTTAATATATTCTGAAGCAGATCAACTATTAAAACTAATTTTTAGTATAAAGATGATTTGAATAAATAGTGGTGGTTACATGATTTTTTCATTTCAAGCCTTCCTTTTTTTCTATTTAATGAAAAATTAAAATTACGTTATTTTAACACTTTCAACGCTACCGACGAGATATCTCGTCTTTCAGATACTTCCAGTTGCAGGTTTCTGTGGGCAAAAATTTATCTCTTATGCCAGTTTAGATAGGTTGATAGATTTGTATTAGAAAGTTCAACTTATCTAAACTGGCATTGAAAGTTTTAAACTTTATATTGAAATTCAATTACTGTGATATTTATTGATTAGGTTTCAATTATTAAACGATGTCGTGTGAATAAGAAGATATTCATAATCTTGGCTTTTTTTTTTATGTTGCTGATCATTGCTATTATGTCTCATGAGGGTCACTATGCCCTTCTATTAATGGGAGAGCTGCGTACTCGGTACTTTCAAAATTCCACTGAAATCAATCTATCATGTGCATATATGAGACTAGTGCGTGTTTTGAAATCATTGGAGTGAAATATTCTGCTGTTGTGGTGTGAAAGCTTGAAGAAATGAATGCCAACTCAGGTGTCGCTCTAACATCTAATGATTTAAATTTATGTAGTAAGTCTAAAAAAACACTCTTATGTTACTTCTAAGCAAGGCATTAATCAAACTGTAAATTAAGTTGTATTAGCAGAAAATTTCGAAAAAAAAATAATTTTAAAAGTATTAACATTGAAATGCGCTCCAGTGTACTTTTATTATTTTAAATGTAGAAAAATAATTTCAGTATGAATTATCTGTCCATTTGATTTATGAACTGTTTCGTAGTTGGTTCTGCACAGCCAAATGCAGGCTTTGTTCTAAACGCCTACTATTTTGCCCTTTTGCTGTTATGTATTATTTTTTTTATAATAAATATAACCATGTTCTTCAGATTAATGAATGACGTATAAAGATATTTCTGGACTTGCGTGCTTCATGAAAAATATGAATGATAAATTTTTCATTTAAGAATATCCAATATTTATCTACTGCAGACGTATACATTTTTTAATACCTTAAATTCCTCTCTACGCGAAGTGTACAGATAACGACTTCTACATGCGTTCATTGAAAGAAGAAGAGAAGGAAAAAAAAATGTGTGCTGAAAAGAATGCCTGCATAAAATGGTTCCGATGACAGAAAAATCACCAAATAAGCCACATCATTCTGGCTGTAAGGTTGTCTCCCCTTCGATGACGTCCTTGCGATGACGTCAAATCTCTTACGCAAATCCAGATGAGTTGATGGATCTGTGTTTAAACGTTTCTTGTTCCCTGCACAAATCGTTTCTTCTCAGCGGATTGTTAGTTGAGGACAGACTTCACCTGCTTCTCTCAGTCAAGTGCGTACTAAATACCAGTTGAAAGACAACTCAGCACAGCATCGAGAAGGGTTGGGAGAATTCATTTAAATTTTAATTTTTGACTCTGTGTGGGATGTTTTAGTCTGATGAGTATTAATTGGTTTGAGTGTGTGCCCATTTTCTTTTTTGAAAGAATGGCTAAAAGGATAAACGATTTGTTTGTGACAAATTTAAATTTGGCAAAGCTGTTTATGAGCTGACTGTTGTAAATAAACTTTGAAAGTGAAATCTAGTTAACTGTAGTAGTGCCGTTAACATGAGAAAAATAGATGTAGCAAAACATTTAACTAGGAGAGCATTTCGACTGTAAAAAATAAAAATTTAAAAAATATGGAGGGAGATTGTTTTTGAAAATTCTAATTATAATTAGCCTAAATTCGATTTCTATATTGCCTCAGACATTCTAGAAATTCAATTACTTTACCATTTTATACCTCAATGTTATATATTTGCATATGAGCAAAGATTAAAAAATAATTTACTCTTTCTCAGAAGGGGGAAAAAATTACCTGAGAGTAGTTGAACATCTCATAATTTTGCTTATCTTTAATAATATGAAACCTGCAATGCAGTTGAATTGCACTGTGTGTCTATTTTGTAAAAATATTATTTTAATTAGTCCTATTCTGGTCTCTTATATGAAATTTTAAAATTGTTTTCAATGCACTAATATATAAGCATTTTTTGTTTACTTACCCCCCCCCCCAATTTTGGTCACATAAATTATAATAAAAATTTAGTTAAAAAAAAGATTTGGAAGAGGGTCTGATACATCGCATAAAGTCTGTCAGCAAATAGTATTGTTACAAATTCTTCCTTATTAATACAGAAAATTAAATCTTCATCATTTAGGTAATAATTATGAGAATATTTACTTTCTTTTAAGTAATGCTACATTTATGCATTTTTTGTTTATTTATTTTATTATTCTTATGGTTGCGATTTTTTTTTTTTTTTTTTTTTTGCAGTCATAAGAGTAATAAAGAATATAAAAAGAATGAGTTTAGAATTCTTTCAATTATTTCAAAATGTAAAAAAGTTGTATTCGGTGAAATTGTATTCTGTTATAATTAATAAAGTCTCTTAGATTACAAAGTTTTAATTTCTATCTCTCATTTAATATTATATACACTTAAACAGCTATAAATTGTTTTAATCAAAACCGAAAGACACTTTAATAAGTCAATTGAATGAATCCAGGGCTTATGGACTTTTTTCTTTTCGGTCTTGGCCTCAATACGTCGGAATAAACTTTTAGTGACCCCATTTCCACATAATCAGTTTTTCGCATTCACAAATATATAAATTTTGGAAAATAATTACTTGCATATTTATTAATTGTAAGTCGGATTTAGATTAATCATATAAAGTTTTTGATAATTGTATTTTTGATCGATTCATTAAGTTAAAAAATTTCGAAAATTCTTTAAATACCGTAAAAAATTATATTACATCAAATGTTTAATTATATATGAAACAGAGTTTGTTTTTCAAAAATAAGTATGATTTAACTGTTATATTTACAATTTAATGGAGCAGGGCATTCAAATTTTTTGTTTTCTTTATATAAGTTCATAATACTGATTTAAGGTATGTGATTTGTGAATGATTATAATTCTAGTTTTTTTTTTATGTTACCTGCTGAAAAAATTTAAAAACTTATAAACCTTTTTAACCTTTTTTTTAAAACCTATAAATAGCAGTTGTTAGCGTAATCGCTGCTTCTAGGCTGAAGGTTGGTGGATTCGCGACCCAATTCCACGAAAACTCCGCCCTGTGTTTGGGTCTGTTGCAAGTTCAATTTTTTACAGAATACTCGGTGTGGTGTTGGAAGTTTGGCAATGATATGTTAGTTAAAATGACATCCTTGTCATCCAGCAATGGTTCAGAATTACAAGGTGCGTCCTAAAACTAGCCTCGTGTAGTTTCAAAACTGAAAAGATAACTTAACTAAAGGAATTTAATTTATAACATTTCTAACAACATTTTCGAAATCACCTTTACATATTGGAGGTTATCCATTATTTTTAGAAACTGTTTAATTAACTTATTAGGTCATTTTAAGGAGATAAATAAATGAAATGCAAAAATCAGATTTTAGTATAAAACATTATATCATGATAATGATTTAGGTTTGATTCGTCTACATTGACTTTTAAAAAAATTATATTATTACGGGGTCGATAATGTGCACGCGTACAAAAATATCTATATATTTAATATTTCGCAACGCGAATTTGTATACATTCAGTGACAAAAACAATGCAAAGTAGTATTGTAAAATAAACGCATAAATAATAAAGCTAATTTTTTCCCCTTTTCAAATTTTAAAGTGGTGTAAAGACGATTTTTGTGCAACAATGTACTCTGAATTTGTTATGGGAAAACTGTGAAATCTTTGTTAATATTTTGAAAAACGTTTTCTCCATTTGCACCCTAGCACAAGAATTTACTACAAGCCAATTTTGGCAACTTTAGTTCTAGCAATCTATCCTGTAAAGTGTTTTGAATAAATTTGTCATCATGCATATCGCACAACGCAAATGTTTCTTCCCCGTGAAAAAGTTGCTTTGTAGTAATGAAACAGTTTACATCCGTTACACTACAAACTTCGTATAAAGCAGTAATTAATTTTGGGGGTAGGGAATGACAGACTGATTTTTTTTTCTTCTTCTGCTAAGTGCTTATTTTCCACGAAATGTTTATTTGTGTCAAAATACACCATCTTTAGAGTGCAATTTTTATTAAAAAAAATTGATTTAACATCATGGACTGACGTCGCACTCAAAGTTGGTATACAAGTTAGCTAATCAATTCCTGGATGTGTTTGCGCGTTGAACGCTCGTCCCTGCCGAAGAAAAAGAAAGAAAACAAGACGGATGGAAAAGAAGCAAGCAAAAAGAAAACCGCTTATCTAGCGTTCTGATTTCGGCGAGGACGTCCCTCTGCAGCGTTTTAGAGGGAACTCCTTCAAGTCAGATGCGTCATCAAACGTTTATATGGACCAGACATTTTTAGAACTTCTCAGTCCCGCCGCCTGTGCCTCCCTGTAACCCTTTTTTTCTCACCCTTTACGTTGTTTGTTCCTTATTTTGGGAAGCTCTCCTTCTCCGAGTTTCTGATTTCGAAATTAGAGTTATTAGTTTTCCTCTGTCACAAATGGGACTAATTAAGCATGTAGAATTTTTTGGGTGTATGCGTAGCGAAATATACCAAGAATTTGTCGTTTTGAAATGAATAATGAATATGATTTCAGTAAATAATAAAAATAAAAACAATGTTGAGCTCATTTTTTATTTGTTTTTTAATTATTTTAATTATTTTGATTTTTTAAATCTTTAATTTGTAATTTAGTATTATAAACATTTTAGAATCGTGAAATGGATTTTTTTCTTTCAAATTTATTAACAAATGGTGCTACACGTGTATAGAATAAAAATTTGATTGTGAAGTTCTGAAAATACTATAGCATATTATCACTAACAATACTTAAAAAGTGCGAAATTTCAAAACTATAGCACATCATAAAAAGAGTTTAAAGGATAGATTGCAAAATTCCTTTTTTATGAGCATGAAAAATTTAAATTAAATAAAAGTGCATTAAAAAAATTAGGAAGCTGATATTGTTTGCTGATGTTAGCTCAAAATAAAGCAATTCTAAGAATTGATGTCAGAAAAATATATCGACTTCCCTTTATGTCATCATTCCATATTTAACGTCCGTATTTGGAATCAATGGAAAAATATTTGGAAGTGAATCTTCAGCTTGTTATGTTGTTACATAGCGGAGAAATTTATATAACTACCGCGGAATTTCATATTTTCTATAAATTTCCTTCATAAATTTCGATTTAAGCAAGGTTTTTTTATATATATATTTTATTTATTTTTACTGTCTCGTATACCAAGTTTGACGTTTACAAAACGAAATTTGAGGATTATAACACTTTCTGATAAACAGAGAGAGAGAGAGAGTATTGCAATCATTTGAACTCTACAGTTAGACGAATCTGCAGTTTCAAACCTTCCGAAGCCCGAAAAACACATTTTTATAATTATGTCTGTCTATCTGCCTGTGAACATAAGTCAAAAACACTTTGAGCTAAGCGCTTTACTCATTACAATTAAACTATATAAGTCTGAATTTGTAGATTTCTTTCAAATTTTGAACAAAAGCAATTCAAAGGAAGTCTATCCGGCTGTAAGAGTATGATTGAGCACGTAACTACAAAACAAAGAGCAAAATAGATAAAATTTGGTACACAGGTTTAGCATCTAAAATGTATATTCTTATCAAATTTTGAATCAAATCTGTCAAAGAGCCGATTGTCTGTCTGTCGGTAATTTTGTATTAATGTAAATTCAGTAACTTAAAAACGCAGTTTCTTAAATAATAAAAAAATGTATATGATCTTGTAATTATAACTATAGTTCTATGTAAAATCATTCGGTAAAAAAAGGCATTTAAAATACCTATTCGATTTCTGAGTACTTGTGTATTAGCCGCCATACCAAGGATTAATAGCCACACGATAGATACAGCAAAAATGATAGATTTGCGCCAAAAATCAATATTCCATAACTATACAAGGCATTAACGGCCTTGCACCTATAATTTTAATCCAGAAGAACCTCTTTTATTGAAGAGTATTCGAGAAAATATTGTGGAAATCACTCCGTTTTTTTTAATTATTATTTTGAATTATTTTATTAATGAATTAATTTTAGAGAAACTGTTTATTCAAGTTCAAAATCAGATAGATATCAGTGAGGTCACTGCTTTTATTCAGCAAATCAAAGCGAAAAGCAGACTTTATGTCTAGGTTGGCCCTTGCTTCAAGGGATTATGCTCGTGTTAGACTCTAATCTAGTAGTTTGTGGGGGGGGGGGAATTAGAAACGTTTTGCCATGTGCAAAAACGTGCCTAAATATTTTCAGGCTGCATTGGATAAACAATTTATTTGACTTTTTACACTTCTGAAAAATTTCAAACGTTTCACTATGTTTACAAATTTTGTGTCTTTTGAGCGGTTACTGAAAGTGAATTAACCATCAAATACAAATACGATGAATTTAATGACTTTCCACATAAGATAAAAGATAATTCTCATTTCCTCATTCGTTTTTTCCCTTAATGATCTAGTTTTTATATTACCAGCTTTTTGTTATCTGCGACTGCCTGTTTGAAGGGGTGGCGGAAGGAATCGTCTGAGCAGTTAATAAGGATTAAATCAAGTGATTAAACTAAACTTTTTATGTCTGGTGTAGATTTGTGGAAGCGTATAAAAAATGTTCAGATTTAATCAGTCATGTTCTGTGCAGTGAATTGTCTCAATGTACCGATAAAATTTTGGATAACTAAACGAAGAAAACCCACTATGATAGCTTTTATACTTAAATATTATAAATAAACGGAAAATTTTATATTCCCAAAATTTTTATGTATTTTAGGAAATTAATTTTGAAAAATAAGTATAATCCGATGGCACGGTATTGGATTATAGTACTTTGGGTTCCTAATTTCGAGATGTAATTCTATCCATCTTTTGTTTATGCTTATTTAAGCTTGGACACAATTTTGACCTGGGACTCTTGGATCAAATAGCTAAACATTGTCTGACGTAGATTATTGGAAAATAGATTTCGACAATCAAAATTATATGTAAATCTGGTTTTTCTTGTAATGTTCGCTGATTGAAGTTGAATTAAATTCTCAAATTAGTTTATTATTATTTTAAATATTTACCTTGGCACGTTAAAGGTGTTATCTCTATTTTGATAAAAGCTGATCTAATGGCTTAAATTTTTTTAGATCATTATAAAGGTTTCGAAAGTACCTTAAATTTTTTTTGAAGAATTAATGCTCTAAGATGGCATGATTTTTTTTTTTCTCCTCTCGCATTGTTCTCACTGTTACGAAGTAACAGGTGGCAGGATATCAAAAGTGATGGATATGAGCATAAACCATTTTCTTCTTACTTAATGTTGAAGAAAAAATTTTCATGGTACAAAAATAACCATTTCATATTCATGCTTTATAAGGCGATAGTATGACGAAATTTACAAATTTTATGAAAAGTGGTTTGGTTATTATTTTCCAGTAAATCATATTGCAAATAAATGTATTAAAGCCAGCAAACGATTTGAAAGTAAAAAAAAAAAGGTTTCTTTTAAACATTGAATAATTCTTATATTGCTTTTAAAACTTCCTTAAAAGAATTCAATCAAATAGAATCCATGGCTACATTCACATTGGCGCTTACATTCTTCGCTCTTGATTCATTACATTCTGCCCAGTGCTTCGTATCAATTAGAAAACGATGGCTTCTCGTTGCTGGCTGTTCGCTAGTTAGATTGCAAATTCTTGTCACTTAAAATAAACAGACGAGTTCAAAGAATCGGAAGATCACTTAATCCTTCACGGGAAGCGTCTGTTGCTCCATCAATGCCGATCTTGTGTAAGATGCTAGTTCAAACTGGGCACTTGGCGGACTTGCGTCACAGCAAATCGTTTAAGTGTCAACAGACAGTTTTTCTCATCTCTTTTTCTGCTATATCTTATTTGACGTCTGCCCATTTCGATGACGTCTCCTCATCTTTTCTATCGGGATTTACTGCGTGAAGTTTCTTTCGTATTTACGTTTCGGAATGCCCGTTCCAAAGAGGATGTCGTGTTTGTTGAAGCATTCCGGTCGGTCTAAGAATGCGTTTTCTTCTAGTTCTCGAACGAAATACAAATACCGTTCTATGCGTAGTGAATGGTGATTCCTTCAATAGCTATTCGGATGCCGATGCCTGCTGGATTGATTCTTTCAGGGACGTTCGGTTTCGGTTGTTGGATTTCACTTTTCCTATTGGTCTAGGCGAAATTTTTAATTCACAGGTGGGTACTCTGTGCGTTAACATAAGAGGGAAGAATACTTAAGAAAATATGTATTTAGCGAAAAAACTAGATGTCGGCTCGAGTAAGGCTTTCTAAGTTCTTGATCTTATTTTTTCATTCTATGACAATTATCAATCAAAAACCAATATGTTATTTAAATGTTATGAATAATAACGAATGTCTCATTTTTTGTGTCTAGACAAATAATAATAATTAAAAAAAAGCTAACATAATAATTTAATTTCTTTTGATTATATGACAGCCTGTTTAAATGAATATAATTATATTATTCTCCTATGTTATGTGTTTTAAATTATGCAAACAATGTTTTTTTTAATTAGGTTGTAAAAATAAAAAAATTATTTGTTCGAATAATAAAATAATATTTTCCTTGATAGTGTATTTTATTTTCATTTTAATTACTAAAAATAAATACTTTTAATTTTTCATTTTAATTACTAAAAATAAATACTTTTAATAATAAATCTTGTAATTTTAACTTTAAAATTTAAATTTTAAGAGAAAAATTATTTATCAGAAAAGGATCCTTTTTTCATACAGGTAGTTACATTTCTGCTTTATAAGAATTGGGATGAAACTGTCAGCTGTAAAATATTGTCTATCTTGTAGTCATGCCAACCATGTTTTTTTTAAAAAAGTGTGTGAAGAATGGACAGTTTTGTTTTTCCATCGTTTTATCATGCGAATTGTCATATCAAGGCTGGCAATAAGAATAATCTGCAGTACAGATTACTTTGACTAATAATTTTTCTTTTCTGTTTCTTTATAGCATTATAATTTTTTTATGATATTTGTGTCATGATTTCTTTTTCTTTTTTTATAGATGTGAATAAATTTTTCTTATAAGATGGATCTCTAATAACGAATTGCTAATCTATTCTGTTGCTATGGCACATAGCTTGATGGTTTGTTCAGTTGATGTTCACCAGCTCGCTGCAATTGTTAGAAACCGAATTGATAATGTAAGTTTTTCTTTTTAATGCGAATAAAACTTTTAAAATATTAATGTTTTATACTGATTGGATAGCTTTCTTTGTTTTAAAAAAAAGTATGTATTTCGTTTCTTCTAGTTTAGCTGGGATTCTGAGTAATCACATCAGAAGCTTAAATATTTAAGCAATGCTTTGAATCTAATAAATGGTTACATTGATTTTAGAAAACAGTGCACTATTTAATCCTTGAAATAAAAAAGAAAACTGCTGTAAACAGTTATAGTTTTTAAAAGCTGATTTAAAGAAGTAACAATTAAGGTATTTTTAAATGTTGACAAATTTTAATAATAATAATAAAAATATTTTTTAATAAGTCATTGGTTTAAAAAAACTCCTTGTTTATGAATTTTCTCCCAAATTCAATAAGTTGTGTAATAATAAAATTTAAATTATGCCTTGTTTTCAAAGTATTTAATATAATTTGTTATTGAATTTTTTTTAATCTGTAGATTATAAAGGATATTTAATATCTTGGTACTTCAAAATTGTTGTATTTCACATATTTAAAAAAAGTATTTAAAGAGCTATTCAGACATTCGTTAAAATTATATACTCTAGTAGTTTTAGTAAATTGTATATTCTTATATGTGTGAAACTGTTATATACTAGTGAAATCTTAACCTTGTAATTTAGGATAGCATGTTTCAGAGACAATTCCTTAAAAAATTTAGTTCAATAAGTTGAAACTAAATCCCAAAGAATAAAACATACACATTAAAAGGAAATACATGTGTGTATCTTGGGTGTCCCATTCGTATAATCTGAAAAGATTCGAAATTGCAAATTTTGACCTGATATATCTTTAGAATTAGCTTCTAAATAAAAATGCCTATCTAATGAAGAAGTTTCTTAACTGTTCTTGAAATCTGAAAAATTCTGAATTACATTATTTAGAATTATTGGTTTTTTTAGTACTATTTTTGCTTAATATGTTGTTTAAAATTTACCAGGCTCTCATATTGGACAGTCGTTCCTTCCTAGAATATAATGCATCACATGTTATTAATGCAATCAATGTTGGATGTGCAAAACTTATGAAAAGAAGATTACAGCAAGAAAAGGCAAGTTTCTTTTATTTCTTGCTTATATCTGTTTCACACTTAAAAAAACTGGAAAATATCTTTTAAATTAAAAAAAAAAAAAATTAAAATTTAGTAGATATACTCAATGTTTTTGCAATAAAAATATTTTCATCTAATTTTTTTTTAAATAAAAAATCAGCTCTTTTTATTTACTATCACAAAAATATTAAAATGATAACAAACTCTAGTTTTCTTATCAAATCAGTTGTTGTCAGCTCTATGATGAAAATGTCATGTATTAGAAAATAAAAATGTATTTAATATCATCACTTGATGGGATGTTAATACAGATGCTAGTATTAGTATTTTTTTTAAAAAAAAATATGAGTATTTGGTACAGTCTATAAATAATGAGGCAGAGGGCGCTTAAACTGAAATTATGATATTTAGGAAAATAGGGATGAGCTGAAATGTAGTTGTTGGTGTGATAAAAAGATTCTTGTAATTTTCAGTCTTTAAGTGATGGCATGTGTCATGATAAAAGGATGATAACTAGACCTCCATACTATGATAGCAAGGTAATACATTTGTTCTTTTTCATTTGCAAAAAGCAGCCACCATTGATTTCCTAGAACATAAATCTAGAATTATGCTTATCGTTTTTTGGAAATGTTAACTGCACTTAAGAAACCAGTTAAATCTAAAGGTTCCACTAAATTTTTTTGTAGTGTCATTTTGTTGCCTGAAAATGCTAAGCCTTGCAAGTAACAAGGCAACAAAGGAACATATGCAGACATTGAAATAGGATACCCTGATCCATCCATTCTATAGTTTAGATGTGTCCCCATATGACACCCACATCTTTAGTAAGCTTTTATAAAAAAAAAAAAAAGGTAAAAATCACTGGAGACAACAGTTTCAAGCAGATGAGGAAGTCAAGAAGTGCTTGTACAACTAGTTCTAACAGCAGCCAAATATTTTTTTTTTTTTTTTATGCATAATGTCATGCAATTAAGGCAACAATGGGATAAACATTTAATCAATTGGGGACAATACTTTTGAGCTTCATTAAATAAATTATATAAAATTCTTCTGCTTCATTATTTATTGACTGTACTTAATATAATGTTTTTAAATAAAATTATTTGTACATTTTACAAAATACATGAAACTTTCTTATTTTTAACAAATACACAGAACAATAAAACTTCTTTTTTTAAAGTGTCAATTAGATGATCAAAATTGAGTTTAGTGATTCACTGTTAAGTGCTTTGCCAACTGAGACAATGGGAGCTGTCATTTGCATTTGTTTTATGTTTAGTTTTACATTAATTGAATAAGACATCAATAGTGGAGCATTCTATGTGTATTGGTACAGTAGCTTGTATTAAGGATGTGCAGTAGGAATAATATTTGTAATTAATGGGGAAAAAAACTAGTTTTTTATGAAATAGTTAACCATTATAAAATTTTGTACAATCATTCTTTTTGCTTCATATTTGCATATTGCAAAATATTGTGAAAATCCATACTGATAGTTCTGGTTTCTGTAATATATGAATTATGTATGTATTTCTCAGTATATGTGTGAATGTACTCACTTAAAGAGAGAGGGAAAGAGAATTTTTAAAAATAGCATTCTTGCATGAAGCAGTTTATTGTAACTGGTTTTATTTATTACTTAGTAACTTAGTTAATAATACTTTTACTTTATTCCTTTTTTATTTGTATTTTCCCCACTGCTCTTTTTGCTGTTTTTCAAATTTTATCAATATAAATAAAGAATTTAATAATAAAATTAATTATTGCAAATAAGAATGAATAAAAAAAATTGCAACACTATAGAAATTAAAACAATTGAATAGTTTTCCTTTACATTTTCTTCATAAGCATAATGAGGAATAAAGAGGATTTTGAAAAAAGTATTTAAATATCTTTTTTTTTATTAATAACTATTTGTTTCTATTATTTTATCATTTAATGTTGCTATTTCTATTGAATGAAAATGATTGATATGTTTTAAATTGATTCAATTATTTTCCTCTGGGCTTTTTTAATTATTTTTGAAGCATTCAGTTAAGTTCTTTATTATTTTTCAAAACTGATTCCTTCTCACAATTTTTAAAAATTGTTTGATACAATTATTTTCATTTTGATTATTTTAAAAAGAGGATTAACTTGCAAGTATTAAGAATATTTTGTCTTCATATAATTTTATTAAAAATATTTTCTTTATATATTATGCATTTACTTATGTAAAGTGTAGATTTATATGTTAATTTCATATTCATTTGAAAGAAGTAACCACTTGAAATAAAATTTTATCTTGGCTGTTTTTAAATCCATGGTAAACAGACAAATGATTTTTTTTTTTTTTAGTTGCAGGATATTTTAATTTTTTACACTTATTCATTTTTGTTTTAGAAATATTTTTTTCATTGTCTGAATTTTAATTAACTTTTTTTAAGATGTACTAAAAACTTGATAATTTTAATATCTTATGCACGTCTGTGAATATTTATAGTATTTATATACTGTTTTACCTTGTTGGTTAAGAAGAGAAATAAAAATACAATATACAATATTTTAATTTATTTCTCTATAGAAATGAGTGTATATTTAATATAAATATTATCATCCTTGCCATATGTTTAAAAATATCATTTGTTTAGAGTTGATATGGTAACTTTACATGATAGATTGATTCTTTCTTACATTATGTAATAATATTTGTATTTTAACAGCTGTGTATTGAAGATTTTCTTGCCCAAAACTGCCATTGGGACGTAGATAGGAGTATTGATATAATTGTTTATGATCAGAATACTCAAGATGCTAAATACCTGCCACCTGATAGCTTCATGGCTGTTTTTCTTCAAAAACTTTTACCTGTGTACCATAGTGTGAACATTTTAAAAGGTAATTTTTATTCCTCTTTATATGTTTCATTTTTTTCTCTATATGTTGTATAAATCGTGCTTTATTTTGTATAATGATATCAGTGGATGTTGAGAAATTTTTATGTAACGTTTTTAAGTTTAAAAATTACTTTTATATATAGTAATTGAATGCATTGTATGTTCACATTCTATTATATTTCTGAATCTAAGTATTTAATAACAAGAGGAATCAAATGTCCTTTTGCATTTGTAGTAAGTCCCAATACTTGGAACTGATACATATTCATTGGCCTGTTGAAAGTAATTTCTTTCTTGACTAAAATATATGTGTTTTGGGGGATTTCAATTAAAGGAGCTTTATTTTTCTTCATTTTTTATTTTATTTATATAAATGTTGTATATTCACTTTCATTTTTTAAACACATATATATTATGCTGCTTTTGAATTCTATGTAATAATAAAGAAGAACAGGCATAACAACATCTAAAAATACATTCAATCAGGTTTTTTTTAAAAGCATATTGTTGAAAATAAAGATAAAAGGTTTAATTGAAAAAGTCTTTTTATTTTAAAGTTATGGGAATATAAAATATTGTTCTTTTATTTCAAAGCTACTTAAATTAAAAAACTAAAACTCCAATGTGGTGGAATTGTTTTTATAAATTAGATTTTTTTCTTATTAAACTTTTAGGCTCTGTACCATCTAAATATTCATTTGTGTAGTAATGCATGTAGAATGAAAAAATTGCTTTGAAAATGACTGTATTTGTATCATTTAATAAAGCCATGTCATTATGACAGGAAAACTATTAGTAGCAATTTTGAATTATTTAATTTAAAAGATTATGTAAATTTTTTTAATTATATTTTATTGCTGTATTTAGTTTTAAGTTTTGACTTGGATTCAAATTTATGCAGAGCCTTAAATAAAGAACTCATAATGACATTAAAAAAACAAGAATAATTAAATGTGTGGAAAATTTTTAAATAGAAATGCATGTGTAACCTGTTACCGTAAGGTTATTGTTGATATGAAAATGTTTCCATGTCTGTAACATTTATTGTGTTTTAGATAATAGCAGGAAATAATTTTTTGGGAGGACTGTTGAAATCTATTAGTTAAAAATTTTTTTACAATGTATTAACAATGACAATGGCTTTAATCAATTGAATTTGCTATTTCCGAAATCTGTATTTGTGTTGAATAATACATTCATTCTGTCAAATTTATAACTCTTCTCTGCATTTATATTGTTGAACTCAAATATTATTTTGTATTTATTTACATATATGATATCATTGAATTTGCAGCTTATCATTAAATGTTTACAAAAAAACACACTTTTTTTTATAGAATTAATACAAAAAGCTGTAAAATATAGATATTAATTTTTCTTCAAGCAAATTAATTCTATAAAATCAAGCTTTAAAAAAGATGTTAGCATTTGTTTATTTTGTTAAAATTTTAGTTTTCCCCATGTTTATAATTTTTTTTTTATTGAATTCTATTGTTATTGAAAACTTAGGTGGTTTTCTTGAGTTTCAAGCAACGTATCCTGAATTATGTGAAGATGAACGAACAAAGTATGCACCATTAACATCTTTGTCCCAGCCTTGTCTACCTGTTTCAAATCATGGTCCTACAAGAATTCTACCATTTTTATACCTTGGCTCTCAACATGATGCTCTCAGTAGAGATGTTTTGCAGGTATATTATATATAAATTATCTTAAAGTGATAATTTATAAAATTAATCATGCAGATTTTCTTTAATATTAAATATGTTAATATTCCATTTAATTAGTGTATTTTTTTAGATCATCCATTTTAAAGATTTTACACCATTTTTGTTCTGAATTAACAGCCATGAATGATTAAGCTAACTCTTTAATTACAATTTGGCAATTGGAAGCAATTTTAGTTTTATTCAAAATTAGCAATAGTTCATATTTGACATTATGATGTCTCCAAGTAATGTTTTATGCTCTTAGAAAATTACTCTTCAGTATCACTCATTGTAAAAGGATTGTTATTACATCTATTAATTTTTCAATACTAGAACAGTAGTAATATCTGTGCCTTTGTAACACTCTAGGTCAGGAGCTCTTTGCTTTTAACTGCTCTTGCCATCCTTTACTTAGACCAATGCTATAATTAATAAATTTATTTATTTTAATCAAATAAAATTTTAAAAACTTGTTGCAATTGAATTAAAAAATTTTTTGATTTTCTAATTTGAAGTACAAACGTATCAAAAACAAATTAAAAAACCATGCTTGCTATGTTCTTTAGATTTCAATATTTAGATAGAATAATGTTTGATCTAGTCTTCCATATTTTACATTTGTAAAAATATCATCTCACTCTATCCTTCCAATAATAATAACTGAGAAGTTTTTGTAAATTTAATTATCAACCTTCTTAAATATTGTATTATTATGAATAGATTCTTACGTGTATGTGTTAGCAAGTAATATGAATAAATTTTTTTGTTAACTTTGTTTAAATTGCTGGTTCTTAAAAATGTCTTTTGTCTTCTAAAATCTCTTCTACATTTATTTAGCTCTTACTATTCATTTTTATTATGTTCATAAATTACTGTCTATTGACAAAATCAGTTTACTGATTCTGAAAACATTGTTTATTAAAATTGTTTCAATCAGCACTGAATGGTAAAAAAAATATTTAAAACAGTATTGCTTTTGTTAATAAAGATGCAAACATTATTCCAGATGTAAATGTTATGATTAAGAAAGAATTATTGTGAAAATTAATTCCTTAGACTCCCCATGTAATATTAAGATATTAGTTGTAACATTCTTTTTGTGAATGTTGCAGCATCTCAAAGAATCTTCAATTTGCAATAAAGAAAAAATTTTAATAAAAAAAATATCTTTGAATATCACAAATAGACACATATGAGTCACTGTCTCACTTTATTTGTGACCTTTGCTTATTATTGTGAAGATTAAATTTATAAATTTAGAAAGTAAAATTAGGTTTATAAGAAAATATAAAATTATTGATTCATTGAAGAAATATGATTCCATTTAATTATTAATTAGATTTGATATATTATGAGAGCGAAATATATAAAATTAATAAAGTAAAGACAGTCAATATATTTTAACATGCTATTTCAGCTCCTGTTAATCATAGTAATATCATTTTCATTACTGAAATTATGATTCAGATAAAAAAAAAAAAAGTGGAAGGCCTGTGCAATGAATTCATGATGTAATCGTTAAAAGTTAAATGCAAATGAAAAAATTATGCAACTTATATAATATATTTATTTGAATGCATAATGGCACATAGATTATGTGTTAGCATACTGAAAATTAGATTGATTGATTGAAGATTTAAAACACCATATTTGAAATGGATAAATAGTAAGGTTTCATATATTCATTCTGTTTTCGAGGAATTAGTTTAATCTTTTTACGCCATGAATTTAAAAAAAATTATTTCAAACTATGCAATTTGTCATAAAGCATGTATATATAGAGTAGTGAATAATTGAAGAAGGCTTCTTCCTCTAATATGAAATATTATTTCAAAACTTAAATTGCTTGTTTTGAATATTAATGAATGTAATAAGAATGTTAGTCATGAATTTTAATAAAAGGCATAAAATATACCCTATTACTGTAGCTTTAAAAATGAATGAAAAATAGAGATTTATTTAATTATAACAATTTTGCAATCGAATTATAAAGAAGGAAAGATCTTTCTGAAAGATTCAGATAGATACATATTAATGTTTCAATATAAAAAATATTTTGTTCCATGATAATACTGATATGATAAATTTAAAAGAAAAACAATGAAATAAAATTTTAAAAATTGGTATATTTTGAAAGAAATACTTCCATTTTGAAAATTTGAATGTAATATACATTTATTATTTGAATAAGCATTGTAATTCAAAATTACCAAAATGCATTTTTTTTATGTTCAAGCTTATATAGTATTCAATTTATTCATGTTTTTAAAATTAATTATTTTCTTTCTTCTTGAATTCAAATTTAACTTCTAAGTTACATGGTGTTATGACCTCCCCATTCTTTTTAAGATTTTATTTCCATTAATTACCCAACTTGAAGTCACAGTATGTCATTAAAGTTATACTGTCAAAATAAGGGCTTACTCAATTGAATTTTGTTAAAATCCCTTTATTCAAGGTATATAATCTCTAAATGCTTTCTCATGATTACTTCCCCATCTGCAATGCTCTGATGAGTGTATTTTCTTAAGTTACTGAACATGTAATTAAAGCTAAATTTTCTGCTTAATCAAGAAAGAGAAAAATAAATGTGATCTGTTGAGAACTCCTCACCTTCTTATTTACACCAAAAAAAAATGTCTTGCTTACATATGCACACAATTTTGTGCTAGTTAACTAAAACAGTGCTAATTATTTACTGTTGATTTATTTATGTTATTCATTGCTTTATTTTTTCAATATCAATTCTGTTTATTGTTGTAAAAAATTTTGATAATGAAATCGATCTTATTTAGATTTATAATCTATAATCCTTTTTAATCACCAATTAATTTTTCTATTTAAAATTTTGTTATCATACTTCTTTACTTATGTAAGTGGAATTTCTTGTAACTTTCACATAACGTATTGTACTCAATAAAAAATGTTAATTCAAGCTATATTTAGCAGTAGAAATATTTTAAGTTCAAATTTTTAAAAAATATTAGAATTTTTACTATGTCTATAGTTGATATGTTATTGAATTTGTCTTGATTATGTATGTATTCTTAATTTTTTCATTTTATTCTGCTTATAGCACTACAATATCACTTATCAACTTAATGTCAGCACAAGCTGTCCTAAACCCGATTTCATTCAAGATTCCCATTTTATGAGGATACCTGTGATCGATAACTATTGTGAAAAGTTGCTACCTCACTTTTCGAAAGCTTTTCAGTTTCTTGGTAAATAATTTTTTTAATCATTCAGATTTATTATTATTATTATTATTTTTTTACCCCTCTGATTTTATTTAACCATTTTTTTATGGTCTCCCCACTACTTTAAATGGTACATGATTTGTTTGATCTTTAAATGATGATTTGTTTTTATATATTTTGTAAATTGAAAAATACTTTATGCTGCAGAAATATGAGGGGGGAAAATTCTTAACACATCAACTAAACAAGATATTCTCTAGATGCTTTTGTGCCAAGTGACCTAATTAATTGTTTTAAAAAAGTAAACTTTAAAACTTTTAAATGAATGTGTTGTCTCTGACTGGAAGTTGATTGAACAAAATTATTAATAGCCTTTTTTTTTCATGTATGTATTTTTTTTAAATATTATTGGTAGTTTGCTTTTCTGTTGCAGAAAACAGATAGTTATATTTTTTAACAGATTGTAATTTTAAAATATCCTTAATGTAATCTTTTTCAAGCCACATTAAACTGTTTGTTGCTCACACTGCAAATTAAATAAATCATTTTTTTGTGAATTTGCTTAAAAATATCATCTGTATTTTTGTTTAAATAATCACAGAATTTAACTATACAATCTTTTATAAAGATTAAGAAAGTTTTTGAATGGTACTTTGGGAAATAACTGTATCTCTTAAATATTTTTAGTTAATGTATTTTACAAATACATTAAGCAGATTTGTTTGGAGAAGATATTAAATTCATTTTGTGAGAATGTTACATGAGGCTTTTAACCTAATAATGTAACAAATCCAGTTGACTAATAGATTACACCTTATTCCTTGTATTTGTCATCTAATTTGATCTGGATATGTATTCCTCTTTTCTTATACTTTTATGTATTAGATATGGCTATAGAAATACAAACTTTTTTTCATAGATTAGTGATTTTAGTGAAAAACAGAAAAATTCACTCTGTATTTTCAAGTCATTTGAATATAAAGCAGGTTATACATATAGGCCACAAGTTAGGTTTCTAATTCTTCTATTTTTCGGTAGCAATAAATCACTATATTATGTATATCATGATACAAATCTAGGGAGAAATATTACCTACACTTTGTTTCCAAATTACTGTGCAGGGATGAAATTCTAAATTATTTACTGATACCAAATACATAACAGCTTATATATAAATAATTATTCCATTTGGAGAGAAAAGTCAAGTTAAATGAATGAATTCTTAATATTATTTAGACTGACAATTTTCCACACAAGTTATACATTTTTTTTTTGTAGTTTTAATAATTTTTACAAATTATAATATTTGATAATTTTTAGAAATATTATATGATATTTTAATATAAATTATTATTTCTTTAAAAAAATTCCAACTCTTAATTATCATATCCTGTATTTATTTTTAGTAGGTTTTAAAAATATTTGGCATACTATAATCTATTCAAAATAAATAAGAATGTGAATATGAGACAAGTACCTTTATTGTTCATTTGAAAATTGGGCAATGAAACTGTAATGGAAAAATTATTTTTGTTCTATTTGATCTCACTATACAGGTTATTAAAAATTTTGCTAATAATTGCTTTTAATTATCGTGCTTGTATTTTGCGTCTCATTGCTCTTCGATACAAATTTCAATCCGATGTAGGTACTATGCTATTTAGTCTGAGCTCAATTTACTAATTTCACCAACTTTAATATTTTTTATGAAAAAAAATGTTTAAAAATTTTATTTTAATAATATTTTTGTATATATAAGAATTCAATTTTATCTGATTTAATTATGTATTATTTTATATATTAATTTTTTGAAAATTTATTAGTATTTTTTAATTATTTAAATTCAAACTTAGACAGCACTGTAACTTTAATTTCTGAATTACACAGATTTCTGATTTTTGTCATGCTTCTTAAGATCTGATTTTTGTAGCTTTAATCTTCTAATATTAAACTGCTATGTGACATCAAATTCTTACAGTTAGGGAAAATACTGGCTCAGCTATTTTTCAGGAAAGGTTCCTCTTCAAAGATGTATAAATTCTGTGTGCTTTTCTCACTGTCCTCTTCCACCTTTACATTGATGCTTGTGAGCATGCCAGTTGAATTCCTGGTCATAGTTTAACTAAAGAACTGTAAAATACTTTAAAAGATGCAATTCTTGATTGATGATAAAGCTGGAGAATAATCTATTCACTTAATTGTTATATTTTTGTATTGTATCTAAAATATTTCTGTCAATTTAAATATGTCTTTTAATAATAAGTAATGTAATTGATTTTGATGTTTTGTAGATAAAGTGAAAGAATCCAGTGGATGTGTTCTTGTTCATTGCCTTGCGGGAATATCAAGATCTGCTACTGTTGCCATAGCATATGTTATGAGAACTTTAAAAATGACATCAGATGAAGCATACAGGTAAATTTATCAGAAATAAAATTTATCTAAAAATGGCATAACTTTACAATTACTTTCAATCCTAAAATCTTTATTTACATACTTGATGCTTTTTGTTTTTAAAGATTTTTGCAGTTTCAGTCATGTAAAAAGTAACTATACTAGAAATGTGTTTGAAAATTACACATAAATCAGTGAAAATAATTAATGCAGTGAAATCTTTTTTAATATGTTATTTTACTTGATCACATTTTCTTTCTCTTCATTGCAGCATTGTTCTTTTAAAAAAAATTATAGCATACACTAATGTATTGTTTATTTTGAATATCGGAACTATTAGTTTTTCCTTCTTTCTTCTCACAATATACTAGCCAAAAGGCAGGTTCTTATTTCACATGATGCGAGTCATCTCAGTATTGTAAAAACTAATTAAAGCTTGTGTATAGATTGGAAGGAAGGTTGTGGCAGGGAATATATAAATATTGATATAGTAAAAATTCTAATTTTAACTATAGCATGCAATTATAATCTTTAAATAAAAATTGGGAATAAAATGTATAATGGTTACATAAAAGATTAAAGAACTATCATTATCATTAAATGTTAATCCTTTATTTTAATTTTGGATTTTATATATATATATAATCCGACATTATTAGTCCTAAAATTGTTTTATTTAAAGCAGATCTGTATTTTTAAAGTAAGTTATCACATTTCATCTTAGACTTGATAGTACATCATTCTCATGAGTAATTTGTAATACCTTAATAAGGTACTAAAAAAAGCTTTATTATACATACAATATATTTTGATAATACCATCTGTAATTTAATTAATGATTCCCATGCTCTTGATTGTGATGAGGTTGGAGAGATACATATACAGGATTCCCATGCTCCTTTAAAATTCTTTGAATTTTGTTTTGTCATAATTGGGGCACCAAAAAAGTACTATCGTTTGGAAGGGAGGGTAGTAAAAGAGGTGATGCTTTTACAAACATCCATCCAACATTAATAGCATCTGCAGTTTTTTAAGGACCAGTTGCTACACACAGTTTTTAATAGATTGAAAATTAAAGAAACAGTTTCTGCTCTTCAGAAATCTGCAAGCAATCTAGTGGAAGAAGTAGGGAAAAATAGAGATTTTGAATGTCTAGCAGGATCAGATAGTTTTAGAAAAACAACTTAAATTAAAATGATTGCTTAAAAAAAGTTGAATCTTTATCAAAGCAATTTAGAATACAAATTAAGAATATTTTAATGGTTATACAATTTGTATTTCATTTGTTTAAATGTAACTAAAGGTTTGCTGATTTGTATCTGTTTTCCTTTCATTCTGCTTCCCACTGATCTAAAACAAGATTAAAGATACTTGGTGGATTAACATTTTTATGAATTTTCTTTCAGCTAAACTGTGAATATGTTTATGAAATAAGTAGCTTGTTATGGTTTTCAGGAAATTGGCTCCTTGTAGTTACCATGCAGTATTTAACAATAGGAAAATTTCCCTGATCTTAAAATCCACTTTTAATTAATCAGTATTGGCTTATTATATACAAGATGAGTATAACAAGAGTCTTTAGTGCTCTTTGTTTTAAACATTTAGAAATAATAAGCAAGAAAATGATAGCTCGGTAGAATGTTAATATTGATTTTTTTTATTTTAATACATCATTCGATTTTAGTGTTTAAAATATTTAATTTTATAAACTTTGAATTTTCTAAAAAAGTTCCTTGAAAATCCTTGTGTCCCAATAAAAGTGTGAACTCTGAAAATAACATATTGTAAATTCGAATTTTAGTGAAATATTCTCTTTGTGGTGGTCAAAATATTCGTTGAATGCAATTATGTTACAATCAATATTTTTAAAAATGCTATATTCTTAACAATGTTTTTCTTTTATTTAGGTATGTAAAGTCAAAGAGAGTGACTATATCTCCCAACTTCAATTTCCTAGGACAGCTACTGGAATATGAAAAACAGTTACAGAGGGAGCATATTCTAGATTTGAAATCTGAATCATCTTCAACACCATTATTTAATACTTCTAGTCCACTCAATGAACCAACTTATCATAGAAACTCTGTTGATTCTGGAAAAAGGGAAGATACCAGTCAGTTTTCCCAGAAATCACTGTCAGATGGTCACTGCGTAGAATATTCCAATTTCACTGTCAGCAAATCTTACAGGGAAGTTTCTTCTAAGTGCCATCGGTTAAATAAAGAGTGCAGCATGCCGTTTGATCCATGCATTACTGAAAAAATAGAGACTTATTGCATTCCGGACAGACAGGCTTCCTTAAATATTAAATGTCTCCCTGTGTCTAGTTTAAAAGAACTTAATTTCACACCTTGTCAGACCTCTTTCAAATCATCCCAAAGCTGTAAAGATGAGAAGAACTTGAAAAATTCTAAAACTATCAGTTGTGTGATTTCCCCTACAAAGACTATTACAATGAACTTCTCGAGTGTTAAAAGAGTCGATAAGAAAATCGAGACTTTATGTACTGAAATCCACCTGCCCGATTGCAAGATTGAAACAGGACGTGGTGTATGCTATTCAGATTATTCTACTCCAACTGATCTGAAGTCATTTGAATTTGATGATAAATCGTATAATCGATCAGATTCGGTGAGTACATCTGGAATAGGCAGTGAAGGATCAGATTATGCAGATAGTTGGAATGATTTTACTAGCTCCTGTGAGCGTGAGACAGATATACTAATGGATGATGAATACCCTTCTGTGCCATTAGGAGATGATGAATTACACAGGAGTAAGATAATGAGTTTTGATGATTCTTTGTCATTGTATCCAAAATATGAGCCTCAATATGATTCTTGTCATATGAAGCGACAGGGATCAACAGATTATTCACAAACTGTTCCAAGTGAACAGCATGGTTAGTATTTTATTCATTTTGTTCTCAAATTTTGTGTTCTGTATGTGCAGGTTGACTTCTGCCAATCAGCATATTTCTTTCCCCTTTTTTTCCTTCCTCCCTCCCTTTAAAAAAATTTGTAAGACTTCCCAGTATTAATTAATTTAATGTTAAAAGCTTTCATTTTCATTCTTTTTTAGAGCACTCCTAACTGCTAAAAACTTATCTTTATTTTTAAAAAAATACAAAATTTAAAAAGAACACTGTTTTTATTAAATTTTGTTTATAAAAATGATTTTTAAATGTGTTTTTTTTTATCTTTTCGCTATTGTATATTAATTTGTGGTATTTGTGTGGAATATAATATTTTTATTTTATTTTAAAAGTAATAATTGGGGGGGGATTGGAAATTTGTTTTGGATAAAGTAACAATAATGAACATTGTTATATTTCAAGGTAAAAATAACTTCTGATCAAATATCAAACTAATTGTTTAAGAGAAGAGACTTTTAATTGGTATTTTAGTTATTAAAGATTGAAAATTTTCTTGAAATATTATTTTATAATGATGCCTGTTTCTTTCTTTCTGTGTGCATTATATTGAATACTTAAGCTTCTTCAAGCTAGAGCATTTCATTTTTTATTTATGTGGTGCATATTTTGCTTTAAAAGCAAAGTTGTAATTTAGGTTTATGTACATTTTTTTCAATGTATGCTACTGATTCAGTGAAAAAGATGCATATACAGCATTAAATTTTTGATTCTTTTTATGGTTTGAACTTAAGAAATTATTAACTACATTATTATGCATTCTTTATGTTGCTTCTTTAGATTCTCTTCTCTCCTCTTTTATGAATGCACAATACAATTAATTTCAGAATCTTTCAAATTATTTGCATTATGTAAGTTCTTAAAAATAAGAGTTATTAATATTTCCCTGTTTAAAGACTGAAATTGTAATGGTGCATGATTTCTTAACCAATAATCAGGCTGAATTCAGCTGTTATAAAATATAGAATTAAATCACATTTAAGAAATTTTATCTGTTTGACATGCATTTTTTTGTACACAATTATTATAATATAAAATGTTAGTGGTATATATTAGTTGAATTATAAGAGGGAAGTTGGCTCCATGATCATCATGTAGTTCAAAAACTAATAAGCTGGAATTCCATTCTTTTTGTACATACAGATAATAATTTTCAAAACAGATATTCTTCTGTTTTGATATGTTGAATAACTAAATGAAATAACTGTCAAAACCAACAGCCCCTTGATTTATTTCATTAATTTTTTTCATTTTTATTTCATATGAAAGCTTTTTACCTTCTAGATATACTGTCAGAGATTGCTTAGCTCTCTATTTTTCAAGAGATATCATAAAATTAAAGTTTGACAGAACCTGTAGCCTTGAGTTTTTATTTTTATTTAATGAAATTAATAATACTGATGGTTAAAGGAGGAAAAAACAACTGTTGATTGTAATTAATTTTATTCCAATTAAAAAGTATTCAAAGTATTTATTTTAATTTTATTCATGGCCTTTCTTCATTAAATTTTCTGAAATTTTTTATTTTCTATTAAATTTTATTCATCCATGCAATATGTTTCTTAATGTTATCATTTGTTTTTTAGCCAAAAAGTACAATATGAAATATGAAGATTTATTAAAGTATTCTGGTTTAGGTCAGAGTAATCTGCCTTCAATAACTAATACAGATGACCTTGGAAAAGCCCACTTGCTCTACAGGGCACAGTCCTGTCCGGGAATGCTGAGTTCCGAGTCTTCAGCTTCAGATGATTCGGAAGGCTGGACCTTCAACAATGGCGTGAAGCTAAGGAACTCTAGACCTGCAAAGGACAAGTGTCGAAACCGTTACAGCTGCAGTAACATTGACTATATGGATTATTCACTCAACACAAATTTATCTCATGAGTCTTGTCCTGATGCCTTGCATTTGTCTGCCGGAGGAACAGAAGGCTCGAAAATATCATCTTCTCATTGTAATTATCGCCATAGCATGATACAGGTATCATGAATCATTCCTTTTTAAGAGTTCCTTAAACTATAAAGAAAATCTTTCTAGATTTGTAGAAAATAACACACACAATTTTAAACAATGCAGCTCTTGCACCATGATCTTTTGAAAAGCTTAACATTGCCAGCAAAGTGTGTGAAAAGTTTTATTTTTTATCATTTTTGAGCTTTGAAAATCCTTCATTGATTTTATTGAATATGTGGCATTACATTTGAGAAATATTTAGAGATGCTTTTTCTTATTAACTTATTATATGCTTAATCTTCATATCTTGTGGTGCATTTGAGAAAAACATTTCACTCAAGTGCCTGGCTGATTCAGGCTTCAGCAATTTTTAGTATAACACATTTAAATATAGTAAAGCACTTAATTTATACTTGCTTAAAGGGACCATTTATATCACACTCCTGTCTCAGCACTTGTTAAAGTATTTTTGAAAAAATATACATCATTTTAATTTTTATGGCACTCGCTTTTAGAATTGGTAGAGGAAAGAGGATATTAATATTTAATGTTGTCAGTGTAAACCAGTGAGTTCCCAAAATAGGAGAGACTCCTGAAATGATAGAATTTGTAAGGATTAAAAATGGAAAGAATTGCAGTCATGAATTTTTTTAAAAATTAATCAGATGAATGTATTAAAACATACTTTTAAATTTTGAACAAATTCTCACTCATGTTTATAATTTCATTGGTTTGAAGAATTTAAATGATTTTTCAAACTAATTTGAATTATTACTATAGAATATATACATTTTGTATGTTGAAATTATATGGGGGCGGACAGCATAAAAAATTTGGAAAAATTCATATTTTTATTGACATTGGCTGTAAGTTTAAAGTGGTTGCAATTTTATTGAAAATTTGTCTTGCAAGAGAAACATGAACTGCAATGGGAACTTTGATTTATTTAGCCAAAACCTAGTTTAAAAGAACGTTTAGGGATATTGTTTGTCTAGCTGGTTTGAAGCTGAGTGGAATGTGTTTTATCAATCATGTTATTGTTTTTTAACTACTACTTAAAATGCATCAGATGGTACTTTTTAAAATAATCACTTTATTTGGAGATACTCTATCAAGCATTGATATTCATCCTTTAGATCTTACTTTGTACTTCATTTAATCTGAAACTCATAACTTCTAAAAATTAATTTTATACTCACTGTTTGAAATCACTATTGTTAAATGTGGATTATAGAGTGCTTTAAGACAGCACAAGTTACTAAAATATTTATTATTTTATTTCGAAAATGTCTCCTCTATTTGAAATCACATTATACTGATTATTTATGTTGATAAATATCTATAAAACTTTTTTCATATTTGAGTTACTTTCTCTGTATATAGAAATATATTAAGTACGTTGTTATTTTATTATTAATATAAAAATAGTTTAAAAGGATTCAATTGATTCCTTTAATTAATTGTTCCTTGGCAACTTGTAAAATGTTAATATTTTGTTATTTCTTGGGGGGTAAAGAAAGATATCGTATGGGGTACAGATATTTTAGTACAAATAATTAAATTATTTCTGTTATGGTTGTTGAAAATAAGGTTTGAATAACTAAACTTCCTTTGTGTATTTCCTTTTTTATTGCATATGGATATAAAATACAATGTTAAGAAAAAGGATTGTCGTTTCAGATTTACTGAACAAGGCAAGGTTTTTAACTCCTTGTCCTGCATATTGTTATTATGGAAAAGGAATTTAAAATTTTTATTTATTTCAAATGTTTAACAATAGATTAATCACCTTAGTGAATAAGTTTGCCCTTTATATATCCTGATTATTGTTAAGTTTAAAATATGCAGTTAGTCTTATATATTCTGCTGTGAAAATTCGTGAAGAGTTCTTCTAATATTAGGAAATATAATGATGGTCTGTTGAAATTATTTTGATTGTTTTATAAAATTGTTATTATATTTTTATAGATGCAAACATTTTATCCTTTTCCATGTTACTTATGCAATAGTAATTATTATTATTATTTGCTTGAAAATTCTTTGCTATCTGATTATTGCAGAATTCTTTTTATCACTTAACATGCCAATCTAAATTTTCTTTGTGGCTAGACTTGACTCTGTTGAACAAATTAAGGTTTTAAAAATTACAAGCTTATTATTAGAAGTTGTTTCTATAACTAAGTGTTTTGAACATTAAAATTAACTTCAAAGTTATTTTGGAATTTGTGATGTAATCCCTTGTTTATCATCTATGCAGAATTGTATTTAATTGTATTTGCCAAATGATTTTCTTTGAATCAAGTATTTTCTTTTCTTTCATATTTAAATTTATGTTGATGTGATCAATATAACATCTCTTTAATTTCTGAGTTGTTGGGTCTTTGTTTATTAAGTATTTTTATTCTTTAGTGCTGAAATTAATTTCCTTAATTGAGAGGAAAACAAAATTATCAAGGAACTTAAATGTTTTGCTGTTGTATTGTTTTGTTAATTGTCCTCTAGTTGAATTTCATGATGAAAAATAAGAGCTGGTCTCTGTTTAATTTCATTTCCACAAAGGTATCTTCTAGAATCTAGGAGAATTCGAATTTCAAGTACAATCTTTGTTGTCAAATTTATATATGAGTGCAATGGATGATGTTTATTGTGCAAAGAAATATTTCAGGTATTCAAATTGTTGTGCGGTATGTTGTGCTTTTTCATTAGTTAAAAACAAAAACAGTTTTGTGAATGGCTTGTTATATTCTTTGTGATAGAGTAATAGAATGTTAAGTGAAGGTTTCACAAGACATAATTGCAGTTCACTTCTAAAGGCAGGTTTTATTTCAGAAATAAAGGGGTATTCAAGAATTATATATTGAATACATGTTCATGTTTGTAAAATATTAATTGAGGCATTATTGTAAGAACATTCATGTAAATATATTATAATGTACTGGAATGTTTGATTCTCATTATTTTAGTTTTTGAGTATGAAAATGTTAGTACTATTATAGAGTTGATATAAGCTAAGTTTTATATTAGTTTAAGTGTTATTATAGATATTTTATGCTGATATTCCGTAAATATTAATGTTTGTGCTGTTTTCATTCATGCCTATTCAACTTTTTTTTTTTTTCATTTAAGAAAAGAGAATTTATCTAACTTTTTGCAGATCCTTTTTCATTTATGTTGATTAGCGTAATAGTAGTACTTCTCTTCTGTACTCTGTTCAGTAAATTTATAAGTTGGAGCTATACCATTTTGTTACCTTGCTGTGCAAAAATTCCGGTGTGATTTATTTAGATAGTTTAATTTTTAATATTCGAATTAAATGAGGATAATTAGATATCCTTATATTTTGATAGTTAAGCATACCATTGTTTGCTTTATTACTGATATGTGTACATATGTGCATGATTTAATTTTGTTCATTTTTCCTCTTTTGTTAATTAATATTATGTTTAGAAAAATTTTGACTTTTAAAGCAAACAAGCTTCTTTTTTTTTTTACAATGTAATTTAAAGAATTTTTTATGAAAAATTTATTAGAAAGTTTACGTGCATTTTTGTTTACTTTGGTGTTAAATATCAAAATTAGGTAATAGCAATTTTGGCTCTTGGAAGGTTAATAATGGGAAGAATTAATGTTCTATTGTTCTGAAGAATGTTTTTTAATTTTTAGGCTCTACAAAAAATAATGAACAATCCCAAAATTCTGTTTCTTGAAGGTACTTCTTAAAATCACACATTGTGGGGGAAAATGTCTCATGCTATTAATCTTTCTAAAACAATCCTTATATATATATATATATATTAATTTTAATAAATTTACATTTTGATGAGTATCGTAGAAGTGAGTGAATTTCAATTAAAGCTTATTTGTTCAATTGCACTTCTGTCATACTGAGCATGAGATAGTTTCTCACTGAACGTTTTCTTTAACTCTTGTTATTTTGGTATATGAATTGGTTTAAAATGTTTTTTTGCTTGTAATTATGTTGTACTGATAGCACTTTTTGTCATTTGTGTCTTACAGAAAATATTTTTTATTTTCTGTATTAATGAATTAAAATAATACTTTCAGAAAACATTATATTTAAATATTTTACAGAAAACTGTGTTCTACAGCGTATGTTGGATTTTTCTTGTATATATATATGTATTACTCAGCATTTTTTATAAAACTTTCTTGTTCACCCTGCATTACTTTTGCTATTTACTGAACAGAAAGCTGCAAAATTCATCCCTATATTTAAATGCGAATATTTTTTTCATACTATAGAATCTAAGCTATTTCATATTATTTAAACTGAAAAAGTTTGAAAAAATTTTGCCCACTGACAAAAAAAAAAAAAGGGTGAAAATTGAATACTGTCTCATTCCAGTACATTGTTTAAAATTAAAAGTTAAATTTTTTCAAAGATTTTGAATGAATAAAAATTGCACCTTGTCTTGTGGAATGTGAATTATGTATTGAGAGAATTTCTGGTTTATTTGCTTAAGTGGAATTAGTATTTATTGGTATGAATGATACATATCTTCAAACTGCTTTTTAAGCATTTGTTGTTGGACACTTGCTTATCATGAATAAGTCTTAGATTTATTCTATTGTGAAATAAAAACTTGTATTGGTGAGTTTGAGTTTCTTATTCTTTTAGCTTAGTGTATCTATTTGTATTCACATATAGATTGGCTATGGAACAACGATAAGATGGTGACTAAACAAATTTCGCTTGTACACACATGTTTACATAAACAGAAAAATGTTTTCAGCATCATTGATAAACAACAGTTTTTCATCAAATAAACAAAATAAGGAAATCTATTTTTAATTATTCTAAACTTATAAGAATAGTTATATTTTTTAATACAGGTTTACTCATTTAATTTTCTTATTATCAAGAGATAAGATATTAAACTACAGAACTCCATTAGATATAAAAAAAATATTTATAGTGATAAAAATTTTGAAATATGAATAATTAATTAACTTTGAAAAATAATCATTGTAAAATATTGATTATGAGATATCAAAACTTGATAGACAACTAAAGAAACTAAACAAATATTATCTCATTTTTAGAATTAATACTGTCTGCATTCAGTAACCATAAGGTCAATATAATCTTTCAGAAAAAGAATTATGTGTCCTAAATTTCTTAATTACTGTAGAAACATTAATGATTTTTTTTCTCTCTGTAAATGCAATGTTTCATAATTCTCTTTTTAAATAAAAGCAGTATTTTCAGAATTTTGCTAATAATATATATATAAATCTTTTCTAATAGTGTTCTGTTAGATAATCTTTTCAGCATTATATCCTAGAAATAATGGGTGTGAAAGAAATAAGATAAAATTTGCAACTAATTAAAAAATGCGAGCTCTTAAATTTGTGGAGCTACTAATATTTTCTCAAAGTGATAATGTTATTAACCGTTTAAAAAGCAAATTATTTTTTGCTATCATATATATATATATATATATAAAGCAAATTAATACGTCTTGATTGAGAAAAAAAATTATTTCAATAAAACGAAAGAAATTATGTTCAATTATTGCTTAAGTACTAAATCCATGAATTCCTTAAAAAATGTATTGTTAAATTTAAGGAAAAGCATTTGAAACTTAAAATTCATTTGGTACAGTGTGAACGACAAAGGTTTCCAAATCTCATTAATTTCTTATTAAATTAAGTTTAACATTGTTGAACTTTATTTATGTTTCTTAAATTATCAATTTATAATTCATTTTAATGAATATAAATATTTTTATAGTTCATAGAAGATATGAAACCTGTTACATAATTATTATGTGGATTAGGAAAATGTATCTATAAGATTTGCTTAATTGGATACATGTTTATTTGACACACACACAAAAATATTTTATGAATATTGCACAGATACTACGATAAGATTGCAACCAACTTCCTTTAATGGTCTTAAGGCAATGTGAAGATTAACACTAAGATCAGTTGAATGATTTAATCATACGGTTGCATCATTTGTAGTGGAAATTTATTGAATTTGAATTTTATGGTTCTGTTATTGTCTTGTTTGTTGCTGAACGATTATCAAATATAAAATTTATTTTTTGACAACTTTCACTCACATTTGCAGAGCTAAAATTAATGTTTTATGCGAGGTTTTTTTTTTTTTTTTGTCCGTGTGTATGTTGACAATTAGATATATAAATAGCTATTGATTTTGTGATGACACTCTTTGCATACCATCATATATTTGATTTACACAATGAAAAAGGATGAATTAAAGATGCCTAGATATACATTTGATTTTTTAGCTCGTGGATTTTTGAATTTGTATATGAAAGAATTCAAACATCGTTTCTTCTAATTTTTTACCATTATCATAAATTCCTTAAGTTTTGAAGAGCACAAAAAAAATTTGTATTCAAGAAACATATTTTCATTAAAGCTATAATTTAGAGAAAGATTGAAGAGGATTGACTGTCCATATAAGTCATGCTTCAATGTTTTGAATACTGTAGAACAAGCTTTCACATGATGTTAATTCAAAAATTATAATTCAACTGAAGTATTATTTAAATTTAATGCACATAGTTAGTTTTTTTAATTAAAAGTTAAATGTGGTGATAAATATTTTATGTATTTATTTGATTAAATTTCTTCAGAAAACTCATAAACTCTTCTAAATTATAGAATTCCAAGCCTTCTCTTTTACGTTTCGCTGATGGTAATAATAATAAAATTATTTTAGATGAAATAGCTTGAAAAAACACTGTTGAAATAATAGAAATCGGATAAATAACTTCCATAAGTTAATAAATGCTGTAATATTTAGGAAAAGCAGAAAACCATGATTTTTATATTCTGAAAATAGCGATAACAGCACAAAAGTTGTGCTAACTTCTTGACCTTGATGGACGGTTGTTCTCAGATCTTATATATGTAAATGGGGAAAAGGTGGGTAGCGAGACTAGTCGTAGGAGTGGAATTCTTTCAATGCATGGGTAGTACAACTGGCTTTACAGTAGTTTGAAAAGACCTCATTGAAAAAAAACTAAGATAATTAGAACTTCTAGTCTTAAGAAATATTTCAGTGTCTTAGGTTTAATTAGTCTATTTTGCCCCTATTTGTCTTGATTGCATTCTGTGAAGGCTGCTTTTCACATCATGCTATTTAGAAATAAAAAAAAAAAATCCCAGCCTAAAACATTATCTTGTTAATCTACACAAAAGTGAAAATTTTGCTTTAAATTTAATGCCCAGAGAAAGCGCACTTCATGAATGGCAAAAGCACGCGATTAGATCTGATGATACAACAAAACTGATTTGAATTTCATTGTAAAAATAAAACACATTGTTACAAACTGTGTTTAAAACTGATTTGAAAATTTATTAAAATCAGAGAAAAATTTTACAGAAAAGAAATTTACTATCATTCGGAAACTAATTTTTTAAGATTTTGGGATGATATAATTTTTTTTTTTCTTTTGCAATTATACGCACCGAAGTTATTGCAGTGAAACGTTAAGATTTCATTTTTATTTAAAATTTCACAAAATTATTTTTAATTGATCAAAAGTATAAAGTTTCGAAAACTCCTTTTTTAAATAATTATTATCCAAGAAGTAACTATATGTCGAATTTCCTAGTTCCAAGTACCCTGTTGAGTATTTTTAACAATTGTTTGTATTTGGGTCATTTACAGAAAGTAAGCTAAACTAAAGCATTGTTTATGAAAAATCCAAAAAAGGACGTACCTTAAAATATATTAATACATACAGAGAGGTAAAGAATATAACATTTTTTTTAAAAAAATTTGAAAATAAATTGTTTTAATAACTCTTTGAAAATTTATTGATCAGACGTTCGGATTATTTTCGTCAAATAATTTTCGATTCTTTTCCGTTTTCTCCAACGAGCGTGGTCTACACAAAAAAATTAAAAGTCTGCATGAATGGAATTCGTCAGTGGGAAGTAGGGATTGCAATACCGGGATACCGAATACCGGTATTTTGTGCCATTTGTGTAATTTTGTAATACCGGTATTCACAAGTTTAAATACCGGTTTTTCGGTATTTACTAGAATTTTTTTAAATTGTCTCCACTATATGTTCAGGGATCGCCAACATAGCAAAATAATATACGTTTTTGTTTTTAGTCTCCCTAATGGGCGAAATTAATTAGCTAATTAATGACTCAATTAATTGCTTAAATCTAAATTAGCGAAACATGGATTATCCCTGAAAGAAAATATTATATCCATAATGGCTAATGGAGCAACAGTTATGAAAAAAGTTGTAAAGTTGATTGGTGCAAGTCAGCAATTGTGCTATGCTCTTGGAATTCAATTAGGAGTAATAGATGTGTTATACCAAAAAAATAAAGAACAGGAGAATGCAAATACTGTGGATATAGAAACTTCGGATTCCGACATTGAAGAGAGTAAGAGTGAGAGTGATATTGACAATGAAGATAATGAAAATGTAATTGTTGAAGAAGATATTGCTAATAAGGATGAAATATTTACCCATCAAGAATTGCTTCCTATAATTTATAAAGTTCGAAAAATTGTTAAGATATTTAAATGTTCCCCTACAAAAAAGGCCATGTTACAAAAATATATACTAACTGAAAATAAAACAGAATATATATTAATAATAGATTCTAAGACACGTTGGAACAGTTTACTCCTAATGATGGAACGATTTTTGAAACTGAGAAATCTGAGGTTTTGAACTGAAAAAGCAATAATCGACTTAAATCTGTAAATTAATTTTTCAGATAGTGAATTCGACTTAATATCCAGAACTATATCAGCTCTACTTCCAATAAAACTGACTATTGAGGCATTATGTCGGAGAGATTTTAATTTATTAACAGCTAATGCAAAAATAAATTTCATGTTGCAGTCATGAAAGAACAGCACACATCACTATCTGAAGAATTATATATTACATTGAAAAATCGCACAGAAGAAAGGCATGCCGAAAAATTAAATGTCTTATGGTATTTACATAATTCTAATGATTTTAAAAATGAAAATGAAAAAGAAGAAAAGAAAATAATCAATTCAAATCTGATTAAGTTTATAGTAAATTTTCTTAAAATTTTTTACCCACAAACCTATCCACATTCAGAAGAATTCGGTTCAGTTGTCGAAGATTATGATGACACTAATATCGATAGTGAAAATTAATTGTCTTTAAAAAAAAAATTAGAATTAGCGATAAATAAAAAAAATTAGCGATAAATAAAAAAAAATTCAACGAACCAAAATACAGAAATCAGCTATATCCAAAACCATCCGACGAGAAATCGATTTATTTGAAGATGAGGGATTTAGAGGTAAATACTCGGAAAAAGTATATCGGGCATTGCTAACTACCACCAACTAGCGTAGATGCCGAAAGATTGTTTTCGACAGTTGGTAATTTTTGCACAAAATTACGTTCTTACGTTCCAAGCTTAACAACAGTACAATTGATGCATTATGTTTTTTAAGATCACATTTCAAAAATTTGTAATAGTAGCACAGACTGAATAGTGATCTTTACACTTTTTTTGTGATTTAAATAAATAAGTTGTTCCTTTACTTTTTTGTGATTCTTTATATACTGTTATAATTAATAAGTTACATATTATTTTTTGTGATATTTACACTCTCTAACAAAACTGGCAAATAAAACTAAGAAACACCTGTGTTTTCTTTCTTTTTCTAAAATTTCTAATACCGGTATTAAAACCGGTATCCCGGTATTAAGATCTAAAAAATACCGAATACCGGTATTGAAATTTTGGTTCGGTATTGCAATCCCTAGTGGGAAGAATTCAGCTTCAAGAATTTGATGAATTCCCGAGTATGACATTTCCTTGAATAAGAATAAAATCTTGGAATTATATCTAGTAAATGGGACTATTTGGAATTACAATTATGACTCGAGATGGTCGAGCTAGATAAATGAAATTTGGTAAGTGGTCTTTACATAAAAAAATTAAAATTCAGCATCAAATCTTGTATGAAATCTATCAATGGGAAATATGTCAATTTACATCGATCTGAATATATTAAAATTCCTTAATAAAAATACTCGCTCATCACAAATACGTAAAATATGGAAATGCATAGAAAATCTTTCCTCTTTAAAAATGCATTCGTCAACAAATAAAATTTCAAAAACATTTGCTATAACTTTGTATTGGAAATTTAATCTGTCGACTTTTTTACGTCTCGTCTCTTTGTTATTTATTTTTAGTAAGGTGTACGTACACACTAGAAATTTTTTTTATAATTTAAAAATCCAGTTTTTAGCAGTAGGTCTATAATATATGTTTAAACTCATTTCAGTGAGAAAAAACCATATTACACTAATTGTTAATTAATTAAATAATATTTAATGAGCTAATTAGCGTATTTTTTGAAACATGGTATCTTAAATTCCAATTTATATAGACACACAATTCTAGTTGGAAATGATGCCTAATATTAGTCTTCATGTTGTCTGCCTCAATCAAGTTATAAAAATATATAGTTTTTTTTAATAATTTTTTCATCAACAATGAATAGAAAAAGCGAGATTTTTTCTGTAATTTTAACATTTAAATAGCTATTAAAATTTATTTCTATAAATATAACTTTGATTGAGGCACAAAACATCCGCTATTTCATACAGATTGTTTTGATATATAAATAAATTGTATTTGGTTCATTTCTTGTTGAGTTATGATTGTTTGAATGAAGCAACATAGTGGAAAAATATCATTCTCCATAAAATGAGTTTAAAAAAAACCGTAACTAGAGTTTTTAATGAAAGTACCTCAAGAAAAATAATTATAACTCTAGAAATATTCCGAATATTGACAACATCTTGGTATCGTTTGAAAGCTAAAGGATCAGAGAACATTATTAAGCAATAAAAAAAAAATGTTCGGTATTTTGAACGATTTTCGAAGTTTCAAGTGTGTACATATACCTTAAGTAATACACCTATTGAGTTTTGCAGAAGAAATGTAAAATAAACATCGCAATCATAAATTCTGCAATTCCTCATATTCAAAAAATTTCAAGCAACTAGTAAGTTTTTAATTATTTTATTCATAAACAAATAATTTTTCAAGAAGTTACAGTTCAAAATGCATGTATTTAATACTCATCTTCTATAACTTATTTTATGATATCCCGACTCTATCGAGTATCAGTGCATTTATCTAGGAACTATAACGTTTATTAAATTTTGAAGGGAAGTAGCATGTTTTAAAGAGAATGGTTATGATACAGACATTAAAGATCGAAAATGTTATATTCATGTGGTAAATGACACAGGAAAATAACTATACAGTACATTTATTGTAAACATATAGTGGTAAATTTATCGAAGGCAACTTAATTGTTATTTCTTCCTGAGCAATTTTATGAATGAAGTTATCGGTGTTTTTGGAAAAAACATCGAAACATCTCAGCGGGAGAATAAGTCTAGATGCCATTGCATTGGGAAATGTGGTTATCCTATGATGGGGCCCTCGCCCGTTTTCTACCATGACGTTCATCTAACTAAAAGTGACATTTAAACAATGGTGAAGCGGGATTGGTGGTTTCATGTATTATCTGTTTTGATCAGTTGACTTTTTTAGCCTTAAATTGGAGTAAAATATATCTAGATTGGGTGCGAATATGTCAACGATTCTCCGATATGGAAGAAGGAAAATTCAAAGAATCAACCGAGTTTGACTATCAAAAAATAACTCAACCTCGAGAATGGACTGGTCGAACATTTTGCATGTATTTTTGCCGATTACGGGGAAGTTTTAAGTATTCCAGCGTCATATTCTTTCTTTACAAAAAACTCTGCTATGGAAAAATTACTTCTAATTGGAATATCTCCCACCGGAGGGGGACACCTCAGAAATAAGAAAGAAAAGCTTCCTGTATGGTGGTTGGTTCTCACCACCTGGGTGAGTGCAGAAATTGTGTGAGTCGGTTACCTCCCATCGATAACAGGATGTATTTCCCACGGGAAGGGTTGTACCGTGGCTGGTGATGATCCTTAGTACTCAATCATAGTTATCGCCAGTGTTGCTGTCGCGGCGGTCCGGTCATTCAGAATTTATCCATCTGCCTTCCGGAGGGGGGTCGAAGTAGCCGGTTAAAGTTCTAATAGGAATATATTGTTTCGGATAATCGGTCCATTGGATGTACGGTGAAAAGTGCAAGAGACTCAGTAATGAAAACGATGCTTTATTCCACTGGTGATACACAAAACACAGGAAACATACACAGGCACAACAACGCACAAACAACTCATCGTTATCAGACAACCACAACAACACACAAACAACTCATCGCTATCAGACAACCACAACAACACACAAACAACTCATCGCTACCAGACAACCACAACTACACACAAACAACTAATCGCTATCAGATAATCACAATTCAGAGAACTCGGATGAGATTAACACTCCAAAAAGAGGTTTCGTTTCAATTACTCTCATTCTCGACTCGACTACTGACTGACCACCATCTCTCAGATTTTTATAGCACCCCTGACAAGGCATTGAATGGTTTCTAGACCGAACGTTGGAACTCGAGTAAAAATGGAGTTATCGTCAAGAATTTGCGTATTCCTAATTTTCCATTTTTGTCACTTTCATTTTGTCGCCAAGCCTGAAAGTCATCGACTTGACATCCGTTACAATATCCAGAGCCTGACTAAGGCAGGGGCATACGGGGCAGTTGCCCCGGGACCCCACATCAGAGGAGGGCCCAAATCGAATAGAAGGTTTATTTTACGTTTCCTTCTTTAATGAAATTTTTTAAAACAAAATATCAGTACAGTGTAAAATCTGAGACTGATAAAATAATGATCTTTCTTAAATAATGAAGTTTGTTTTGTTTGTATGCAATAAATGCAAGAAATAATTAAATTCTCCTACACATGAAAATAACTGTTGAGAAATTTGCATATTTTTCATTTAAAAATGTACTAATATTTAGTTTGATATTTAGGAGTTTCTCTTATACGGTAGAAAGTATGCTAATTTAAATCTTGCCTTCATTTTGTCAGATTGCATTTTAAATTCAATGGTTAAATGTGGCACTTCGAGTTAAGACTAAGAGTGTTTTAAGTTTAAATAGCATTTTGAATTAATTAATGAAAAATACCATAGACGAGTTCTATGCACTTCTATACACGGTTTTTCATTACTGAAGTAGTGAAGCATAGGGTGAGGGGCAAAGAAGTTTTTGCCCCGGCCCCAATTAGGCTAAATCGGGCCCTGGCAATATCTATAAAATTCCCTTCCTTACATGCAAACTTAATGTTCAGGGAAGCAATATTACTAATTCGTAACAATATACTAAAAAAAAAAAAAAAAAAAAAAAAAAAAACCTGAGAATATGCATATGAGGGAGTTTCTACCCAAAGTTTAAAATAAAACTTTCATCACTAATCGGCAGATAATTTTCTTTGTTGTTAACGATTGTTTCTTACCTACCTATCTTTTCAGATTTAAACTATTATGTTCACCGAATTATTCCTGTGGAGAATTTGGTGATACAAACCAATTCGCTTATCACTGCGGCTTTACAAAAGATTTTCATCTCTTCCCTCAGGCCCATTATTCATTAATCTATTTGTTAAAAGTTCTCAGCAAAAATATAATTGTCTAAAATAATAGAAATTTGTTTTCAAATTTGTGATTTCTTAAAGCTTGAAGAAGAATTTGTAATGCTTTAATCTTTCGAGGGGCGCTCATTGTTGACTTTGGCTTTTCATTCATTTCTACAATTATATATATATATATATATATATATATATATATATATATATATATATATATATATGTGTGACTTGGAATGTTTTATTAATAACTGTATTATAATATGTACTGTGTATGATTTGAATATGTTATGCATTTTTTTCTTTTAATATTAACCTTTTATTTGACACAAGTTTTCAGAAGCAACGATAGTTTCCAATCTACAAAAACCAAATGCTTTACATAGGTATTGTAAGCATGGGTTCGTACACAGATTTCTGGGTAATAATTAAAATAAATTTTCTAAGAACTAAATATGTTATACATATCTTGCTTATATACCTGCTTAGTATATGCTTCTGAAAAAAATGTTTATTACAGCTTTTCACGCTTTGCCAATTAAACCGCTTATTGTAATTGTTCTCTGTGGGTCTCTTAATATTTGAATATGAAATCTTCTCTATCTTCGTTTAGCCGCTCTATCCTTTAAATGAGTGCGTCGACGTACGTTTTGGATTTTGGCTCGAGAAATAAGGAATGAGGAATTGAATGTTCTTGTGACCAGCCGACAGAGAAAGCAGCTTTGGATAAAAAGAAGATAAATCGCTTTTAGCTTGCAGTGATTTTAAAGAATTGTTAAAAAATACATTATATTAAAAAACTTACAGGATCAATCTTATTTTACTATAGAGATTGATCAAATGACGAAAGAGGTGGGCAGCTCATAAGTCATAACACTGACTCTCCGATCCGCCTGAAGGCACACGGATACTGAATGACCGGACCGCCGCTACAGCAACTCTGGCGGGAACTGTGGTTGAGTCCTAAAGGCCATCACCAGCCACGCTACAATCCTTCCCTAAGGATGTACGTCCCGTCATCGATGGGAAGAGCAGACCCCCTCTTTTCGTGTACCTACTAGGGCGGCGAGAACCAACCACCATGCTGGAAGCATCTCATCCTCAATTATCCTCGAGGTGTCCCCGGGGGGATGGGCAGCTTGTAAAAGGGGGTGAAAAACTCTTTTTCTCATACCACGAAACTTTTAAAAAGTTCATTAAAGATTAAAAGTTCTTAAAATATTTGTCCCAAGCAAAAATCACGTTTAAAGCAAAATTTGAATCATGTGCTTACATAAAAGCCTTTCGATTACATTATTCTCCTTTTTAAATAGAAGTATTTAGATTTGTTTAAATTATATGTACTTTATTAATATTTAAGTACTTTTAATTATAGCTAATATATTTTTTTCCATAGAAAATTAACTTTACAGAACGCATTGGCTATGTATGATGTAAATGTATTAATGTTAAAGAGAAACAAGAATGACTGGATTTATCAGTGCATTTATTTTATAATACTAATACAAGATCCATTTTCAGAACGGTCAGCAGCAACCTGAGATAAAGTTTTGTTTAAATCAATTCTTATTAGATGTAGAGTTAACTAATTATAATGTTTCGGAGATTTAGGACGGGCGAGTCTATGCGCTCCATTTAATGTATAATCATTACTGGCGTGTAACATCCTTTGGTGACTTTGGAACGCGATGCATTAAATGTGATTCCCGCTTTTGGTAAAGTTATAGCATACAGCGAAAGGAATTATATAAGAATTCTGGACATCTGCCCTTTGTCAAAGTTCAAAATTTAATATATTATTATACAATATCTGGAAGACAAAGTTTCCAAGCAATCAGCAAATGCTTTTTTTTTTTTTTTTGTAACGTTGTGGTTTTTTTTTAAGAAAATTTTTAGATACGAATCATATAATGATTACATATGAATATTTTCAATCTTACATTATCTCACATCCATCAGCGTCATCTCACAAAATTTTGGAGGAAACCAGCAAGTTATCATCCTATGGTAACAATGCAAGTATCAAAAAAATTTGCTATATGACATTGTCAGCATGAGAGCAGATAGGAAAAAGATCTAATATATATATTGTAAAATCTCCTTTTTTTAGAAAAGGCACCTATATAGATAAACCGTTGCAATTTTGAATTATTGTGCTCTCACACACGCTCATGAACGGTCAAGAAGTTTCATATTTAATACAAATTTTGATACAAATCAATAATTGGAAATCTTGGAAAATAGCGACTAAACAAATGCGCGTTTTATGCATTTTGTTCTTAGCATTATAGCGCTCACAGTGTATATAGCTGTTTTATATAGCTGTTTTTTTTGTTTGTTTTTTCTTCTTTCTAATTTACCTCCCCCTTATCTTATGCCCTTTTTGAGATAAGAACACTAAATCCTCTGTTTGCGGTACTATAACGATCTTATGGTTTAGCGCATGATCACTTTATTATACACAGACACCAAATTTGTGGTCATAGTTGTCGCCATTCTCCAGTTAATGTGAGGTAAAAGGAGATTTTAATAGACATCCTTCAAATGAACACCCTTTGGAAAGAGAAAATAAAAACATTTATTGAATCCATTTGAGCTCCGTTTTTTTTTTAATGACATAAGGGATCCCCAGAGGCGGGGGGGGGGGGCGTTTTTACATGAGGATGAGAATCATTCGATATATGGTGATTGGGTTTCATTACATTGGTGATTATGATAATGATGAAGGGCTGAATTACCACATGTCTATGACGGAACATACTGGTTATTAGGACTCAGCTATAGTCCCTACCTTATTGCTGCTGTAGCTTCCTGATACCGTCGGTTGAGATGGATATAACTCCGATGGATCTGGTAAAAGAGTCATGATGTCCATTATGCTGCGCCAAACGAAAAGTTCAAATCATATCAGTATAAAAATATAATGAAACTGAGGTAAAATGGTAAATGTAAAAAAAACATTTTAATATATTAACATAATTTAAATGAGTGAATAAAATGAATAAAACGCAAAAAGGTGAATATGAGGGTGTTAACTAATTCAAATTGTTAATGAAACGCGCTGGATATTGAAAGCCAAACTTTCTGAATGAAGCAGAGCAAATCAACAACACTTTTGAAAAGTATTGGATCTCCCCCGAAAGCCACGTTTTCCTAGAAATTCGAAATGCAAACAAAAATTTTAAAAACCAACTAACACAAATGAGTAGCATAATTGGAAGTAACACCAAGCAATAACTTTAAATAAAAAAAAGCCCCGAAAATTTAATTAACGACCTAAACATGCCTTTTTACATGTGTCATAAGGTCATAAAATTCCAAAAGTTGAAGTCGAACGTATTTCAAGTAGATATAATTTTATAGTCAGCCTGACAGATTTAGCTAAAACTGTCTGAGTCAGAAGTCGACAAACCCATTTAATTTGCCATTTTTCCTTTTTTCCCCTTTATGAATATATGACAAATTCCCTTCCCTTTTAGCACTGGTTTGCTATTTTAAATGACTCTCAATGAGAAGAACTTCCTCTGCATTTAACATCGAAAAAAAGAGAAAGAGAGAGACGAGTTAGAGTTGTTTTAGGCCATAAAAATTGGGACTGTGCCATCAAACAGACTCTGATCACCTTTTTCTTGCTTTTTTTATGGAGGGTGGAGGGCAACTGCGTTCTGTCCCTCCCCTGCTGTGTTGGAAATCAATGTCCTGACCATTTTTAGTGAAGCACCCACTCTTAGTGCGTTTGTTGTGTTTATGGAAATTCTGCGTGTGTAGGTAATATATTATGAAGGAGGGGGGGGGGCAGAAAAGGAAAACTGTTATTGGAATGAATGTATTTAGGTGGTCGATTGAAGTTGGTTGACCTTTCAGATTTCATGCAGAAGGACATGCTAGTGTCACGATAGACACATAATGGCACGAAATCATTTTTTTTAACTCGAATAAATTCAACGACAATAAAAAAAAAAAAAAAATGTCAAAAATTAACGGGGCTTGAATAGTTTTTTTATCAATGGGTTAGAAGCTTTAAATGGATGTTTTGTTTCAATTTAAAAAAAAAAAAAATGCTCACATTACTTTTTGAAATAGTTGCTATTGCCTAATGTGCAGTATCTGTTAGTGGCATCAAGAAATAATTTAAAACAAATTTTTATCTTTCATTTGTTCGTTTGTCCTTGCCTTTGTTAACCATGGAAACTTTTATTACCATTTCAAAATTCGAATAAAAAATTTTCCTCATTTTAATAAGCTGGAAGATTTAAGTTTACATTCAGTGGTTTATTTTAATAATTTTTTATTACAATTGCGTTGGATTAATTTGCAGAAACTAAACTCCAACAATGTAAGAATAAATATAAAAATACGATTATCTTTCACTAGTGTTGCCATCGCTAACCATTAAAAATTTTACTATCGCTCATTTTTAATGGATTGGTGGCGCCAAAATAATATTGCTGTAGTTTTTTTTTTTTTTTTTTTTCCCACTGTTATTTAGAATATTTTATTCAAGTTGTAGTTAATGGCGTCTTATCAGTTGAGAAATGAGTAGTACAAATGAAACAGAACTTTGAACAATCAACTTTAACTCTGAGTAGTCCAGAATTTATATTCGTAATTAGTTGTATTTTTAGAAATTAGATGTATCTTTCTTTTTTCGAAGATTGATTTCTAACAAAAGAAACCGAATATATATTAAACCAGATATCTAACAATTTAGACATCCCCTCCTTCAAAAAAAAAAAAAAAAAAAATCTACAAAAGTTACTACCAAATCCAATACAAATATATTTTGGAAAATAAGAGTGTATGCTTCGGAACTATTTTTTGAAATTTTAATTAAGACTGAGCGAGTTTTTGAGGAGATTTTTGCTACAATTCTCGATGATATCATTTCACAAAACTGAATTTTATATCATTTTTAAATTTAAAGAATTATTTTTTTAAGCCATCAGTTTATTTATCGAGCAAATTTTTCCAGATACAGATTTAATTTTTTGACAAATTTTAATTAACAAATTTTTAATTATTATTATTTTGCATAATTTTTAGCAACAAATTTCATTTTTGATTTGAAATTAAAGCCGTTTTCAGTATTCAATCAAATATTTAATCATGTGATTTATTTTCAAATTTGAAAACTAAGGAAGAAGGTTTCTATTTAATATTTAAAGTTTGTATAAAGAACAAGAAAGTGAAATTATGATGAAATTATTATTGTGAAAGTGAAAGATAGGTTATTCCGAAACGATCAAAATTTTAATAACACTAAATTATCATGGTCAATGAGTTACCAAGACTCTAGGGTGGTTCATATACACAATGAAATAAACAGGTGTAAGGTTATTAAAATATCAGAATTTTGATGTCTGTCACAATTTGATGCTTAAAAATAATTTCCCGGAGGAATCAGATTAAATCATGCATAAATGATTAAATTGAAAATTAACACAGCGAATATACCTTGGCAGCCACCGGGTCACAAAAGCGGTTAGTCAATCTTTAAAGTGAATCATAGTGATTCAAATGTTGTAGTACAGTATTGTAAAGCCGGATCGTCTTCAAATAAAAGTATTTAGCATCATCTATTCTCGATTAATTAAATTTTTGTTCTGTTGTATCTATTCAGCTACTCCCAATAAAGTAATTTACCTTTTTTCTACCCTCAATTTTATAACAAATATAATATCAGATGGTTCTGTATCAATATAGCTCTAACGGACGAGCCGCTAATGTTTCCAATACTTAACTCTGTCCGTAGAAATTTAAAATACCTATATACTGTAGAAATCTGAACTTCGCCGCTTTAGAATTATTCTACCATGATATTTAAATATCATATTTATTAAATTAGACATTTCTATGACATAAGATGCTGGTTAATCATCATCTTTGTACTGAGAAAATAATAGCTCTATACACCTCATATCTTCTTAACATTATGTCGGCATTCTGGCATAACAGTAGCGAGTCTTCCCCCTGATTCGAGTTCCGGTTCGGGCATGGTTGTTCTTCTGTTGTTGTTGTTTCTTATGGCACTTGCCATGGACAAGATCGCTGTTACGAAGATTTTAAGCCGGTGGGGGAGCGTCTCTTGTTTTTATAGTAGCGCCATCTAGAGCCAAGAGAACGACTTAGCTACACAAACGTCACAACCCTTTTTACGGGGAGAACTTCATTCACGCATTTCATTCAATCATCCACAGATCGTAATTTAGATTTATACGTGTCAGCCACCAAGCACGCGGGGAATCTTCGGCCGGCGAGGTTCGAACTCGCAACCAAAGGTACGCGAATCCAACGCTCTACCAACCAGGCTATCCCGGCCTGGTTGTTCTTATTCTGTGTTCTATCTGTGAGGTGTGTGAATGTGCCCGCCTCTAAAAAGGGGCTGTGCAAGCGAATGTGACGCATGAAGTAGCTAAGTCTCATTCTTGGCACTACTTAAAAAACAAGAGACGCTCACTCGGCTTAAATCGCTGACCGATAACTGTCAGCGGGCTTGTAAAGTGCCATAAGTCACAACACAACAACAACATATTACCTCTATCGATTATATATTAATTACACACAATAAAAAAGGCACCTTCTACATTTAAGTAAACAATTCACTTAAATCATCATTTAAACCAGCGACATAATATTGAATAGACCTTGGGCAAGGCCACGAGTGTATAGTTGCATGTAGTTAATATACTAGTACAAAAAGAAACTGAATATGAATTTTAGAAGTCCTTTTACCAACCGTTTGAAACCAAAATCTTCACAGAATCGTATGCCAAATTTCACTCATCTAAATCATTGCGTTTTTGAGTATTGCTTTATATGAAATCAAAAGTACAGACCGACAGATGGTCAACTCCTTGATGGATTTAATTCCAAATATGATACCAATCTACTTTGTAGAGGCTTAATCTGTGCAACACATTTCACCTATCGAGCTTTTTACGTTTTCTAGTTATGGTGCGTACTTGTGCTAGTATAACCAGGTAGACAGACTTATTATGAAAGGAATAACGTGTTTACAATCAGAGAGGCGTATCTACAAAAGTATGCTTTACGGACTCGGAAAGGTTTGAAACGTGAAGATAAGTTAAATTCTCGACATCAGATTTTTTTTAACCTTTACAATATTTTTTGTTTACATATTTAGTATACGAAAAAAATAAACCTCCATATTTTTTGTTCATAATCAGTCATCCTTTAGCGATGGCTTTGACGGCATACATTATTTAATCAATGAAAAGTATAATTGATGAATGTTAAACCAAACGGAAACTTCTTCATTACTTAGGCGGAAAGTGTAGATCGATCATGTTACCCTGGAACCTCTACTTATTTGAATAGATGAACCAGAAACGACTTTTCACTTCTCATCGATTTTTTGTATGGGTGAATGGACTCGCGGATTTCGTGCTGGCCAGGGGTCAGCAAACTCAACAGATGAAAGTGTCAGCTTATTGATTCTAAATATTTCAGAGCTATGAATACATTTATTTAGCCATGTCATATAAAAATGTGTAGAGAAATTAGTGAAAACAATAATATAACAACACTATAACAAAAATATATCATCTTAAAGTATAGTAATTGCCAAAAAATTCAAACTTCAGATGTGACGAATTTCCACGTTGTGGACCTATGAGTTCGAAAAACATATTTTTGGAAAATGTACGTATGTTTTTGAGCTAGACGGATGAAATTTGGTATACGGTCTTTGCATTAAATTTGCAGATTTCTTTCAAATTTTGTGTAAACTCTGTTCAGAGGAAGTGCATCCGTCTGGCTGTTTGAACGTAAGTTAACACGATAATGACAAAACGAAGAAAGCTAGAAAAATAAAATCTAGTACACAGATTTAACATCTATAATGTAGCCATCTGTGAAATTTGTCGACATTTGCCAAATCCAACAACGGATTGACTGTCTGTCGGTCTGTACTTTTAGAAACATAAAAGCGCGATTAATTAAAAACCGTAGTGATTTAAATATATGAAATTTGGTATGTGATTTTATGACTACAAGTTTAGTTTGGATCAAATTTTTCGACGCGTTTACGCGTTTAAAATTCAAATTTGACTTTTAGATTCCATTAATGCATGCTAGAGAATAAGTGCCAAATAACTCGCCAAGGATGACACGATAGATTCAGTAAAAGGGCTGAACTATTGTATACCAGTGCCATGTAAGACGTTCTCTGGCATGACAAATTTATTAGAGAGTATGGCGAGAAACTTCAGAGAGACCTTCCCCGGAGGTTCAAATACTAACACTATATCGCCCTTTTCCGCTTCATAGTACATATAGCGGATAAAACTTACTGTAAATTGTACCTTTTTTTCCAATCATTGTATCCAAAATTTCACACAGGTCTACATTATTGGTGTAAAAAATATGTACCAAACTTATATATCTAAAGCAATGGGTTTTTGAATCACCTCATCTTTATACTGTAAAGTACTGAAGGACTAGACACTTTGGTGAGATGACGACAGAAACTAAATTTAGTTGGTGCCAAGTGGCAACGTGGAAAACTAAGCGTGGAGCAGAATGATGTGGTGTGCGTGAAAAGGAACACCGGAAGGAATATTTTATTAAAATTTTAAAATGTTTCATGTTTAAATGTTAGTCTTTGTAAAGTTGTGTAATGTAGTGATCGTCAAAATGTGTCAAAAAAGAAATAAACCTATTCGGTTTAAAAATCGGCCTGTTTCTTTGGAATAACCCACGCTGCCGTATTACATTACTACAAATATGTATACCGATATGCAATAAATTTTGACAGATTTGAGGGTCCAAAATCTCACATGAATATACAATATTATTACGAATCTGTGATGCTGCTTCCCAGTATAGTTGGTTCCATAGGAGGTCCCAGAGCTTGGCGACTTTGGCGCCAAAGTGGATTATACCCGAAACATCGAGAATTTTCCCGTCCGTCCATTAGGAACCGAGATACGCCTCGAACGTTCCTTATTGGTTGAGAGGCACCTAGCCCCGCCTCCTGAGACCTATAAAAGGAGCAGCCTGCAGCTGCCGGGTCGTCGTGAATTGAGGAGTCGTAATCGGAAGCGACAGAGAATAGTAGTCGAAATCGACGGTGAAGAACTGGTCTTCCAGGGATTAGCGAAGCAGCGATGGAGTCAAGCTAGTACTGAACTAAGCTGTGCGCTACTGTCTGCAGTAGAGTCTGGTTGTATGCTGCTGTGTATGCTGCACGTCTAGGTTGAAGATAATAGTCTTCTGTGCTGTATATAGTTGTCGTTCTTGTGCTGTCCTGTGTGTCTTCGTGTAAATAAACGTCGTTGTTTTATTTTCTACTGCTGATTGAGCGTTCTCCACACCATATCACTTCCACTATCCAAACGAACCCCGGAAATTTCGTAACAATATATATATATATATAGAGAGAGAGAGAATGGGAACCAAATTCCATGTTCTTTCGCTCATCAAAATGTGTTTTTCATACACGAGAAGATCGGAGACACATGACGATTAATTTAAATCGTGTGGTCTAATTTTTTGATGATTGCAATATTTTCTCTCGGTTTACCTCATATACAAATAAGCAAAAATCTTATGAAATTCGTTGTTATTGATTTTGATCAATAAGACCAATAAATTTTTCTGAATAAATTGGTTTTGGATTTCTGAATTGGGGTTTTGTATCATCTTTTTCTTTCTTTTATGCAGCAGAGTATTGAAAAAAATTCGGTCTCAAAATTTTAATGATATGTAACGGTTTAAATTGACTGAATCTGTAAAAACTGTTTGTGGGAATTATGCTTGTTTGCAAACATGGTAATTTAAAGAGGGACATTTTAAAATGTATGAAATTTGGTACACGATCTTTATTTTTAAAAACATGCGTGCTTCTGAAAAACTACGATTACACGAACAAAACACATACAAAACATCAAACACATATAAAACTGGAGCAATAAACGATAAAAACATATTAAATATTTAGTACAAGTATAAAGTCAATCTAAAAACATTGTTGTTGTTTATAATGGCACTTGCCATGGACAAGCTCGCTGACGAGGTCAGCGATTTTAAGCCAAGGGAGCGTCTCTTGTTTTAGTAGTGCCAACTAGAACCAAGAATACGTCTTAGCTACTCACGCATCACATTCGCTTGCACAACCCCTTTTTACAGGGGGGGCACATTTACACATCTTACAGATAGAACAGTTGAAGAACAACCATGCCTGAACCGGGACTCGAACCCAGGACATGGAGATTACAGGGAAGAAACGCTACCCCTATGCCAGGACGACGGCTCTAAAAACATTAAAAAAGCTTACTAAGAAACTTACACCAATCACAGATATATGTTCAAATTTCAGATAAAGTCTGGTTACTTGCCCATCTGCATGTGCGTAAATAAGAAAACTAATTAGTTATATGAAAATCGATTTCCATTTTTATCCCTAGAATTATATATTTTTACCAAATTTTGAACACCTGTTAGAATCTGCCGCAAATTTTGGACACCTTCGTAAAGTTTACTTCACTGATTGTCGATTTTACTTTTTAGAAATTATAACTGAAAAGCAGGCAAGATAAATGAAATTTAGGATGTAATCATGGCCAAATAAGTACATGGCAGTGGCTTAGCAACCGGAAGGCAAGGGGGTAATCGATGTCTTGGGCGCTTGTCTTAGGGTCGCCACGAATACAATACATTAGTTTATACATTTTTTAAAACTGAAATATGCTGAAGGAAAGAAAAAATAATGCCATGCCCCAGTCGCCATTTGTATTTCCAAGTGACTCATAACGACAAAGGACGAAAAACTCCTACTATGTCGCATACTCCAATTGCCATCTCTGTGCCACTAGTGCATGGTCCCAAATTATAGATATGTGTGTCAGATTTTGTAAGTGAGGGATCAAAAAGAAGAGCGTCAGAATGCTTTATCTTCACTATATAATTACAGTGGCGTAGTGACCAGGGGCCAAGGGGGAACGTAGGGATGCCTCGGTCATCAGTCTTAAGAATTACATCGAGATAATACACTAATAGGTCTTTTTTATACCCAAATAGGACGAGGAGGCGAAAAAAAGTACCACGCCCCAAGTGCTGTTTACATTTTTTTAAGCTTCTGTTGATGATTGATTGGGAGAGGGATGGAGGGGGGACGGTATCATGCGCCATTTGCGATTTGTCCTCGCTTCTTCACTGCTCAAGAAATTAAATAAGAACATGTTGTATATGTACGCAAGAAAGCCAAACGGAGAACATTTCTGTTTAGAAATGATCTTTGATCGATTGGCTTATTGGTCTCCAATCGAGCAGCGCGTCTACGAGGCCTCGCACCAAACTTCCTGCTTAGTTCAATAGCTTAATTATAGTGGATAAGTAAGAAGCGTTTATGAGTGCTATTAACAGATATTGTAAAATTTGTGATAGTGAATTTAAAAGAGCTCATTATAATTCTGGTTTACGAAGTATGGAAAGAGAAAGCATTATAACTGTCAAAAAAATTTGAACTCGGGAGTTGTGATTCATTTCCCCATTTCAGTCTTCCTGAGTGCGAAGAACACATTTTTGGAATTATGTCCATCTGTCCGTCTATGATTCCGTTGATCAAGAACACTTTAAACAAGAATTTATTCCAAATTTATAAATTTCTATACAAATTTTGAACGAAATCCATTGTCTGTCCAGTAATATTTTTCTAAGTAAAAGCGATAATTGCAAAACAAAGAGAGCTAGATGGATAATATTTGGTACACAGATTTAGCATATAAAGTGTAGATTTCGTATTAAGTTCTGGTTTAGTTTAGTTTAGTTAGATTAAATTCCAGTTGTAAAGCAACATTAGGTCTATTTAGAGACGGACCTCGTAATTTTGAACCGCGGTCAGATGACGAGGACGACACCTGAGCTGGCACCCCCCTCTATTAAGTTTTGGGCTAAAGACATGCTGACCATCGAGCATGTAAACGCGATGACCCCAAAACACAATGATTAAAATAAATAACATTCGGTATCTGATTTTATTATTACAATTGTTGATTCATGTCAAATTTTGGATTTCTGTTGGTTGGAGAAAAAGCGTCTGTGGTGAAAGCTTATACTGGGCTGCGAGCCATAAGGCCCCAGGTTCTATCCTCGCTCATTCCAATCCATCACACGTCCAAAATACACATTTAATATTCTGTTGTGTGTTAAAGACATCTTTGCGATTGATTGCTAAAAATTGTCCACTTAATACGCTTTTTTAAAATCATTGTTTGCCAGTACTATACCATTGATAACACACAAGTATATTTATTAGAAAATATGCGAGAAAGTTTCGTGGAGGGCACTGTCACTGGTTACTTTATGATCTAAGAATTCTATGCAGTAAAAATGTTACAATCGTCAGAAAATTTTGTTTTTAATGAATGACAATGTTTTTAGATTCTTTGAAGAGGGAAAAAGGCTTTTGATCTGTGCTTAAAACGCAAACAGCTAGATAGATGAAATTTCGTCTGTCTGAAATCTAACAGAGAAAAGTTTCTTTGTCTGCTCGTTCGTATATATGCGGACATAACAAATCAGCAATCCAATAAAATTGATAGATGAAATATAGATTATGATTTTACCAACAGAATTCAGATCTGTTATCAAACTTTGATTTGCTAAAGAGACAGACGATAGTCTGTTTGTCAGTCTATTCTTAGGTAAGTGAATACTCTAATTCATAAAAGTAATAAAGTAAATAGATGAAATTGAGTGTATGATTTTGTCACAAATATTGTAGATCTGTTGTCAAATTTTGATTCTAATCGGAAGAAAAAAAAATCTCCAAAATGCATTTCAGTTGTTTTTTTTAACTACAAAGGAAGGACCCTCCCCCCCCCATATTAGGTTAATATATAAGAAATCGAAGAAAGAATATTGCCACTGCATTTTTCCTGTATTTTTCATAGATTTTTAAATTCTAAACAAGAAGAAAAAATTTTAACCAAAATTTATTCAATTGGGCCGCACATCGCTTAAGGCCATCCTTACTTTTATCGGTATAAATATGCGAAAATTATAGAATAGCCATGTCACTAAAATCTTTTTTTTTAAGTAATTGCTGGATTTTATTTTCTTTTATAGGAAATATACAAAGTGAAAATATTATAATCGTCAAAAAAATCGAACCTGATACCTCCAAGTTTTAAATCACCCTGCACTTCGGGAAAAAAATTGTTATTATGTCTGTTTGTCTGTCTGCTTGTGAATACGAACATTCAAAAACGCTTTGAGCTAGACGAATGAAATTTGATATAGGGATTTCAGACCAAATTTTTAGATTTCTAGACCAACTTTGTAGATGAAGTCCATTAGGTGTCTATTTGGCTATTCTAGTACCAAATTCGAGAACTACAATACTTAGAAAGCTAGATAGATAACATTTGGTGCCTAGGTTAAGCACCTAAAATGTAAATTTTTAGTAAATTTCGAACTAAATTTATCTCTAAATTTATTTTTTACCATTTGTCTGTCTGTATTTTCTCATGCATGTAAACGCAATGACTGAAATTAATAAAATTCAGTATGTGATCATGTGACAACAACTGTAGTCACAAGATCAAAACATTTTTGATTTTTGTCGGTCGAAAAAAAGGCCTTCAAAATACATATTTGTATGGTAGATTCAGTAAAAATGCTAGATTCAAGCCAAAAATCTATATTTCATAACTACGCAAAGCATTTCATCCAAAGCCTTCGCGGCCTTAGCTAAACTTTGCAATTTTATGTGGTTGGAGACGGATAAGATCTTTATTAGAGGCAATTCAAAAAAGTTTCAGAGGGAACACTCCCGCTGGTTCAGAAATAGCGTTGGATACTAACAACCGCCCATATTGCTAAAATGTTCTCTTCTTTACTCCGTTTATTTGTAAGTGTGAAAATAGATAGTTAGGATTTAAAAAAGACGTTTCGGTTAACAGGTGGGGGTGTAAAGTATCAATCAACCATAATTACCCAACCAGTTTTTACAAAGCGCCATTACGAAACCCACTTCCTCCCATCCTCTTACCCTTCCCGACCGGCACTGTCCATCACTGAACCCGCTGAGTTTCTTCACTCCTTCTTAATCCGTCCGATGCAAATAACCACCTGCATTCCACATGGATGCGCTTTTGTGAATAAACAAAAACCACTACCCCAAACTAAGAAAGAAAGGGTACAACAGAAATGAGGGGAGCAACTGATAAAGAGGAAAGAAATGGGCGTTACGTTTGTTGTCGAATGACCGCTCATGTGGAACATTGGGACCATCGTTGAAAGAACATTCCCATAAGGTACCCTGTTACACTTTACTGCATCTGGGGATGCTGCCACATCCTTTTCTTCATCTGTGCTGTGGGAATGTCTTCAGAAGAGCCGTTTAAGATCTCCTGGAGGATGTCTTACCATGTGATTGGACTCCAGGTCCATTTAAATAGATATTAAGTGGGATTTTAAGAGTGTCAGTGAAATTTAGAGAGTAACATTGTGAAGGAAGAGTTTTTATTTATTTATTTATTTTTGTACGCATCGTTTACTTTTAGTTTCGCTTTAATAGAAGTGAATGTATTTTAAATAACGAAAATTGTGAGGACTGCTTGTTCGAAGTTCACATAATTACTTAGATAAGCTGATCATATGCCATAGATTAACTGGTACAGTTCTGAATTTCAACTGTTTATCCCAGATGGAAATGTTCTGTACTGTTTATTCTCGGATTCTGAGGCCCTCCACGCTTTTGGGAATGCGTTAGAAGGACTTTATTTCGTGAAAAATGGGATCAGAGGAAAGATAAAAGGAGGAGATATTTACATGTAGAAATAAGACGAACGCATATTTTTCGAGTTTGGCTCTTCTTTCTGCGTTCTACCTCTTAGCGAAATGCAAGGGTTCAGAAATGCTAATCTTAGGATTCTGAAACGAACAACAATTACCTCGAATTTATATGAAATGCCCTGAAATGTATTTTAAATGAATGAAAATATCGAAATTATCCGTTCAAAATTCGTGCATTTGTTAAGTTCTATGACAAAATCTAACCAATCATTCCAGATTTTCCGAATTAGTTCCGAATTTGGATTGCTCGTCCTGGATACCGAAAGTATCCTGTATTAACTCCTACTGATATTACATGTTTCAGAATGTATTTTAAATACAGAAATCAATGAGACTTATTTATTGGGTGCTCACGAGGAGAATAAAGTTCACCCAATGAATATTTGTATATATTTTTGCTTGATCGAAGGCCCTGCAATTCTTAATCATGGTTCTGACAAGGCAAAAAATGTCTAGAATTTGTGTTACAATGTTGTACGTTAAGCGAAAATGACCAGACATAGCAGATTTGCTGGAACAGTTTCAAATTTTGACTGTGAAAGTGACTTGGATTTGCCTCGAATTTATACCAAATGTCACATATTAATTATTTTAGTCTTACATTTTTCGGAGATTGTAAATTTGGAAATTCGATGCAATTTTGGGTAATTGTAAGGCATTAATCAAGAAGCAGGTGACATTTTTCCTTCAATTATTTTATTATGTATGTATTTGCATTTGGTCGAAAGCACAAAAATTCCTAGTTATCTTCTGATTGGGCGGCCAGCAAACTGTTCTAACTTAAGGAACTTAAATATGTTAGTAGAGCTTCAAGGCATGTTATAAAACATACGTTATCTGAAATATACGTATAAGATATTTTCGAAAGAATGGATCCCAACTAACGCTGCGTAATGATCACCCCTAACTCAATTCTAGGTCCCAATTTTTGGAATTTATAAAAGAATTCTGGGAAAAGCTTCGTTGAGTTTAGGAAACAAGGCACAATTTCAATAAATTATTGAAACTTTTTAGAAAATAAAATAAAAGTTTTAATTTTGAAAATTAAGAAAACTGTCCAAGTCATCAGAAATATCTCAAAAACAATTGCATTGGTAATTTTAAGAATCGGCAGCTCGTCAGCCCAAAAACGAGCAGTATGCAAAAACGTTCTTCTATAGAATGCAATTAAAATAAGGAATATGCTTCTGAGTAATTTTAATCATCATCATCTGAATTGTATTTAAAAAAATCATCGGTGTATCATTTTTTCGATGACTTTTAATTAATAAAAAACGAATTTAATACAGACGATTCTATCAAATAAATATGAAAATAGAACCGAAACTATAAAATAACGAATGAAAGAAAGCAGAAGAATCAGCACCTGAATATGAAAATAGAACCGAAACTCTAAAATAACGAATGAAAGAAAGCTGAAAAATCAGTACCTGATACATTGGTCACGTCGCCCTGAGTAAAAAGACAAACTGCCGCTTCGTAAACATAATATTTAAAAAATTAACTATATTTTTTATTTTAAATAAAAACCAAATCATTTAAAATTGTAACAAAAACACATATTTAGAAAGAAACATGTAACATAACATAAAATTAATAATCAGTATTGTAAAGCAATAAATTAATTAAGAAATGCTTATACCTAACCACAAAATTTTGACCGCAATATTTTTGTTATATTTTTGATTTTATTAAAAAGAAATATTGTACAATCGAACAAAAATTACATCAACTATGCTAAAAATGAGCTGCAACACTTTTCGCTGAACCGTCATTAAATTCAAGGGAAGAAAAGAGACTTTTTACTCTTCAATCTGTCACTTGGCGATTTCCAGTGAGTGAATTTTGATGTTTTTAAAGTCAATCATCATGACGTCCAGACTTGTGTATTTCCTACACGTTAATTCCTTTTATGTGATCTTTCACCTTTATATTGTTTTTTAAAAATATTTATTCGCTGTTCAATGAGCTCCCAGGGTGCGAAAAAATAACCAAATTAATTTAATAAAGCAAGTTTTTAAAAGAATATCGAAAGAGAGGAGGAGGGAATATAGTTCTGCAGTCCTATTGAACGAGCCGCACAGGTTTTAAAGCATGACTAAAGTGATGCGTATAGTGTGATTTTATGTGACTCGTGAAAAGTGTTTTTTACAAAAATTATCTATTTAGACGTGATGAATCTTTCATCTTGAGAACTGTTTTGAATTTTAATGTATCCTACTTTTTTTACATTGTTCTCACTAGAACATTTAATAATTCGGATATCAGTACCATTCCCTCTAGAAGCAAGAATTAACAAATTCTGTTTGCAATTAAAAACATTACCCGTTTTTGCCACTGGTCTGAAAAGGGGCCTCAGACATATCGATTAAAAAGATGCAATTAACATAAAAGTCAAATAAATATATTTCTAAAAAAATATATTCTATGAATTATAAATTATTGGGATAATATTTGTGTTTTTTTTATCAAGTATAACTGACCAAAATTCATTCTATTTATTTTTAGCCGAATAGGCATGGGTTATAATAAATAAAAAAAATTATTTACAAAAAGGTGCGTTTTCACAAAATTATTAAAATTAAAATTAATATATTTTTGTAAGAAATGTGTTGAAATGCGAAGCCAAATAAAAGTTATCTATTGGGTAAATAAAAATCCAATAGAGGTATTTATTGTTATTTAATTCCAAATATGAAATTAATACTCTGTTACTAACTAATTACATAATTATTATGTTATTTAATTCCAAACACCAAATAAGAGATATTTCTTCCTTTTAACAAAGCTCACATGCATCATTTAAAAAAAATTCATGAAAATACATAAATTTTTAGATTGGAAATCCATGGAAGCCTGAATCTTTTATACACAAAACAATAAGAATTTCTGCATATTGTAGTTTCAATCGAATGTTCACTGGAAAAAATATTATTAAATAAATTTTGGAAAAAAAATTATTTTAAAGATTTAAATACTAAAATAAAACGGTCGTGCAATAAGTTTCTAAATTATTAATTCAAATTTTCTTTCATAACTTTGAGTGAAAATTGCAATATCGTTTTCTTCTATTTACTAGCGAGAAAAATAAATAAATAATAAAAATTGTCATACTGTATTTTTTGCTCCATCGTATTAGATTTTATTTGATATTTTGTAATGATTAATGCAACATTTCTTTTTTCGTTTTTATTAGAACTTGATCATCTCTAAACTGTGATCTTAAGAGTGGTTGCCAAATTGTTCTTTCAGATCATCAGAAATTTCGCAAGGAAAGCAAAATAATTTTTCAGGGTCAACTTTCAAAAGCTCTTTAACGCTTAAAAACAATAAATAAATAACTAAAATTTTACCACCCAACAAGTGTTATGAAATTTTATTTGTGCACAATCATCAACTCAGAAAATTTTATTTATTTCTCTTTTTAAATTCTATCATATGCCATTTTCAAAGATGTCAAGCGTGAAAATTTACCCAGTGGAACATAAATACCATTAAAAATAAAATAAGAATCCCTTTTTGACACCCTGTGGCACTTTTTTTACAATTAATTGAACTAGCAGGAGGATGAAAAAAATGGAACACAAAACTAGCTGATAAAAAGTATTCCTTTGATTATCGTTTGGCAATAAAAAAAAAGAAAAAGAAAACAAATGATGGCAACGTTGTTCATCAAATGACCTTCACATACAACCAACCAGAATAACTAAAGAACAATTCTGAAAGGGGGAGGAGAAAAAAAAAGAGGGAGGGCGATAGTGAAAAGCATCCTTAAAGAAAAGAAGAGTGGTGAAAAAAAAAAAAAATGAAAAGAAAAAGAAAAACGAAAGAAACAGAAAATAAAAAACCGTAATGACTTAGAAACCTTGAACCCATTCTTTGACCGATCGTGAGATAGAGCAAGGGCAATGAAATTACGATCCAAATCCGGGGGAACATATCTCGGACTTTTTTTTTATATCACAGAGTTGTTGAGACGTGTTGTTAGTTTTTGACGTAAGTTAGATTTTTATTCATTAATTTTAATCACAAACCAAGTAATTTTAACTACTGTCATGTAGAATCTGGAGCTTCAATTTTAAGGGGTTTTTTGTTTGTTTATTGAAGCGTCTAAAATTGAAGAAGTCTTTTTTTTTATTTGAGAACTTTGTTCTCACTTCATTTTTGCATAAATGCTTAATTAATGTGTGTGAAAGTAATCTTTCTCACATGTGAAATGTATACAGAGAGGAATATTTTAATCAACAAAAAATTCGAATTCGTAATTTTGGTGAATTTCTACATTTTGGACCTCCGTGAGTTTGAAAAACACATTTTTGGAACTATGACAATCATTCCAACATGCAACCAGCAATAAGCATGAGAATTGGTATGTGATTCTTTGAACGAATTTGCATATTTTTATAATAATTTTTACGAATTCCGTTTTCCGAAATCTGTCCATTCATCCGTCCATGTTAATGTGAAGACAATAATTTAATAACTTAAATAACTGAATGGATCAAATTAAGTCTATAAATTTATCAATGGAATATAAACTTGATTTTTTTTGCTCAATACGGTCAAAAATTGATCATCTATCGGTTTTTATATTTGCAAATATATGAATGGAATAACAAAAAAGTAACAGACAAGGCAAATGAAATTTGATGTGTGATTTGTCAACAATACTGTATATTTATAACAAATTTTGGACCAATCAACACCCATATTTCATTCATATACTCAAAATCAACATTTATCTTTCATTAACTGAATTCACATATACATGGATAAGCAAGCAGTCAGGAGGTGCTTCCGCAAATAGATTTGATCCAATACAGAAGATTTCATACTAGATTCAAAATCACACAAATCTACAATATTGATGCACAAAACGCATGCCAAATTTCATGCATCTTATATTTGTATGTTTGAACTTTGTATTCTAATTCATATAAACAGATTGATTAGATCCCTTGCGACAGATCTGGTTCAAATTTTTTAGAAACCTACAATATTTGTGTAAAGATAATGTATCGAAATTCATTTTCAAGATGTTTATTTTGCTGATTATAGCGTTTACATAGAGCAGTGGTTCTTAACCTTTTTAAGCCGCGACCCAAATTTACAATTACAATTTTTTGATTGGGATGATTACAATTTTTTTACAATTAATTACAATTCTTTACAATTACAATTTAGAAACGAGTTTTTGACAGAGAGCTTACTGAGTCTGCGCGCACGCAAAGCAATGGCGTGCGTATTACCAACACCTCCTATACTCTGTTTCAACCCAACTTGGCAGTATTGTAAATTTTACAAATTTGGTGTATTACTAATTTTTTTGGTTCGACTCAGCGCGACCCAAGAAATATGCTTCGCGACCCATAGGTTAAGAACCGCTGACATAGAGGAACATATATGCTCAAAGGTACTTATGTAAAAACAAAAATGAAAGAACTTTGAGAATTAAACTATAGACATCAAAATCTCCATCTCGAAATTTTTGACTATTATAATTTGGAGATGAGTCGTATTTGAGAAAGTACAATTCCGAGTCACTGAATAAAGTAATTTTAAAAGAATAAAAGAATTATTTCTGTTTTGTCGATATCAATTGTATATACTGCTGTGCTGTTTCATCAACCGTTTTTTGAAGGATGAAAAAAAAAAATGAATAAATTGCAGAGAAATAATGATGAAAATATGAATATATTTCCAACTCATAATCAACATCCTTATAAACTTATTCCTTCTAGGAAAAATAAATGTTTCATTTATTTCAAAGAATGATTCTTGTATTGATTCAATTTCACCACAGCAATACTTACAAAGCACGGTTTTTACTATAGTCATCCTTTTAAATTACAGTCTCTTTGTCCATTATTTGAAATTTCAAAATTACCCAATAATAATTTGAAATTTTTGCACCTTAGTTATTTAGAATTACTCGACCATTTGTTTAATGTTTTCTTTTTTGTAACGTTATAAGCGTGTAATGATCTTTATACTATCTTATTAAATATAAATATCCTATAAGTGCCTGAAAAAATTCGATTAATACAAAACAGTGAAAGAACTTACGATTTTTACTCACGAAGACAGGAATTAATTAATGTATATGTATATAAATTGCTTTGGATCTGCAAAAAATTTAAATTAGTTATTTTTAGTACCAACTAATGTGTGTATATTCGAATTATTAAACTAAATATTATCTTTTAACATGATATTGACCCCACACATGCTGCATGCATTTTCAAGCTATGTCGACTATACAAAGAGTCATAATGAATTCGATCATTTCTACAAACACTTGATCTTGAGTTCAAAAGAGCATCTGTTGAAAAAAATCGGATATACTGAAGTGTGAAAAACAGAAATTTTCATATAGCGACTTAGGGATATGAATTTCTGTGTGAAATACGATAGATTAAAAAATACCTGATATTCTGATTGTAGCCTCATTAAAAAAACTGAAAGTTCAAATGGCTGATATTAAAATTTGTGATATTTTTATAATGCAATCTAACTCTATCAACTAAACCATTTTTCTACTAAGAGATGTCAAAAGGCACTATTAAAATTTAAACTTGAAATTATGCTCTAAATTTAATCATTTTTTCAGAATTAATTTTTTTGACTTTTCGTAGAATACGTGTTAAATTAATTCAAAGATATCATTTTCCTCCATCTCATTCTGGATACAAAAATGTACTTACAGTGTATCTGTTTCTAACAACAGGTGTCTTCTGACATCTTGAGGATTTCATCAAAGTATCTGCTTTTAAACCATTTTGCATATAAATAAATATCAATGTCATTTTGTAGCACCAAATCAATAAAGCAGACGAGAGAATCCCGACTTCATTGTAATGGGAAATACAGGAGTTGCTGCATATTTCTGATATTCTCTTGTTTTCTGTCATTTTAGCGTAGATTGTTGCAGTGGCCTTTTTAAAAAAATTTGTTCTCCAATTCTTATAAGAATTTATTTGTTTTGATTCTAATTTTTTTTATTTAATTTTTCTGAACGATCGAATGTTAAATTCTATTAATAATATTCTGAGAAAAATATAAAAATAATGAAAACAGAAGTATTACAACCGAAAGCAATTGAATAAGAATCTCTGATAACATTTGAATTGAAACAATTTTAGAATAAATTCTAATGCCATATTGATTTCGATAAATTTGTATATTTTTTAAACAAAACTGTAAGGCGCTAAGTGACGTTTTTGCTTTAGAAATTAAAAAAAAAAATCTTTTGTAAGTTTAATTTCTAGCGGCATGATAATAAAAGCATTTTAATGATGTTCATTTGCAATTTTAAACTAATTTCAATCAAATGGATTTTTTTTTTCGTTTAAACAAAATTTTGCATTGAACATGGTGTAAATAATGAACTCTAAAAAAGAAGAAATAATTTTCATGTTCATATACTAACAGTAGAAACAAAATGAGAAAGACAAACAGGAGTAAAATTATTTATAGTTATCAACAGATGGACGATAATGTATACCAATATTCCTTATGTTTGCCGAGTTTTTTTTTTAATTCACGATTGGCAACAAGGGAAAAAAAAAAGATTCTTCTTTATTTTCTAATCGCAGACGATTTTGGCATTTTCTGAAGTTGGACGCAATTCAGCTTTATTGCTGTTATGTATATTATAGATAGCTGATTGTTATGCAAATTAAGACTAATTTGACTCTGAAATATAGATGGAAATAGTGATGGATTGCATCTGTTCATGGTAAGTAAAATTCTTTTATGTGAAACGTATTGATAAACTTGACAAAATATTTTCGAAGCCTTAGTGTTTTTTAATGTTCCATGTTCCGTAATGGTTCTAGTCAAGATAATTGCATAAATAAATTATAAATATTTATAAACTCAATATATTTAATTAAAAAACTGTTATACTTTTAACTCTTTCTAATTAAAAATCAATATTTAAATTTTATGTTTTAAAATACGATGGCCAAAATTATAATTCATATTATGATATTATGTTGTTTATATAGTTGTATAAAAGTGATCTAAGTAATATATTCAAATTCTTATAAATAGATTGCTGAACAAAATTATACAATATTAAATAATGAATAAAACAGGTGACAGTTGCACGTTTGAATGAATTTTTTAAAAGATTATTTACTGTTTTTCAGATTTAGAATTTATATTCTTTTGAAAACAGACAAGTGAGAAATTTTTTGCAATGTTTATATTTTATGAGTCTGGGGATTAAAAAAAATGTGGTATAACTTTTTAACAGTTGATAGTTAATGTTTAATAACTTTTCGAATTTCCAAAATGGGTATTTTGATAAATGATTATGCATATCGTGTTAGTTTATACACTTTTTTATTTATTTTATAGTCTTAAAATCGTATATCGTACATTATATTTTTATTAGTTTTTTGTTGTGCTAGAGTTAAGAAGTTTTGCAGTTGTCTAATATTGATGGATATATGTAATATTTTCAGGACTTGATTACCAGTTAATCGATAAAATTTTAATTAAATTTTGATTCTGCAGGAATAAAAATTAAGAAAATGGAATTTAAAAATGAGAATTTGTGAAAAATAAACATGAATACTTAATCTCATAATATTTGAAATAATGAATTGCTAATTAAAGTTTTCGGAATAGAAAATAATAAAAATAATAAAGATTTTTAAATATAAAGATCTTTTTAAAAATATAAAGATTTTTAAATATAAAGATCTTTTTAAAAATATAAAGATTTTTTTATTATTGTAAGTATAAAAAAGTAATTGCTTAAAGCCAAAGTCTGAAGATTCTAACATAAACATTAAAATTTGTGTCATTTAAAATACTACGATAATAAAATAAACCACAATGAATATTGGAATTTTTTTTTTCATTGTTCATTAAAAATGAAAATATCTTATGAATATAATTCAAATTGCATTATATTTAAAACATTTTTATCAGTGTTTTATCTTTATGCATTTTTGTTTTGACCTCTCAGAGAATTTTATAGAAAAAATAAATTTCAGAATCTTTTAGTTAAACTATAAAATAATTTAAATTATTATTATTATTATATTTGTTCGGATTATATTTACTTTTATCTCTCTTCCCTCTTAATTGGAGATGCCCTCTTTCCATGAAATTTTTTTTCCCTGCATTAAATTTAATATTTGATTTTTATGGCAATTTTTTATTTGAGAAATATTTTTCGTATGATTGAATAAAAATAACAACTGTTAAATGTTACCTATCTGTTAAATATTAAAAAAATAGAAACAGAACCGAACATTTTTCTCTTCAGCATACAATCAATTAAAGCTTGTATTGTTCTTTTTTTATGAGCTTAGTTCATTTTTTTTATAGGAAAGTAAATCCCTAAGATAAGAGAGACATGCATACTATTTTTAATATTCGTTTGTTACTTAGTATTTGAAATAACGACAATATTAAAAATTAGAAATATTACAATAGTAATATAGTGTAATCTGCACTATAAGGAGTGTAATTCAGTTGCCCATAAGTATTATTTACTAGATTGCATTTTCATTTTGAGTATGAGATGTAAGACTTAATATCAGTACCATGTGTCACATCTACGTAAACGTAGATGTGACACATAGTAAGTGCATCGCACCAATTTGATTTTGAAACCCTTTGCATGTTAGGCAGAATGAATGCAAACAAAATATCACTATAAAGCTTGTAACGACCTACAGTGAGATGGTTAACAAAATATAAAATTATACATATCATGCGACTATTACCTCCTTTGTCATCATAATATAGGTATCCATTCATTGGTAGAAAACAACAAAAATAAATTGAGTTCTATTCCATTTAAACTCAAAATGTTGATCTCATTTTCCGTCTGCTTTGTTCGTTCACTTTATGACTCGTGTTTCTGGTAAAGGAATCGCTTAGCATTTTTCACGCTCTTCCAATCATGTCATTGTCATATTTGCGAAATGACCATCTTTTGATGGCTGATGTCTTCACAAAGGAACAATTTGTAATAAATTTAGCACACGAAAGCGGGCCGTTCTTCTGCTGATAGATTTATTATCGCAGCGGGACAAGAACGCCTTGTTTCGTCAATCGCAAAGGCAGTATCTCAAAAGTGAAATGGAACCCGTTTAGGAAAAAATCGCATCCACTTTGTCAAGTTACCAACTTTTCGTATTCTGTGATGTGAATGTTTTGTAATATAAATTATTAAATATGTAAAAAATGTTTTAATATTTTGATATTTATAATGGAATTACTATATGTATAAAAAAATGTAAAATATTTTGATATTAATAGTAGAATTTACCTTTTCATCCTTTCAAACTGATCTTCTAATTAAGTTCAAAACTGTTATAAATGTTGATAAAGTAATTATATCAATCATAAATTCTTTGACAAACTTATATGTCATTATTGTGATGCAGTAAAATACAAAATATTATATAAGCGTCATTTTTCAACTTCTCAAACAGTAAAGGCCGCGGTGGCCTGGCGGTAAGGTCTCGGCGTCGGAACCGGAGGGTTTCAGGCTCGAGACCCGATTTCACCGAGTAAGAGCCAAATGCCCTCCCATTGGTGTGTTATGGAAACTTGGAGAGGGTGCCAGCACGGATGTCGTTCTCGTCATCTCACTGCGGTTCAACATTATGAGGCTCATCTTAAAATAACCCTGGTGTGTCTTTAAAAACGAGACTTTAATATAACTAAACTTAAATTTCTCGAGTAGTAAACATCAGAGTTGAATGTACCGTCTATTTTTCATGAAATGAAAACGCAATGGTCATTGAATGTTAATAACATTTCCAATAAACTATTATAAATAGCGTGCCCAGTCTAGAACAAAAATAGTGTTGTTTATATTTACATGTATATTTTATTTTATTCTAAATTCTATTATGTTTAAATTAAATATGTTTTTCTAGTTCCTATTCTAGGTTCTATTTGTTTATGATATATTGAACGTAATTATGAAGTATGATATGTTTAAATTATTATTAGTTATTTCTAAAATAATTCTATCTATTTAAACTCTATTCTAAATTCTGTTCCAAATTCTAAAATATTTAGAATACTCCCCGGCAATTTCTATGTACTTATATACTTTTGGGTAGCTGGAGGCGGTGACGATGAAATAAATAATCTAGAGATCGACGATTTCGCAGATGATTCGCGGTACCGATAAATGCAAACAATTGTTTCTTGAAAATAAGCAAATGTTGTAAAAAGAGAGAATTTGCGACTTCCATGAGCATTTAGCAATGTCGTTATTTTTTACCTCTGAATATTCGTCTTATTATTCAGTTTTTAAGATTTTTTTGATTGAAAAGAAGATAGAAATTCACAAATTCAATTGTTTTCGCATGCCTTTTTTTTTATATATTTTACTTACTATAAATCATCTCCTTTTAAGCTATCATCAATTATATCAAAGAAACTTAAGCTCCTTTTAAGCTATTAAGCTTACTCATCTCCTTTTAAGTTATTTTGGAGTGATAGAAAAGGTAATACATGTAAATTAAAAATTAAATGATATTGATTACACTATAATTTTTTCCCACACTTCCCAACACCTTTCTCATACATGAAATAAAAAAGTATTGAAGTACGGTTGGTGATTTTTATGTAAATTAAATAACACGCTCATTAAATTAACACATATTTCTTGAAATGAATTATCCTTTCGAAGCAGAAAACTGTAAAAAAAAAAAGTCCTTTAATCTTTTTTTTTTTTTTTTTTGCCAGAAAAAACAGTTTTTTTTCCTCCGGAACCATTATTTTTAACAGCTACATAGTTTGTTTGTTTTCTAAATTATCAATACAAACATAGTTTTAGCTAGAAAATACAGTTTCTTCCTACGCAGCATCTATTTTTAACAACTACATAGTTTTTTTTTAATTTAGCAATGCAAATATAGTTTCACTGAAAATTATGTGCGTACCTTTAAAAATTTTGTTCATTTTATAAACACTTGGAAATAATATTTTTATACAATGTGTTTGCATTTATTTATATCTTAAATTTAAATAACCTTGAATGGAATTTCGATAAATTTAGTATTTGAAAATTTTTTCTGTCACCTATAATGTGCTTAACATTATCGCAGTATGATTTCAGCTCTATGGTAAAAATATTAGGAATATAACATATTCAAAGTTCAGTTGAATTATTGTAAATTCAAATTATTCCAATTCTATAGACAATGTATAGAATTTCTTGGTTTTTATAATGTAGAATTTCTAATTAAAATCAAGAATTTTATGATAAAAGGGTTAAGGATTTAAATTATATAAAAATGTCCTCAAAATCTTTTATCTGAATTTTCCATTTTTACGTTTTAAAATTTCGAAAATGTTTTCTTTCTTGAATTTTGATAAAATGAATAATGGCATTTCGAAATAAATCGTCTGGTGCAATATTCATCAAGTTCAAAGATCATATAAATGTACAAACTTTTACAAGTAAGGTTAAAATTTTATTTTATTTTATTAATTTATTTGCATCAAGTAGTTTATTAACACGGTGACAGAAATTTTTTTTTATATATTGCAAAGCATACATATGACACTAAGTTAAAATAAAACGGATTTTTTTTTCTTGTCTTGCTGAACATTACATTTTTTTTAACGCTAAGCATTCAATGTATTTGAGTCTAGAGTCAATTCAAGTAACATCATATTCACTTTCTAAACGTAATGTACTTCTCATAAGTCAAAACACTGTGTACTTTCTTTCATTGCACTACGAAGTCCTATCCGTTTAGTTGTCTTTATCTTTTTAGTTATTATATTCATATATATATATATATATATATATATATATATATATATATATATATATATATATATATATATATATATATATATATATATGAATAATCTGACCGACAAACAGTCAAACCAATGATGAGGTGGATTTTATGTCAATTAAGATATTCTCGTATAATTTCGGTATGAAGATTCCACACCAAATTTCACCTGCTTAATTCTTTTCATTTATTTGATAATCGTATTCACAAACACGCGAACAGATCGATATAATTTACAAAATGCTGTTTTTGGATAGGGAAATGATTGTTCTATTATTTTCTTGACTTTGGACACTCTAAAACGTAACACATAATACATAAAACATCAAAAATCATATCCGAATATTATAGTACTTATTCTTTGCATATTTCGCGTACAAAAAGTAAAACTTCAGGTAGATGATTGTGTAGATTTGATCTCTTTGTTGTATATTGTAATAAAAAAAATGATTATAAATGCGTGACTACCAAATTCAAGCAACAAAAAGGCTTAACTATGGTTTTTAATGTTTCCTTTCCTTAGGATTTATAACATACTATTGAATGTAAGACGGAGAACTAAAAAAAAAAAAAATCTAAACAAAATTGAACAATAACATAAAGAAAGGTATATATCACTTTCATAACCATATTATACGGAAAATATAAAAAAAAAAGACATTTTAGGAATGAATGGTCAGTAATAACCGAACAAGATGCGTATCAAAATTTCTCCCCCACTTTTGTTTATAGTATTTTTTTTAATCTATCCATTCATTATGTGTGCATTACCACTTCTATTGTAATACAGACAATGGTGTCTGCTAACTTTTCTACTGTCCACTTCTTAGGCAGTGTCTGTTGTTGTGCGCAGTTGTCTTTTTATCATGATTAGATCTTTTTGACCACTGAATGAAAATACTCTAAAAATGTCAAACAGCTGTCAATGCGGCCATTTTTATCCACGTCCATTTCACTATTTGTATGAATGCCTTCATTCATTTGAACAATTTACTGTGAATTTTCTGAATTTTGAAAATTTACACCATACACTTTTTTCTCTACACTCCAGCTCATCTCGAGATATAATATAATGCAGAACTGCTGAATCTAATTTAATATTTTTCTTCACCTAGTACTCTTGTCCCTTGTAGAAAAGGAAGCAACAATATTTTACTAACAGAAGTCTTAAAGCATCATTGTTAATTTAGAGTATAAAATACATATATGATACATTTGATTTTAAAATTATTTTTATTAGTTCAACACTCCATAATTTCTTATTTATCATAAACCATTCAAATAATGTTTAATTAATTGGACTTCAAAAAGGGGGGGGGGGAGAGAAAGTTTTTTAATCCATAAAAGCAGAAAGAAATTCTTCACTTTTAAAAAAAATCCCCATCATATGTGAATTGCTTTGTTTGTTTTTGAAGTTTAATTGCATTATCATTGCTTCACATTTACTAAAATTTATTGTTTTTTATCTTCTTATCTTAATGTTCTTATAATAATTATTATCGTCTTATTAATACTTGTTTATTATTAATCAACATATTTTTACTTAACTTGGCATCTTTCATGTTTGTAAAGATGAAATTCTGTAATACATTTTTTTTACTCATTTCCTTATGTGATAGAGATTTTAAAATTTCCACATTGCGTATTCTCGATGATAAGCCACTAATTAAAATTTTCATAATTTAACTATCAATTAATTCATTAATTTAATCATATTTTAAAAAGATTAAATTTTTAAACTAAACTGAAATTTTTAAATTTCTAATTTTGATAATTTTGGAAATGAAATATAAAAAAATAAATCTCATTGCCACATTAAATTTTAAAAAAATGTTGAAAGATTTTCGTACATCTAGTACAAAATATTGGGGTATTACACGATAATTTTCCGTTGTAATTTGTCTATATTTATTTTCAAAGTTTTCTATCACCTGTATAGCAAAGATAATGAGCCCAACGAAAATGTATTTTATTAATAATAATACAACATGCATGAGTAAACATCCGATCAATAAAATAATGGAACGTATTGTCCTAAAATATATTAAATTTTTAAAAAAAATTATGAAAATTAGACAAAAATTGATGCAACTTAAAAGTTATTCTTTTAATATTTATGTGATGTAAAAATGCTTTATGCCCCAAAGTCATTGAGGAGGGAAAAAGCGTTAAAATTTTTCATTAATTTGTAATTAGTATTTAGAAAAATCTTTTCTAACTAAGTATCTACTATCCAAAAAGTTTTGCGGGTCAAAGTTAGTAGATTTAGATCCAATAAATTGACCATTAGAGCGTTTTGAACTGTGTTTCAATCATGCGTACCACATGATGTAATTTAAAATAATATTAAACTTTTAAATATCAATAAGCTAAATTGTTGTTTTCAGGTGCTTCCCAAATTTTTCTTAGTCCAAATTTTTCAGATAAATTGAATTTTCATCATCTTTCCATCATTTACGAATCAAAAAGTTTTCGCTTCATTGTTAATTTCGTATTTGAGTGGCCAAAGATGGTTACTTGTATTACCGATGGCCAAGTGGTGAAAACAAGAGGTTTAGTGAAAAGGACAATAGTATGCCCTTTAGTCTCAAGGTCAGCATCATTAACCTTAGAAATTCGGTGGCGATTATCTTATATTTTCTCCTCTCTTCGATTACTTATAAGGAGACATTTTTTCTCTTTACCAGACTTTAATCAGATAATATTGTTCCGGCAATTACGGATCAATGCTAAGGGTTGACATGGAAAGTCCGTAAATTTTAACAATGTTACTTATGATATCATTATGTTTCGTTGCAATTTTGTTTCATTTTTTAGGTATTTAATAGGTATTCGCAGTCGGTTCTTCTTAAATGATTGCCAACTGTTATAGAAAATATTATTCAATAAAATGAAGCATTCGATTATATATATAAAAAATCCATTTATTAGCTTCCTTAGAAATTAAGAGGTTGTTGAGATACAGATCAACTTTAAATAACAATAACAAAGGAAAAAAGCGGTTAATAGAAAACTAAATAGATTTTTCGATTGCTAAGTAAAATGATTTATGACTACAAAGGAATTTCTTTGTAGTCATAAATTTAAGTAGTAATTTAATTGTAGTTTTAATGATTGCTATTTAATATTGCGAAAGAAAGAAAGAAAATAAATATAATTAAAAATAATCTATTAGACTTCTTATTAACATCAAAAAAATTTCATAGTAATTTTTTTTGATAATTGAAAAATGAATTATTACATTTTTTTTTTTTTTTTTTTTTTTTTTTTGCAATCATAAAATGAATAATGATCATAAAGAAAAACTTTTGACGCATATTACTTAGTATAATACAAATAATTGTTGGTTAAAAACTATACATGTTTTTTATTTCGTAGTAAAATAATGTGCGATAATGAAAATGTTGAGATTTGTATATATACGTCTTTTTATAATCTACCATATCTGATTCCGGAGACTTATTTAAAAAATATTATAATTGCAGTAAAGAAAATAATTATGCTGTCAGTGTTTTATCAGTGTTATGTGTCAGTTTTTAGAAAGTATTTAATCGTTTTCTTCAGACTATAATTAATCTTTTGAAGGTAACTTTTAAGAATTAGGAAAAACTTGTAACTGAAAATATTGAAAAGTATCTAATAAAATAAATATCGAAAGTTTTATATTATGAGCAATTAAAAAATGTATTTTTATTTAAGAAAATTATAATTCGCAGTGTCCAGTGACGCTTAACATTGGAAATAGATTTGGTGTTTCTGAGTAAATATCGAAATGCTTGTTTCGAGGTTTTTTTAAAAATATTCCTTTGCATTGAATAAAATGTATATCGGTATACTTTTTAATTATTATTTTTAATATTATCAAGGTGTTTTTTAAAACTGAGTTTAAAAGATATCAAAGTAATGTTTTTATGCAATCAGTTGCTTTTAATGTTTAATATTGACGGCAGTAGCAAATCAGAATTATTTGAGGAACTCAAAATAAATCCCTCTATATGTAATTAAAATTTAGTTCAGAATTCGTACATCTTTTTTCTAAAAGGATTAATAATTCGTATAAAAAAAATTGGTATAAAAAATTGTTTTTGATGGTAGGAATGGAGTAAAATTGATCATTTTAGAACTCCGTCCTATCTACCTATTTTGCTACTAGGCCTGCTCTTATAACTATATTAGATCAAATATTTGGAAGTTTACTGTAATAACAAAAGGGAAATATTTAATTATCTCTACAGAGCAGAAAATTGGATTTAAAGCTACTAAATTTATCACTGTGCCTTTTTCTCCAACATTTAAGTTTCATTTTTAATTAATTAAAAAGGAAATTTTTGGCGGTCTATACATTCAGAAGTTATTAAACCTCTGAACGTATAGTCAAACAAAAACGATATTATATTTTTTGCTAAAGAATAATTCTCCTTATTTGTTAAATATTTGTCTGCGTTAATTTTTCAAAAGCAACTTAACATACCCACTATCTTCCATATAAGAAAATTAACATGCATATAATCTAAGCGACTGCTCTAGACTTTCGTATACTTTGAAACCACTGTAATTATTACAGCTCTAAATATGCATTAAATGGTTTTAGATTATCCACACAAGTTCTCAGTCAGTTAAAAGAAAAGAAAATTAATGGTCCATCGCAATCTTTTAAAGGAAAATAGTAGAATATTCAGAGAACGAATCCTCATCAACTGTTAACCCTTATATCAATAACACTGCTTATTATCCTTTCTATTCACTCTACGGAATCCCAAACTATAAAATATAAAAAAATAAATATAAATTGGCCAGAGTGAAGCTAGATTAAACCGAAAGAGTAAATTTCACAACTAATGACACTAGCTTGACGCTGTTGTAGATTTATTTCATTGGTGCTTGCATAAAAAGAAGCATACATTCTAATTTACAAATAAAATTCGAAATACAAAAAAAAAAAAAACACCAACTAGTCACATACTTTCATAAAGAGAGGAAATTGAAGGTGTTGATGACCTAACAAATTACTGTTTATAGATTTGACTGGTTTGTTTTCATTGTAGAAAAATATAAGTTGAATGGAAGTTCCATAGTAATTTTTTATTTTATAAACAGGTTGAGCATATATATTATAGACTTCATTTCCATCACCCCCAATTTATGGTACACGAACAATTTTTTAAATAAAACAGTTCTATTGTAAGATTTCACTGAGAAAACTGTTAATCATTTCCTATAAAAATATAGACGGAAAAATTAAATTCTTTGAAAATTTCGCTGAAACTAATAAATAAAAAATTATGATATAAGTATTAAACAAATTAACTTGAAAGAAAGATAGAAATTTGTAAATAGAAAAAAGATTAAACATAGTTTGTGAAAACTTTATAAAAAATATCTGGCTCTTTCAATTTTTAAAATAAACATCAAATATTATTTCGCTTTTACCTTTATGGAGAGGAACATTTTCTATAAATGATAAAGAATATATAGATATTCCCGTATCGAGAAATTTGGAAAATATAAATAATTAGAAGTTTAATTTTCAAATGAGAATTGAAATTTAAAAATTATAAATGATTAAATTCATTAGAATAATTTTTCAACTAATTGAGCAGACGTAGCCGATATAGGATAAATTTTTTCTTGGTTGTTCCGTCTTAGAAAATGTCTAGTATTTGTTTTGATACTGAATAAAATGTCCTGGTTTTAACTTTTAAGCAAAAAATCATGTTAAATTTTTTAAAAATTTAGCATGAATTTTCCAAAGCTTATTAACTTTAAATAATTAACTTCTGGGGATTTCTTCTTATCAGTTTTATTGTGCAAAGAATGTAATCACTCCAATATAGCCAACTATTCTATGAATCATTCCACAGATAAATAGTTGTAAATAAGTAGTATTAATGCATTCTTGTCTTTTTTCTTTAATTTTTGATCTTTAAATTTCTTACACTCATCCATCTGAATCGCTAACCTTACTGGTTACTAGGTGAAAGGATTGAAGTTATGAAAACTTGATTATGATATATATAAGTCAAAGCTATCATCATTCAATCAAAACTATTCTTCATCTTTTCGTACTCTTTTTTAGAAATTTTGAGTAGTTTATTTTTTTTTTATATTGAACTTGCTTTATTTTTCGCAACTCCTAAATCTATATCGTTTTTTTACAAAATTCTCTGACTTCCAGAATTCTTAGAATCTACAATGTCCCACATTATCGTTTAGGAAATTTGATATAATAAATTTAAATGAAAGCTATTAACATCTATTAAACAACTTACTTAAGAAATAACGTCCTAGGAAAATTATGACATAATAGATATTTTAGCTTTACAAAGTCTTTATTTGTGTTTTGTATGTTTTTAAAATCTTAGTAATGCTATTTTTTTATTTTATTTGCCAATGAAATATAATGATCAGCCAAGAAGTTTGGAACGAAAAAGAAACTCACAAATTTAAATCATAAATAAGTTTATTTACAAAATGGATAAAAATATTTTTTGCAATGCAAACGTCAAGCACAGAAATAAAACTATAGCTATATACAGAACATTTCCGTATCACACTAAATTACAAAAATGCAAATGGATTCATTAAATAATGCAAAAATCTAATTTACAAATCACCGGTTAGAATGCACCGAATTTATCTGAACTTCACAGAGAGCAATGCAGAAATTAAATTTCATTTCACTAACAATCTAAATATAATTAATAAAAGTTTCGAATTATTGAAGTAAAAAATCTAGACAATTTCAGTAAAAATTCCAATAAGTAATAAACTCCGAATTATTTCACCAACAATTGCAGTATATTTTAGTGAAATTCGGAATTATTTCGTTAAACATTTCAATTTATTTTAATAAAGTATTGAATTATTTCAATAAAAAAAATTCGATTTTGTGAAAGTTTATATTCTAAGTGCATGAGTGATAAAATACATATAAAAATTTAAAGTTAAAATTATTAAGATAATATTATATTACCTGAGGTTCAACCTACTTATTCAATTAACATATAATAAATTCAATTTATATTGCAGATATAAAAAGTTCAGATTTTATACAGCTGACATTAGAAATGATTCCATGAAAACAAAAGAAAAATCTATGATATATATATATACGCCACAACGAAAGATATAAATACAATTCTGAATAAAAACACTTTACAAAAGAAGCAAAATAAAAGAAAAAGAAAATGTATATAAATAATTATCTGAAATCGGACACAAAAAATGAATAATAAGTTAATACAACCTATGATATAACACATATAATCTACCGTTTATATATGATCTCTATATAAATAATAATGAAAACAAAAATACAAATGAAATAATAAATAAATAAAAAGAAGTAATAATAAAAAAGAGAGGAACCCAAATTTCAACACACGCAAAACAATGCAATGAATTCTCCCTTACTCGCTCTTCTTAAGATCTTTTGTTTCAAATTCTTAAAGCTTTCAAAGGATGCTTTGCTTTCCTAAAATTGTTGGCATTTGGAAATTTTTTAGATACTTTTGGATGGAAAACCTAGGTACCTCTCCGATACCGCACACCCTAAATAAAAGAGACAGAAACAAGGCCTGGTCGTACGATGCAGCTTAGAAATTATTCTTCCTTTTATTTAAATTGATACCTAATGAAAAAAACTACTTGTTCGTATTCGTTCCTATTGTAATTATTTTGAAATGCGATTCAAATCTGGAATTCTTATAGAATTAATTTAATTTCATAAAGAATTTTTTTTACGTTCCGAATAACTTAACTTCCCAATTCCTTTATTTCTCTTTTATAAACAGAAATAATCACGAACAGAAAATATATTTTTAAGACAGATTTTAGCCTAAGCAGTAGATTGTAACCAACTTCAGGTGTGTTTTCTTTTTCTTTGGCCAGACGACAAACATTTTTTTTTTAAATTTGTCTATTGGTACGGAAAAATCAGATAAATTATTTGACTATGTAATTTATTGTTTCAAACAATTTTTAAATTATGGAAAAATTTGACGCACAACCAGACCTTTATAGACCATTATCCCGGGGTTATGGTTATTAGATGGAAAATAAAGATAGACAAAGAACCGCTTATGAGCAACCTACCCTTGTTGTTCATTGCACTGCTGTCCCGTAGCTTTGATCCACTCATTGTAGTTTTATTTTTGCACATGCCCCGTTATTATCATTTTTTACTTTTCAAACCATTGATTACAATTTATACAGTTTTAGAGTTAGCACTATTGGTTCAGAAAATTTCATATCTGAAACCACAAAAGTGCTTTTAAAAGGTGAACTAGCAATTCTTATAAATAAATTCAATAATTTCGGAATTTATACATTTAATCTTTTAAGATTATATTATTAGATTTCTAGTTCAACTTTGTAAAACTTAGCCATGTTCATTTTTAAAAAATTAATTTTATTTAAAACTGAAAAAGTTGTTTCATTTTTTAAAATCAAACATAAGGAGAAAATAATTGTTTAAACTTTTGAGAAGCTTGAAATTTAAATATATTAACTATTAACACCAATTAAAAAAAGTTAAATTTAAGAATGAGAGAAAATAATAATAATGGAGATATTTTTAATGAATTCTGTCGATAATACTATGAATGTAATTTTATAATTTTCTTTTATCAAAATTTTAGCACTGTTTTTATTTTATTCCACGATTTAGAAGCTGCGAGTTCACCTTTTTGCTCCAAATACACATTATAAAATTACAAAATTTATTAAAAAACATTTACAAAATAATAAAAAAAAAACTGTTTAAAAAAGTCAATCACAAATATACATGTACAAATTCTTCGCATATTATACAAATCACTTCATCATTGTTGTGAAGAATACAAAAATTTAAAGAAGGCTTACTTTTGTTTTAACATGAAATCATTAATGAAAAAATAATTCAGAAAATATTTATCAGGTAAAATAAATTTCGATGTTTACAGCAATTTTAAGTTTATACAGTACAAAAGAAATTTTATTCCACTTCTCATCACTAAGGATAGTAATAATTTGTAAAGCAGAGTAATAGTAATAATAATAATAATAATTGAAATCAGAAGGAGGATTTGTGCACAACAGATAGCTTCACACACAGAATCAATAAATTATAAATAATATATATATATATATTCTTTTCTTTGATCACCGAGAAACAGCCATAAATGAACCAGGTACGTGAAGAATACTGCAGTAGCAGGGTTTGGTGAAGACCAGCAAAAGTGACATAATATAAGTTAATATATAAATATACATGGGTTTCCCAATATCCCCTTCAATTCTCTCAGTCTGCGTAACATCCATTTGTGTAGATCACTCTACGTTTTTCTGAAAAAGAGAAAAGTCACCATTAGTATCAGATAATGAGATACTTAATATTTAATTTGCACACAAAAAAAAAAGACTAAAAGATTTGGAAGTTTTTTTTTCTTTTTTGAGGACTGTATAACAACAAAACTTTGGTAATGCGAAATTTATGTCAATATAAAATAATGATTTTTAAGGATGCCAGAACATTTAACCATAATGTTGAAAAACAAATTATAGATATTTCATAATGATATACGCATTAAAAAAAAACTTTCCTAAGTTTGATTTCATAGTAATTTGAGTTCAATTCATGATAGGCTTTTTTTTAAATACTTAAATAAAAAGGCGTGGTCCTCTTCATCATCATCATCCAAACATGATTCAAAATTACGGGGTCCATTTTAAAATAGCTCTTTTGCTGGTTTCAAAACGATACGTTAATCTTACTAAACAAAATATGACTAATCCAAAATCTACTCAATAATATTTTGTCATCGAAATGAAATAAAATTATGCAGAAGGTTTATATTTAGATGTATGAGAGGTATCTTTCAAGTCTTCACTTAAAACACTCCGTCAGGGAATTGATGCACAGCACTATTTTTAGAATACTGGGAAAAATCTGTTTTTAGTCAGAAGTTTCCAGTCTATACTCTCTAGGAGTCGGTTTTCTTCGAAGAGGGTTAAAAGATAACATCGGCTTCCTTTATGCCAATTTTTTTAACTTTTAAAAAACATGGATATTTATTAGAAATGTTATCTTTAAAATAGTGAATAATTGAACCTGCAATATATGCATAATTCATATGCATCATGGCTTCTTAAATTGTGGACAGCTTCTTCAAAAAAGGTCACAAATAAAAATGCTGGATTTGCATCGTAAGGCATCTTATATCCAGATTCTTCGAAATTTATTAGAAAAATATCCCAGAAAAATCATTTCTTATAAATTTGCGTTAAAAATAATTGCTTAACTATATACGATTGAATTCCTGCTTCGATTATCGCCAATTTAGTTTTTTTTAGAACTTCAATGCAATTATATAATTTTCGCAACGCAAATATAAGCACAAGAGGAAGATTTTTTTTAAATAATTAATATAAATAATAACTAAACCTAACAGCTAAATTGATAAATTGAGATTCTTGTCTTAAATTAATTATAAATTTCGCCAGTTATATTACAAAAGTAAGAAGAAAAATCATTTCTGCAAAAAACTTTTAAAATTTTATATCCTTATATTAATGACAATAATTAATTATGATTATTTAATGAAATAATTAAACCTGACAGTAAAACTGACTAAATTTAGAATTGTGAGGTATTAATGGGTCAGAGTTTCGGAGTCAGAGGGTTGCCGTTCAAGACCCGATTTCAAGAAAGATCCGCCATTCAAATTAAATTCATCGAAGTCGAATTTACCCCCACTCCCATCCTTATCGAGTGAATGGTATGCTGGAAATAAAAATGTCTTGTAAAGAGCTCGTCCTCATCATTTGGTGACGGTCAAAAGCATATTATATAATGAGGCTAATTGGGCTGTATATCAGTTGTGACATGGATTTGAGGGGATTTAAAATTACTATATTGATTCATTTCATTTTTGAGCCAAAAAATAATTATATTTTTAAATATGTTAGCTGTAAAAATATTATTACGTTTGTAAATAGACAGACATCGATTTAGTAAGGAACCATAAATATTTATATCAATCCAAAAATATACATAAAAAGTCAATGCATGATTATTTTTTATATTTATTATATAACTGTTAAAATTAATCATGCTTACGATCAAGAGTGGCTAAAGTTAGATTTTGAAATTCTATTTTTTTAAAAAGTGCCAATTTGTAAAATGGCAAGTCGCTAATCACAGAATATGACTTTTTCTTCTTCCTTTATTAGTTTATTAGGTAGGTATTTTCTTTGTTTATAGACGTTAAAATTCCTAGTTACGGTTCTATAGAAGCGTCAAATTATTCGATACACAAATTTGTTAGACGGTATTGATTACAATTTAAAATTACGTACTATGTAATAAATTTGCTTTTACATAATTTCGATAACGAGATGTTAATCTAATAATTAATCAGATCTGATTATGATAATACAAATTATTGCACACAATAAAGTATGGCAAAAACCAATTCCGCCTTATTTTTTTAATATTATTATTTACCGTCATAATACTCTATTGTAGTTTACCGTAATTGTTATTCAAGGGGGGAAAAGCATGTCCGGAAAAATTTAAAAATTCTGAGAAAATAAATATTTAATTTCTGCTTCGTTTTCGCCAATTTGCAATTTTTTTTTGAGTATATAAAGCAAGATTATTTTATAATGTTAGCTAGTATTACAAATTAAAAAAAAAAACGTAATTTTTTAAAAAATAAAACCATTAACATTCAAAAATCCGTATTTATATATGTTGTAGTAAAGATTTTTAAAAATATTATGTAAAATACATATTGAGAAATATCTAATTCCTATCCAAAACATTATTATTTGCATTAAGAAAAATATATTCTGAAGCGCAGAAAGCATGGCTAATGGAAAAAAAAAAAGTTGTATAATGGGAATCTGAAACTCTTGTAGAATATAAATTCAGTAAACATTTAATATTGCATAATAGGACGTCAATGAAATGAACAAACGTAATCAAATCAAAATAACCGATTGTTTAACAAAAATTCATTCATGCCGTAGTACACAGAAATTTGTTGATGTAACAAGCGGAAAAACATAAATTATTGTTTTAGGGAATTGGTAAATCACTGAACCAGAACTAAAGTTTCAAACAAAAGATTTTTTTATCATTCTTTTTTCGAGCATTTCTACTCCAAGACATTGATTAATCACCACCAACCTGTTTTTTGCAATGACCTTGAAAAAAGGAGAGCTACATTGTATCTTCTTTAGCAAAGAAAATATGAAAAAACAAGCGAGCATAGAAAAAAGAGCTATGGGAACACTAGAATATTTGGGAAAAGTGACATTTTTTATACGGAACCGAAATTGCCTAAGTCAAGAACAATTTATTGGAAAAAGTTGATGCAATAATGCTTGGTTATTTTACACGTTGATGTTAGGCGAGAGAATTAAAAAACACAAATTGGGATATATACTTTTCAGTTTCCATTTCATTAAAAAAAAAAAAAGCAACATTCATTTTAATTCACGTGTGGCCAAGATTACATTACAAAAATTATTGCCATTTATTATGCAACTAAGCGTTCACTTGCGTTGCATACAGTCCCTCCCCCCATAAGGTGCACAGTCGTTTTCAAAATGATACAGAAACGGCGCATAACTCATAATAGTTTAAGATAAAAGCTATATCGCGTATAAGTATATAACCTTTAGATTTAATTAAATAACAAATGCTTAGTTGTTTCGTTATTTGTTTATGGTAACGATTAATAACGGAATATAATTTAAATCTGAACTTCTGAAATCGAGATTTCTCAATATTAGTTAAAGAAATTAATTCAAAAAAATCTGCTTAATTTGAAGCATGCCGTCATAACTTTTGCAGATGAAATAAATAACAAAAAAATGTTATGTATTTGTCAGAAAGAGAGTTAAAAAATTATTTTAATTAATACTTAGTTGTCCTACTTTATTTATCTGTTTGTATACAAAAAAATGTGCAAAAAAAAAAAAAATGTCTAAAAATGATGTCAATTTTGTGTGTGTGCGTGTAACTGTAAAATGGACCAATTAGAATAAATTTAAGAAGCTTTATTATTTTTTAGTGAAAGACAATTTGTGAATACTAAAACCCTTTTTCTCTTGCTTTCGTTATTGATATTGATAAATACTGAACAACGCAAAAGCACCATTTAATGGTTTTATTTTGAATAAATCTCTATAATTTTCTATCAAGGAAAATATATTATCGTAACAAATTGTATTACAAGATATACATCTTATGTATATCTTGCATGTCATCATCCTATATAAATTTCCCAAATTTGGAGGAAACCAAGAAATGGGAAGCAAAAGAGAGAGAGAGAGCTTCGTGCACCGAATTCACAACAAAATTTTTTCTGATATCACCATAGAATTTATCATGTTCGAATTTGGAAGTATTATTTCGAATTGGAAGATATTAGTTTCGAATCCATTCAAATAGATTTTATAAAAACTGTTACTGATTAACATTTTTGTATCAGTATTTCAGAAAACTATTGGATAATTTGGTGCGTTCGATCTCGAATAAAATTTAAAATATTCAGCTTTAGTTATATAAATATGAGCTACGAAAAAACTAGTTAACGCAATTTTTTTTTCCACCAGTCGAAAACTGGTATTGAAAATAAGAAAATTGAATATTTATTATCTGAATCTTTATATCGCACGTTTGTCCATATTTCATATTATTTAGCACAAAGAAATGCATTTACCTGATGAAAGTTTTTTGGTGTGGAGAAATGAAAATAAAGGTGATTCATGTGGAGAAGCGCCGCCTCGTTTTTACTTTGGGTTCTGGCGTCATGTCTTTCTGATTGCTTGACAACTTCCGCTTCCGCATGAAATCTGAATGAGGAAAAAAGAAATAACAAATTAGTCATCTCGCAAAAAACACTCCGACTTTAATTATGCCAGATGTTCAACAAAGGAACTCATATATCATGCACTAGCTGAATAAAATAAAACGACAAAAGCACACACACATCGTGAGATGATACGAAAACAGGTGTACAACAAAAACGTACTCAGAAAGGAGTTTTCTTATGTACCATTATCTCTGTTTATTGTTAGTAAACATCTGAATACTGTTTTTGTTCGTTATGAGACATCATAATGAGGCAGATTTTTGTTAATTGGTTTCTATAATTTCTAATACTTTTCCTTAAAGATATTTAAAGAATTATTAATGTTCACTTTTTTATATTTAGTGAACAGAAATGTATGTTAAAAATAAAGAAGAAAAATTATATAGCGAATTGATATTTAGTATTTTTGTTAATTCTGATTTTCAGCCAATAATACAGTACTTCATTTTATGTTATTATATACCAGTGTGCATCAATAACCCCGATATCCAAATGTAATAAGTGATACAAGGATACAATTATTTAAGAATATAAATAATTCAAATAATTTATATTGCCATCACTATAAAAAATATCAATTAAGTTTTTCACTATTTTTGAATATATTTTGAATGTATCTATATTTCACTATATTTTTTATCTATATTTTTGAGTATATTTTGAATATAATCTATATTTCACTAAATTTTTTTATCTTATATTTTTGAGTATGTTTTGAATATAATCTATATTTCACTACATTTTTTTAATTATAATCATTTATTAGTTGCAGGACAAAGATAATTGAATACAGAGTTTGTTTTGTTTATGTTAAGTTGAACGAGAATTTTATCTCACTATATTTTAAACTATTATCTTTTGTCAGTCACGGAACAAAAATAATTGAATACAGATTTAGTTTTATTTATGTTAAGTTGAACGAGGATTTGTTTTCTTTTTTTGGGATTTCCATTGCAGTCGCTTTATTTTTAATATTCTCCTATTCTTGCTTTATAAAAAAAATATCATTCTGAATATACTTGTTGAAAACAAACAATAATATGAATATGAAATGAAGATTATGATAAAATGCATATTATATACAAAAAAAATCTAAAATTAAAATAAAATACATTAAATAGACCTAAAATTTAGATATAAGACTTATATACTTTTAATAATAAAATAAGAAAATTATTAAATTACTAATAAAAAAAATCAAAGACATACAATTCTACACATCTTCCAAGTATGATATCATTTGAGTTTTTCACATTAATTTAGTCTCGTCTAAACATAACATACCATAAATTAAGATCGTGCATCCCCTCTGTCCTTCAGAGCAGAGAATAACCCTCAATAACAACCTCTAACGAAAGTAAAAATGAAATCATCCCCTCTCAACACTAATTCGTATCCAAGGGCCCCCAAGCGTGCCTAAGAAGACCCAAGTCGTTACTGTGTTCTCAAGCAGATCTCTCATCCATAATTCATCGGTCAAGCCCCAGTTGATGGCGCAGCCCCCCTGTTGCTGCACAGCCCAATTTAATGCTTTCTTCATCCATCATAGTTCGTTGCGCTCTGCCAATCAAGCAGTCAAATGTGCATCTCACTCCCCCCTCTTTCGTGACCCCCATTCCATTCTGTATTGACTTGAAATGCCATCATTTTAATCTTGCCATACAGTTAAGTCGCTGGAATAAACAGCATGTGAAGATCTTCAGAACACAACAATGTACTGGTTTTGGTAACTAAGTCATGCAGTTTTATGAGTAGCAGGGATGGATGGACACCTGTTGCTTCGTTGTACTCAGTAGGGAGGGGGTTGTTAAACAGAAGTTTCTATAATCAGAGATTAAACTGCATGAATAAATAATGTTTGTATGTTAGCAACTGACATAGATTGTTTTAGAATCGGTGCGAATTAAATTATTTTGGGCAGATGCTTTCATGTTTTTCTACATTGGCAGATATTCTATATTCTACATTAGATATATTCTTCTATATTCTATATTAGATATATTCTTCTATATTCTATATTAGATATATTCTTCTATATTCTATATTAGATATATTCTTCTATATTCTATATTAGATATGCAGAAATTTAATTGGGAGGGAAAGAAAATTGAACAATGGCTATATTTTTGTCTTCTGTAGAGTTATTATATTATAATATAATATGAATAGCTTTCATTTTTTATGTTATAGGCATAAAATATTAATTGCCAGCTCAATTTAGAGCCCAATGGCGTAGCGAATGTAAATAGCGCTTACGACATGCCGTTATTTTTTCATCTCTTCATAATCCTCAGCTTTAAAAAAACGATATAAATAACAATTTTTTCTTTATAATGCCTCTAAGACTGGCACCCAAGGCATCTTTATATCTTAGCCTTATCGCTGCTATGTCGCTGTAATGACGCTTTAACAAAAAAAAACAAAAAAAAAAAAAAAACGAAGAGATGTAAAACAGATATTATAATGAAACAACATTTTTGAAAAAGATTAATAGCAAAGAGAGATGTATTTTAAAATATCTATCATACATTTTATACATTAGTGATATTTAAAAGGATTAAAAACAGTAATTTCGATCTATTGAAAAATGATAACAGCAAAGTGACATATCAAAAACTGTAAATTTTATGAATGCAGGCGTGATTTAAATAAAAATATTAAAATTGTTTAAGTCTTATATCGCGCATTTATTTTAATATTAAACGAAGCACTAATAAAAAAAGAAGGAGAAAAAACCTCTGAGATTTATTTTTGCTTTAAAATGTGATTTTTGTTCCAAAAAACACTAAACATATGCAATTAATTCTTATATAAGGAAGATTTTTCAAATTAAAATAATGAAAAATAATTTAATTAATTTACGTTGAGAAAGAAACAATACAAAAAAAACGTATTTAATTTACTTTATTTTAAATTTAAAAAAAATCATACTTTGCATCTTTAGATCATAAACAATTTAATTGTAAGGAATGTGAACCTCATAAAATCATAATTGTTTAAATTTATATCGCACACTTATTTTAATTTTAAGCTATGCACTCCTCCCCGAGATAGATTTATGCCTTAAAATGTGATTTTTGTTCCAAAAAACATTCAACAAAAGCAATTAATAAGGAAGATTTTTCAAATTAAAATAAAGGAAAATAAGTTAAATCATTTAATTACATCGAGAAAAAGACAATACAAAACAATCGTGTTTAATTTACTTTATTTTAAATTTTAAAAAAATTATACTTTGTATCTTTAGATCATAAACAATTTAACTGTAAGAAATGTGAACCGATTTTGAAATGCGAGGATCAGCTATTTATCTGATAACGCTGCATTTTTCTCATTACACGATACAGCGTATCTTCGGAATACCTCAATTTGCCATTACAAATGCCAATGCCCTCGCGAAGATTCATCTACGCAACCCCGATAAATATAGTCATTGTTTGCAATCAAATGAATCACTTAAATCCTATCAGGTCAATGTTGAAACCGCAATTATTATCTACTGTGCACCACAGTAAAAAGAAGCACACCTTCCCTGACGTGACCGCAAAACACAATCCCGGTACAGAACAAAGACAAAAAATTGCGTGCATCTTCTCTGTCATCAGACTTTCTCACTACGAGAGCAACAGAATCGTCCCCCGAATCTTCCCCATCCACAGGTTGTTGCACTAGAGGATACTCGCATGGTTAGAGTTTGTGCCATTAGGTGACTTCGGCCATTCCACTCTGACGCGCGGGAAAATGCTCTGGACGATGGCACGGTGAGAATCGGCTTCCATAGGAAGTCCGGACTGGTTGCGGTTTCACTGATGTCAGATAAAAATGATAAAAGTAGTATCTTGATAGTATGGGAATTTTGATTTTAATGAGCTGATGTCACGTATTTTTGATTCAATCTATCGCTTGACCTTTTCGATAAAGTTCAGATTCTTTCTTTTTTGTTTGTTTATGTGTATTAACATTGGTAGTTCCTCACAGGGCTACTGAAACAGCAGGATACCGTTTTTAATTGCAGCACGCAGAAAGATGTAATGAAATTTTTCAGGCTTAAATTTCTTTCAGATTCTCTAGTATTCGTTAACAAAGATATTTAAGAAAATAACCCTGACTTAAAATACGTAATTAAAATTTAATAAAATGGCTCTAAAATGTTTTTCATTCAAATTTCATTAATGTTTCATTTTCTTATTCTTTTCCAAATAATGGCGCAGCAATGAAAATTTTTAAGGCTTACTGCGATCGAACATCATAATTTTACATAATACTTAAATGACGAGAACATCCTAGATGGTATCTTGTCAATGAACTTATGATTAAGTGTTAGTAATGACCATTAAGCAAATGGTGAAGAGTTGTAAAGGGCGTATTGACACCCTCGGCATGATTCAGTCTTGGGCAAAACAGAAAAAAATATTACTTTTTAATTTTTGAAAACCAAATATGAAGAAAAAAGGACAAAAAAGTAATACTACGCCTCTCGCATCATTTTTCTTAGTTACGCCATTATCTTCAAGCTTCCATAATGCTTAATAGGTTAAAGTCGCCAAGTTAGAGTTAAGCAAAACTCAACGTACCCCAGCGCTACTTTGCAATTTTGAACGTACCAAGTAGGGATTGCAATACCGGTATACCGGGATACCGAATACCGGTATTTTGAGCCATTTGTACAATTTTGTAATACCGGTATTCACAAGTTTAAATACCGGTTTTTCGGTATTTACTAGAAATTTTTAAAATTGTCTGCTCTATATGTTCAGGGATCGCGAACATAGCAAAATAGTATACGTTTTTGTTTTTATGTCTTCATAACGGGTGAAATTAATTAGCTAATGAATGGCTTAATTAATTGCTTACATCTAAATTAGAGAAACATGGATTATCCCTGAAAGAAAATATTGTATCCATAACGACTGATTACAATTAACAATTATGAAAAAAGTTGGAAAGTTGATTGGTGCAAATCAGCAGTTGTGCTACGCACATGAAATTCAATTAGGAGTAATAGATGCATTATACCAAAAAAATAAAGAACAGAAGAATCCAAATACTGTGGATATAGAAACTTCGGATTCCAACTTTGAAAAGAGTAAGAGTGAGAGTGATATTGACAATGAAGATAATGACAATGTAATTGTGGAAGAAGATATTGCTAATTAGTATGAAATATTAACCTATCAAGAATTGCTTCCTATAATTTATAAAGTTCGAAAAATTGTTCAGATATTTCCCTATATAAACGTTCCCCTATAAAAAGGATATATTACTAACATATATACTAACTGTTAATAAAACAGAATATGTGTTAATATTAGATTCTAAAATACGTTGGAACAGTTTACTCCTAATGATGGAACGATTTTTGATCCAATCCAAGAAGCAATAATCGACTTAAACCTGTAAATTAATTTTTCAGATAGTGAATTCGACTTAATATCCAGAACTATATCAGCTCTACTTCCAATAAAACTGACTATTGAAGCATTATGTCGGAGAGATTCTAGTTTATTAACAGCTAATGCAACAATAAATTTCATGTTGCGGTCACTGAAAGAACAGCACACATCACTATCTGAAGTATTATATGTTACATTGAAAAATCGCACAGAAGAAAGGCATACCGAAATAGAAAATGTCTTATGGTATTTACATAATTATAATGATTTTAAAAATGAAAATTAAAAAGAAGAAAAGGAAATAACCATTTCAAATCTGATTAAGTTTAGAGAAAATTTTCTTAAAATTTTTTACGCACAAACCTATCCACATTCAGAAGAATTCGGTTCAATTATCGAAGATTATGATATCACTACTGTCGATATTGAAAAGGAATTGTCTCTTGAACAAAAATTAGAATTAGCGATAAATAAAAAAAAAATCAACGAACCAAATTACAATACAGAAATCAGCTATATCCAAAACCATCTGACGAGAAATCGATTTATTTGATGATGAGGGATTTAGAGGTAAATATTTGGAAAAAGTATATCGCGTATTGCTAACAGTACCACCAACTAGCGTAGATGCCGAAACAGCGTTTTCGACAGTTGGTAATTTTTACACAAAATTACTTTTCAGGCTTAATGACAGTACAATGGATGCATTATGTTTTTTAAGATCACATTTCAAAAATTTGTAATAGTACCACAGACTGAATAGTGATATTTACACTTTTTTGGGGATTTAAATAAATAAGATGTTTCTTTACTTTTTAGTGATTATATACTGTTATAATTTATAAGTTACAGATTATTTTTTGTGATATTTACACTCTCTAACAAAAATGGCAAATAAAACAAAGAAACACCTGTGTTTTCTTTCTTTTTTTGAAATTTCTAATACCGGTATTAATACCGGTATCCCGGTATTAAGATTTAAAAAAATACCGAATACCGGTATTGAAATTTTGGTCCGGTATTGCAATCCCTAGTACCAAGCATGAATAAATCTTTTAATGAAACAGATCCTATATTTTACTATCAAACCATGGATGTCCGTGGATTTTGTAAGAAAATTAATAATATTTTTCAAGATTAAAATTGGTATAAAGCCCCTGCAACCCCAGAGGAACCTCATAAAATGCAAGCATTTCAGAATTTCTGAAAAAAAGTTTGTTCAAAGTCTACTGAAAAACACTATTATTTCCGAGATTGTTATGATTGTTTCCTCTCTAGTATAAAACGAAAAGTGAAAAATTTTAGTGATCATTTAACCATAAGCTATAAAATAAAATCCTCATTATATGTTTTTTAATTCATATAAAAGGATCGCAACAGAAAAATGAGCGTAGAATAAAATTTTGCAGTGATTCTAAGCAGTTATAGTTGCTACGAACCTGGATTATTATTACAAATCACAATTGATAAGCAATAAAGTGTACTTATTATTATTGTACACTTATATAAAAAATATTACAATTATTAATCTCGTTTAATTTGAAGACATTTTTTATTATTTTTCGAATATTGCAAATCAAGCAAATAAAAAAATGCCGAGGAGTTGATAACGACGATACGATCACCTGTTTCACAAATTGGAAGCTCATTAAAACGATCGTTGACTCTTTTATTTGATAAATAGAGTTAGAGGCGAAAGCTGGGATCGTTTCACTCTTCCTACATGGACGGATTACATTGCGCAACCGCTCACCTTCTGTTTAATGGGTCAAAACCAAAACTCCCGTGACGAAGGCCAATTACCGTTGACTATAACAAGTTAGTAGTTTCGAAATCCAGCCGCTGCAGCCCACAGAGCTAATACAGAATTGCTTTTCTTTTAACTTAGTAATTGCTAAAGAAAAATTATCAAAAGTGTTTCTCAACAATTCTTTCTTATTTGTCTCCTCTCGAAATTGAACATTAAAACGATGTAGGATATTTTAAACAATCTTATCTGTAATTATAACAAAAAATTATCAAAAGTGTTTCTCAACAATTCTTTCTTATTTGTCTCCTCTCGAAATTGAACACTAAAACGATATAGGATATTTTAAACAATCTTATCTATAATTATAACAAACAGAATCAGATTATTACATCATTTGAAATTCTGCTTTTTGTAAGGTTTATATAACTTTATCATAATAAATCTGGAGAACTTTCAGAAAAAAGTAGATATAAAAGATCAGGTTAGGTATATTTTAGGTCAAATGGTTCACAAGAATTAGTTTTCGTATTTAAATAAAGTTGCAAAAATCACGCCTATATAGAATTTCAGAGATAATTCTAGTACACAAGATATCCGAATTTGCAAAATCTCAATCTATATCGTTACAGCATGCTTTCAAAGGATACATATTTCACAGATTGAAAAGTTTAATATTAGATAATGAAATCTCAGAAAAAAGGATCCTCATTTGAATATTTTATATGAAAAACACAAATTCAACTTAAGCGCGCAATATAATTTCATATAATAAATTCTGCATAAAAAGCACTTGAAGAAAAACTTTTTCGTAAAGCTAAATTTAAAATTTGTATATTTTTGAAATATTCTCTACTAAAATTTAAAAATTCAAAATACAATGCTTACCAAATAAAATTATTTTTCGATATGACGAGACAAAAGAAAATAGATCCTATTTTTATTTTTAAAAAAACTGAAACAGAATAGAAGATTTGTTCTGTTTTCTTACGGAATTTAAAAAAACTTTATCATTCTATGTCAAATTTTAAAAGTTTTTAGTTTATATATATAGAAATCCCGATTGATACGATATTACTTTTTTCTAGTTTCAACAGTTCACATAATAAACTTAATTTAAATACGTCTTTAATTCTATTTGAAATATTCAAAACCAAAAGTAAACCACACTACAATTTTTTTAAACTGAGCTCCGCATCATATTTTATAAACAAAGAAAGTGAGCTATTTGATTTTTGGTATCAAATATAGTGCAGTATAATTTTTTTTGGATCCACTTTGACTTTAAAAAAAAATATGCTATCTATTTGGATGTGATGCCTAGTTCGGCCCAACGAAAGTTTTGAATTCCTCCAATCGAATTCCGAAAGCCTCAGCTAATTTTAAAATTTCAATACCAACAAATTAAGCTCCATTATCTTTTAAATTAGGAATTTAAATATTTACAAGTTACTAAATTATGTTCTTTTTAAATATCCTAATATGTAAAGGGATGAAAAAACTAAAAAAAAAAAAAAATTGTGTATAGGGACGTACGTAGAGAAATAAGGAGAAATGAGTATAAATATAGTGGATTACTGAAGAAAAGTAGTGCCATGACAAAAATATGACTTTTCATCTCAAATTCAGATTTGCAAACGCAAGTGATACTCGAGCACAATATAATATTGTGCATTTTCGTGACAACTGAAGTTAAAAATTTTTTAAAGCACAATGTTTTTGTCTCCTTAGTGTTTCTAAAACAAGTATCCGGGAGCATCTATATCCCTACCCACCCACTCCTCTATACACCACTTCATCATCTTCTTGCGTACAGCCAACCACCCCCTACACCACTGTTCGGCATTACAAGCGGGCGCTAGTTTTAAAAAGGCATTATAGACACAAAGTACTCCAATCTATTTCTCATTTTTTTAAAAAGTTATATAACGAAGGGGCGAAAAAATACAGGGTTTTCATTAATTATTGTCGGGGTTTCCGTAGCTCATAACTTTCGAATAAAAAATATTACGCAAAAACCGATTACGTATTCGTAAATTACAACTCAAAGAATTTTATTAATGATATTAAAGTGTAAAGCTTGCACAATTTGCACTTTGTAGGTATTCAGCTGAAGGCGATTCTTTGAGTTGTAATTTACGTATTCATAATTCTTTCAGTTGTAATTTACATATTCATAATTCTTTGAGTTGTAATTTACGTATTCATAATTCTTTGTAATTTACGAATACATAATCGCCTTCAACTGAATGCCTACAAAGTGCAAATTGTGCAAGCTTTACACTTTAATATCATTAATAAAATTCTTTGAGTTGTAATTTACGAATACGTAATCGGTTTTTGCGTAATATTTTTTATTCGAAAGTTATGAGGTACGGAAACCCCGACAATAATTAATGAACACCCTATAATATAATCTGGACTTCCATTTATCCTTGCTATATGCCTGAGAAATATTAGGGGCGAAAAAAATCATATTTTTTTTTTTTTGTATCTTAGCTACTTATCCTCGCTATCTGCGCAATAAATTTGCTTTAATCTTAATCAACGCAAATGCATTTAACTTTTGATTTGCATTAGCTTTTAGTTCCGGCACTCGAGATCACTGATATAACAAGCCTTTTCAAGTCAAAACACTACCATAAAGGCCAACGATTCCAGCATTTAAGAAGCACTCACTTCCTCAAGAAAGAAAATACCGCACAGAAATGAATGAACTTAAAGCAGCAGCAGTGAACAAAAATAGCATGCGAAGTAAGCGAACGGCTCACACGTCATGCATAGAATAGAATTCTCACATGCGCGGCAAAAAACAAATACCAAAACCCAACCCTCTTTTCCTTGTACGCGCGTATTTTTTTATTTTTTAAGAGGCGAAATAAAACTTCCCGAAAATCTCGTACATCCTCTTAAAGACTTGACCACACGCCAGAGTTTTCTTAGGAAATTATCTTACTATGTGTATGTGTATGTGTGTGTGAGCAGCGAAAGTGATTCGGACTCTTTCTACTACATCGTGCCGCAGTGTCGTGCGTTGACCCCTTTGCTTTGGAATCTTTTGATATTTAGTTTCTTCCAACCCTTTTTATTATTTTTTTTTCGTTCTTTTTCTTTTCTTTTTCTTAGCGTTCATTCCACACAAACAACTCTCCAACCGGTTTGTCTATTTCTTTATTCATGAGTTCCCCCCCCCCCCCTTCATCTTAGCAGCAGCTTTCATAAGTTCTTAAGAATGGATCGTATAAGTGGCGTGCAGGGGGAAAGAGCAGTGGAGGGGGGTCGGTAGGCGTGAATTCGTATGATTGTGTAATGGATTCCCCCTAGAGCGTTTGGTGGAATTATTGATAATGAGTATGAAATTATAAGGCTGTGATGAATAGGAGAAGGTGGGGAATCATATGCTCTTTTTTTTTTTTTTTCTTTTACAGATGCTGTTACATTCGACCTCTGACGGTGCAGGGTTACTGAAGACGAATAGCAAGTGTGTAGAGGTTATATACAAAAATGCAACTCAAATGCTTAAGCATGAACTGTGCGCATATTTTATTATTTTAGTTTATTTTTTGTTTCCACTTTTTTTTTTTTTCCCAAAGAGAAAATAGTTTTTAAAGTTACGATGTTTTTATACGCAAGTAACGGCACTACTGAATGTTTTTTAAACAGTTTTTAATTTTTTTTTCTACCCAGATGGTTCGCATTATCAGTTTTTTTTAAAAGAAATTGTAATTTATGTACTAAAAATTATAATTTTTTTCGACCTTAAGTGTAATACGAGTTATTAGCTTCCTTTTCCTATTCAAAGGTTGGTATACTCCTCTGATGGTGCAAGATTATTGAAGACGAATTATGATGGTTAGATACAAAATTTCAATTCGGATGTCTAAGCGTTAATTGCGCTTGGAATTTACTATTTATTTAAAAAATAAATAGTTTAATAAATTATGATGTTTTATAACTGAATAATACTTTTGCAGTTTTCTATTCGGTACTGCAATATGCGTTTTATCTAGAGGTTATTTTATTATTTGTAAGGCTCCAATGTCTTGAAATGCAGTTTGTTCCATCGTGCTAGGTGGAGTTGCTCTTCAGCGGCCCCATTAAGTTTCCCGCATGGCTTCTGGTTAGGTAGGGGTATTGCACAGTATTCAGGGCTGATTTTCAATGATGCATATTATAATGCTTTAAACTTTATTTTTTAAAGTTTAAAAAATTACACTATAATTCATACTAATACCATAAGTTTATAAAATACAATCAAGTATAATCTTTCAAAGAAGATATAAAACAAATATATTGCTGCTTATACTAACTTATTTAATTACTAATGAAATTATGGCTATTTTTTTCTGTCGTAGCATGAATAAATGGGTACATGTGTCTAATACATTCTTCTATCTTTGCTTTCAAAATTCTTCCATTTTTGTTTTCAAAAAGTTAAATAGCGACCTGATGTTTAGCAGTCGCAACCCTTGTCTGAACAACGGGATATATTTCTTTCACATACCTATATTCCCTTTTCCCTTTGTGGCTCCATCACTGCAACGTTTTCAAAATTCGGAAATCAAATTTTGGCACTTTTATACATAATAAATTCTCAAAATTTTCGGCAGCATTTCTTATTTTTTTTTTCATTCAATATTTAGAGACACAAGACGATGCCTCATTTTGTGGCAAAATATTGCTATAAAAACTTCAATTACAAATAAAGTGTATTAAATAAAAATAATTAATAGATGTTTTTTATAATAAACGTAATCTAACAAATTTATAAGTAAAGAAATCTACTTTTATAATGTCATAATGGTATGTTTAGACCCGATACTATAAATAAAAAAGCATCGATTTTCCTTTCCGATCCTTCTGTGGATTATCCATAGAATCTGCTTAACTGCAACTCCCGAGTCATCTAATTCGAAGGATAATTTTGAGTATAACTGCCCTAGTATCTAAATTTTTCTTTAGTTATTCTACCGCATTCCTAATAATTAAAGCACGGCTCTTTACTAAATCGTCTAGATACTCTATGCTATCAGTTTATGTTGATTCATATCAGTTGTAACTAAATTAAATCAGAGGCTAAAATCAATAATTAAACTGGAATACTCTGATTAAATACAAATAATATAGCATGACTCATATAAGTAGAATAAGGCATCTCTTTCGAAATTTTATAGTCCAAGGCGAAAGTTAAATGAATTATTTATATTTATTCAATTTTATTTTCAATAACAAATTTATCCCAAGTACCCCGTTTGGAAATCAAAAAATTAAAATTGTTTCTATTTTGGTTTAAAAACTATTTACTAATTCTCCACCTTTTGCCCTCTGCCTTTTTGAAATATGCACACAGGCAAACCGAGAAAATTTCAAACATAATTTTCGAATTCAGGGTGAAAATTAAATTCATCAAAATCTTGATGTTATTATTTGATGATTGCAATCTTTATTCATTTTATGCAATGTAATCTCCTGGTTAAGCAAGAGATCATGAGAATTAGAATATTCTGAGGTCTACGCATCCATGGACCATTTCCCCAATTTAAATAAATCCAAATTATTGTTACTTTTAATGTATTTTAGATCCGAAATATCAACAATTGACACCGGTGCTATATACGATAATTAGCTCGAACTTGGTTGGTATTAAACGGAGAAATTCTTAAGATCTTGCTTTTGGAAGGCGAGATTATAAGAATTTCTCGTTGAAAACTTTTAAGATTTTATTAGTTTCTAGAGAAATGAAAATGAGTTTCTCAAAATTATAGAATTCTTTGATAAACATGAATTTTTAACATATTTGTAGCTTTAAAATTAGTTGCAACATACATCCTATTTCCTAATTCACAGAATGCAACATCTAAATACTGACCACTAAAATTTTATAATTTCTCTATAATATGAAATTTTATATACAAACCAAGCAAATATTTCGAGCGCATTTCATTCCTATAGGCCTAAGCTGTAATTCAATCCTCTATCTTTTGATGCATGTTTCAATCTAATTCAATTAGTTTGGCAAAACTATTACAGGAATTTACTATGCGGGAGATTAAATTTCTCAAATGTGCTGGCTTTTACACAAAAATATAGAATTTTAAATGGTATTTAATTTTTTTTACGTATCTCATGCCTTATAAAAAAATTATTTCATCTTCTAATAATATAATTTGACAATGTGCCCAATTAGAATGCAATGCCAATAAACTGCAAACGAAACCAAATAAATGTGTAACTTTTACGCCATAATCCCATTCCCTATTATTATCTGTTTGTTATGTTATTACTCAGTTTTTAAATATTTTCTATACAAGAAACAACTCATGTCTATAACACTACAAAATTTACAACTGAATTTTCGTAAAATACTACGAACAAAAAATAATTTACGAATATCTACTAAAAACGGTTGTAATTTTTAAAAATAAATGATCTCGTACCGTATTTTGTATTACATCATCGAGATAAAAAGATAAAAATTCACAATAACCCTTTCTGACAATCTCCAAACCGAAACAGGCGAAGAAAAATGACGCTCAACTTCAAAGGCGTATGCGTAAAAAACTGAAACATGTAATTACTGCACATTATTCATTTAAATGTTGCTGATGTATCATGTAGTATCTATTCCGGATCCACTAGCATACTCAAAGAACTATGTGAAATATATACATAAAAAAAATCAGTAAATAAATAAATAAATAAAAACCCCAACAATGAAATGCATATAAAAAAAGTGATTACCAGAAAACCGGTTTTCTAGTTCATAGGGTCAAGGTGATACGGACATCGCCATCCGAAAACATCTCGAAAGAAATCAGGTGAACAACCCACCTGATGATTCTGTTGAAAATGTTCTTGGTAGATATTAAAAAAATAAAAAAAAAGTCGGGGGGAAGGGTCCAATCTAATTTTTCTTGCTCGAGCGAAGACACTTTGCGTGATACGACTCGAAAAAGACCGCAGGCGACTTTTTTTCTTTTTCTTTGCCTCTTTTACTTTCGAATGCGTGATGCTGATGTTCTTTTCTTCTTAGGGTTAGTGTTTTTCAAAAAAAGATATAGAGGATTCATTGTTTGAGAACAAAAATTTCGTGTGTTTACGTTCCAAGTTGAAACTTGTTCTAAGCGATATGAAAGATGTTTGACCGGTTAACAGAGGGGAAAAAGAGAAAGAAAATAAATAAAAAATGCACTATCATAATGAAAGCAAGAGTGATGGAACAGTGGTTGTTTTTGTTTGGAATTCGGTAGCGGGTATGTTTCGTGTTTCGTAATGAAAGTGAAAACAAAGCTACCACAAACCGTACATAACATTGTTCTGTTGAAGGATATTAAATAACAATTCTTTAAAGGTCCCATTACTTAATAATTGTTGCCATTGAAAAAAAATTCAGGAATATAATATCATAAAATGAGAAAACTAATTCAATATACAGCTATTATCTGAAAACAGATGAGAAATTTCCAAGCAATAAATCTTCACCAAAAAATATTTAATAAATAAATAACATCATTAAGTCATTGTAAAGGCATAGATTTTTTTTTTTTTTTTTTAAAGAACTATCGTACGAAGAATAAATTTAGAAAATTCAATTACTTAATGCCTATAAATAATTTAAAAAAATTATTTTATTTTTAAAACAAAATCTGCATTTTTTTAAAAAAAATTGTATTGTTTTACAATGGATCAAACTGTGTTCGCATGATATGCAATAGATGAACTGTATCAATTTATTTTAAAAGTCGGCGTGCATCTTGTAGTAAGAAAAAAGTTATTTTTGTCACAGTGACATAATTTTAATTGACTCGATTATTACTTTTCACATCCAATTTTTAGAAACAGAAAAATAATATTTTGATCCTGAATTCAATTGTTTCTAGTCAGAAAGGTCAGTACGAAAATCGCTAAAATTATTTTAGGCTTCATTAAAAATTAAATAAGAATTATTTTCCAATTATTTTAATTATAAAAATATTTTGTCGTTAATTCACATTTTTTTCTTTTTCCATACTACTGAGATGAATTTTAAAAAAAATATTAATTCAGGTACAAGGGTAATTTGATTTGTTTTCATGACACAGGACTTATTAAAATTTCACTCTTCTATGCTGCATATAAAATAAAGCACACACAAAAATCCCTGAAAACCTACGCTTTTACTACTTAACCGATCGAATTATTAACAAATAAATCTTTCAACGTATTTAAAAAGTGTATTAAAAAACAGCGTACTTAAAAAGAACTGACATGCCATATCGCTAAGTAAATACACATGACACTTTAACAAAAGAACGAAGGAAGCAATGACAAATCAAGACAGAAGCTCTTTTCTTTATTCCTTTTATTTGTTTACGATTTAAACACACAGTGCTATCTATATTTAAAAAGCGCCAGCGGAATTCGGAATACTCACTATGCGAAGCTTATCAAAAATGTCCCGTTTGATAACCGAAGGCGTAACCCAGTTCCGATAAAGCAGTGAAATGTGTTTACATATTTCACAAGACGGAAGTGAGAAAAGGGTCATTTTCATGTCAATGCGCGATTTGGGTTATTGAACGGAAACTGAGACCTTTATTTGTCAAGCGCAATGAGATCACGACAAAAAAAAAAATGGCTTTTGTCTTTGAAATAAACTCCTACGCAAAGAGTGTTAGGGGATTAAATATGATGATTTCAACTAAAAATAATGACTGTCTTTGATGAACATCGATACTTGCTAATTCACTTAAGATTACTAGGGAGAAGGAGATGATATAATGTTCCGGGTGCTGCTTTATTTTACCACTGACTTTTTAATGGGGAGTCAATAAAGTTTCTAAAACGAATACATTGCTGTTTACTTATGCTCACGTGAAATATAACAATTACATATCTAATAAGATGATGTGTCGTCTAACAGTAAGTACCTCGTAAGATCACATGTGATTTGATGAAATATATACAGTGATGCTTGTCATGTGACTGACGATGCATTGATTCTAATATACTCGACTAACACCAATTCCTTTACATATCTGCCTTTACTTATGCTTTCTACGTGCTCACGTGAAACATATCAATTTCGCATCTATTAAGAGGATGTAACGTCTAATAATACATTCTATACCACATGTGGTTTGATGAAATATATACAGTGGCATTTTCCATGTGATTCTGAAGAATACATTAATTCTAATATACTAAGCTTATATCAATTCTTTTACATATTTGTCATCATATTTTTTGAAACAGTACAAATTTATAGCAATTCATAATATATATATAGTAATGATTATACATCAGGTAAAATCTTACCTATGTTCAGAAATCAACAAAATATTCAAATTGAAAATGATAATTCAATAAGCTGTTTGCTGTTTAGTTTTGATATTTTTACTTTCGCTTCAGCTGCTGAATTTTTGAAATCATAACTGCTAAAAACACTCATTAGAGGATATTGAAACTGAAAAATTATCTCTCTATTTATAAAGTTCTGTTCTTCTAATAATAAGTATTTGGCAAAATTTTTGTATGGACATTTATATATCGTTAGGCACAGTTTGTAATAGTAAGACCAAAATTAAAAAAATAGTAGCAAAATTGAATCAACTGTAATATGCTGCACATCAGAATATTCATTATGCAAACATTAATTCCTGTAATAATAATTTCATAATTTTAAACGCACTTTTTATAAGATTATCTATTTAAAAATATTTTATCTTATCATTTTAACTACGAAAGCAATTTTGTCCTAAATTTTATTTTAAAGTAAAACTCTTCATTCGAATTAAAAATTAAAAGAAAAACGGTCTATTGAAAATCCGACGTGGAAATGCAATAATACTTTATATTATTCAGTGCTGTAAAATAGATGATAAGGTATCAGTACTATACCGCGCCATGTTTAACGTGTCGTACATGTTCACGAGATTTTGTAATTGTTATTTTCAGTAAAATAAATTACAAAGAATTGTAATATAAATAACGTGAACTAACAAATTATGATTAAAATCTTAATGATTTTTACAGGAACAGAGTTTGAACTAAAACAAGAGAATTTTTCCGAAGAAAATCTGCTTTTTCCACGGAATGTTCGGGGAAAGGTGATAACAGCAGGTAAGTGATACATTAATTTCAACGCGCATTGGTAGCGCAATGGCGATTGCGCAGGTGTAATTTTTTAAGGCGCGATCACGAACTTATGATTGAGACAGCTGCGCATACTCACGGACCGAAATCTCACGATCAAAAAGCGTGTGATCACTTGTTTTCCTGCTTTCCTGAATTTCCCCAAGAATAGGATACGCAGAATTTTCGTCCTTATTCGGAGAAATCAACACAGAAACGTCACTATTTCGATTATTTCCGTAATGCCCAACGCATAACGTCACTGTTGTGGTGGAACGATACACAAGCCAATGAAAGTCAATATTTTCATGCTGCAGACTTTGTTATGGCGTCTTTAGGATTATGCTTAGCATCACGAGTAAGGCAAATAAAGAATATTATAGGAAACAAAAATAGTAAACATTCATTTATATTAATATATTCAATTTATTTTTGAATTCTACGACACATTTTACAGATTTTTTTTTAAAAAAAGGACGTCGTCGAATAATGTAAATTTAAATATTAGATGGTTTGTGCTATTACGTTTACCTAATTGCAGTGATATTACTTATGCGAACTCACTTAAAAAATACAGTTTTTCATAACTTTTATAATTACACAGTTTACAAATGACATTTTGTACTTTAATTTTCTTGAATTCTTCTTGCTATAAAATAATAGATATTCGAACATCATCAATTTTTCTTTCCGAGATCAAAAACTTATACTCATCACTTCTTGATGCTGATGAAATATTGAAGTTAGAAAAGAGGATATGAATTTAGGTGTCGCCTTCGATATCTGATCACGGTTAAAAATTACGAGGTCCATTTTAAGCTTTCGAGTTTCTTCAAAAGGGAACGTTTATTTAATTGACATATTCGCTTTTAAATTTGTTAATTAAATTATTGAAAGGAAGATATCGTCCCAGGATATTTTACATAGGGTACTATAGTCTACAAAATGGGTTCCATTATATCCCAACCAACTCTGTTGAGTTAGATCCCATCAAATGGAATGTTCGTCTAACAAATCTTACTACCATGAACAAAATCGTTAACCATTTTGATCTTCAGTCAATGTTTTTGTGCCCATCATATTGTGGAGTATTAATAAGGATAAAGGCTATTTTCTGATCTGTTTATAATAGACAATACACGCAAAAATAAAACAAACTTTTCAAAAAATAAGCAAATTTTTGCTTCTTTGTCATAATGCATTTTTTCACTGACATGTACTGCAACTAGTCATCTAGTCATAGCGTTATCTAGTTTTTTTTGTGACGAATTTGATTTTCTGAATTCTTTCCTTTTTCTGCTTTTTAGTAAATAATTCATATTAAAAAAAAAAACGGATTAGATTTGATTTTTGGAAAATTAAAATTTTAAGCAGTTTTTCTTCATAGCTTTTACTGCACATACAATAGAGTTATTTTAATATGATTAATGTGTATTAAACAGTCTAAAGAGGGAAAATGTAAATGCAATAGCGAAATGTATTATTTAGGGTTTTTTTAAATCTCTTCCTAAATTTTAATTAATCTTATTTTACTAATTAACCAGTTTATTGTTTATGAATTTTTATATCAAATTATATACTTACTTATATGTTTTTCCTTTCCTTTTATTTATTTATTTATTTATTTTTGATTTTGAGAAATACTAAAAACTGTTTTGCCCAGTCAGAATCCCCGGTTCCATTCCCAGAGAAACTGTCGCAGTGAAAATCACTTTACCCAGCTACTTTAGTTTGGAGTAAGAACACATCAGCCAAATATCGCAGCTGAATCTTTTTTACGACATAATAAAAAAAAAGTGAATAATAAAGAAATTAGAGTAAATTTCTGAAATAAAATATATATGGATGGGCTAGCAGGATGGCTTCACTATTACGGAAAAAAAATGAACGGACAAATGAAATTGAGCTAAATTCATAGCCACCTCCCATTCAAGCATAAAAGAAAAGTGTCCAATTTTTTTAAAGGACACTCTGGCCGTTTGAAAAAGGATGTAGCATATCCTGGAAGTCTATAGGCCGTCGTACGTCACAGCACTACATCCAATTAGCGGATGCGGTGAAAATTACGTCAGAGTCGCGTTTTTCTGGCGAAGCCCTGATGACAAGTGAAAGTGACGCAATAAAATCGCGGTTCGTATTATGAATCCGTTCTGACAAAAACACTTTTTCCTTTCTTTTTCCAAGTGCTTTAATCATCGAATGACCCCGATTCACAGCTGGATTCATACAGTAGCTGCTGTGGATGATGATGATGATGACGAAGTGGAAAATTTAAAAGTCCCTACAACAGCTTTGCCACGTTTTGTGTGCAGGAAGTTATTCGTCAGAGGATATGCGACCTCATTTCATGCTCATTATTTGCATTTTAATTTTTGTTCACTGTGTTTAAACTATTACGAGACACATTTGAGCAGTAAACCTAATCAACACAGGGCTATTTCAACAGTGTTAACTCATTGTAATTTTAAAAAAAATCAAGGGATAAGTAAAAAAAATTTTGAAGGGGGTGGGATAAACAGAAAATGGAGAAAATATCACTTATTTTCCCCCTTGAGCTAATCAGCCATATATTTAAAGTAATTGAGAGAAGGAAAGAACCAGTTCCGCAACCCCAATCACTGATCCGATTTCTATAATTTTTGCTTTATTTACAGGCTTATGACCGTGAGATATCTCATGAGCGGTCATCTCTCCTCCAATTTTTCAAAGAAATGGTATCAAAACCATTACTTTATTGTAAATTCTCTATCAGAAAAAAACTACGATAGAGTCTTCCAACCTCAATCATTGCACTGATTTTTACAGCCTCAACTATTGCACCGATTTCGATAATTTTTATTTCATATGAAAGCTCATGAGTATTATATATATCACAAATATTCGCCGGACCGCCATCTCCTATTTTCGAGACGAATCTCAAAATAAAACATTGACACAGTTTCTAACCTTAACAATTGGTCTAATTTCTCTAAATAATATTGATACTTCGCGTGCATAGTTTCTCAAGCAGAATTCTTTAGTTTATCGTGCAAGTATAATTTAAAACTGTAATTAAACTTTGTGTGATAAGATTAATTTACCAAAATTGGTTGACATTTCTAAATTAATTTTATTATACGGTAGGCGGACAGCTGGTCACCAAAGGCGGCTAGTAAAAATTTAAAATGTAAATTACATTCACTACTTAAATACGCAACAACATTCCGAAGGTTAGCCAACTGGGCGTATTTCCAGGGTCCCTCCCACCCAGCGAAACCTTATGGATAAAAAAAATTGTTTATTATGAAGGCTGGCAAATTTGTTTCCTGTATTCTCAAGTCAAGAAAAATGTTAAGAGAAAAAAAATAATGCATTTATTTATTTCATTTTTCATTCAAGGGGATCTCAATCCATAATTATGCCTTGGTCTTCAAATTCCAAAGAACAATGACCTTAAAAAAGAATTATTAGAATGTTTTTTAATCAAAATTTTCGCCTTAAACTGAAAATTTCGTCTCAAAATGTGATTGTAAAAAACTTGAATAAGGTTTTATTTAATGATATTCTTCAATAATTAAACGAAAAGCAGTACAGGATATTAATCTGCATTTTTAAATATATATATATAAATTTACTAAAAAAATTCTTTTTAATTGAATTTTTTTCAGCTGTCATAGTATTATTTACATATTTGCAACAATTCAATCTGAAATAATGAGATGCTACATCCTAAAACAGGCCTCCAATATATATTTTATTTTAAAAAAGGAAGTTAATTTTTCTTCACTAATTCCACCAATATTTTCAGCAAAATTTCATTTCTGAACGCGTAGTTGCGAAAAATAATAAAGCAAATAAAAAAAGCAACAGCAATAACGAAGGAAAAAAAAAAAAAAAATCCGTTGAGGAGCACGTGCGCCTTGATCATTGCAGGTGCATTTCGTCAACACGGATAGCTTGTTTATTTGGAGCATCCACAGGCAGCGAGGGAGAGTTTGGCAGCATGCCAGGAATAGACCCTCAGCGCGTTTTTATCTAAAGATAGCGATGCCGGATCGACCAATACCTTTACAAAATGGAAAAAAGGCACGGTTGGTTTTTCGCTCGCTCGTTTGATCGCATTCAGGAAATGTTTCTCATTTTATGCACAAGGTAGTTCTGGAAAAATTCCTTTTCAGTGCAGTTTAAATCTTTATTCAATTTTCTGGTACAGTGGCGTGCCTTTTAATATTTCGGAATAAAAAATACAATAAAATTTAATTCAATTGGTTGGCTGTAATTTCACGTTAAAATGTACCATATGAATTAAGATAGTATATACTTAATTAATGAAGTAATATTGCCACTGTAATGGCGTAGCGAGGATTAATGACGCCCATGGCAAAAATTTTTTGAAGTCCAAATGCTATCAACAGTGTCTTACTAAGTGTAAATAACGCTAGGATATGGTATTATTTTTTTTTATTTCGTCCTTGAATCATATTTGGTTTTTGAAAATGACATAAATGACTAATGTTTAATATTTGCTGCCAGGAACAACGTTCGATATGCCTAGGTGCAGGCATATCGAACGATGAATAATTTTGAAAATCCAATGAGGTGTGAAATTTCTGATTAAATGATGGACAATCGAATCAAAAGCGTGGGTACAAATTAACTAGGTAAAATGCTTAAAAAAAAACTAAAATTGTTTATACAGCAAGTATTAAGAGTGCAAATGGATATTAGATAGGGAAACGTATTACGTTTACTTTTTCAGCAATTATAGGCAATCTTACGTTAGTCCATTTCGTGGACACTGATATTGGTATTAAGTATTACTGATCATCAAATACTTTCTCATATATCAGTATTCTTGACACCACAATCCAATTTGAAAAGCACAAATGCTTATATTTACGAGACTAGAACCAGTAATAAAAATTCTTTGGTTACAGAAAAAGTGTTTAGCTTTAACATCTGTTTTTGCTCCAATGGAAAATTAATAGGGGTTGAAAAGTCAAAATAATAAGAAATTTAGCTAAAGATATAAATAAATATTTTTCAGTTTTCTTTTTTGCAAGGGATGTATATATATATATTTATAGTTTCTTTTTTTAATATATATTTTAGATAATTTATTATATCTGGTTTTAAGAAAGTCAATCTCACTTGTTAACCTGATGTCACCTGTTGATTCTTACAATACACGTGATTTCTGATGGTTTATTTTTTAATTTCTAGGTTAAATTATTTTTTAATTGTTTGCCGTTAATTCTCTTTCCTTTTACAGTACTTTCATTAAAAAAATGTACTTAAAATCGTGTACTGAAGATAATGGATAATTTGTAAAATTATAACTATCTAATTATTTATCTATAACCATCTATTATTTATTTTAATTTGATAAGACTGCAAAATGATAAATTTTCAAATTATTTTTTAAGTAATGGTTATGGTGAAATGACACAAGAAAGTAATCTTTCAGACCTCTTCATATCAATGAAAGTTCAAACATGTCAGTCACTGGTGATTCATGAATTCTGGCTTTTTGCATACCATACTAGCAAACAAAAATAACAGTCACACAATAGGACCGCGCAATAAAAGCATCAACAGAATTTTTAGAAAATATAATATTAATTCTGCAAGGGAAAAATTTCTAATCGTTTCATGTTTCAGTTTTTGTATAGTCCCTATCAATAGGATTCAACTGGTACAACAGCTATAATATAATATTTACAAGTACTATTACGGTATTTAATAGTTACAGGTATTAATTTAAAAGGTACAACAGCACCTTTAAATTAATAGTTAATCTTTACTATTAATAATGTAAGAATGCGTCTCCATGTGTGTGTTTGTCTGTACAGGTGTATGCTGGCAGGACAAACTATTTGAAGCACAGCTACGAAATTTGACACATATATATATTTAGAAGGGGAAAATGTGCAGCTTGGAGCGATTCTTTTTTCGAAATTTTAATTGATTAAATAATAGGTTGTACTTTTGAGGTTTTTCTCGATTAGCTAACTAGTTAGTCACCAGAGGGAGTTAGTAAGAAACAATTACAAGCTATGAGGCTTTTTTTTTTATACTGATAGAGGATAATTTATTTTTTGCATTCATTTTGAATTCTGAGATGGCCAAACAACGCCATTTTTCTGTAATTATATCCAACATTAAAAGCACAAACCGCCTCATATTTAATCCTCTCTCTCCTAAAAACTATATACATATAGATAAGGTGGAACGAAAAAGATAAGAAGGCACGTACGCCTCATCCATATGATCCAAGATCAGAGCAACAGATAAACAGAGATAAAATGTCACCCACAGAATGGGAGACGACGTATGACAGCAAATCAGCTTTGTAAAAACAGTTAACCGAAATCTGCCGATACCGAAATGCGACCACAACAGGACGCTAACGAGACGCGGTCTAGTCACCAAGAGAAGGAGACAAACCTCTGATATTTGAATAGAGCAATTATGAAAAAAATAGAGAGGCTGGTAAACAACTTCGAAATAATATCGAAAGATGTTCTCCTCCTCTTTTTTTTATTTCTTTATCACAGTTGTTATAAGTGGGTGGATTGAATAAAGTTTAGAACGCGGAAGTCTAGAAAAATCGGGACCCCATTTATTTAGTGTCTCGACATTGAACGGGTCACGTTTCAATGCGACACACAAATATATATATTATTTTTTTTATTTTATTTTTGACTCAAGGAACAAGTGTTCGTGTTCAGTTGACTTTTCAATATTGACGTATAGAATTGGAAGTACGTTATTCTCTTCTGATCTACGTGTTGGCAGCGTAGCATTGTGTATTTTTCCGCCTTTTTTTTTCATTTTTTTATCGCTTTTGATTAAATTTATTACTGCTGCTTGCGAGCTTACAAAATGCTTCCAGGGACGCGGCCTTGGCTCGGTTTTTTTTTGTTATATTTGTTTTAGCAGGCATAGCTTTCATAACGCTCGAGTATGAGGTTTAGAGATACGGTTATTTATCTATTAAGTTGCAATGCAGAGATGGTACAGAAGAAAAATATTCCACGCACTTTTTTCGAACTATTTTTAGTATTATCGAAATATCTTGACTCTTTTTAATAAGCAATAATATAAATCTCCTTTTAACTGGGAATAACAAGGTTAAACCAGATTTTGAAGTATCATTTTACTGCAATATATTTTCAGGAAAGTGAAAATTTTTTTAAAATCCGGAATTTCAAGAGATAGGCATTTTCTGATGGCAGATTTTGCTGGAATACATATATTTTAGAAACTAAGCTTACACTATACAAAGTCATCATTTTTTTTTAATGTAAAGATCATAATTAAATAAACAGCAGCCTAATGTAAAATTAAAAAAAAATATACAAATATACATTTTTTTTTAAATTCGCACTTTTTTGAAGATATTTACAAATTTTTTTTTAAATCCGGAATTTCAAGAGATAGGCATTTTCTGATAGCAGATTTTGCTGGAATACATGTATTTTAGAAACTAAGCTTACACTATACAAAGTCATCATTTTATTTTTCATGTAAAGATCATAATTAAATAAACAGCAGCCTAATGTAAAATTAAAAAAAATATACGAATATACATTTTTTTTAAAATTCGCACTTTTTTGAAGATATTTACTATGCACAACAATAACAGCGGCAATTAAATTTCCTACATATCATGTAATTCTTTATACAATAATGTTGTTTCTTTATCTTAAAGACGTTATCTGGGTTTAAAACTTAAATCATCAAAAGTTCCTAAATTTTGGTAATTTTATATAACTAACGATAGGAACTATGATATTTTGCTGCGTTTTAACCAAGCCATTTTACACAATAAAAAAATCAAAGCACATGTACATTATTTTTATATATATTTCAAAAGAGCGACCATATATATCAATTTAAGGACAGTTTTGATAAAGTGCGGCAGTAAGCAGTTTTCTCTCTTAGACCAAGACTGATAAAATTTACAAGTTACTCTCGATTTTAAATAAACACTTCAATAAAAACGAGACTGCAATAAGTCGGAGAAAGTTAAAATTAAAAAGAAAATGTTAACAGGAGATCTAAATATTAAAACATTCAATATAGGAGTCCTATTTTTCATCTATACTGTATACAAAGTATGACCATTCAGATTTAGACAATAATATTGGTTCAGTATTGTAATTTCTTTGAATATCATGCATTAAAACTTATAATGCTTTTTTTTTATTTCGTGTTATCATAAGTGTCATTATATGCTCCGATTTTTTTTTGTTCCAGTTCATAATCTACCATAGTTTTTTAATTATCTAGCATATATAAGTTCGAGATTTAGAGAATTTTGTATTTTTAATTATATCAATGGGGATAAAGTAGAAACATATGAAATCAAAAAGTATTTTAAATGAAATTGAGCGTTTAAATATTTATAAAGTTTTATATAAACAAACTACGTCCATTATTATTCAGAACGATATAATGGGATGAATTTAAGATTAGCGTTAGAAGCAGTGGCAGATTTCCGACTACGTAGCATCTTAGTGCCAATAAGCTCAAGAGGGAGGGGCCGTAAGGAAGTCGATAAAATGAATGCTATTAATTTGTTGCAAAATAAAGCAATTTGATAAAAGTTTAAATTCTCTGAAATACGTAATATTAGAATGAATGAAAATTTATATGTTCATCAATTTTTCTAAAATAAAAATATTAATCTAAAATAAATCATTCTGATAAAAGTAAAAACGTGTTGAAATGTGAAACTATATTGACCAGCTTATTAAAAAGAAGGCCTCATGATGCGCATAGTTCCCGACTGCCAAATGCTTAAATCTGCTAGAGTCCAAAATTGGTTAGAATTATATTGATTAGGGTCACATTCCAAGATTGACGCACTTACTTATTTACTTTTTGACGACTTTATGAAATAAATTATTTCTTTAGTATTAATGATTGCACTCTGAATGAAATTACATTACGTTATACTGCAAATAATAAGATAGCCAGAATTATCTCAAACGAGCAGCTAGCGTTACGACGAGGCCCACGATAACACTTAGAAATGACTTTCCTATTTTTTTCTTACTCGTATCGTAATAAGAATTTTAATTTAATGGCTTGCGACCTATTTTAGATTTTAATATTAAACGTATTATGATCGGGACTGAATTAAGCCTTCCAGGAGCACATTGGCTATGCATATTTGGGGGCACAAAAACTAAATATCTTTCTTAAGATTTTAATTTAATCAGTATATAAGCAGTTTCACGAGCAAATTTTAACAAATCACAAAATATGTTGTTGCAGATCACTTAAAAAAAAAATTGAATTTTAATACATCGCGTAAAAAATGCACAATTAAAAGTTAAAATTTAAATCTAATATTAAAAATAAATATCGGAACTTTTATTTTAACATAATCTAAATAATATTGTCTAATACGATCGGACTTTTTTTTTAAAGATTATAAATAAACCTTTTTTTTTTTTTTTTTAGAATTATAAAATAACATAGTATAAAATTAGCAAATGGTAATAATTCAGGAATATAACAAAAATTATGTTCGAAAATTAATTTAAACAATGCTTTATATCAATTTGAATAAGTTTGAGTGCACGGACTTTGTAATTAATGAAAAGAACAAAATAAAATAATTTTAGAAATATCGCAAAAAAAGTATTTAGGGCTTCTAAAGTTGCAGGACTCTAGGCAAGGGCCTACTTTACGAATTGAATAACCCTGCCCTGATCGTGAAAGGCCAAAACGACCGTTTTCTAGTGACAGCGTGTATAAGCAATAAGAAAAGAAATAAAATATCAAATCTACAGTTGTTGAGTATACTGTATAACGAATTGCTAAAATCATAATTTTATAGAATCAATCACAAGTTATTATCATTATTATTATTTCTGCCATAACATTTAGTCTAGACTCTGACTTCAGACAGTAGAAATAAGGGTAAAATAAACAGATTTTGGGTTTTAATTTAATAATTTCAGCTATTCTGCTCTAAATACCTGTGTATAATTATGAACATAACATAGAATTTGCAATATGCATATAATTTAAATATATGCATATAATTTAATTATAGATTTAAATATAAATCTTTGCATATGCACTTTTTAACATTTTCAAAATGGCTACAACCACATATAGCAAGAATAATTCAAGAAATAAAGAATGCAATTAACGCATAAAACCTCTAATAAACTTCTTATAACTGTTACAGATTCTGAAATTTTTTATATTTTGATTTACATTCACTTATCATTTGCTGTCAGTCATTAAAAGTGTCCATAATGCAAATATTTATTATTATAGTTATAATCCTGCGGTGGTGAAGAGCAGTTTTATTTCAAGACTCACATTTTGAAGCATATAAAATACTTGTGGTTATTATAAAAAAACATTAAGGGCAGAAATTGATACAAATAATCGAATTAATATTGCATCGATAAATTACTACTAATAGATTACCTTTCGACAAAAGAAGCGATAAAAAAAATAGGTATCTCTGTCTCTCACTTTTCCTTGCTAATGAATTCTTTTGATGAAATGGAATTCCAGACGCCTTTTCACCGCTGTTGGAATCAATTGCTGCTTAAATATCTTTTTATTTATATAAAATTAAAAGGAAATAATTAATATAATAAAAGTTGAAATTAGAGGATATATCAAACTTTCACTTTTTTAATTAGAAAAAAAAACAAATTTTTAATTTTTATTTTAGTTTTAATAAGTTAAGTTAATTGGAAAGTAAATTGTTTAACAGCATTATGATTTTAATTCTGAAGGTATGCAATTTTTTTAAAAGCAATACTTTAACGAATAACTATGATTTTTTTGGGAAAATTAGCAATTAATCTAGCTAAATATCACATTAATGCACAATTAATTTTTCATGTTAATTCAAACTGAACTCTAGTGAAAACAAAACAGTTTTCAAAAAACTTGAATAGAAAAAAAAATGTTTAAAATAGCTTATTTAAATAACATGCAATGATTATTTTAATAGTAAAATGTTCGTTGCTATGTCGCTTCCAATTTTTAATCAACAGTAGAAAATAAAAACGGCGAAATTTTAGGGAAAAAAATCCAAATGCAGAAAGTATTTTCGTTTTAATAAAAACAACTGAGGACAGAGTGAGAGAAAGAGAGAGACAAAAAATAAATAAAAATAAAAAACTATAACAGCAACGACAAGGAAAGATTAATAAGAATCTGTGATAAGGAGAAAATGAATAGCTGCAACGAATGAGGATATATCTTCCACGAGTGAAAATGACATTTATTAGAACAGCGAAGAGATTTCCGTATTCTGTAAATGTGTTTTTCCGTATGACCTTATTTTTTTCTCTCCCAATAGCTTAAATATTAAATGACAGAAAATACTCGGAAGAAATAAAATTATTTCACATCTGTTTTTAAAAAAGCAGTTAGTGAATGCAATATAGAAATATATGTTATGAAAAATCACCAGAAATATTTATAAATTTTTTACAATTGTGTAAACGCCATCTATGGATTTCATGGAATTAAATTGGCTATTGAAACTTCACTTAAATAAATACAATTTGAATGCTTAACTGAATAAAATCTATTTCTACGCATAGCAGATTAGGCGTAAATGTAAAAGTCCATAAATGCAAAAGAAATTTTTCAAGAATTCAACTTTTAAATCCATTTTTTTTTTTTTTTTGCTAAGTTAGCTAAGTTTTACAAAAAATGCTGTATTTTAAAGTGCACACTTTGATGTTAATTTCCAATACGAATATTGCGTCCAATTAATTATATGCAAATATTTCGAAGTAAATAAAACATTTTTAAATAGAAATTTGTAGCTGGAAAAATTTGAGATTTTAAATTATAGTAAGTAAAATAAAGACTTTAGTAAATATTATGTATAAGAGAATAATGAAAATCTGCAGGGTATTTTTTTTATTGAATTTAAACTACAAAAATATGCGCGTGCATTTTCATTTTTGCCTAAACAATATTTTAATTTTTAATATAATTAACGGTAATTTAATCATGCGAAGTTTACATATTATTTGCAAAAGTCTGAGATTATCTTTTAAAGCATTTTTTTACAACGAAATACATTTGTTTTTCTTTATGATTGATGCATTATATTTTGCAAATACATAAGTAAAGACTGCTAACGTCAGTTTTTGTAAATCCAAACTCAATAAAAAGCAAATATTGCTAAATGCAAGTGGCGGTAACCGATAACCGCCAATACCCAAATGTAAACACAACGAACTTATGCAATTCCACCCAGACGCTGAGTCGCCATAACACGAATACTATCAAAACAAAAATCGAACAGAATAATACTAACTACATCAATACATCACAAACCTTACCTGTAATAAGCTTTTGTGACAGTTTTCCATCGGCGGATACTGCGCAAGCAGAGCCATCATCATCCCGATCCTTCTCCGACGGTGATGAGGATGCATCATCTTTTTCCTCCGCTGCGGCTGCATCCTTCCACACCGGTGTCCAAGCAAACCGTCCACCCTCCAAGGGTGTTCCTTGTATGAAATCGAAATTCCACCGATCCCGATTCCTTTTTTCCAACTTTTTAGTTTCGTTTTCTAGAAATTTTTCGGTGAGTTCATGATCCGGAGAGCCGAACAGACACCTCCTCGCACGGCTGGGAGCCCAGAGGACCCCGGGCCTGGGGTCGGGTCGCAAAATCCCCACTGCTGCCACGTCCCCCATAGAATCAAATGGGTAACCCGACGGAGCGTCCGCGCACAGCGAGAGCAACCATTTAAATGCCCGTTTCTCGTTTGAAGTGCTCGTCGTAAACAAGGCGAACGGGGACGCGAGGCCTTTTTTCTTCTTTACCAAGTTCTTTTCGTTGTTTAGTTTTTCGTCAGCCCGGCGAATGTTGTTACACTGGCATTTTTATCTTTTTGGGGTTTTTTATTCCCCCTGCTTATCTTTATTTACTTGGTTCTTAGGTTACGCCATGCAGGTAGCTACGTCACATCCGCTAAGGAATGGTTGCCTTTTTCGGGTATGATTGGCGAGTTTTTTTGCCATGTGTTGGCGGCGTTCAATTTTTTTTTATGGATGAAGTACTGTTTTGAGTTTTAATGAAGTATTTTTCTCTATGCATTCTTTTATATAGATAAAATATCGAAGTGTTCTTAGAAGTGAGTTGTTCGTAAACGAAATCAGTTATTATTTTTCTATTATTTATATTTCAAAAGTAAAAAAAATATTAATCAAAATTTTAGTTTTTTTTAAAGAAAAAAAATTATAAGAATGTATTAAATTATTTGCTTCAACTTAAACAATTGAAGTCCATTCAGTTTTAAATAATGCGCATTACATAATTTTGTTTCATAGTTATTTTTAATCTATTTCTGTCCATACAAGGGAAAAGAAACAGCAACAACCCCCGATAGGTAACAACCCCAATATGGAAATTTTTTAAAGCTGAAATTCATAAAATGCAAATTTAAAGTCTCCATTACATTTCAGATTCAAATAATGACATATTTCAGACATAAAGAAATTCAAGTATAAATATTTCTTTATATTTTAAATACGAAAAAAAAAAAAAAAAGGTTTAAATGTTGGAAACTAATAGAGGAATAATTTTAAGCAGCAATTTTCATTAAACTAAAAATGTTTCTGTTTGAGAAAAAGGAAAAGAAAAACATAATCAAATCCTACTTAAAAAAAGGAAAATATGATAAAGATAAGGATTTATAAATTTTGTGTTCTTCGTATAATATTTTATATATTTTGTATTATAAGTTGATAATTTAGATTTTCATGGGATATGGCACTTAATCATTATACCATAATATTTTTTAATTGTATATGGAAATATACAAATATTTGTAACAGTATAACAATTTATATCTAAATTATTTTCTTTCTGCAGTTGTGCAATTGGATATATGAAAATAGGGAATGGATATAAAAATAGATTCATGTTTTCTTGACATTTTACAGACAATCAGAAGTGTTTTTTTGAATAAGAATTTTCATAAAAAGAGCAATATGATATATATATTTAAATGAAATAGTAACTGCATTCTAATTAATTTAACTATATTCTACAGGCACACTTGATACAAATATGCAGTTTCAAAAAATTTAAAATGTTCAAGAAAATGTACATAAGCATATCTAAACAGTGTTCCTTAATAAAATTAGTTAACAAACCATTCAAGCAAAAATATTAATGAAATAATAATAATTATTATAAGTGATTGATATCACATTATCGTTAATTTGGAAAATATTTAATTATTTTTTAATACAATAATTGAATACAATTGATGCAGTATTGAAAGTGCTATTTCCTTTTTTAACGTGATGGCATAATTTAAAAATTCAGCTATATGTGTGATGAAAATAATTGTTCAAAGTTCTTTAAGATAAACTGTTGCAAATGGAGATATGAAATTTGATAACTGGAAACACATTAATGCACAAAGGTTATACTTACACTCCTTTAAGTATAATTTTATTTTATTAATTCTTCTCGAATTTTATTGATTTTTTCAAAATATTTTAAAGCATTTTTTCAACAACATTTTTCATTGTTTAATGATTTAATTTATACTTAGACGAGTTTGATTACATTAAATCAGCGGTTCTTAACCTATGGGTCGCGAAGCATATTTCTTGGGTCGCGACAGATGTAAGTAAAGATGCTCAACTCATGGTTTACGTGCGGTATCCAGGTTTAACAGATATACAGGAGGACATTTTATTTTGCAAACCAATGTCAACAACAACTAGAGGTGAAGATATTTTTCTTATGGTCGATTCGTTTTTTAAAGAAGGATTAAATTGGAATCAGTGTTTCAGTATTTGCACCGACGGTGCAGCTGCCATGACAGCATCTAAAAAGGGATTTTCGACAAGAGCAAAACAAATGAATCCACAAATTATATCGATTCATTGTTACATAGACAAAATCTTGCTTCAAAAAAATTATCACCCGAATTATGTATCGTTTTGGATGAAATTGTGGCGGTAGTCAATTTTATCAAATCAAGAGCTCTTAACTGAAGAATTTTCCGCGAACTCTGTTTCGAATTTGGTGCAGAATACGAACATTTATTATATTATTCTGAAGTTAGATGGCTATCCCGGGGCAAAGTTGTTCAAAGAGTATTATCATTACGGACAGAAGTCGAATTATTTTTGAGAGAAAAGAAACACCCATTAGCATCTATGTGCTAATCAAAATGTCAATTATTTTCAAAAAGTTATAAATATATTTTAATTTGGTCAATAAAAAATATTAAAAACACTTGATTATTAATTAAATTTTCCTTGGATCGAAAAGTACTTTTGTTTATCTTTATTATTAAAAAAATAAATAAAAAATTTGTAAGTTAAAAAAAATTATCATCGTAGGATTGAAGATTTTTTAAAAATACAATCTAAAATAAAGCAATGAAAAAATTTTGACTTTTTCTCAAATATTTCTCAAATTTGGGTCGCGGCTTAAAAAGGTTAAGAACCACTGCATTAAATAAACTGTTTTTTGTATGTATGTTTTCGCTGTTGCATAATTAAGAACACATTTTAAAAATGAAATAAATATAAATGAATCAAGCCTAAAGCAGTATCAGGTAGCTATGTTTCGAATTAAAGTTTCGAATCTTTTTAAAATTTTTAAAAAGCATCATCAAAGTCAAAATGATGCATCCTCTGGAATGGCGTCAGACAGGCGCCTTTGGAATGCAAAGAGTTTCATTTCCACGGTTTAATGTGCATCGTTTGCGATGTTTTTTCTTTTTTTATTTCGACTTCACCTACAATTAATTCAATGCTACCCCTCCTCCCCATCATTCGAATTTACCTTTTAAAATATTTAAAAAAAAAACCATTATGTTTTGCATACGAAAAGAGTTGCAAAAATTTTACAGATTTATGCAGATTTTGTAAAACTTTACTTCTAAATTTATGTCTACATCTATGGTTTTACTTAACGGCCATCCCTTCTACTGCAACAACAAAATTTGGATTAAATTAAAACTGTTGTTAGCTGTCTAGTCTAGTATTGCAAATGAATATTTATTCACTTGTTACAAAAGCATTTGTATTTTTTCTGAACAGTTGAAACGAATTGAAAATAAAACCAATCTATGAATTTTATTGAAAAGAATATATATATATAAAATCTTTGTAAAATGTATAATACAATGTGTAGTTTGTGCCTCAGAAGGAAAGTCATAAATTTTCAGACCTTGAAAACGTATGATTCTACTGCTCGTATTTCATTTTGTGGCCAGCCTCAATACAGCAATAACAGAAACAATAATCAAATTATACAGTTGTTGATAGCTAAATTGCTTCTAAATTTGTGTCTTCATTTACAGATTGTGTTTTATTTAATGGCTATCCCTTCTACCGCAACAACAAAATTTAGAATCAATCAAAACTGTTGTATTTATATTTTTCTGAACAGTTGAAACGAATTGAAAATAAAACCAATCCACGAATTTTATTAAAAAGAATAGAATACGTAATTTATTAAAAGAATAAATTATTAAAAAGAATGTATATAAACAAAATCTTTGTGTTTAATGCAATGTATAATATATGCCTCTGTAGGGAAGTCAGAAATTCTCGGGCCCTGAAAAAGTATGATACTGTAGCTCGTATTTCATTTTGTGGCCGGCAACGTGACAGCAACAACAGAAACAATAATCAAATTATACAGCTGTTGGTAACTAAATTCCTTAAAAGGCACTTACCAAGCAGTAAGAAGTGGCCGTGCCTCGAAATTTGCCTACGTAAACAATGCCCGACCACAATTGTATTGGCCTAGTAAGCATGGGGCTCTAATTGAAAGGCAAGGTCAACGCGCTCAGCCACTTCCTATACTGAGAATCATAAGCCACAGAGCTTCGTCGCAAGATTTGCTTCTTTATTTTATAGCAGCGTAAATGTCAACCTCATGGTTTAACAGGGAGAAGAAAAATCAACATTCCTTTATGGACTTTTTTCTTCTCCTTTCTTTTTTCATTTTAAAATATGCAGGGAGTTTCTAAAGTATACTATATGTATTTTCAGATCAAACCAGTTATTTAATATTCAGTAACAAAATGCTCACGGTCGGTTCATACTCACGTGACCTGCGTCAAAACATAGGAATTTAGGAATCCATTGCGTTCATGTTTGTACAGTGATTTCTTTTCTTTTTTTTCTCTTTTTCATGTGACTGTGTAACGCGGATTGATTCTTTTTGTTTGTAATAAACAAAAGTTGCGTTCGGGCTAACTGAATCAGTTATAATTTCGTTTATGTACATTATACAGTCATACTGTACAGTTTTTGCAAATATACACTCGTGTTATAAAAACAATATTTTTTGAATTATGGAATAGTGAAAACAGACAGCGATAGTTTTACTTTTATTTTTGGAAAATAATTCTGCATTCTTCTTTTTTTTCTTCCATTAATTGTTAAAAAAGCGAAAAAAGTGAATGAAGTTCGAGTTTACAGTTATTTAAAAGATAAATATTTATGACCATGCTTTGCACATTTGAGCAGCGCAAATTTATTTTACTTTCTTGTACATGCAGTATGGTAGGACAAATGACTATGCTAATAAAAAATTCAACCACGGAATTTCGATGAATTCCTGTTTCAAACCTTCTGCTTTCCTAACAAACCATTTTACTATTATAAATATTTGTCAATGAATACCATAACTGCTACAATCTAGACTAAGGATATTCAAACTTCTCTAGAAGAATAGGGGCAAAAAAAAAAAAAAAAAAAAAACAGTGGGTCACTATAACTTATTAAAAAAAAACTCTATAAGATTTCAAAAATATTATTTTATAAATTTTTTTGACCTACTTATGCAACGAATATATCTGTGACCGGTGTCCAAGAACGAAATTTTGCTTTTAATGCAGAGTTCTTTCCTATAAATATATCAGTCCTAACATTTTAATATTTCTACATAATTCTGTTTTTCCTAACAGCTATAACATTTCTGCATAATTCATTATATTTAATAGGTATTATTGTGAGTGTGTTGTGATTTTCTAATGAACTGCCTGGTTTTAAATATACTATTTTTAATCTACACAAACACAGCTACACTACAAAATTTGAAAACACACATAGACAATTAGGTTAAAGAAAACAGTATGGTGGAGGGATTCCACCGGTTCCACCCGAAAGCATTCGGCGTTAGCGCAAGGGTTGCGCATAGGAAAAAGTCCACCTCAGGATGCAGGTCTACCGTTCAACTGCTTGTCTGTAAACGTCACAAGGGGCTTCTGTAAAACGTCACAAGGGGGCGCTCTCTGCTCAAGGGGAAAAAGAGGTGCTACAGTATTATATTTCTCTTAAAATTCGAGGATGGTTGGTAACAGAACCTCTTAGCAAACCATAGTTTGGCCGTAGCCATCATTATTCTTGTCGAATGAAATTTGGCCCATTATATGAAGAACATTCATGGCCCCTGATATATATAAAATGAAATTTTAGAAGAAATCCCCGTACATGCGGATATGATAACCCGAACATGCAATGCAGCTAGATGATTTAAATGTGGCATATGATTTTATTACCAGCCGAACTATTGATATGTATCTAGTTGTGAATCAAATGCATCTCTGGACATGCTGTTTATTCGTATACATGTAAAAAGGATAATTTTGAGCTGCAATAAATTAGATAAAAATGATTTTATATGCGATTTGCATACAGAAACTGCGAATCCATATGAAATTAGGGTTATAAGCGGACAACGAGAAAAACTGCTATTCTAAATACCTCTTCCTTCCTTTGATATACGATGGAGCTGACTAGTCGAGGAGAAACTACTCCCTCTGGTTGCTAATGGGTTCTGTTAAAATATGAGCTCATACATATTTATGGGGTAACTGTTGATTCGTAAACTGTACTTAACAGATTGTTACTATTCACGTTTCAACAACTAATAACATAGCTAATAACGGTTACTTTCTTGAACGTGAGTCTGTTTCTACTCAGAAATATATTTATTGCTTTAATGAGTCAGCCATCAATAACTAAATTCTACTTTAGAGATTTTCGCTGTTACTAATTTTTTTGGCGGTTTGGCTCTAAATTGTACGTTTTAAACTAATTTTCAGTGACTGCATTTTGTCGTTAGATTTATATTACTTGCACCAGCTTGTTTAGAAAAAAGATTTCGAATGTAATAATAGAATATGTTTATTAATTAATTAGACAGAATCTCTGCAAAAATATGACAGCTTTTTTTTGTATTGAAACTAATTACTTTTTTCTTTCTATTGAGGAAGTAAATAAAAATCGGACATAATTTTTTTCCCAACTTTCTCAATCATTACTTGCATGTGAGAATATAATTAAAAATCTTACAGCCAAAACTTATTTCACTTGTATGGTATGCAATCAAGTATTCTTGAAATTTTTGAAAAATGTTCTAAAATAATCTTTAATTGATTTTTCTTTAGCAGACTTATCGCTGCGTTTTTTTTTTTTAATTTCGTACTTTTGGTGCTTTGAGGTGATAGTTAGGGAAATGGTTATATAATTAAGGGGAAAGGATTAGACCATCTAGAAATAAAAAAAAAAAAAAAAAATGTGTTTTGAATGATATTGGCTTGGCTGCATTGCTCTTTTTTAAAAATCCAAACTTTTCTTATAAACTTATGTTTTATTTCTAGTTATCTTAGTAACACACAAATAAATGTATTAAAAAATTATGTCGAGAAAATTAAAATTCGGTGGTAATACTCTATGCCAAGAGATACAAAGAAAACAAAATTTAACCCTTCATCTGCCATTTCCACTTTTCATTTCAGAAGTGTTGGATCCTTAAGAATAAGGATATTGGAAGAAAATGCAAATGTTAAGAGCTTTCCATTAAAGTGCTGAATTTTAAGTTAAGTAATATGATCATATTCAGGATGAATTCTTTGAAAAATGTATAAAATAGTTATATTTTTGAAATTTCATAAAATAGCTTGAAAAAATAAAATCTTACATATATGGAACCAAAGTATACTAATTAAATGTCAAAAGTATTTTTTTTAATTGGTAAACAATGGAATTGGTTTGGCTGAAATGCGGTATAAAGCAGGAATTCAATTAATGTTTTTGGTCTTAACAAATAATAAGGTGAATTGTAAAAAAATATGTTCCTTCCTTCTAGTTTAACAACCAAAAAAGCCATCAAATTCAATCACTTTACTGGTATTCCATTCCAACAGAATAAAAGCAATGAAGCTAAACAGCATCAGTATGAGAAACTATATTCTCAGTCTTCGTATACTTTTCTGTTAGAAAAGACTCAACTATTAGAATAACCAATAAACGATTATTTTTCCGCATTTAAAATGCATCGACTTCAATCACTGTCACAGGTTAAGCGGTAATCCCGATGCGTGACAATGGGTAAACAGTCCAAAGAATAGAAATCTGATAGTAGTTTCTCCCCAGCTCAGAAAGACCCTCGAGAGTAAACCGATAGCCTTATTGCAACCTCCTTGATCTTGTTCTTTAACACTAAAAAGATCGAGAAAGTGCTAAGAGCGTCTGATAAGCAGAGTGTTTTAAAAATATTCCCAGTGGAAGATAACAATGATGGGAATGTGAAAGAAATCGACGTGCATTGTACGCACAGGACGACGATCAATTAACGAACCTAAATTGTTCAAAGATGATGTCTGCTACCAAGATTCTGCATTAATAAACTTAATTTGCATTTGATTTTTATGGGAATATGAATATCTCATTTTGGTCATCAACAAATAACAATAATATAATTTATCACTATATTTATGTACTAGCCGCCTTTGGCGACCAGCCAGTTCGCCAATCTTAATGTTCCTTAAAATTTTAATAATTATACATTTTATGCAATTCCTACTTTAATAACTTCTTCATCAAAATATTTTAAAACTTCAATTTTTGATAGTCATATAATTCACTCATAATATTATAAAGGCCTTCAGTCATAACGTAATATGAATCTCTCTCATTTTCTGTTAGCTCCCGTAGAATTTATGCCTCAAATTAAAGTGGAAAGGATTAATCAGCAATTAATATAATAATATTTTTTACTGAAACAAAGCATTTTTTTTATAATATGATTACTGAAAACAGAGTCACTGAGCGTTTAAACTTTATGGGCACTAAAGAACATCTTTCTTAATTTATGTAATATCCGATCTGAGAAGATCATGATGATCTTCTCAGATTCATCATGAGCAGATCGATTAATTAACAATGTTTAATTTGAAATGCATCAAACACTAAGAAAATAAAACGATTCGTTTTAAATAATCGGTTAAAAACAGGTTAAAAGAAAACTACTTAAAAAAAGATGTACTTGAAACTATAAGAATATGCAAAAAATATATAACTAACATAAATGCAATTTAATTACAAAAGCATACAAATTACAAAGCAAAACCTAAAAATAATTTAAATCATCTCCGCATTCATTGAAAATAAGTTGAATCCGTTGTCAACAATCAGAACACAATGCGCATGCTTGAATTTTCTACGCCAGTTACGGTAACGGAAAGGCGCGAATTTTTTTATGTCAGTTGGGGTAACGCTATGCAGATTAGAAATTTTTGATTTCCTTTATTCTGTTTTATTTTAATTCAAAAGTACTTCAGAATGAATCTGAAAGATCGATTCATTAACGATGTTTAATTTTAAATTTACCAAACATTAAGAAAATAAACAGAATCGTTTGAAATAATCGGCCGAAAAATGTTAACCCTAGCCTCATTAGTGTTGGGAAAAAAACTGAAGCCTTACTCATTTGGCGACGGGAGAAATGAAAAGATTTTTTGGTGGGAAAGTTAATTTTTAATTAATAATTAAAACTTTAATTAAAAATTGAAAAAAAGGGACCCCAGGTGCACATTCCCGACCTCCAAGGTATACATGTACCAAATTTGGTAGCTGTAGGTCAAACGGTCTAACCTGTAGAGCGCCAACACACACACACACACACATTGAGCTTTATATAAGTATAGATAGATAATCAGTTTTGGATTGCTGTATTCTGACACTATGGTCTTGGTTTCGGAATAGGAGGATTCTTTGCTCTAAGTCAGATGTAAGTGGACAGCGGTGGACTTTAAAGCAGCTGTCTAAAGTAATCGGCTGAGAGGAGGGTCACGAGCATATAAAAGTTTATTTTCGTAATTGCCAAATAAATCTATCTATTATATATAAAAAAAATTTTATTTATAAATTGCGTTTCGTTCGTTTTGTGATTGATAAATAGCGAGTCACCTGACCCATGATATGTGAGGTTTGTTTTGTCAGTATATCGTTTGAAATATTTAATGAAAATTATTATTGCGTCATTGCAAGTATTTATATTGCATCAATTGCGTTCAGCTGAAATCAATAGTAACATCATTTGCAAGTTTGAATTGTAACAAAAAATTTAAACTTAAGCACAAATTCAAAAAAAAAAAAATCAGTAACTGACAAAACAATATCAAATAACTAAGTTAGGTGATATTGTAGTAAATTAAATAACTTTTAAAACAAATAATTTAAATAAGGTTGCCATTGTTTAACACGATATTGCTGTACCATGGTTTCGCTCAAACATGGTTCAAAGATTATAGAAAACTTTCTCGTACAACATGACATCCTTAATATGGTTTGAAAATTTGAAAAATCGCTGAATTACATTGTGGAATTTAGTTACATCTTTGAATGACTTGGAACATATCAGAATTTCTAATTGGAGAAGAAAATGTCAAAGCAGATTTTATAAAAAATTATCTCTGGATAGGCCACTATGATTCGGGGCTCGAATGCGAACGTAAAGTTCAATACTTTGCTAAAAACAAGTAGAAGTCATCTCTTCGAACCGTTTTTGTATGCTGTCTGATAAAGGTGTTATTCCCTTCTCCTGTATAAAATCGTGGACTTTTTGAAGACCGCAAATGCCAAAAAGGCGGAGTGCTCAAATTTTTATTTTCACGCCTGAGGATTGTGTGCTTTGTAAAATAGTAAATAAAACCTGTAATGAGGCATTCATTGCAAGCCATTGATGAACAATAGCTACGAAAAATCAACCCAATCTTTGGCATATATCTAGCGTGCAATTATTGGCGATTAATAGCTGGAATGCGGTTAATACATAAGTACCAGAAAAACAAATGTCTATTTTGGACTTTTTTTTTTTTTTTTTTTTTTTGGCTGATTGAATTTAGAATTTAATGCAGAACCATAAATGAAGTTTCAAGACCGTATACCAAATTTCATTCACCCTAAGTTGTTACGTTTTTCTCAAACCTTTGACATATTTGCTTCACCTTTAATAAAAATCTACATTTTAAAAACTAAAACTGTGGACTAAATTTTATTTATACAAATTATTACGATTTTGAATTATATCGCTTTCATACAAGCGAAAGTACAGGCAGATTAAGAGGTTAATCTATTAATGGATTTGGCTCAAAATTTGATAAGAATCTATATTTTAGATGCTAAACTTGTGCACCAAATTTTATCTATTTAACGCTTTATTTCTTTGAAGCTATCAACTTCATTTGTAATCTAAAAGCGGAGAGTAAAACTTTCCCTGGATGGATTTTGCTCAAAATGTAATGAAAACTTGAAATGTATTGAATAATCTATATACTAGATTTCGTCCAAATAGCTTAAAGCGTTTTTGAGTTAAAAGTATTAATAGATATATTAGCATAATTTCAAAATGTGTTTTTTGGACTCCGAAAGGTCTAAAAAGCAGAATTTCGTCAAAATCTCGAATTCGGACTTTTGAACTATTACATTACTTTATAAATGTAATATATAAATTAACTATTACATTATTTATATATGTTGAACTATTTCATTATTTATATATGTATTCTTTGTATAAAAGAAAGTAAAAAACGTACAAAAGGATCAGATTTAGTTATACTGAGGATGAATTTTGGAAATGATGATGATGATGAAATTTTGGAAATTCGATTTGGAATGATGATGGAATTGAAAAGTTTGAATTTTTCTTTGAAAGAAGCACAGAAAATGAACGAAATTGTTAGCATCAAATAACAGAATTCACAGAGTTTTCTTAGCTGGAAAGAAACCTCAGAATTTATTTTTACTTCTTCGTATACGTAGTATAGAGAAAGTATAGTAATGGTTAAAAAATTCGAACGCAACATTTCGAAGAATCCCCACGTTTTAGAATTTCCCGATTTCGAAAAACATATATTTGGAAAATGTCCGCCTATCTGTCTGTGATAAAGATATTCAAAAACGCTTTAAGCTAGATAATTGGAATATGGTATTCGGTCTTTACATCACATTTGCAGATATCTGTTAAATTTTGAGGAAAAATCTGTTTACAGGGAGTCCGTCTCTTTGGCTGTTCGAATGTAATTTAACACGATAATTACAAAACAAAGAGAGCTAGATAGATGAAATTCGGTGCATAGATTTAACATCTATGGCGTTGACACTTGTCAAATTTTCAGACCAGTCTTTTTCTGTCTGTGAGTCTGCATTTTCAGAAACATTTAAATTCAATAATTCAAAAACTCGATGATTTAAATATATCAAATTTGATATAGGATTTTTTGACTACAAGTGCAGATTTGTGGCAAATTTTTGTTTTAATCAGTTAAGAAAAATGTGCCTAAAACTCAAATTCAATTTTTGGATACTAGTAACAAATGTCGGGGATTAATCGCCAAATAACTCGCCAAGATTAAGTAAAATTACTAAATTCATGCCAAAAAATATTTCGTTAAGTATTGCACGCCATTCGTAAACGGCATACGTAAAGCCTTCTTTGGCGTGATAAGTTTATTATAGAGTATACGAGAAAGTTTTGCGGAGACAACTCCCTCTGGTTCCTTTTGTAAAAGATACAGAAGTCGGGATAATGCTGCAGAATATTCATAGGGTGATGGTGGCTTTACGAAAAGGAATTCGGTCTTAGTAAATGATGAGAACTGAGAACGAAGAAGGAACTAAAATTCAATAAGACGCATAATAAAAGCGATAAAACATCCATTTGGTGAAAATTATTAGTTTAATTAAGATAAATATCGATAAATAATTTTCAATCTTAAATTATTTTCTTCAACCTTTGCAGCTTTATGTCTTTTTCCTGCTCTTCTGATCTTTTTCTACATTTCTACAATTCGAATTCGCACTGACAGTATTGTTTAGAAGTATAACAATTATGTCACTTGTATCAATCATGTTGTTCCCTTTTGCGAAATTACATTTGATTAATTATTTTGATTATACTTAATATCTTATAAAAATATGATAAATAATAGAATAAAATGCTGAAGTTTATATTTTATTCTTAACTTCCGATGTTAAAAATATTATATATTTAAGACTCTTTAACTACACATTCTTCAATATTTTTTGAAACACACACACACACACACACACACACACACACACACACACACACACACACACACACACACACACACACACACACACACACACACACACACACACACACACACACAAATGTTAGAGTTTCTTGTTTTCTGAACATATTAGTACAAAAATTTTAACGGTACTGTCAAAACTTCCAGAATTATCGAGAAAAAACTAAAACTACACCGATTAAATGTTTACAGAAACTTTCTCTGCCAGAATGTCTGAAGACATACAACCACAGCATTCTTTAATACATATAAGGAAAAAAAAAAGACAATTAAGCTAACTAAAGCCCATTCTTATGCCTTTGGAGCTTTTTAATTTTCTTAGCTTTATTTAAATTCTTTTTTTGCTATTTTTCAACTTTTTAAAATTTTTCTCAAAGCGAAAACATGAAGGATATCTCAAAAACTACTTATCCAGTTGATCTAAAATTACATGCACATGCTCAAAATCCATTCTTCTATGATTTACACATCAATTTTTAGACAAATTATTCACTCAAAGCATTTTTCATGAATTTTAATTAGATTCTTTTCTTAAAATTTCAAATTTAAAAAATAATAATTGTATTAAATTTAAAAATTTTTTTATAAAAAATATGTGTAATTGCGAAATTGAAAATTTTTAATATTAATTTTGTAAATTTTCACCAGCTTTTAAATTCAGAATCCTGCCCGCAGTAAAATACTGATTTTTAAGATTTTCAAAAAATTACCAATTTATAATTCTTTATAATCTTTTAATTTTTCCTTAGAATTATATCAAAACATGAGAAATAATGTAATTATTAATGAATATTCTATAGTTAAATTTTTAAATTTCACAATTATATCTCTTATAAATTAGATTAGTTGGAAAAAAGGATGGAGTTTTGCTTCCATAGGTAATTGTTAAGTGTCTTGATACCCCTTAAGTATCAATAACATAATGGAAATGTATAAACGAGGAAAAAAATTATTTCAACATTTCGCTTTCAAGCTTATATCTGCATCAAATAATAAGAAAAGAAAAATTAGGAAAGGAAAAAAAGCTAAGATCTCTCAATGTTTCGAGTATGCCTAAATTTATAATTTTAAGTTTGATTATTATCTTTTCCTAGAACTATTGAAATGAGAAGACTTAACATTTCATAATAATGACATAAAATATTTTCCTGCTATTACAAAATGCCGTTTCTTTCCTTGGAACCAAGGTTTCTTATTTCATTGGCTGATTTATATTCAAGATACGGCGGGTCGTTTTACGTTCGGCGAGATCAAAAGTACTGATTTCTTCTTGAGAGTCTTTCTTAACCCATTTTGCTTCACAGCAACTCCTTAGTGAAAACTACTTTATCGAGATTGGATATTTATTTTTGACTCCAAGGTCACTTATTTTATGCTGCCATTGTTCAGTAATTTTCTCCAAAACCACTTGTGAGATCTCAAATGCAATACATCATTTTCATTAAAGAGTTTAAAGGCAAAATAAGTTCCAATAACGCATGCGAGGTTTTAAAAGATTTTAATAGCTTTGATCGTATTATGTGAGCCTTAATTTTCTTCCTGGAAGATTAGAAAAAAAGGAAAAATGGTACAGGAAATGCGTTAGAAGCTTCCGATCGATAATGATTCAAAAGTTTTGTTAAACACATTGAATTCTTGAACTTCAAAATACTAAGGTATTCTAATAATGAAGTGCGAATATGGAATTGGATATTTCTTTCGCTGTATAGAGTGCAATGTAAATGAATGTGACTTTATTTTGATAAATACTATCAACCCCTTTAGCTTCAATTTAATTCTGATAAAATTTTCGTTAATGCATCATTTAATTTGCTCAAATCATATATCAGTTAACTGATATCAAAATTTTATGATATTGTACAAATTTTGCGCACGTTTAAACATGCAACGAATGCATGGTGAATATTGTTACGAATCTGTGATGCGGCTTCCCAGCATAGTTGGTTCCATAGGAGGTTCCAGAGCTTGGCGACAAACTTGGCGACCATTTAGCGACTTGGCGATGAATTTGGCGACTTTGGCGCCAAAATAGATTATTCCCGAAGCATTGAGAATTTTCCCGATCCGTTCATTAGGAACCGAGATCCACACCATATAACTCCCACTACCCAAACGAACCCCGGAAATTTCGCAACAATATAATTCGTTAATTTAAGATTGTTCATTAAAATCTCGTGATGAAATCGATTATCGCTGTAATGAAGGGGTTAATTAGTTATTTTTATCACTGTACATGCTAATCTAATTAAACTAGAGATTCTTAACTTTAGGAACGCAAAAGTAGTTTCAGTTGTATTAAACTCTCATATCTGATAGTGACTCAAAAAGACTACTTGTTGCTTTGAGCCACGATCAGATGATATGGATAGCATTTGAAACAAATACTTTATCTCCAGCCTGCAGTGTCTCTCCAACCAACCACATCAGTCTTATCGTCCTTTAGGTCTACATACAAGATAGATATTTGTTAAATTCGGGTATTTGAACCTGGAAACTTGTAGATCAGAAGATGAGATTTTATCATTGAGTCTCAGTGAAATCCCTCTTCTTGGTTATAGATTTATCCAGTATTTAAAACAAATCTACCACTTTTGTCTTAAAATCACATACTAAATTTTATTGCCCGAGCTTGTAGCGTATTTAAATTATTTTGTTTAAATATATGTAAGAAGAGATTGATTCTCTTTTGACTGTCAATTCCGTTGAAAATTTGGTTCAAAATTCGACATAAATTAATAATTTTGGTAGTAAAATCATACATCTAACATTGCTTATTTAATTTACTGCTTTTAATAAATAGTGTTTACATAAACCTGTACAGACCGATGTAATTCCAAAAATGGTTTCTTTTATTTTGTTTTCTTCCGAATTTCGGGAGATAAAAAAAATGTGGATGCAAGCGTTAAAATTTCTAGATCGAAATTCGAGTGTAAGGCATTATGTTTGTACACATCTCGTTGAAAGTAAAAGTGAGAAAGTATACTGACAGTTTTGCAGACTAAATGTTTTATTTTGAACTTTTGGTTAGATGCAAAAAAGATCTACAGTGTTCTTTGCTGTTCTGTGCGCAGAGGCATAGAGACATAACTGCGTTATAGATTCGCTAAAAGGATATTTTAAGTTGTACTGTGATAGCAAACGATGATACATTTATTTGACTTTTTGAAGTCAAATATGATGAATGGGGTATTGAATAATAGCATAAAACGCCACATTGCTTTCTATGTCATATTAAACACTCATCAAGTCGCGGTGGTTATTTGTAATTGGAAGTAGGGCGGAAAAATTATTTTGTCTTTTAGACTGAAGAGGTGGTCTACTGGATATTGACTTTAATGCTAAGAAATCAGGCTGAGGTAGTATAAATTTTGGAGTATAGAGCGTCACTCGAGAGTCGCCATCGTCATCTGATTACGCCTCGCAATTTCAAGGCCTGTCTTACACAGTCTTCAGTCAACTTATAAATGAGACGTCGAACTTATGGAGGTAACTTCATAAGCCAGGTAACAACCTGCGGACGGGAGTGTACACTTCTGTTTAGTGGCTTTGTTACTCGGCTATGAATTCTAATGTTGCGAGATCGAACCTCAAACTTGCACATTTGTGACCCGGACGTGATTTGAACGAGCAACCTTCTGATCTGGAGTCAGAAACTTGGAAAAACTAATGAAACTTGCACAAACTAATGAAATTTGTGAAGTACTAAGTACAAAATCAATTCTGCTTCTATATTATAAGATAAAAAGAAACAGTTTTTTCGAGAGATCGAGGGAGATGATAATCTTGGGAAAAGTATAGTGAACGTGATAATTCAAAAATGAAATAAACCAGAGGGTTGAATTTTAACCTGCGATCCTTATGTCAGAATTGCAGATCTGCATAAAATTGTGTATGAATTCCAGTGTCTGGTTGTTCTACTGTCTACACGTAAAGATAAAAAACTCAATACCGCAAACTAATTCGACGAATTAAATTTAGTATAGTAAATCTGTACCAAAATTTGGCTCAAGTTAATTAAAAGAAGAAACGAATTTTTTTTCTTCCAAAATACAAACTCTATCATAATCAATGAATGACGAAACTAAACTCAAAATATGTCGTAAAGTAGAAATATAACATAAATTCGCGAAAAGAACCAGGTCGGCCGGTCAGCTCAAGATAAGGAATAATATATATTTCTTACTTTCAAGGGGAATTGTTGGATGTGTGGGGCCCGCATACCAAAGCTTTACCTCGGGGCCCTGCTCGGTTCTCGATGGCTTTGAGGTGAACACTTCTAATTTTTAAACAGTATGATTCTCCCGAGAGAAACTGATGTACATAAAAAGTTTAAGGCCATCATAACTCGAGAATAATACCAGCATCTAAGTCAAGAACTATACTGACTGCTAATTGGTAGATTTCATTGATGTAGCAAATGTAAATAATGTTTTGGATATTTTTATTGCTGCATGTCATATAAAATTTTAAATGTGAAACAGACGCATAAATATTCTGTCCTCGCGACACTAGTGTGGTTAAACTTCTCCTAATTTCATTTCAAATTAATTTTTTTTGAAATATTGATTGATTTTTAATTGATTTAAAAATGACTATCCATTTTTTTGGAATGTAGTTTTATTTTTTATTTCTGTTTCTTTAGAAAGCTATTATTGGAATTTTGGAAATCTTGTATGAGTAACATAAGAATTTTTAAAAAGGTTTTCACCAATTTTTCTTTGCAACAGATTTTTTCGAAATTATTCCTTTACTGACTTTTGTAAAGCGGACTGTAAAGCTGATTTATGTCTTGAATTACAATATTTTTGCCTTATTATTTTAATTTTTGATTGAAAATTTTATTTGCAAGCACAGGGTCTTTGATTTGTTGTCTGACGATCATTTTAACAAGTTTCCAGAGTTGTCATCAACTTAATGTTAAAAAGAGATTTTTACGTTTAGTTCGAAATATCGCAGCATGATAATATTTTAGACTTTATTCTTCCGTCTTGCATTCCTTAAACTTGATTGCATTAATCCTTGCATCAATTGTGCCTAGTGATTTTTACATCATGCAGTTTAAAGAAAGAATAAAAGCGTAAAAACACCTTTATTCTAAAGAAACATCTCATGTTTTGAAATATATAAAAAGCGTTAGTTAGCAATAAACTGAAAAATCTGATATTTAGTTTTTTGCGTTTGGGAAGAGTGTTAGTAAATCATTCATATTGATTATTCACAAGCTTTCTGTTTTGTTGCACACGATTACACGAAGAAAAATAATTGCAGCAAAATTGTGTTTAAAATCAATTTTGAAAAATTTATTACAATTAACGGGAAAAAATATTACTCGGAAATAAAATTGGTATAATGTAAAGCTAGTTTTTAAAACTAATAATGATAAAAAGATTTTTAATAATGATGATAAAATGATTTTTGCTCAGTGATATATTTCAAAATCAAAGAGGAAATTTTTTTATAGATTTCTATAATTCTATAATTTTATAGATTCTATAATTCAGGATCAAATTAAATCAAGATATTTTTAATAAGTCCATTATTGAATCCCAGAAGCGATTATGTGCCAAATTTGGTAGCTTTAATTCCAACGTCTGTAGAAGGTATATATAAAGGGATCTTTCGTTACAGAGAATTTAAAATGACATTCCAGTTCAGGGCATTTCAACAACCAGGTTCTAACTGTGTCATGAAGGAGATAGCCTAGAGCCCGAGGCGGAAGATCCTTAAATTTTCACATCGCTTCCATATAGAATTTAAAATGACTGTTATATCAATCTTGTGGATGATATGTATAGAGGAATCCTGTGTTATAGACGGTTTAACCCTTTCTAAGACCGTGGGATGTATGCTTCCCACCAAATTTATCAATATTTGTATGAAATTATGTAGGTTGGCATAAGTTCTGACAATTTTTTTAGAAAGACAGAAACTTAGATGCTTTAGTTCTTTATCTCAGACAAAATGATGTGTCTTGATTTGTTACTTAATTATTAATTAACCAAATTAATTAATTAATCAAATTAAATTTATCTAATAAGTTAAATCAATCCCTTTTCTTATTCTAATTTCAAGCCTAAAAATATTTTAACATAATATGACTAGAAAAAACTGGCCCTTTAAAGGATTAAAAGGTTTTTGCATCGCAGTGACTAAGAAGCAATGACTTGCGAAGATGCAGTGAGTTTGCATCCTTGCTAAGTAACAGATAGTATCCAGCTTATGCATTTTATTATGTTAATGAGAAATGAAGTGTCAGAAATATAAATTTATTCAATCTCTATTAATAATAAAGACAAATGTTTATGTTAGCACTTTACACGGCAAGCTGCTAGGATAGAATGTATACGTATGATTTTTTTAAAAAATTAAACATAATTATAAATAAGGGACATTTTCGAGCCCTTCTGTGATAACTCCTGAAAATATCATTGTCAAAACTAAGTTTTATACTACATTAAAATTTTTTTTAAAAAATTTCCTCTTAATTATAGCAGTTTAATTATGCAAATTTTCCTTGAATTTCAGAAATATTAAAATTTTTTTGTTTAATTTTCAACAATAGATTTCTTTGTAGAACTGAAATTCAAACAGTTTTCATCAAGAGATTTAATCTCTCAAATTTCAATGTTTAATCTCGTGATGTTCTTTCATTGTTGAAATCTAGGAGGGATAATTTTGTTTAAAGTTTGTGTTATTTACATAAGGAATATGAAAGTGAAGTTACTATACCGCGAAAGTGAAAAGACAGGTAACTATGTAGTTACGTTTTTAATAGACTGTAATAATATTATGGATGACGATGATTCATATGCATAATGAATAGGATTCAAGTAAATATAATTAAAATTATACGCCTTTAGTATCTGTCACAATTTAATGCTACATATTTTTGATATGGGAGCATACTTTTGACGAACCATTCATTAAAGATTTAACTGGAAATGAATTAACACTATTCATGGAGAATTAACAAGTATTCATGGAACTGATCGCCAAAAGCGACTAGTTAAAATAATTTGCAGAAAAAAAATCCCAACATCTCATGTTTGACTTGGAGAGACACTTGGCTCTTGTCAAAATACGAAAAGAAACTATTTACCGCCAAAGTAGATAACCAGCCATTTGTGGTAGAGATGAGCTGGAAATGGTAAAAAAGTAGGCGAGGCAGAGTAAAAACGTCATACGTAAATGATCCAGGATTTGCTCGAGAGAAGTGACGTAATTGCGAATTCTCTTCGGATCCAGCGCTCGCTGTGCATGTTTTTGCAGATTCGGGCGTGAATAGTGTGCTACATTTGGCTGTTTATCGCTAATGATTAATTTTTTAAACACATTTTAAAAATTAATTACAGAAAAAAAATTTAGTTTTGGTTTTGAATTCACGGTGATAGAATTTTATGGAATTAAGACGTAATGTTTCGTAATGTAACTGATGAAGCAAATTCAAATTATTTCTCAAAAACGGATAGCTTTAATGCCATGTTTTCTTGTTATTAAAATTACTAGGTTTTTGAATGGTGTTATGTTGAATCCGCTTCACAAAATTTAATTTGAAATTGGAAAGAGGAAAATAAATTTCGTAAATAATAATAAAAAAAATTAAATAAGTAAAACTGAATTAAAAAACAGTTATATAATTGGCAAAAATTAGAAAAATATATTTACTAAAAGGAATTTTCGATATAAATATTCTGTATCATTTATTTAGAGGAGAATTTTATTCACTATTTTTTTATTATCATTATTAAAAAAAATAAGTATTTGATATATTTTCCTTATTATTAGATTATTTTTCATTTTCTCCATGATTTTATTTGAAATTAATATGTTATGATCTTGATTTGGGGTGAATCGTTATTAAATTGTCGTTAAAAGACGAGGAAACGAGGATTTTCAGTTTAGGGCATTGCTCATAAATTAAATGGAACACAGGGAAAGAGCCATTAATTTGTTCAGGAAGATTAGTAAATTTTGTTCAAGTTTAAAGTAATTGCACAAGATTAGTGCAATGTTATGAGGAGTACAATGAAATACACACACCTTATACCGTTATATATTCTCATATTCACACACAAAACAGAACAGAAAATATCAAATTATAACCAAATTTTATATGAAAATATGTTCTTTCTCGAATTTTTTAAGCATTTGACTTGAGCAAAAGGAAAAACATTTTTTGTAATAATTATTAACTTGCATTTTAGATATTAATAACTTATTCAACCTATATAAAAATATAGTTATAATAAAAGTTAGCTCTCAGGTACCTCAGATATGGAGATGAGGAAATTCCGGTTGCTCTCGCTTTCCAGGTGGGGATATTAAAGCTACAGGGCGAGTTACTTCCACTTCCATGACCTGACGCACTTCCTACTGAAGGAGACAGTGTAGTGTCTAGTAATGACCAGTAGAACTCAACCACCTCCTACCTCTGTACAGTCGCTTCGAATGTCATGCAAGTACTCTATGTGCCTGGGAAAATCGGAATAATTATGATAAGTGTAAGAGTTAAACGCATAACAATACGTGCATGAACACATACAAGCACAATAATAGTTAAAACATGTTTAGTATAATTCCATTATCATCTGGGATGTTTTCTATGGTCCTGTAGACATAGTCTAACCATTGACCTGTGGAATGATGACCTTGATATCGTATTGGAAAGGTTTCCTGTGTGTGGAGTGGTAGCAATGGAATTGAATACTCGCTGTCATATTTTTAGTATTATTAATTACTGTTAACGTTTTTAAATGATTCATATATCTATCAATTTATTTTTAAATAAATGCATTCAAAAATAAATGTTTCTAAAATCAGTTTTACAGCATTATAAAGCGGCTTTGCTCAGAACACAATTTAATTTATTAAATTTCAGGTTAACACTTTAAAAATTTTTTCGCATTTTATACAGTTTGTAAAAGAGTGTTTCTGAAAAGTGATTTAGAATTCAGTATGATAGCCGCTATGTGTGGTAGAAGCAGTGACGGATTAAGCACTTCAGAGGCTCTATAGTCAATATAGGTTTCGAGGTCCCATTTTTCAGGTCCAGAATTTCTTTAACCTAATATTTTTGTTGCTGTTAATCTTCATTTGATCTCAACAAAAAGTTTTTAACAATATTTAATATAAACCGAAATAATAAAGTGTTCCACTGCTGATTATTTTTAGTAAATTTAGTTTTTATTCGTTCGATTCTTATATTGTAAAAGCTGATTTCATTCTCTATACATGTGGAATGATAGGACTGTCAACATGAACTGTTAAAATGACACTTTTCTGGAAAAATATATTTAAATTGGCAACTAAATCTCTTTAACCTCTCCATTCACAATAACGAAAATCTGATTACCTTTGGCATATTTACCTTTTGTTTGTTTGATATCTGTGTTATAGCAAAAAACTATAGAAACCTTGCAAGGTCAAAGAAAGGATAAGAGGGACCAAGGCTAATTATGAAAGCTTTCTTACAGGCACTGTGGAACTGAAGTCTCCTCATTTTTTCTCAGCTTATAAATATAATCACTAATTTATTTAATTTTGCAGATGATATTGAAATTAACCAACAAACTGACATAATTCCTTTCAGAGATTTTAATCTTCAGTGGCAAAGGAAGAACAAATTATATGTTTCCGAGAAGAGAGAGAAATTTTTAAATTCTACTGCGATTTTTAGTAATACCGATATCTGCCGTAACGTAAGCTCAATAACAAAGCGTATTCTTTTTCCTCGGAGAAGAAGGGATTAATTAAGAAGATATTGACTGAAATAGTCCCTCCTTCCCTTCAAGAGACGTTAAAAGCAGCATTTTAAGTGTTTCCGGCTGCTGAAATTCTTTTAAAAAGACTCTGATTTAAATATAAATGAAAACGGAGATAATAATCGAAAATATTTATTTCAAAGTTTAACATGCAAATAAGCAACAACAAATCAAGTCAAATAATAATTTTTTTCAAAGAATAATTATTAAAAAAAAGATGCCGGCGTCCTGGCATAGGGGTAGCGCGTCTTCCCTGTGATCTGGGCGTCCTGGGATCGGGTCCCCGTTTGGGCATGGTTGTTCTATCTGTGAGATGTGTGAATGTGCCCACCTTTAAAAAGGGGTTGCGCAAGCGAATGAGTGATGCGTGAGTAGTGAAGTCGTATTCTTGGCCCTAGTTGACTCTACTATAAAAGCGAGAGACGCTCCCCCGCGGGCTTAAAATCGCTGTCTTCGTAACAGCGGGCTTGTCCAAGGCAAGTGCCTTAAGGAGCAACAACAACAAACAAAAAAAGATGATTGCTTTTAAATATATATTGTTTGTTGTTTAAATATAATTTTTACCAAAAGGCTTCATTGGGCATGCAGTGAAGATTATGTCACACCCAATCACGAGCCACCATTGAATGTTAGTATTTTTTCACCTCACCTCTTCATATTTAATTTGAAACTATCAGGAGTGGTCTACCTAAAGTTTCTAGCATACTTTTTAATAAATGTACGTGTGTATTAATCACAGCAAACTATTGACGAATAATAGTTACGAAAGAGTATTAAATATATTGTTAACATTGTAAGCATATTGATGATTAGCATAATATTGCTAATATTTCGAGCATAATGGTGATTAGCATAATATTGCTAATATAGTAAGCATAATCATGATTAGCATAATATTGCTAATATTGTAAGCATAATGATCACTAGCATAATATTGCTAATATTGTAAGCATAATGATGATTAGCATAATATTGCTAACACTGTAAGCATAATGATGTATATAATAAAATAATTATGACATCTCATGAATTCCTTGATAGTTGTTCTAAAAATGCTAAATTCAATAAAAATTACACATAATCCACAAAAATTTAAATATTCTTTGGAATTTTCATTGAATTATGAATACATTACATTACTGAAATGGAAAGTATAAGAACTAATTATAAGTATAAGATAAAAAAAAGTAAAACTGTTAATAGTTTAAAAAGTAGACATATACCATTTTGTTGTGCAATTGAAATAAATATCTTATTTTTGAATGAAGATTCGATAACACGTTTTTTTTTAAAAACAAGATATTTCCTTGAAAGCCATATAAAAAAACTTTTAATCAATACAAATTTTTATTAAATGTTGCATAAGGAATTTCATTCAAGGTAATGTTGCGTTAATGGCAATGTTGCTTCCGTACATATTTTTGATGGATATACTGTAGCAGATTATTAATTTTAATAGAGAAAATTGTTATTATGTTATCGAAATTGTTATTTCTGATGAAAATAACGGATGTGATCACAGATGTCAAATTGCACCTGCGAGATCTTGTATCGAGTAAACACATCACTCTCGAAAGCTGCATCATGAAACATCCTCCAGAGAAAAGAGCAGCTGTTTTGAAAAGAAAGAGTTGCAGTCTTGTTCGCATATGATCATACCTTCCAGTCTGAGAAGAATTTTTTCTTTTAAATGCGAGGGAATCGTCATCCCTCGACTTTATTTCATGCGCGCATAAAATCATAAGTTTTACGCTTCGTAGGAATAGAAAAATTACTATGTGTTTTGGAGCTTTTCCTTTCATATATTTGGCTCAAAATTTCACACAGATCGACAATTTCGTCCTCATAATATTTCTTTGGCTCAGATTATTTTACTATTCAAGCAAATATACTGACCAGTAGATGTTCAGATGTAGTACAGACATACACTTCTAGTAATGAAATTGTATCTAAATTTAATCCATTCCTTTTTCTTGAGTTTTCGTCGTAACTAGCACACGGACAATCAAACTTCCCTAGTATAAATAGAACCCAAAATCTGATAGGCATCTATAAATTTAAGATCGGTAAACGGTAAAAAAAGATCGGTAAACATAATTTTTAAAATTTGTGTTTTTAGATTCAGAAAATGTTTTAAATTTGTAGATTTAACAACATCGACATCGACTTTTCTGACCATAAAAACGTTGCTTCTTTGTACAGGAGAAAGTAAAATCATAGACTGGTTACTCCGACTCACCCGAAGGCACACGGAAAAACTTGAAAGATCGGACCGCCGTAACAGCAGTTCTGGCGGAAACTCTGATTGAGTCTAAGAGCCATCAGCGGCCTTCCTTTGGGAAGTACGTCCCATCATCGATGGGAGGAGTCAGCCCCCTACCTTTTCGTGTACCCACTAGGGCGGCGAGAACCAACCACCATGCCGGAAGCCACTCGTCCTCAGTTACGAAGTCCCCCCTCCCCTTGGGACCAGGAGAAAATAAAAATAAAATGTCAGAAAATAAAACCAAATGTAACCATCTCACCTCAGTTAGGGAAAAAAAAAAATTTTTTTTTTTTGGCAAGTTTATGCATTTCTTGCCGAGGCCATAAGCAACAATCCAATAATGTCGATAAGCAACAATAACAATTCGATTTGAAATTTGGGAAATATTTTTTATAAAAAATTATCTTCTCTTATACAGTTTCTTTAACTTAATTATAGTTCAAAATTATGAGGCTTGTTCCAAAATAGCCTCATTTTTCAAAAATGCAAAATTAACCTAATATAAACCGGCAAGAGTAATCTTCCATAAACGTTCGGGCATACTCTAATAAAATATAATCACCCTTCTTTCAGCATAAAAATAGGAAACCTCGTGAACATCATGGCAACTCTCAGTTTTTCATTTTAGATTTCCCCAAATGTGTTTTTTGCTTTATAGTATGGTGGGGGAAAAATGTGCATGCATTTTGAAAGCCATTTTCTCAAACTATTCAAATCAAATTAGACAAAGAACTACAATTTTTGTAAGATCGCATGCAAAATTTCACTGATCACTCATTATTTATCATTGTCAAGTCATTAATTTTTTTTTGTCACAACGTTTACTTTCATGCGGAAGGTATACACCGATAAATGGTTAACCCTTTAATAGTTAAATAGTTAATAGTTAATTCAATAATTAATTAATTAGTTAACTCAATTTGATTCGGATATGCACAATATATGCTAAAACTCTGTGAATTATTTATAAAATTTTATGTACTATAGTGAGTGTGTTGTGATTTTCTAATGAACTGTCCGGTTTTAAATATAATATTTTTAATCTACACAAACACAGCTACACTACAAAATTCACAAACACACATAGACAATTAGGTTACAGAAAACAGTATGGTGGAGGGATTCCACCGTTTCCAACAAAAAGCATTCGGCGTTAGCGCAAGGGTTGCGCATAGGGAAAAGTCGACCTCAGGATGCAGGTCTCCCGTTCCTCTGCTTGTCTGTAAACGCCACAAGGGGTTGCTCTTTGCTCAAGGGGAAAAAGAGGTGCTACAGTACTCAATTTTTTGCATTTTGTAGTTCTCGAGTTCATTTGTTTTCTGGCGGACGGATGGACATCTGATGCATTTCGTTCAAAATTTAAATAGAAATCTGTAAATTTAGTGTAAAGGTAACATATGAAATATAATTCGTCTACTTCAAAATCGTTTTATTTTATCACGCTCACAAGCAGGTGGATATAATTCAAAACAAAGGGAATGGTTTTCCTGAAATTTTCTTGATTACGTTCCAATAAAGGTCTTATCTCTTCCACCCCCACCCCCTCACACTTGCAGACCATGATTATGGCCGAGAAAACCTTGCAAGTCAAGATATAGGGATCTTTTGTTGGAAATCTAGCATTTTTACTGAATATATCATAGGAATATGCTATTTTGAGACTGTATTTTTACCGATTTTAAGCAAAATTTAATATGGAATTATAACCGATTTAAGTCCATATATTTATGGGTTATTGCCTTTATATGTATACGAAAGTATAGATCTACAGACGATCAAACTTTTGACAGAGTTAGTTCAAATTTTGATAAGAATCAACATTTCAGATACCACACCTGTGAAATCAAATTTTATCTGTCTAACTTTTTATATTTTGAAGTTATAGAGTTTACTTGTAATTGAGCAGTCAGACAGACTGACTTTCTCTGAATGCATTTCTTTCAAAATTTTATAGGAACATACAAATACGTTCTGAAGTCTATATACTAAATTTCAACCGTTCTAGCTCAAAATGTTTTCGAGTTATCGAGAGGCATAATGCCAAAAAATGTCTCTCAAGCTCAAGAAGATCTGAAACGTGGAGACTGGTCAACAGCTCGAGATGAATCTTTTGACGATTGCAATACTTTTCTATACTTCATATATGTGAATATTGAAATATAATTTTCGGACTGAGTGAGGTCTGAAAGATTAAAGATTCCTCAAAATCTTGATTTCTAATTTTCGACGATTACAATACTTTATTGTAATCGTCGAGGAGGGAGAAAGCAAACATCAGAGTATTCGCATTATGGTGAACAAATACCTAATCAAAAATTTTCTTACCATGTTTGCACATGTAAATCTTAATTAATATAGATATCTATCTTTAACATCTTTTTTTTTGTTTCAAAAGGTTTTCTTGCTATTTTAATCCTGTACAAAAGGAATGATGTTATAATCTAAAATGTGGCAATGGTTCCTGATATCATCAGTTTGTTTACCAAGACCCGCGATCGCGGAAATTGACTCAGACTGACAGATGTAAGCGGAAATTGAGGTATCCGGCATACATATACTACTAGTTAAAAGTTAAAATCTCGGAAATAAAAGCGTTTCCCGTTATAACATCGGATACACATCCGATAGTTTGTCGGTAGTTATTTTTTCCTACCAGTGTCAGGGATTGATGGAGCCATTGAAAAATCTCAAAATCATATTAACCTAAAATTACGTTGCATCCCAAAAATACCGTATTGATAGAAATATTGTAATTGAAGTCTATTCTTTCTATCATTTCGAAAACAGATATATCTAAAAGTAATAAAGAAAAATGTCTGTCACTGTGTTTTGTGTCGCATTGACGCTCTATAGGCCAGACCGTTTGACTTACAGTTACCAAATTTGCATTTTAATATAACTTGGGAGGGGGGAGGGGTAGGTGGGAATATGTACCTTAGAGTGATTTTATTGAAATTCTAATTAATTAAAAATTAATTGTATTTTGGAGTTTTTTTGTTATAACTTCTCAAAAGGTTTTTGCACAAAAAATTTCACACCGTTTCAAAATTTAAAAAAAATATATATTTTTAATGATTTCATTTTTATTGGCGTGCAAATTTTTCTTGATTTTTGGCGACTTTAAGAATATTCATTCCCTACAATTAATTCAGCCGGCGTTCTGGCATAGGGGTAGCGTGTCTTAACCGTGATCTGGGCGTCCCGGGTTCGAGTCCCGATTTGGGCATGGTTGTTCTTCTGTTGTTCTATCTGTGAGATGTGTGAATGTGCCCTCCTGTAAAAAGGGGTTGTGCAAGCGAATGAGTGATGCGTGAGTAGCAAAGTCGTACTCTTGGCCCTAGTTGGCGCTGCTATAAAAAATAAGAGACGTCCCCCTCAGGCTTAAATCGCTGTCTTCTTAACAGCGGACTTGTCAGTGGCAAGTGCCATAAGAAACAACAAACAACAACAACAATTAATTCAAACAGTTTTGATTGTTTAATGAAATATGTAATCACGTAATTTCTTCCATTGTTAAAAAGTAAATAATATATTTAATATGTAGTTAATTCTATTATATACAAGGCGAGCCAACAGCAGCAGTCTCTCAAAACTTCATTGCTTCCTCTCTGATAGATTATCATTTTCCTCTTCTCCCAAATAATTGTAAATTTTGGATAAGATCGCAAATACCATACACAGATTGGCGAGCGTTATATCAAATATAAATTTTTGGCGTGAATTTTAGTATTTTTACTGAATCAGTCATAGGATCTTTGCTGATTTTTCGAGGACTACTCTCTGGCATTTAACAATTGGTACCCAAAAATCGAATTTATGTTTTAAACACATTTTTTCCAACCGAGAAACAAAAACTTGACAGAGAACTCTAATTGTAACCACAAAAGCACCTACTAAATTTCATATATTTAAATCATTGTTATAACTCTTATAACTCTTACATGTTTGTGAAAATACAAACCAACAAAAATTTAACTCTTTTGCGGATATGGTTCCAAATTTGATAAAAATCTATATTTTAGTTATTAAATCTGTTTTCCAAGTTTAATCCGTCAAACAGTCTTCGTTTAGTTGTTATCGTGTTTTAACTTCGGATAGCCGGATAAACAGACTTCTTCTGAATGGTCGTGTAAAGTTTATATACTAAATTTCATCTGTCTGCCTCAAGTTAACTCAAGTTTTGGAATAATCTTTATCAAAGATAGAATCATAATGCCAAAAATATGCTTTTCGAATTCGGAGAGGTCTAAAAGGTGAAAATTCTTCAAAATCTTGAATTCGATTATTTTTTTTTAGGATTACAATATTTTCTCTATATTTCACATACAAGAAAATAATTAAGAGGGAATTTATGATCTCATGAAAGTTGGAAGAGAAATGAACCGTACAATTGCATTTTTTATAGCGCAATGATAGACAAATAACGGGACTGGTTTTTCCATTAGGAAAATTCAAGTACCCAATGAACAGAACATATGTAAGATTTAAAATAGCACTGTTTTAATGTCTGATAGTTTCAAGAAGCGAATTAACTGAAATTAAATATAACTAATATACACGGCGAACCATATAGTCATTAAAGATGATTCGTATGCAATAAATTTAACGAATCTGCCAGTCGCCTTCGATGTCTGACTATTCCTTCACAATATCAATAGTCTAAATTAAGCAATGCCAATCATCTTTATTGAAACACATTTTATTACAGAGAATGAATGTAATATTTAAAAATATATTTGTGCAATAAATAAAGAATATTGTGAATGGTTAATTGTGCCTGCAAACTGGCAGTATTAATTGGCGAGATTCTGTAGTTATTGAGGGTGGGGACAGAGTTATAATTTTATTTTACGATACCTCTACGTCGAGGAAAAACAGATGACCATTGATGACTTAACTAAACGTCATGCATTTCAAATAAAGTGAAAATGGGTGAAATCAGTCCATTTGTTGAGGTCATGCGATTCTGTCATGGTTTACTCCCATATAGATTGCGTACAAAAATATTTTTGAGATTTCTCTGGAAAATGAAGAATAAGTACTTCGATGGTTTAATTAGGTGCCGTGAGGTTTCATGTGAAATGATAATTGGGAAAACTGATGAAATTTCTGTGACTGTTGAATCTGCCGTTATTTTTTCACGTACGCACGAACATGCTACTGAGAGTCAATACTTATGATGATTTTGGATACCTAAAGAGGGATCTTATTTATATCTATTAAGAATGTATGATTGCTTAAAACAGAGAGAAAATAATGTATGGTCTGAAAATTGCAATATCTTTATGAAGAATTATACGAAGAAATTGAAGTCAAATCACGCTATATATATATATATATATATATATATATATATATATATATATATATTTAGTATTTCATTACATGACATATGTGATTTTCATCATCCTTCCAGTCAAAATACAAATTTCGACTATCTCCAAAGATTGATAGTTCTGCTCTGAAGACTGCCATTACATTATTCTTTTCCTCAGTATTTTATTGAAAGTTGTGTGCTCAAATTGCTCCAGAAATAATATAGTCGAAACTGAGACAACGACTTCTCTGTTTATAGTGACAGACAAAAATAATTTTTTCCCCTTAAGAGTTTTTTCTGGAGTTTTGTATTCTAATGACAGTTCAACGAACGGATAATTGCAAAAGAAGGACTTGAATAACAAATGTTATCGTTCTATCTAGTACATGCATAACGTTTTAGAAAACATATTTCATAAAAATGCCAGAAGAAATGTAGGAGATAGTTCCAAGAAATTTTAGCAAGGTCCACCGAAATAATTACAAAACTTAAATCGAGTATCCTTTTACCGTTTGTGCTTTTGGCGAAAATTTCTGATTATTCTTTTTTTTAATTCATGGTGTTCATTTTAATTTTATGAATTTGCCGTAACCACGGGAAAATGTTTTTTTCCTTTCTTTTTGTGATGTCGATTAAATGTAGAAAAAAACGTTTATTGATTCAAATTACATAAAATATTCCATTCAGACCATTTTTTATTAGATATATTCGCCAATGACAAAAGATCCCGGCATCCTGGACTAGGGTAGAGCGTCTTTCCCGTGATCTGGGCGTCCCGGGTTCGACTCCTGATTTGGGCATGGTTGTTCTTTACTCTGTGTTCTATCTGAGAGGTGTGTGAAAGAGCCCCCCCCCCATGTAAAAAGAGGTTGTACAAGTGAGTGTCATCTTCATTTGAGCTAGAAAAAAGGCCCCTGTACTCAGGGGCCTTTACCCGAGACTTCTGCACAAAACTAGGATTCGATTGCTGACTTCGTCTGACTATATTAAAACATATACGCCTTAAAAAACTGGATTATTGAATTAATACTATAGTTGTTTGAAAATGTTTTCTTATAATAATATTTTTTTTATAGAAAATATAATATTTTATATTTATTCCATTTCATACCAATAGTTACTGAACATCACACTTTCTTAGGTTTAGTTTGTAGTAAGAATTAACTTTATCTTTCAAATTTGAGTTTTTGTCAATGTGTCGAGTTTATATTTTGTCAATTCTACTAAAAACTAATTTTTTCCTACGCTCTCGTAACATGCTCGTGCAGGTTAAATTTTATTTTCATTTTATGCGGAATAAATTGTTGAAAAATATAATTGAAATATTTTTAAAAAATTTATTACAAATGGAAAATTTGTAGGTTAAAACATTGGCATCATTAGGAGTAAAAGTTGATTTTTAAAAATTTTAACTTAATGTGAAAATCATTTTTGTGTGATAATATTTTTCATCGCGAAAACATACTAAGAGTACTTACTCTTTATTTAATAAGAGTCTTACTCTTTATTTAATAAAAATTTTAATTAAAAAAATTAAAAAAAGCACTCCGAGGTGGTGCACATTCCCGACCTCCAAGATATATGTGCCAAATTTGGTAAATGTAGATCAAACGGTCTGATCTGTAAAGTGTCAACACACACACATACACACATACTTATCTTTATTATAAGTATAGATTAAAGGAATGTATGGTTCATCTGATGAGCAATAAGAAATTCATAATATGCAATTAATTGTAAAGTTTTAATGAAATACTCGCAATTAAGATTATTTTCTAATATTATCTGATACCATTATACATTAATATGGTGACTATCCACTTGTCATGCCTTCTAATCTTGTGACTCAAAGATTTATGAAAAAGCGATAGTGTTTCATTAAAAACTTCTTAATTTTTAAAAATAAAACCTGTTTCAATTGAAGCATAGGTATCTTAATTTTCATGTTGGGTTTAGTTTAATTTTTCCCAAAATCTAAGGAATGTAACTTTCGGAGATTGGAGATAAAAATTATCTTACCCATTAGCATCAAGAATCCTCAACAGCTTGTGCATTAATACAGCTGTATCAAATATTCAGATAAATCCCATTCCAATGGGAAAAAAGGCGAACAAAGTTTAGATTCCGAGAATTTCACATCTTCTTTCCTCTTTTGATACTTTTCCGTGATTCACGTCGCTTTGCTCGCCAGATTTAAACAATGGAAATGGTTTGGAAACACAAAAATGATGTTTCAGAATTTCAAAAATAATCTCTCACTAATAATATTTTTAATAATAATTTAAGACTATTGATTTATAGACTTAATTATATTAAAATTTATAGACTTAATTATATTAAGATTTATAGTCTTTAATTAATATAGTCCGGCCTTGCGCCGATGGAATACATGTGTTGACCTATGACAAGGGCAACGGAAGTATCACTTTCATTTGACACATAGTACTGATGGCGCATTACTTTTTACACAGTTTCAGTTGAATTAATCAAACAGAAAGTGGAATTGTATCAAGAAACAAGAGAATAAAATTACTATGAGCTAAATTAAGATAAAGTTTTGGAAATTAATTTGGATTAAATTAAGAGTTTAAAATATCATTACATATATATATTGGTGTAAGCAGCCATCACAATGGACAGTATGGAACGTTTGTGTTTTGTTTGGAGAACTTGCGGGAGTCAGCTAAACCGGAAAGTGCAATTTCTTTGCTAAAGTACAGGCCAATCTGTAAATTTTTAAAATCGCTATTCAAGAGTACTGCTAGAGTATAGAAATCCAAAGACTTTTTTTTCCAATTCATGTTTATCAACTAGGGCATGTTTTTACTCATTGTTGAATGAATGTTGATTCCTCTGAATGTTGTTCTAAATAAGAGCCAATTTTGATTAAATTATTGTAATACATACATTTCTTTAATTATGTTGCACCATTTGATTGACTACTTATGGGCAATGGTTACTTGTCATGGTTTGAAAATGGAGGGTACATAAATTCTTTCTTTCAATATTATTTTAGGAATTGCTAAATAACAACCTTAAACAAGTAAAAAAAAAAAAAAAAAATCCAAAAGATGCGAAAAGAAAAAGATGCAAATAATGGAAGTATAGATTAGAGACTCATTGTTAAAGTATTCCAAAATCAGCTGCATTATTCTTTTAAAATAATTAATAAAAAAAATGATGAAAAAAAGTGGAGAAAAAGGGTTTTAGCATCACTAAACGTAGAATTTTGAATTTCAAAAAATCTATCACTGCTGGGGTTTAAGCGGTCCAATTAAAGCGATGGATTGTGACCTGATCTGAACAACTTTTTGGCATCAACAAATATTTCCTCAAAAAAAAAAAAAAAAAATTCTTAAACAACCTTCCCACAATTACAATATCAGCTGCTTATTTTACATTCCAAACGTTTAATAGAATTTAATCTGAAGTTCCAATCTATCTAAACAACAATTCAAATTAGGCCGTTTACTTGCATTCAGCTTTTGAACAAGATCTGATACAGATTTCATTAATAAAATCTCTTGGTTTTTCATTTACCAGCAGTTTCCTGTAATTATGCTTTAATGTTCGCCGAAGTATTTTTTTATTATTGCAAACATTGTGGATCAATATTATGCTTGCATGCAATAATAAACTACAAAAACGAGTAAGTGCCAAGTGCATCGCACGAAGTGCAATATTTTTTACCTTGCCGGAAGTCGAAAATCGGGTAAGGCACTGAAACAATATAGATTTCTATGCAATGATTGATTGATTTACAGAAAGGCGGGACACTACGCAGATGTTACTCACTACGAAGAGGAAGCCGATTTATGACCACTAAGAATAAATGTTTGTGAAGGAAAAGTTACAGTGGCTATTAAAGTCATCCGGAGGATAAGCAGTTTGTGCAATTAATGTCAACATCTCCTCCACGTCAAAGGAAATTCGCGATTTTATTAAAGACAGATCAGACCTTACTCCATTCATAAAGATGGTTCAATCGCTGTAGCTTTAGTATTGATTTCTAAAGAATACAAATGTTGGTGTTCCTAGAACAAATATTGACGTTCTAATGAAACAGGACTTCGGTAGAGCTACAATTCTATGATGGAGGGACACGTCACGGAAACGCAGCGCAGATCCGGGGGGAGGGTTCGCAACAGGTCAATTAAGCAACTTTATTTTCCTAATTGTCAAATAAATCAGTTTGTAAAATTTTTTTTTCTGGAAATTATAAATATTAGCATAATATTAATACTTCATTAGATATAATTGGTCAGGTTCTTGTATGCTTCATTATTTTCAATTTGATATTAGAATATTTATAAACACGAAAAATCTACTTTGATAGTATTGTGTACAAGCGTGGATGCCGGTCCGTCTGGTATCATAATAGATAAATGAATCCAAATACATTTTCAAAAGATTAATTAAATAAAAAAGATAACTTAAAATAGAATATTAACAGTTTAAAAAATGTGAAACTAAACTGATCATTTAATAATAATAAAAAAAAGAACTTCATAATGTGCACTGCATAGGATCGCAAAATACTTAAATTTCTCACTGTGCAAATGTTTTTGTTGAATACTATTTAAAACATTATTTGTAAAATCCTCATCATTGGATAACTTTTAGTTTTTTGTACATAAAATGAATTAAAAAAAGAAAAGAAAAGAAAAAGGAAGAAATTTGATGAATTTCCAAGTTTAGATCTCCCCGCGACGGTGAAGTCATTTTCAGAATTATATCTGTCTGTTTGTCAGTGCAGCAAAAAAAAAAAAAAAAAAAAAAAAAAAAACGCAGCGCTCTAGAGGGTTAAAAAGATTTCAATCTCGTAGAGGGTTTTGTAGATTTCAATCAAATTTTGAATAAAATCTGCCTAAATGAAGTGATTCTTTTCGGCCTTGAGCATTAGAGCACTTTAGCTTAAAAACACTACGAGTCAGACAGACGAAATTTGGCATATGATTGGGCCTCCAGGATTGTAATTCTGTTTCAAATTTTCGCCAAATTCCTCACTCGATACACATATTCGTGAAGATTTGTACCCAATAGCACAAAAATATAACTAGATAAATTTTAGCCCTTGATCTTTGCACAAAAACTTAGCCAAATTTTTTACCAAATCCTTCAAAGGATAAATTGCCTTCCTGTTTGTCCACGTTTATGCATTTGAGCATCTTAATTACCGAGAATGGTTTCACCATAACTTTGTTTGCATATTCGCTAATAAAAATATTATTCCCCTCCTTCTGAATAAAATTGTGCACCTTGGACAAGGGTCAAACTCAGATATTTATTTTCAGTGTCCCACTGTTGAGATTGCATGTTTCATAGTATTGTAAAGAAATTTTGTTTCATAGTATTGTGTTAGTTGTGTATTAATTGCATTGCATTTTAAGTGTATTAATTGCAAGGCAAAAGTTACAAAATATAGCTCTTTGGCGTGAATTTACTGAATCCTTCGAGAAATGTTAGGCTATTTTTCCCAATGTTATGCATTATGCGGTTAATACGCAAAAACCAAAATATCGGATCGGATTCATTTATTTAAGCTCGTGCGTTTTTGAGTTATTGCATTTACATGCTTAAGAAAGTACAGGACGACAGATGGTCAACTCTTTGACAAGTTTGACTCCAAATTTGATACGGTATTAAATTTTGAATGCTAAACCCGTGTACCAAATTTCATCTATCTGGCTCTATACGTTTTGAAGATATCGCGTTAACTTATATTCGGATAAAGGGCGAATAGACCAGCAGAATGGATTTCTTTTGAAATTTTATGGAAATCTACAAATGCGATTATTATATACCAAATTTCATCCATCTAGCTCAAAAAATTTTTGGATTATCGTGCTCACTGATAAACAATCAGATATAATGTCTGAATGTGTTTTTGAGAATGAAAGTGTTTTGGCATGTAAAGATTCGTCAAATTTTCGAGTTCGAATTTTTTGATGATTGCAAAAAACTTTCTCTTTATATTTTTCGAATAGAAAAAAAAATATTCGAATTTTGTTTACATTCGATGCATTATTTTGTAAATAAAACCCAAACATAAACCAAGGATGTAGAGACGGACCAGTCAAGCACATGGCTAAAATGCAATATTTAAAAAAAAATTCTTTAAGTCAATACTTGCACTGAAAATCAAAATTTCTATATAATCCCTAGGTCTTATTTGTTTTGGAATCAATCAACGGCCGCTTCAAGGAAAGCCTTGATTATTTGGCGAATCTTCCGAAAATGATCTAAATGAATGATTTTCATATTTGCGATAAGAGTTAATCACCGAAGCGATTTTTTTTCTTTAAAATTTAAATGTGACAAGAATATCATCCTATATGTGACTAATAGAATCAAGCTAAATTTTTCGTAAAGTGTTTGTTTGACCTTATAAGAGTTTGGGTATCTTAGTTCTTTTTAACGGTTCGTTTATTGTCTCAAACAACATAAAATTATCAAGCTTTAAGTCCTTTAGAGCAGTTTTTTTTTCAACTGGAGGTATATGATTGTCACTAATGGTTTAAAAATTAGCTCATATCAGCGATTATAGTGGATACCTGTATATCTATTACTACCCATTAAATGGTTAAAAATGCTGTTTTAAAATTTAGATATTTCATTTTTGGAGCTTTATACTAAATAATTATGCCAAATTTTATAAAAAAATATATATAATATTTTAATTTTTGAGGTTTTTCGCAAAAAAAATTTTTTTTGCCAAAGATTAAAATTTGAAAGAATGGCATTGGAAA